>NC_064627.1:695334685-696534685 GCF_023864275.1 Schistocerca cancellata | reverse complement strand
GAAAGCTGGTAGGCGTGTTTTTACATCTGACGTCTGTTCAAATCTCGACCCAGTCAAGTGAGAGTGACGCTAGCACCGCCAGTATGAGACTCCAAATCCGGTTTGCTCTAAATACACGCTGTAACGGTCGTGAGTATTAGCCACCTTTGATACTGGAGGTGTTGACTTGATTTTAGGTAAAAATGCCTGTAAGGCGGCAAAGACGCCATTATCAACACTTCATTGAGTTTGAACGAAGTCGTGTAATAGGGCTGTGAGAAGTTGCATGTTCCTTCTGTGATATTGTAGAAAGACTTAGTAGGAATTTCGCCATTGTACGTAATTACCGGCAGCTATGGTCAAGGGAGTGTACGGTCGAAAAAAAGCGGGCTCCCGACGGTCACGTGGCGCTACCGAGAGGGGAAAACCATCGTGTTCTGTGCATGGCTCTGGCGCGTCGTACTGCATCTGCAGCACCAATTTGAGCAGCAGTTGGCACCACAGTGACACAACCAGCTGTTACAAATCGGTTACTTCAAGGGAAGCTGCTAACCAGAAGCCCTGTGGCGTGCATTCTACTGACACCAGACCACCGCCATTTGCGACTTCAGTGGTATCAAGCCAGAGCTCATTGGAGGGCAACGTGGAGGTCTCCGTGAAGAAAGCTGGTTTCTCCTCGGTGCCAGGGATGTCCGTACGGTGGTTAGAAGAAGGCCAGTTGAAGCCCTGTGACCAATCTCTCTACGTGCCAGACCCACTTGACCTACACCTGGAGTTTGATCTCATGTGACAGTAGAACCACTCTCGTGGTTATGCCACTCACCCTGACTACAAATTTGTACATCAAGTCTGGTGATTCGACCTATTGAGCTGCTATTCAGGAACAGCATTCCAGGAGGTGTTTTCCAACAGGATAATGCTTGTCGACATATCGCTGTCGTAACACAACATGCTCCACAAAGTGTCCACGTATTGCGTTGGCCTGTTCGACAACCAGATCTGTGTCCAGTCGAACACATATGGGGCATATGGGGCGTTATCCAGAACCACCTTTAACCGTCCCTGTACTGACCGACAAAGTGCAACAGGCGCAGAGCTCCATCCACAAAATAACATCCGGCAGCCGTACAACACAACGCATTCACGTCTCCAAGCCTGCGTTCAACTACACCCGCTGTTAATGTACCATCATTTCACATTTGCAGTGGCTTATCTCGCACTTACATTAACCTGTGATAGTGCAATGTTAATCTCTTAAATATGTTACGTACACAAATGTATTCCCGAAACTTCATCACTGTCCGTTAATTACTTTTTGGTGTTGCGATCTTTTTCCGTCAGTGTATTTATCAGCTGTGAAGCCATCGTACAACTGTATCGTGAAATCAGTATGGAGATCATTACAAAACATTTGTCTAAAATACATGATTTATTTAATGCAACATGTTTCAGGACTACGTTATCCCATTATCAAGTTCTATAAAACAAGGAAAACAGAAAGCGTTACTTCCATCACCACGCACCTTAAAAGTAATGGTGATATGTCTACACTACCACGTGGTACTCCGTACCTTAAAATTAATTTTCCATTAGGCACAACCAAAAATTATGTTCAAGCAGCAAATATATATTGTCAAAAATGAATTTCTTCCTGATATATTTCATGATACAAAATTCGTAATTGGCTGTGGCGCATGGCATTGTAACAGAGCTCTTTTTCAACGAAGTAAACTGCTGGTGCCCTACTAACTATTGTACTATCCTGTTAGGTATACAGGGTGATTCACAATTCATGTTACACACTTATAGAGATTGTAGAGGGGACTTTTTAGATCAAGTTTACAAAGGGACGCAACGTCATCCAGCGACGCTACAGAGCGTAGAAGTTGTAGGCGCCGGCGCCTGTAAACGTGTGCATACACACTGGGTGATTCCGCGATGATGGTACAAACTTTCTAGGATGATGGATAGGTACAAATGTCTTTATTTGAGGTTAGCGCCCATGCACATGAAACGAACGAGTCTAAAGTTACAAGCGAGAACCGTTGTGATACCTCTGACGGTGGAGTACTTGTACTGTTACTGTTGTTGCTAAGACTGTAGGATAGGCAACTTTCGTGCGTTTGCATGGCAGTAGTAGAAGACACGCTAACTGCTGCGAACCACCTGCATCCCTTCGTGTTTCATGTCTTTCCCGATGGCGACGTCATCTTTCAGCAATGTAATTGTGCTACAGTGGTTTGAGGAGCATTACAGTGAATTCACGTTGATTAATACGTCAAAAATCCGCCTCAGTTGCGGCATGTTACTTTACCCAGGTTTCAGCTAGAGTGATCTAGCCTTCTTCAGAAGCATATAATAACCTAATAGATGCCAGAAAAAGGCACGGCCAAACATGAAAACATTAAGTACCGTGGTACCATGTCAAGCTACGTTACTTATCTGAGGAACAGCCCCGGCCCCAGTTCGTGGAAAGCGGTCGGTTACCGCGGACGCTACGTTGGAACGTAACTTGACATGGTACCACGGTACTTTAGCTTTCTATGTTTGACCGTGCCTTTTTCTGGTATGTATTAGGTTATTATATGCTTCTGAAGAAGGCTAGATTACTCTAGCTGAAACCTGGGTAAAGACCAGCAAAATATCGCAACTGAGGCGGATTTTTGACATATTAATTTATCACAGTTGCTGACAGGGCTGCAACATATTAAAAATTCTTAATTCACGCTGATGTCTCAGCAACCAAAAACATCTGATGTAAATCCTATGGAACCCACCTCGCTCGCTATCGGGCGCCATCACCGCGTACGCAGATCAGCAGCCCCTTATTTATGCGAATTACATGACCTGTTTGTAGACATCTGAAACCATATATCTCCACTAATCTATTAACAAACTGTCGGATCACTCATACATAGAATTAGTGTTGTACTTCGTTTCAAAGACGGACAAACAAGCTATTAAGTAGGTGTTCATAATGGTTTAGCTCACCAGTGTATTAAAATGTGCTGCCAGAAACACTACAGATTTCCTAACAAAATGTGAATAAATACACTACTGGCCATTAAAATTGCTACACCAAGAACAAATGCAGATGATAAACGGGTATTCATTGGACAAGTATATTATACTAGAACTGACATGTCATTACATTTTCACGCCATTTGGGTGCATAGATCCTGAGAAATCAGTACCCACAACAACCACCTCCGGCCGTAATAACGGCCCTGATACGCCTGGGTTTTGAGTCAAACAGAGCTTGGATGGCGTGTAGAGGTACAGCTGGCCATGCAGCTTCAACACGATACCACAGTTAATCAAGAGTAGTGACTGGCGTATTGTGACGAGCCAGTTGCTCGGCCACCACTGACCAGACGTTTTCAATTGGTGAGAGATCTGGAGAATGTGGTGGCCAGGGCAGTAGTCGAAAATTTTTTGTATCCGGAAAGGCCCGTACAGGACCTGCAACATGCGGTCGTGCATTATCCTGCTGAAATGTAGGATTTCGCAGGGATCGAATGAAGGGTAGAGCCACGGGTCGTAACACATCTGAAGTGTAACGTCCACTGTTCAAAGTGCTGTCAATGCGAACAAGAGGTGACAGAGACGTGTAACCAATGGCACCCCATACCATCACGCCGGGTGATACGCCAGTATGGCGATAACGAATACACGTTTCCAATGTGCGTTCACCGCGATGTCGCCGAACACGGATGCGACCATCATGATGCTATAAACAGAACCTGGATTCATCCGAAAAAATGACGTTTTGCTGTTCGTGCATCCAGGTTCGTCGTCGAGTACTGTCGAGCGCTGGTGTCTGTGATGCAGCGTCAAGGGTAACCGCAGCCATGGTCTCCGAGCTGATAGTCCATGCTGCTGCAAACGTCGTCGAACTGTTCGTGCAGATGGTTATTGTCTTGCAAACGTCCCCATCTGTTGACTCAGGGACCCTCAGACGTGGCTGCACGATCCGTTACAGCCACGCGGATAAGATGCCTGTCATCTCGACTGCTAGTGATACGAGGCCGTTGGGATCCAGCACGGCATTCCGTATTACCCTCCTGAACCCACAAATTCCATATTCTGCTAACAGTCATTGGATCTCGACCACCGCGAGCAGCAATGTCGCGATACGATAAACCGTAATCGCGACAGGCTACAATCCGATCTTTATCAAAGTCGGAAACGTGATGTTACGCATTTCTCCTCGTTACGCGAGGCATCACAACAACGTTTGACCAGGCAACGCCGGTCAACTGCTGTTTGTGTATGAGAAATCGGTTGGAAACTTTCCTCATGTCAACACGTTGTAGGTGTCGCCACCGGCTCCAACCATGTGTGAATGCTCTCATTTGCGTATGGCAGCATCTTCTTCCTGTCGGTTAAATTTCGCGTCTGTAACACGTCGTCTTCGTGGTGTAGCAATTTTAATGGCCAGTAGTGTATATTATTATAGAACACTGATCAGGCTGAGTGTGAATAGGTGAAAGAAAAGAAATATTCAGTTCCAGAATTATAAACAGTATTTCATAAATAGCGACAGTTAGTGCTTCGGTTCATCACCGTGCAATGTGTTATACAGTCAAGACGTTTCGTTAAACGACTAACGCAATAGTGAGGTGAGACGCCGCGAGCCCCGCGGCTGCGCCACCGGCCTGTGGAGTGCGAGCCGGCTGGTCGCAGGCCCGCGGCCGCCTTCCGTGTCGAGTTGCGCGGCCGGAAGCGGGGCGCAACCTGAGGCCCGCCGCCACCGGAAGCAGAGCCGGGGGCGGCGCGCCACGCGGCCAGGGACTGCCCCTGGGAACGCGCCACTCGCACCCCAGCACGGCCACCCTGCACCTTCCTGCGAGACTGCACCTCAGCCGCTGCAGCGGAGTGTCGCCGCAATTCGGGCATTCGCTCAGTTTCACGTTCAGGTCTCCTGCTGCCCCTTAGAGGAAAAGGAGCCTCGTTGCCCCCCCCCCCCCCCCACCCCCTCCCCCCTCACCTCACCTCGCGCGCCTCTTGTATCCAGATCAACCGAGGGTATGCGGACATTTGCCACGCCGGACTTTTGCCACGATTTTACCTGCTCCGAAGGGTTGGGTCCCTTGTCTCCTCCTCATCGCTGTCGCGCAGTAAAGGTACTTACTGAGCCTTTCTGCTGGTTGACTTAACATAGGACCAGAATCTCTTTGGATTTTTCGCCACATTTCTAGAGAGACTTTCGTTGTGGAAACTATTAAATGCATCTCGCATTGAAATCCGCACCAAATTTCGAGCCTCAGTAAAACTTCGCCAATTTTGCAGATTTTGCGTTCGTCTAAATTATACGTGCCTTTTTCGGTGCTCCTGCAGCAGCCTTCTGTCGTGTTTCGTGTACCATGGAGGATCAGTTCCGTCTCTTATTAATTTATTTGGTATGAATCTCTCGAGTGCTGTTGATACTATTTCTTTGAACTTAAGCGACATATGGTGTTCACTTACATAGTTTGGAAAGATTGGAGACTGTCTCTTAGAAACATGTCAACCGAATTTTTAGCAGCTTTTATAAATAGATATATTTCGCGTTTAGTTTTGGTGAATTTCTTTGTTACGAAATTGAGCCTCGCTCGACTATGTGTTCACTAATCCCTGTATGTGTCGTCATGCTCAGGATTATTTGTGGCTAAGAGGTCAAGTGTGTTTTCGTAACCATTTACAATTTGAATGGCCTCGTGAACTAATTGTTCAAAATAATTTTAAAAAGCGCATTTAGAATAATTACGGAAGTTGTTTTCTATTTACAATACGGTCTGAAAATGTACACTCCTGGAAATTGAAATAAGAACACCGTGAATTCATTGTCCCAGGAAGGTGAAACTTTATTGACACATTCCTGGGGTCAGATACATCACATGATCACACTGACAGAACCACAGGCACATAGACACAGGCAACAGAGCATGCACAATGTCGGCACTAGTACAGTGTATATCCACCTTTCGCAGCAATGCAGGCTGCTATTCTCCCATGGAGACGATCGTAGAGATGCTGGATGTAGTCCTGTGGAACGGCTTGCCATGCCATTTCCACCTGGCGCCTCAGTTGGACCAGCGTTCATGCTGGACGTGCAGACCACGTGAGACGACGCTTCATCCAGTCCCAAACATGCTCAATGGGGGACAGATCCGGAGATCTTGCTGGCCAGGGTAGTTGACTTACACCTTCTAGAGCACGTTGGGTGGCACGGGATACATGCGGACGTGCACTATCCTGTTGGAACAGCAAGTTCCCTTGCCGGTCTAGGAATGGTAGAACGATGGGTTCGATGACGGTTTGGATGTACCGTGCACTATTCACACTATTCAGTGTCCCCTCGACGATCACCAGTGGTGTACGGCCAGTGTAGGAGATCGCTCCCCACACCATGATGCCGGGTGTTGGCCCTGTGTGCCTCGGTCGTATGCAGTCCTGATTGTGGCGCTCACCTGCACGGCGCCAAACACGCATACGACCATCATTGGCACCAAGGCAGAAGCGACTCTCATCGCTGAAGACGACACGTCTCCATTCGTCCCTCCATTCACGCCTGTCGCGACACCACTGGAGGCGGGCTGCACGATGTTGGGGCGTGAGCGGAAGACGGCCTAACGGTGTGCGGGACCGTAACCCAGCTTCATGGAGACGGTTGCGAATGGTCCTCGCCGATACCCCAGGAGCAACAGTGTCCCTAATTTGCTGGGAAGTGGCGGTGCGGTCCCCTACGGCACTGCGTAGGATCCTACGGTCTTGGCGTGCATCCGTGCGTCGCTGCGGTCCGGTCCCAGGTCGACGGGCACGTGCACCTTCCGCCGACCACTGGCGACAACATCGATGTACTGTGGAGACCTCACGCCCCACGTGTTGAGCAATTCGGCGGTACGTCCACCCGGCCTCCCGCATGCCCACTATACGCCCTCGCTCAAAGTCCGTCAACTGCACATACGGTTCACGTCCACGCTGTCGCGGCATGCTACCAGTGTTAAAGACTGCGATGGAGCTCCGTATGCCACGGCAAACTGGCTGACACTGACGGCGGCGGTGCACAAATGCTGCGCAGCTAGCGCCATTCGACGGCCAACACCGCGGTTCCTGGTGTGTCCGCTGTGCCGTGCGTGTGATCATTGCTTGTACAGCCCTCTCGCAGTGTCCGGAGCAAGTATGGTGGGTCTGACACACCGGTGTCAATGTGTTCTTTTTTCCATTTCCAGGAGTGTATTTTTGTTAACTTACGGACGGTAGATTGAAGTCACTGCCAACTATAATTGTATGAGTAGCGTACCTATTTGTGATGAGATTCAAGTTTTCTTTGAACTGTTCAGCAACTGTTTCATCTGAGACCGGGGGTCGGTAAAAGGAGCCAGTTATTAATTTATTCCGGTTGTCGAATATAATCTCTGCCCATACGAAGTCACAGGAACTATCTGCTTCAATGTCGCTTGTGAGCTAGAACACACATTACATTATTTTTCCTTAAGTTGTGCTTCTAGTTTCTGTTGTAGTGCAGATCATTACAATTACGGCTTTTCCCTCCAAAACCTAGGATGCTTTCTCGGTGACTCAGTAAATACCAGAGCTAAACAATGTAGAACAACAACGTACGTTACAAGCATAGCATTCTGTATTAGTTCATTTCATTATTTCTAACATTTTAAAATTGTACGTCGACTTTAGATGACATGTCAATCATAGATGTTCTTATCTCTATTTAATGAACGTGATCAAAAAGAAATGATTAGCGTACATTCGCATTCTCTTTACACCGTTCCTTTCTTGTTGCTCCCCTGCCGATGGACTGTTTCTATCGCAATCAGTAAGCATGAAAGTAAGCTACCGTACAGACAGAGGGATCTATATTTATAGATGGCAGAACTAATTACATACTGACAAAATCGTCGGTATTGCTTTCGTTGTCTGCAGCTCGTGGTCGTGCGGTAGCGTTCTCGCTTCCCACGCCCGGGTTCCCGGGTTCGATTCCCGGCGGGGTCAGGGATTTTCTCTGCCTCGTGATGACTGGGTGTTGTGTGCTGTCCTTAGGTTAGTTAGGTTTAAGTAGTTCTAAGTTCTAGGGGACTGATGACCATAGATGTTAAGTCCCATAGTGCTCAGAGCCATTTGAACCATTTTTTTGCTTTCGTTCTCCTAAAGTTACAAATATTTCTGTTTCGGAAAAGAAGCTCTGTATTTCGCCAAGATGTCGAAGAAGAAGGTCCCTTACGTAGTGGTTGTATCGAGTAAGATGTGGAGACGGCGGTTTGAAAGCGGACAGTAGAAGTACGAGGAAGGGCGTCCCTTACCCGAGGGATCGCTACTCAAGCTACCTGGCAAAGCGGCAAGTGTGGCAAATGTCCGGCGTGGCAAATGTCCGGCATTCCAATCGAATACGAGCAATAAAACACTGCTCCCTTATTTAGGAAGTTTGAAGCTCAAATACATCGTTAAAAAAAATGTTCAAATGTTTGTGAATTCCTAAGGGACCAAACTGCTGAGGTCATCGGTCCCTGGACTTACACATTACTTAAAATAACTTACGCTAAGGACAACAGACACACCCATGCCCGAGGGGATGGGGGGGGGGGGGACAGGAACCTCCTGCGGGAGGGGCCGCGCAATCCCTGCATGGCGCCTCTAACCACGCGGTCACTCCGCGTGGCCCCTGCTTCAGCCTGTAAAATAACACAGTCGTTGGTGTCGACATAAGAAGGATGAAACAATATTATGAAAAGGAAAGCTGCTACTCACCATATAGTGGAGATGCCGAGTCGCAGATAAGCACAACAAAAAGAGTGTCACAATATAAGCTGTTTGGTGTGACGAATGGCAGCTTGCTATAAATGTGGGAAAATATAAATTAGTGCAGGTGAATTGGGAAAAAAATCCGAAATACGGTACTAAAGGTGTGCAGCTTGACGTTATCACGTAGACTGAATATCTAGGCGAAATGCAGCAAAGCGATATTAAATGCAACGAGCATGTAAGATCCGGTAGTAGATAAGTCGAATATTCGAAGTCGGTTAACTGAAATAATTCCAGGAAAGTATATTTCATCCGTAAAGGAGACCGCGTACAGAGTCCTGGTGCGACCAATTCTTCATTACTATTCGATTGTTTGGGATCCGTACAGGGTCGGATTAAAGTAGGACATCTACTCAAACACGTGCTGCTAGTTTGTTGGCTGTAGGTTCGATCAACGTGCAAGTATTACGGAAATGCTCGTGAACTTTAATGAGAATACCTGGACGGAAGGAGACTTCATATTACAGCTCGCACTTAGGCATAACAGTCGTTCTTCCAGCTCTCCATACATGAATGGAATGGGAAAAACCCTAGTAACTGGTACAGCAGGACGTATCCTGTGCCCTGCACTTGGCAGTGTCTTATAGAGTGTAGATGTACATGGAGTTACGTTAAATACTGCAGTATTGTTTTCCGCTGTTGATGTAACGGCCAGCTGAGATGGCAGAGCGCTGTGACATCTGTGCACTGGACAGAAGGCGTGCTCTGACTGGTTGTTTATTATTGTTTTATTTATTATTTATTTATTGCAAATTTAAAGACCTGCAATCCGTTATTTTAAAACAGGTGACACATAGTATAGATTTCGTCTGTCAGCTGTTTTGTAGATTTTTGTTTTGTTTTTATGTTCAACATTTGACAAAGAACACCTTTTAAAAAGACAATAATTTGAGATTGAAATATGAATAAAATTTGTAGTGTCTTCGTCGCCACTGTAGAGTCTTGTACCGTAGGAAGCAAGGGAGAGAATGTTGTTCTGGGTGGCCGGTATCCTCTTTCTGCAACACAAATGCACACGTGGATCAATACGGTTCCTTATTTACATGAAGCTGCTACTTAACTTGAATAGAGCCCATGTTTGTGGTTAAAGCTCATCAGTAATAGTTCTCTTGCGGACAATATCGGTAATATTGTTATAGTCACAATCTGGACGCCATGTGCTGGTGTAGCCTGTGTTGAACTATACCGCTCCTCGAACCTGGAGTAGTGAGTCGAGTCAGTGAGTCCCTCCGGTTAGCGGCGGAGGCCTTAATACATGCTGTCGAGAGGGCGTTGCAGCGTGTCGCTTGTCGGTGTGACTCTGGCCTCTTTCCTGATAGCCTCGCTTCATCCTGCGCCTACTTACAGATCTTCGCGAGTCATCTTTGCCGACCGGTGTGCTGGCGACAGCTTACTCCAGCACAGCGAAATTTTGTTGTTTTGAGATAAATGTGAAAAGACGGTAGGGTAGGGGAGAGGTTTGTTAGCGCCCTCACCGATTGTGATTGGTCGTGAATACCTCGAAATGTTTTCTTCGAGCCATTGACCGCCAGTCACAACAAAATAGTTCATAGGTAGTAGAGGAGAAATAGTATTGCTAACTGTATGCATTAACACCTAGTACTCAGCTGTGTATAACATCGAGTGCTTTCTTGGCTGCCATCAACTTACACAACATTCACTCTAGTATTCACTGAACTTAACTATTATTTGACTGACATGTACAATTTGTCAGTGCATTTTGGAATGTTATATTTGATTCATAAATGTAGGTGTCGTATTTACTGTTACATCTGTTAGTAGTTGTTATATAGTAGGTGTCCTGTAAACACGTAGCTGCCAGGTATTTTGCTGTTCTGATCCAGTATAGGGGGGACGCTGATTCAGATCGCCGTCCGGTCACGCAGATTTTGGTTTATCCGCGGTTCCCCTAAACCGTTTGAGGCAAAGAACAACATGCCAGTTTCCTTCTCCATAGTTTCCCAGTAGATTCCGTAGAAAAGTTGGAACACATGAGGCAACAGTGACCCTACCACTTCTCTTAGAAAATAGATTAAGGAAAGGGAAACCTACGTTTCTAACATTTGTAGACTTAGAGAAAGCTTTTGACAATGTTGACTGGAATAATCTCTTTCAAATTCTGAAGGTGGCAGGGGTCAAATACAGGGAGCGAAAGGCTATTTACAATTTGTACAGAAACCAGATGGCAGTTATAAGAGTCGAGGGGTATGAAAGGGAAACAGTGGTTGGGAAGGGAGTGAGACAGGGTAGTAGCTTATCCGCGATGTTATTCAATCTGTATATTGAGCAAGCAGTAAAGGAAACCAAAGAAAAGTTTGGAGTAGGTATTAAAATCCATGGAGAAGAAATAAAAACTTTGAGGTTTGCCGATGACATTGTAATTTTGTCAGAGACAGCAAAGGACCTGGAAAAGCAGCTGAACGGAATGGACAGTGTCTTGAAAGAACGATATAAGATGAACATCAACAAAAGCAAAACGAGGATAATGGAATGTAGTCGAATTAAGTCGGGTGATGCTGAGGGTATTAGATTAGGAAATGAGACGCTTAAAGTAGTAAATGAGTTTTGATATTTGGGGAGCAAAATAACTGATGATGGCCGAAGTAGAGAGGATATAAAATGTAGACTGGCAATGGCAAGGAAGGCGTTTCTGAAGAAGAAAAATTTGTTAACATCGAGTATAGATTTAAGTGTCAGGAAGTCGTTTCTGGAAGTGTTTTTATGGAGTGTAGCCATGTATGGAAGTGAAACTTGGACGATAAATAGTTTAGACAAGAAGAGAATAGAAGCTTTCGAAATGTGGTGCTACAGAAGGATGCTGAAGATTAGATGGGTAGATCACATAACTAATGAGGTGGTACTGAGTAGAATTGCGGAGAAGAGAAATTTCTGGCACAGCTTGACTAGAAGAAGGGATCAGTTGGTAGGACATAGTCTGAGGCATAAAGGGATCACCAATTTAGTATTGGAGGGCAGCGTGGAGGGTAAAAATCGTAGGGGGAGACCAAGAGATGAATACACTTAACAGATTCAGAAGGATGTAGGTTGCAGTAAGTACTGGGAGATGAGTAACTTTGCACAGGATAGAGTAGCATGGAGAGCTGCATCAAACCAGTCTCTGGACTGAAGACCACAACAAGAGTTTCCCAGTCCTAGCTTACGCTGCTCCGCCTGCTAATGACGTCGCCGTCTACGGGATGTGAAGCCCCTGTTGCTCCTTCCTCCCGACACCGGCCTCGGGTCCGCAGACGCGCCTCCTCGTCCAGAACCTCGTTGCGGCAGTCGCGGCCGCAGCGCGCGTGCCCCCGGCTGAGTCCCATAAATCCGCGCCCGCGGCCCGTTACCCGCGGAAATGTGGCGCGGCGCGGGCCGTGCAATTAGCGGCAGTAAAGCACCGGCGCGCCCCACGCGGCCCACATGCGAACCAGGCCGGCGCGCTCGCAGATCGCCCGCCGTGATTGCCGCCTGGCTGCCAGCCCGCGGCGCGGCGTTGCTGCCGCCCGTGGGAAGCGGCACCGTCTGCCGCTGCAGCTACCATTAAAATCCTATCTCTGACATTCAATTTGTCTCGTCATAGCGGCTTCCATTTACGTTACCTCCAGCCATTAAAATTGCATCACCGTGACGGTGGCATCCAATAAACGTCAAATTGGATATGCAAATGATTAGCATTTCTTTGCAACCTTACAACATAGATAAGTGTCACTCAATTACACTCTGTGTATAAGAAAAGTTTAAGCGGCCGGTTTCCCATTCAGAAATCGCTTCTGAATGTTGTTTGTTTCTGAGAAGATAGTGTTACGCACCGTGTAAGAAGGAGAAACTTCTAGCGGCTCGAGTCCAAATTCGACAGCGGCAGCGTAGTGGCCTGTCGAGATTGTTCCTCGATACTGCTGCTTGCGAGTGTGGACTCGCTGGGCTCAGGTGGGACTCACTCGACGCCTCGCAGGACCATAGCGGCCCTGCTTGAGCCGTCCCCACACGAGGCTAAGTTAGCTAACGTTGACGTGGAGCTGTACGAGGCGGGGCCAGCGAGAAATACGGGCGGTGCGGCGTGCGTCACAGCACGTGACACTACAGGTCTTACGAGCTGCAGGGACAATCTCAGGCGCGAGAACGCGCACGTTTAAAGTTATGCGATCGGTCGCGCGTAGAGTATTTTGCTCACATGGAACAATCAGTCTGAAATCTACGTAATATGTGTCAATTAGTATGTTTTTTGTTATTTTTGTAATAAAAGAGCCATATCTTCCTATTTAAAAGATATATTTGCAGTACGAAACATTCAGTATATCGATATTGATGATAATAATCTTACGGTAATTAAAATCGCCAGTCTTCTAAAGAACTTATAAAAAAACAATTATTCATTATTATTATTATTCGACATCTGCAGCCGGCCGGAGTGGCCGAGCGGTTCTATGCGCTTCAGTCTGGAACCGCGCGACCGCTACAGTCGCAGATTAGAATACTGCCTCGGGCATCGATATGTGTGTTGTCCTTAGGTTAGTTAGGTTTAAGTAGTTCTACGTCTAGGGGACTGATGACCTCAGATGTTAAGTCCCATACTGCTTGGAGCCATTTGATTTTTTTTTTTTTTTTTACTTTTTCTTCTTTATATATCTGAGTCTTGCGCATATCACATAATGCTCAAGCATGTTTATTCACGAGCGTGGTTACCACACTAGACTCGGATTCGGAAGGACGACGGTTCAACCCCGCGTTCGGTCATCGTGATTCAGGTTTTCCGTGATTTTTCTAAATCGCTTCAGGCAAATGCCACGATGATTCCTTTGAAAGGTAACGGCTTACTTCCTTCATCGTCCCTCCCCAGTCCGATGAGACCGATCACTTCTTTGTTTGGTCCCTTCCCCCAAAATCAACCAACCAACCAACCATGTTCATTACACGCAAATTTTTGACAATGCATACATGCATTTTATTTTTTTTTTTTTGCTTCCGATTTTTGCGACTTGGACAGAGTTGACGTATTCATAGACTTGGCATATACAATTGGGCTTCTCAGCGCCTGAAACTTCAGTTTCATGGGTAAATCGTTTCATAACTTTTCGGCAGATAAGACAGATGTTGGATTGTACTTCCATGCACCTCTTCCTCCAGCCACGCCAAAATTCTTTCTTCTTGTCTCTGCACCTATAAAAATACAAAATAATGTTAGCGTACTCATTTCATATATACCTAGCCATCGTAAATAATAAAAGAAAACACACACACACGATAAACTAAGAGCAATGCACACAAAATGAGATTTAAAAAAATTATGAATAGCGGAATATGCGGTCACGTCGACGCTTCCGCGATGAGCTAAATGCCGCGTCGCGGTGTCCGGCCGAAGCAGGTGACTTCGGCGGGCGATGCCCGTGTACTGACGCAACGACGACAGTTAGCGCGGACCGGGGAACGTATAAAAACCAGCTACTGAGTTAACGAGAACCCTGTAGGTAGTGTTCACAAAATGCGCGGGTGAGCGTTGTGGTGTCCGCATCCAGGGACGCTATGGGCTAAGGATGACACGACGGTCGGTCGGTACCGTTGGGCCTTGAAGGTCTGTTCGGACGGAGGAGGAGGAGGAGGAGGAAGTAGTCTCCTTCTTCCCCTTCTTTCAACGTTCGCCACAAACACATAAGTAGTGATATGTCTCTGAAAGTTTGCAGAGCCCAATCTGAGAATCGACACTTTCAAATGGTCATACTATTCGGCCATACTCCCACCAGCCTGTGTCAGCGAGAGAATTTCTAGTGCTTTCCTTACCACATGTCCTCAATCTGTGAAACGATGCGAAGCTGTTTTGAATTTAACTCTGAACATTGGGCAGATAGTCTGGTGATTGCGAAATTGTGCTACCATCTGTAGCCCCCTTGTCGAGCTATCTGCCAAAGGTGCAAATTCCTGCCACTGCCTGCTTCAGTGGCTTACACTGCCGTACCAACGCCCGCCGGCAGTTCGCGTTCCTTTACCAGCGTCTGTGCGAAGTCGCAAATGTTCTTCGCGATTCTGGCGGTGGCACGAAGCCAGTGTCGCCTTCCTCGTCTGTCTTCGTCGGCACCAAGGACAACCGGGAGGTGCCGCTGACGTCACTTCCTTCTGGCAGAGGCCGTGATGAGCAGCGTAAATCACCCGGCAACGCCGCTGCCCCGTGGGGCACCTAGCAGAGCGCAGGAATCGACCAGCAGCCCACGAATTTGTGCTTTTACGTATTTATTTATTTTTGTTTCCACGAATGATATTGGGGTAATCGCTCATCGGCAGATGGCACACTTTGTAATAGTGTTTAAGTTACAATTAGCTTCCTGGCTCGCCCTGATATTGCGTCTATTTCGTGTTCTGTTGAGGCAGGCATTGACATGAATAAAAATATCTCGGTGCACATGCCGCGTCAATTCAGGATCAAACTCCAAGCTAACGAGGCTAGTTTACGACGGTCAGTTTTAGCCCTCACGACGACCATGGAGGTAGTGGTCGAAAGCTTGGAGTTTTATCCTGAATTGACGCGGCATGTACACCGACAGATTTTTATTCAAGAAATACATCGCGAAAGACTTCGTAGTCAGGCACTGACATGCTTTCTTTAGATGGTAACATATTAATTCAGCAGGATGGATACCCATACCACGGGACTTTTTTCCTCAAACTGGATGAGAGAAGAAAAAGGAAATTAGTCGGACGTGGTTTGAACGTCAAAGTCATTAGAATCCGACAAGCACGAATCAAAGGAACTACCGGCATCGGCCTGGAGTGTGTCAGAGAAACCAGAGAAAGCCTAAATCTGGTGCGATGGACAGGGATTGGATCTCCTCTCCTCCAGAAAAACAATCCAGTGTCGAAACAACTATTCAGCACTGCTCGTAAACACCACTTACTTCACTTATTCCCCACCTAGCTCGAGAAACACCACGTGTGACAGCTGACAGGCGCTGTTCAACAAATGAGCCACAGGTCATTTGTATGCGGAATGTGTTTTCTGTTAGTGGTTGAAAGACAGAGCACATTTTGCGTAATTGTTCGAAAACCATTGATCTAATAACTTCAAATATTTATAGAACAGTCCAGCATGTTAGTCCTTAGCACAACGGATGGGGGTGTAAGCCCAAAAACCGCTTGAAGTAAGAAAGCAAAATTAGGATTCAACGTTCTCTCGACAATGCGATTATTAGAGACGGAGCACAATTTGGATAGGATAAGAATAGGGCAGGGATTCGAATGTAGTCTTTTCGGATGATCGACCCAGGCCTTGACAGAAAATTTAGATCTGTGTTTGGAGCTCATTCATATCGAATACGAATCAACTGTGCTGACCAGAGGCTTATTCTAAGTCAGACACTTTGAGTCGGGAATGTAAAGTAACGTAAAACTATTGCAAAGAGTGATGGTTAATAGCTCATTCTTCACGTTTCCTTTTCTACATTCATTCATTATCACATTTTCAAAATATGGTTCAAATGGCTCTGAGCACTTTGGGACTTAACATCTGAGGTCGTCAGTCCCCTAGAACGTAGAACTACTTAAACCTAACTAACCTAAGGACATCACACACATCCATGCCCGAGGCAGGATTCGAACCTGCGACCGTAATGGTCTCGCGGTTCCAGACTGAAGGGCCTAGAACCGCTCGGCCACTGCGGCCAGCTCACATTTTCACAGGTGTTGAGGATAAAACAGATCTGTACTCCACGATACATCAGTAAAACTGTGAGGGAGGGGAAAAACCCACCGTGGTACAACAACAAAGTTAGGAAACTACTGCGAAAGCAAAGAGAGCTTCACTCCAAGTTTAAACGCAGCCAAAACCTCTCAGACAAATAAAAGCTAAACGATGTCAAAGTTAGCGTAAGGAGGGCTATGCGTGAAGCGTTCAGTGAATTCGAAAGTAAAATTCTATGTACCGACTTGACAGAAAATCCTAGGAAGTTCTGGTCTTACGTTAAATCAGTAAGTGGCTCGAAACAGCATATCCAGACACTCCGGGATGATGAAGGCATTGAAACAGAGGATGACACGCGTAAAGCTGAAATACTAAACACCTTTTTCCAAAGCTGTTTCACAGAGGAAGAGCACACTGCAGTTCCTTCTCTAAATCCTCGCACAAACGAAAAAATGGCTGACATCGAAATAAGTGTCCAAGGAATAGAAAAGCAACTGGAATCACTCAACAGAGGAAAGTCCACTGGACCTGACGGGATACCAATTCGATTCTACACAGAGTACGCGAAAGAACTTGCCCCCCTTCTAACAGCCGTGTACCGCAAGTCTCTAGAGGAACGGAAGGTTCCAAATGATTGGAAAAGAGCACAGGTAGTCCCAGTCTTCAAGAAGGGTCGTCGAGCAAATGCGCAAAACTATAGACCTATATCTCTGACGTCGATCTGTTGCAGAATTTTAGAACATGTTTTTTTCTCGAGTATCATGTCGTTCTTGGAAACCCAGAATCTACTATGTAGGTATCAACATGGATTCCGGAAACAGCGATCGTGTGAGACCCAACTCGCTTTATTTGTTCATGAGACCCAGAAAATATTAGATACAGGCTCCCAGATAGATACTATTTTTCTTGACTTCCGGAAGGCGTTCGATACAGTTCCGCATTGTCGCCTGATAAACAAAGTAAGAGCCTACGGAATATCAGACCAGCTGTGTGGCTGGATTGAAGAGTTTTTAGCAAACAGAACACAGCATGTTGTTATCAATGGAGAGACGTCTACAGACGTTAAAGTAACCTCTGGCGTGCCACAGGGGAGTGTTATGGGACCGTTGCTTTTCACAATATATATAAATGACCTAGTAGATAGTGTCGGAAGTTCCATGCGGCTTTTCGCGGATGATGCTGAAGTATACAGAGAAGTTGCAGCATTAGAAAATTGTAGCGAAATGCAGGAAGATCTGCAGCGGATAGGCACTTGGTGCAGGCAGTGGCAACTGACCCTTAACATAGACAAATGTAATGTATTGCGAATACATAGAAAGAAGGATCCTTTACTGTATGATTATATGATAGCGGAACAAACACTGGTAGCAGTTACTTCTGTAAAATATCTGGGAGTATGCGTGCGGAACGATTTGAAGTGGAATGATCATATAAAATTAATTGTTGGTAAGGCGGGTACCAGGTTGAGATTCATTGGGACAGTCCTTAGAAAATGTAGTCCATCAACAAAGGAGGTGGCTTACAAAACACTCGTTCGACCTATATTTGAGTATTGCTCATCAGTGTGGGATCCGTACCAGATCGGGTTGACGGAGGAGATAGAGAAGATCCAAAGAAGAGCGGCGCGTTTCGTCACAGGGTTATTTGGTAATCGTGATAGCGTTACGGAGATGTTTAACAAACTCAAGTGGCAGACTCTGCAAGAGAGGCGCTCTGCATCGCGGTGTAGCGTGCTCGTCAGGTTTCGAGAGGGTGCGTTTCTGGATGAGGTATCGAATATATTGCTTCCCCCTACTTATACCTCCCGAGGAGATCACGAATGTAAAATTAGAGAGATTAGAGCACGCACGGAGACTTTCAGACAGTCGTTCTTCCCGCGAACCATACGCGACTGGAACAGGAAAGGGAGGTAATGACAGTGGCACGTAAAGTGCCCTCCGCCACACACCGTTGGGTGGCTTGCGGAGTATAAATGTAGATGTAGATGTAGATGAGTTGGAGGGCACTTCTGATAACACTGTCTTATACTCGCTTTGCTATTGCGCACGCGAGTACCGTGTGGGAAAAATGATTCTCACCAGATTAGAAATAATCGGGTGGCTTTTAAAAGCTATTCTCTCGCTCAAACATGAAGTAACGCACGAAAAACATAGCTACCCTGTTCTACTGCCGTCGTGTGCTAACAACTAATTGCTTGTTGAGCGTTGTGGTGGCGACATGCCCCTCCGTGTCGCTATGGGCTAAGGATGACACGGGGGTCGGTCGGTACAGTTGGGCCTTGAAGGTCTGTTCGTTGGCTATGAGATTGTCTCTGGTAATGCCAATATTCTCGATTGAAAGTAATCGATCGCCACGCTTGCGGTGCAACGCTGACATCCAAATTTTATCCAGTTTAACACCTTCGTCTTTCCTGTTAAAGTTATTACGATGTTTATCAATCTCAATAGCCTCTCTATACAAGCGTGCATAATAATGCGAGGTTTTTGATATGACGCTCGATTACTTTCAATCGACAATGTTGGCGTTACCAGAGACAATCTCATAGCCGACGCCACGTGATCAACAGTGCCGCCCTCTGCACTGCCTATATAATCGGCGCTTCCTCGAGTTCTCTTCGCAGTTCCCCGCTTTACCTCCGAGGATGTCTCCCATAGTCGGAGACGAAACGTAAGGAGACAGTTTCATACTTCGACCACGGCCTATCAGCCCGGAAGTTTTAAGTGAAGACAATACCGGCCGTGAAAGCTTACATTGTATGATCAAACGCCTTTACGGGGAGGATATGTCAGCATCGGTTCGACGATTTGAAGGAATGCGCAAGAAGGAAGCACAACAACTGTGTACCCTCACCTTTCTGTTACGCTGCAGGGACACTTCAACGGTTCCGAAATTTATGAAGGTGAAGACGATGTTTCGCTCGGCCCAGGCACATCGTATTTGCAACCGTATGGAGTCTGCAATGCTACGTGAGAGGATTCATCAGACGCGGCGAGCACTGGCGGTAACCGTCAGTAATCTTTTTCATCTCCACTTGTTTCTTAGTAATACTATGCAGTGTGGTGATTGGAATAAGATTGACGGTCTAACATTCAAAACTATGGAAGTTAGTGCAGAAATATCAGCAAATACGCAGAAGAAGAAGTTCAGTAACTTACAGAACAACATTTCTGGAGGTTCAGTTGAGGACAATTCTCGAACTGTTATTAACCTGTCTGATAAAGATTTGTCAAAAGTTGAAATTTCTGTACTAGCGAAAGGAGGCAATTTTGCTGTGACGCCCCAAAACGTTCCCACACAGGATATTGTAGCAAATATTGAGGCCAGTATCCGTCAGCTTCCACACAGTCCGCTGACGTAATTAGGATGGAAACGGCTAGGATTTTAGGTACATGTAAGCCACCTAACAGTAATCTGGCGCAGGCGCAAAGGAAGGCACTGCGGGATAAAAATGGAGATAAAACCTTATTGTTCTTAATGCAGATAAAGGTAATGCCACCGTCATACTGAACAGTGAGGACTATCATGGAAAAATCAGTGATACTTTGGTTCCCTCCAATTACAAAAAACTCCAGAAAGATCCGACTATGAAGATTTTAAGAATGACAAATCGACTGGTGAAAGCGTCTTCATTTGGCTCCGACGATAAGAAGCTGCTTTGTAAAACAGAAGCGTACCCACCTAGACTTTATGGTTTACCCAAAGTTCATAAACCTGGGGTTCCGTTGAGGCCAATTGTCAGCGCTATAGGCGGACCAACACACGAGTTAGCTAGACACCTTGCCTCAGTGCTGCAGCCTTATGTTGGTAGGACGGACAGTCATATTAAAAATTCAGCTCATTTCATTGACAAGTTAAAGGAAACGAGCGTGGGTCCGGATGATATCCTCGTCAGTTTTGACGTTGTGTCGTTATTTACCATGATTCCGGTAAACGAAGCTCTCTTTTGCATAGCGGATATTTTTCCTACCGATATTGTGGCATTATTCCGACACTGCCTCACCACAACCTACTTTCAATACAATAATAACTTTTATGAACAGATTAACGGGGTGGCTATGGGCAGTCCTCTCAGTCCTGCTGTGGCTA
This sequence comes from Schistocerca cancellata, assembly GCF_023864275.1. Taxonomy (NCBI): domain Eukaryota; kingdom Metazoa; phylum Arthropoda; class Insecta; order Orthoptera; family Acrididae; genus Schistocerca; species Schistocerca cancellata. The sequence continues at coordinate 696,514,158 of NC_064627.1, read as the reverse complement.
ACTTATTTATGGAGACTTTTGAACAACGGGCGTTGCAGACTGCCTTGTAAGAGACCAGCCAGATGGTATCACTATGTCGATGACACGTTCGTAGTATGGACACACGGAGCAGAGGAGCTGGATTCCTCCCTGACACATTTAAACAGCATTAATCCGAAAATCCAATTCACTATGGAGACGGAAAGGAATGGGCAATTCAACTTCCTGGATGTGTCTGTGATTAAACGACGGGACGGAACGTTGGGCCATAAGGTGCATAGAAAGCCCACACATACTGATTGTTATCTACACAAAGATTCAAACCACCACCCTAGACAAAAAAGAGGTGTAATGAAAACTTTGGTAGACAGGGCGTACAAACTTTGTGAACCTGTTTATTTAAAAGATGGGATTGAACATCTACGGTCAACTTTCGTGAAGAATGGCTATTCTAGCAAGGACAGAGATCGAATACTTCGCTCTAGGCAGAGAATCAGGAGTAACGACGAACAACAGTCGTCCAAGGGCAAAGTTTTTCTTCCGTTCATTAGTAAGGTCACAGATCGCATTGGGAAAGTTTTAGGCAAGTATGGGGTGGAAACTATTTTCAGACCCACTAGGAAAATAAAAGAATTTTTAAGGTCGGCGAAAGATGCACGACACCCTTTGGCTACAAAGAGCAATTGCTGCCTGGGTCACACGGATAAATCGGCCGGAGCGGAACATGTTTACCAGGAAGGTGATCATGAAATAAAATTTAGCGAGACGAGCGTCATATCAAAAACCTCGCATTATTATGCACGTTTGTGTAGAGAGGCTATCTAGATTCATAAACATCGTTATAATTTTAACAGGAAAGACGAAGGTGTTAAACTGGATAAAATTTGGATGTCAGCGTTGCACCGCAAGCGTGACGATCGAGTACTTTCAATCGAGAATGTTGGCATCGCCAGAGCCAGTCTCATAGCCGACGCCACGTGATGGACAGTGGCGCCCTCTGTCCTGCCTATATAATCAGCGCTTCGTCGAGTTCTCTTCGCAGTTCGCCGCTTTACCTCCGAGGATGTCTCCCGCAGTCGGAGACGAAACGTCAGGAGACAGTTTTATACTTCGACCATGGCCTATCAGCCAGGAAGTTTTAAGTGAAAACTACTACTATTGCTGTCAATTTTTGTATTAGTCTGTCCCCATTTGTGCGTCTTAATTATAACGGAGAAACAATGCAAAACGTTCTTCAACTAATACAAGTAATATTGTCTCTGCTAGTATGAATCAGAACTTCTATGACCTTTGATTGCATTTGTCTGACACATACAGGTCCACTGCTACATTGGAAATTCTTTCTGAGATATTTTCTGGGCTTCATTTCCTTGTGCTTGGTAACATATCTCCAATTTATACTTTACTTCAAATAAGTTACGGGTTTGCTGCTGGGTGACGTCGTCGACCACCGCGGTGGTCGATGACGTCAGCCAGCAGCAAACCCGTAAGTTATTTGAACATTCTATTCGGCGGGAAAAGTTAAGGTCTCACATTATACTTTACTTGATAAAACTTTGTGTAATTACGACTGAATAACACTTTTACTTTTTTTTCTTTAGGATTGACTAATTCCAGCGTTAACTCTTTATCAAGCGAGCATTAACCTCAATGCTACAGTATGTCTGCCTAACTAAATCATTGAGTTGGGCCCATCACACTGCATGTTTAAGGTGAAGCTTCGTATTGGATTCATTAAGCATTGTCACCTCATATGGGTCATTGTGAGTAAATGGCGATGTGGGATTCATGATATCTACTTGATAATGGCTTATAGTCGAAATTGGCCGCTTGTGGAAATGAAGTAAAATTTAGCGAAAATGGTCACTTAAATTTTCTAGGTTGGGTTGTTTGGAGGAAGAGACCAAACATCGAGGTCATCGGTCTCATCAGATTAGGGAAGGACGGGGAAGGAAGTCGGCCGTGCCCTTTCAGTGGAACCATCCCGGCATTTGCCTGGAGCGATTTAGGGAAATCACGGAAAACCTAAATCAGGATGACCGGACGCGGGATATTTTCTAGGGTCTTGATCTAGATCTCTGGTATCTTGTCTGTACTCGTTCACTACTTCGAAATACATTGTAGAGAACAGGGTAGAGTTCACTGAGTCAACAAGAACAAAATAACAAGCATTACCAACCTGCCTGTTTATTATGTGTAAGTAAGTTGGACACGGACTATTTTCTATAAGAAACAAACGAGCAGTGGGAAGAATCTCACACTCAAGCACACACACACACACACACACACACACACACACACACAGAGAGAGAGAGAGAGAGAGAGAGAGAGAGAGAGAGAGAGAGAGAGATAGTAGTCGTATGAAGTACGGATGACGAATGTATTGCAGTGGGTGGTCTCAATCAGGTAGCATGAAGGTATGAAACGGGGTCTTGAGCTCCGAGAGTTAAGAGAGAGCTTCCCGCCCCCATGTGGCTACCCGCACTGTTTCTTGCCGATTTTCTCTTCCCAACGGCGTTCTAGAAAAAGGCAGCTCTGGTGAGGAATTGATCTGCTCTTCTGACAGCCTGTAGTAACTGCGCGGGAAAGTGGCGCAGCGTTCACCGCCGCAGTTGTTTGAAGGTAGCCTATGAAGCTTTCTGCATGACATAAGTAATCCGACTGTATCACTATAAAGCGATGTCAAACTTTCTGATCGGCGTATATTTGCGCCGTAGCTACAGCCACCCACCGGGGAACAGAGCCGGTTGTCAGTTGCTTGCTCTTGGACATTTTTTTGGTATATTACATTTCATAAAAACGATACTGTAGGGCTCACTGAGACGCTAGGGGTGATGGAGTTGGATCTAATCGGACTAAAAAGTGTAAAATAATTTCTTCTAGTTCCCTACAGATTTCTAACCCCGTACAGATAGTCCTCAAAATCTGTGACTGTGAATTTTTAGTAGCTGGGAAAATACTTGTAAGATTTGAAAACCATGGGGTGAATTCATTAGGTAATACTAAGGAGGTGATCTACGCATGTATCATTCACTAGGTAGTGTAATCGTAAGAAGGTGAACTATTCATACAGCAGTTACAGGGTGTTTCAAAAGTGAGCGGTATATTTGAAACGGTAATAAAAACTAAACGAGCAGCGATAGAAATACACCGTTTGTTGCAATATGCTTGGGACAACAGTACATTTTCAGGCAGACAAACTTTCGAAATTACAGTAGTTACAATTGTCAACAACAGATGGCGCTGCGGTCTGGGAAACTCTATAGTACGATATTTTCCACATATCCACCATGCGTAGCAATAATATGGCGTAGTCTCTGAATGAAATTACCCGAAACCTTTGACAACGTGTCTGGCGGAATGGCTTCACATGCAGATGAGATGTACTGCTTCAGCTGTTCAATTGTTTCTGGATTCTGGTGGTACACCTGGTCTTTCAAGTGTCCCCACAGAAAGAAGTCACAGGGGTTCATGTCTGGCGAATAGGGAGGCCAATCCACGCCACCTCCTGTATGTTTCGGATAGCCCAAAGCAATCACACGATCATCGAAATATTCATTAAGGAAATTAAAGACGTCGGCCGTGCGATGTGGCCGGGCACCATCTTGCGTAAACCACGAGGTGTTCGCAGTGTCGTCTAAGGCAGTTTGTACCGCCACAAATTCACGAATAATGTCCAGATAGCGTGATGCAGTAATCGTTTCGGACCTGAAAAATGGGCCAATGATTCCTTTGGAAGAAATGGCGGCCCAGACCAGTACTTTTTGAGGATGCAGGGACGATGGGACTGCAACATGGGGCTTTTCGGTTCCCCATATGCGCCAGTTCTGTTTATTGACGAAGCCGTCCAGGTAAAAATAAGCTTCGTCAGTAAACCAAATGCTGCCCACATGCATATCGCTGTCATCAATCCTGTGCACTATATCGTTAGCGAATGTCTCTCGTGCAGCAATGGTAGCGGCGCTGAGGGGTTGCCGCGTTTGAATTTTGTATGGATAGAGGTGTAAACTCTGGCGCATGAGACGATACGTGGACGTTGGCGTCATTTGGACCGCAGCTGCAACACGGCGAATGGAAACCCGAGGCCGCTGTTGGATCACCTGCTGCACTAGCTGCGCGTTGCCCTCTGTGGTTGCCGTACGCGGTCGCCCTACCTTTCCAGCACGTTCATCCGTCACGTTCCCAGTCCGTTGAAATTTTTCAAATAGATCCTTTATTGTATCGCTTTTCGGTCCTTTGGTTGCATTAAACCTCCGCTGAAAACTTCGTCTTGTTGCAACAACACTGTGTTCTAGGCGGTGGAATTCCAACACCAGGAAAATCCTCTGTTCTAAGGAATAAACCATGTTGTCCACAGCACACTTGCACGTTGTGAACAGCACACGCTTACAGCAGAAAGACGACGTACAGAATGGCGCACCCACAGACTGCGTTGTCTTCTATATCTTTTACATCACTTGCAGCGCCATCTGTTGTTGAAAATTGTAACTACTGTAATTTCGAAAGTTTGTCCGCCTGAAAATGTACTGTTGTCCCAAGCATATTGCAACAAACGGTGTATTTCTATCGCTGCTCGTTTAGTTTTTATTGCCGTTTCAAATATACCGGTCATTTTTGAAACATCCTGTAATAGGTAGAGTGGTAGTAAGAAGATGAAGTTATCATCCATCAGTTATGTATTGCAGGCGCCCTACGATTTTCATTTTAAATCCTACAAGTTTTTTATAGATATTAAAAATTCACAATCACAAATTTTCAGGGTTATCTATGTTGGGTTGGGGATCCGTATGGGACTAGGAGAAATTATTTTATACTTTTCAAACCAATTTAAAAACTTAGTGTACTAAAAATTTATTTTTATTAAAAGATTGTTTTGTTTTTCAGCCTTTCCTGTGCGAAATTCTACAATCGATTGCAAACATTTTGATGGAATTAAAACAGAGACGTATGGTAAATTTCGGGTTTATTTCGGTTTCTCTTCACATGAGTGAACCAATATATTGTTTCCTCCTGTGTATTACTCGCAAAAAGACACGTGAAGATAAAAATTAGAGAGATTCAACATCAGATGGGGGCTTACCAACAATCGTCCTTCCCAAGATGCATTCGTCACTAGAAGAGAAAAGAGTTTAATGGCAGTGGTGCACAAAACCCTCCCACCACACTCCAAACAAGAAAGTGAGTTAGTAGTGCTTTGTCATTCGTTTCTGAACTATGTCTAAGATTTCAAGACTGTAGGTCATTGGAGAGTTAGTATAAAATCAATTGCAAAATTTGTACTGGACAGGAAGGCAGGCAAGAAAGCGATATCCAGATCCTCTCTCCCACTTCCCCCTCTCTCTGCTCAGACGTTCCCGTCCGCTCGCATACAGGCTGGAACCCGTTCCGGTCCTGCCTGCACAACACGCCAGCCGCGCAAAGTAGCCTCGATATCAGGCACTACCAACAATCTTCACCGTAACCCGAACCACTACCGAACAGACCGACAAGAAAGCGAGTTAACATTGCAGTTTCATCCAGTTCTGAGCTATGTTTAAAATTCCAAGTATCTTGCTCATCGAGAAGTTAGTTTAAAAGCAAGCAGACAGATAGATAGACAAGATAGCGACCTCATAGAAGCGTGGTAAAACGCTCATTCAGAAAATTTCGACGTACACATACAACCAATGCTCTGATTAGCCTCAGCAGAGACGCGGAGAAGCAATCCGTCAGGAGCGCCGTAGCACGGCACGCAGTGGGGAGGGAGCTGGTAGCTGTCCTGTCCTGCCTTTGATTCAGCGCTCGTTAGGGAGCAGGGCAGCAGCCACTACAGTCGACCCGCACTTAATGGGCAGACCGCACCTGCGTATCTGCCGCCCGCCGCTGCATAATGCATACCGCTGTCCTGCCGCGCCGCTCTCGTCCTCAGTGCTCACCGACCGCCGGCTACACTGCTGACACTTGTTTACTTGTTCATAAATCGCCCCAGCCGCACGGCGCCTCTTTGCCAATTAAATGACGAGGGAAATTATTACCGCGCCTTGTCAATTACCACAGATATATTGGTGTTTGTTTTGGTCTGCTATCTTTATAATCGAGCATACACTTCTAAATAGCCACATTATGGCATTTTCTGTATCGTGGGATCGCGGAGACCTCTACCACGTGGAGGGAACCTGACGCCACACGAAAGGCACGTAACAGGTGTAGAGGACGCAGTGAAAATGACCCGCTCCCACTCTTCTTAGGAGCCATCATAGCTAGTAGCCACAAAGAGCACTGACATCCCCATTATAAGACGACACATATCGTCGTAACCCTTTTTCCGAACACTCTTTCGTATTGTTCAAATAAATTTCAGTCTTGCAGTTAGTCGTCGTTCAGTACATCGCACGATATTTCGACTTGCCACCTACCAGTCATCTTCAGATGAGCCATCATAGACTGACGGCCGAAATATGTATCGGGTGCGAGTATTCCGCGCATCTGTCAAAATAAAGTTGACAGACGGATCACACTTCCCGGCAGCAGAGTCCTCGCTGGAACGGCGGAACTCAGCTGTCCTCTGCATTACCGTTCGCCGCAGAGAGCCTGTATAGGGAGAGAGTGGCCAACCGGACGATACGGCGGCCATTTTTCTACCAAACTGCGGGCGGGACTTTTGAATGGCCAGTAGTGGAGTAGTGGAGTACACACTCACCGAATCAAAAGCACAAGACAATATGGCGAAATCATTCGTTAAATGCCTTTGTTTATAAGAATAATGTGTTATAATAATTTTCACACAGCCAATTTACAGGTCTGTTTTCAAATTTAACTGTGTATATTGCAAGTTGTTTTATATGTAGTAAAAAGCAAAAACGGCTTACTTCGCATAGATAAGAGTACTTGATTGGTTTCGACAAGGCTCCTGTTTGATTTATGGCAGCCCTGTTGACTGCGACTGCCCACTGCTTTCGTCTTTCTTCATTGCGTGGAAATGCTAACATGCGAAATCCACCTTCGCCTCTGTTGGAACAACCAAATGGAGCACAACCTGGCATCGTTTACGAACGTCTGCAGAACGAATTACAGATTTCAAAAACAATACTGTACAATTACTAACGTGTTTACTTCAAACATGTAGGCCTACCGACTTCATCACAAAACGCTTCATTATTTCAACTCCTATTTAAGATCGCAAACGCTAATTACGTACTAAAAACGATATACAACTAAATCGAACATTCATGCACAACGCATAACAAGTCTCTCAATAATTCAAATACCTTTTAATCGTTTCCAAAAGTCCTCAGAACTTCAATTCAACTCAAAAGCACGGCGAACGTAGGAAGCGCGAGAGACGTTTGGCGCCATTTTTCTGCCTAAGCTAATCAACCAATCACGGGCAACTTCACCTATGGCCACTCTCTCCCTGTACAGGCTCTCTAGCTCGCCGCGGCCGTTGGCGCACTCTGTTGTCTTGGATTAGAACAAATCGTCGAGATAGTAGTGTTCCATGCAATGTCCAACTGATAGCCGCTATCAAGGTTCATCGGCTTTCCCCCTAGGCGTATTTCCACGACACTGCAGAACGGCAGAAAACTGCAGGATCGTAACCGATTAGACAGGAAAACTTCTGCACTACTGAATTCTTCCTCATCGCCTCAAGAGATCATGTTGTGTACCACCAAGACTGTATGGTCTGCCAAAAATTCATAAGCGAAGTGTTCCATTACGTCCAGTAGCGAGCAACATTGGATCTCATACGTATGATTAAGCCAAACATTTCGCTTCTTTACTGAGACCGTTGGAGGGGAAATACTGACAGTGCATCTGTAACTAAGCTGACATTTTCAACATACTAGAGGATCTCCACAAAGCAGTTCTGACAGTTTAGTTAGTTCTGATGTGGTATCACTTTCTACAAAGGTCCGTCTCGCAGATTCTTTTGCGCTGATAGCAAAAAGTTTCAGGTGGACATCAGTATTTTGTTTTGGCACACTGTATCATCAACCTCTTTTACGTTCACCCTAGAGAATTTGTATTTTGAACAAACTGACGGCGTCGCCTTGGCAGTCCTTTGCCTCCGTTAGTAGCGACCGTTTTTATGGAGGATTTGGACGAGAGAGTGTTCGAATCAGCTGCCCTTAAACCAACCGTATTTTGGGAATATGTGGATAATACTTCCATAGTGTTGCGTCATGGAGAAGATAAATTGATGGATTTTTTTTCATCACCTCAACTTCATTCGTAACAACATTCGGTTGGTTAGAGAAACAGAGAAAGATGGTTGTCTGCTTTGCTTAGATGTTTTGGTTAGACGAAACAATAACGGCTGTCTGAGGCGTTCAGCCTATCATAAGCCCACGCATTCTTATTTTTATTTGCAAAAAGTCGATGTTTCACTCGGAAGATAAGCTGGGCACTACATTTCGTTTAAAATAGCAAGAATCCTCTATACATTTCTGGGGAAAAATATTTTTCGCCTACCATCTAAGATTGTAAACCTTTTGGGATCAGTGAAGGACGACTTATTGCGTGAGGCTGGAATTTGCAAAACACCTTGTCACTGTGGTATGGCTTGTATAGGAGAGACGACACGCACTGTGGAAGAACTGTGCATGGAATATTAAAGTTGCACCCACCTTTTGCAACCAAGCTTGTCCGCTTTTCCCGAGCATTCTATTTCCACTGGACATTCAACGAAGTATGCTAAAACTATAATTCTGACCACAGCAACTTGATTTCGTGGAAATACGATTGGCGGAAAAGCTGATGAACCGTCGTAGCGGCTATCATTTGGACAGTGCATGGAACCCCATCATCTCGACGATTTGTTCTAATGGAAGGCGACAACGGCCGCGGCGAGCGGTAATGCAGGGGACAGCTTAAGGCCACCGGCGAGGGCGCTGCCGCCGGCGCGTGTGGTCCGCCTGTCAACGTGATTTTGACGCGTAGCCCACTATATATTGTGGAACGGTGCAACTCTTCATCAATCTTTGCTAGCTCAACTGAAGATGACTGGTAGGACCCCAGCTCAAATATCGTGGGATGCACTAAGCGGCGACCAGCTGCAGGATCGACATTTGTCTGAACATTCTATTCGCCGGGAAACTTTTAAAATTTACATTCATTTGTATTACATGTCCTTTCACCTTAACAGTTACCAAATTATCTGGACTACCACACAACGAGAATGAACAGATAACGGTTTATAGACGAGAAAAACAATTGCCGGCCGCGGTGGTCTAGCGGTTCAGGCGCTCAGTCCGGAACCGCGCGACTACTACGGTCGCAGGTTCGAATCCTGCCTCGGGCATGGATGTGTGTGATGTCCTTAGGTTAGTTAGGTTTAAGTAGTTCTAAGTTCTAGGGGACTGATGACCACAGATGTTAAGTCCCATAGTGCTCAGAGCCATTTGAACCATTTTTGAAAAACAATTCGCTTTCCCTCAATACGATCCAGATCTTTTCGCTAAGTATTTACTTTGCGTAACAAACTACTTAACGTGCAAGTACTCCTCCTAACTTCGTTGAAGTCTCAATATTCTCTTTACCACAGCAAATAATACCAGTAGTGACATAGAAATTCATTTTCGCTTAAAATGATATCGAGTGATGAATAGTCATTATACACTACTGGCCATTAAAATTGCTACACCACGAAGATGACGTGCTACAGATGCGAAATTTAACCGACTGGAAGAAGACACTGGGATATGCAAATGATTAGCTTTTCAGAGCATTCACACAACGTTGGCGCTGGTGGCGACACCTACAGCCTGCTGACATGAGGAAAGTTTCCAACCAATTTCTCATACACACACAGCAGTTGACTGGCGTTGCCTGGTGAAACGTTGTTGTGAAGCCTCGTGTAAGGAGGAGAAATGCGTACCGTCACGTTTCCGACTTTGATAAAGGCCGGATTGTAGCCTATTGCGATTGCGGTTTATCGTATCGCGACATTGCTGCTCGCGTTGGACGAGATCCAATGACTGTTAGCAGAATATGGAATCGGTGGGTTCAGGAGGGTAATACGGAACGCCGTGCTGGATCCCAACGGCCTCGTATCACTAGCAGTCGAGATCACAGGCATCTTATCCGCCTCGTGCAGCCACGTCTCGATCCCTGAGTCAACAGATGGTAACATTTACAAGACAACGACCATCTGCACAAACAGTTCGACGACGTTTGCAGCAGTATGGACTTTGAGCTTGGAGACCATGGCTGCGGTTACCTTTGACGCTGCATGACAGACAGGAGCGCATGCGATGTTGTACTCAACGACGAACCTGGGTGCACGAATGGCAAAATGTCATTTTTTCGGATGAATCCAAGTTCTGTTTACAGCATCATAATGGTCGCATCCATGTTTGGCGACATCACGGTGAAAACACTTTGGAAGCGTGTATTCGTCATCGCCATACTGGCGTATCACCCGGCGTGGCGGTATGGGGTGCCATTGGTTACACGTCTCAGTCACCTCTTGTTCGCACTGACGGCACTTTGAACAGTGGACGTTACATTTCAGATGTGTTACGACCCGTGGCTCTACCCTTCATTCGATTCCTGCGAAACCCTACATTTCAGCATTTCAGGATAATGCACGACCGCATGTTGCAGGTCCCGTACGGGCCTTTCTAGATACAGAAAATGAGAAAATGTTCGACTGCTGCCCTGGCCAGCACAATCTCCAGATCTCTCACCAACTGAAAACGTCTGGTCAATGGTGGCCGAGCAACTGGCTCGTCACAATACGCCAGTCACTACTCCTGATGAACTGTGGTATCGTGTTGAAGCTGTTTGGGCAGCTGGACCTGTACGCACCATCCAAGCTCTGTTTGACTCAATTCCCAAGCGTATCAAGGCCAGAGGTGACTGTTGTGGGTACTGATTTCTCAGGATCTATGCACCCAAACTGCGTGAAAATGTAATCACACGTCAGTTCTAGTAGAATATATTTGTCCAATGAATACCCGTTTATCATCTGCATTTCTTCTTGGTGTAGCAGTTTTAATGGCCAGTAGTGTAGCTATTGCGAATGGGGTCTCTTGTAGATGAACGAATCTTTCTTCTACAGATAACAGAGTTTGATGCATTTTATCATCGACGATGTCATGTAATTTAGTACTCGACAGTAGAGACGTGTGATGGATCTTATGCTACTTACCACCTCTTGAATACATACTGAATTAATTAGTTGACAAGGACATACGATAATATGATGAAGCGTTCTTCCGTCCTTAATGCGTCTACTAAGCGACAGACAAACGAGCGAAGTAGAGGAGCAAGCCTACAGCCGTGCGAACTCTGCTGGTGTTAAGTTGAGGGGCAAAGTAGCTGCCCGCGGCCTGGGGCTTTCTGTGATCCCATGCATATTTAACGCGGCAGAGGTTAAGACCGCAACAATGGGCGCGCGCGCAGCCGTCAGCGACGCCGTGGGACGGGGAAGTGGCTGCTGTTTGGATCTGTAAACAAAGGGCGGCAACGGGCGATCCGTCAGCTCAGTTGCGGAGTCACGTGGGAAGGGGCCGCACGCGGAAGTGCCGCGCCGCGCTCAGCACCGGCTGCCCGTCGCCAGCAGCAACGAAGCGCCTGCGTCAAGAATCTACGGCAGACACCACTAGGATAATTACTTTACCTGTCTGCAACAAACTGAGGTGTTTTCCTCGAAAACATCAGCCATTCGAAACATATGACGGCCAGTCCAATCACAACGGAATCATGGAATGGTACCATTCGAAAGTAATCACCATACAAATTAAGACATTTATCCCCCTGGGGGATATCACATGATATCTTGCGAACCATGGATGAAGGGTATCAGACGGATGCCATATACCTTGCCTTCCGGAAAGCGTTTGACTCGGTGCCCCACTGCAGACTCCTAACTAAGGTACGAACATATGGGATTGGTTCCCAAATATGTGAGTGGCTCGAAGACTTCTTAAGTAATAGAATACAGTACGTTGTCCTCGATGGTGAGTGTTCATCGGAGGTATCATCTGGAGTGCCCCAGGGGAGTGTGGTAGGTCCGCTGTTGTTTTCTGCCGGCCGGAGTGGCCGAGCGGTTTTAGGCGCTTCAGTCTGGAACCGTGCGACCGCTACGGTCGCAGGTTCGAATCCTGCCTCGGGCATGGATGTGTGTGTTGTCCTTAGGTTAGTTAGGTTTAAGTAGTTCTAAGTTCTAGGGGACCGATGACCTCACATGTTGAGTCCCATGATGCTCAGAGCCATTTGAACCATTTTTGTTGTTTTCTATCTACATAAATGATCTTTTGGACAGGGTGGATAGCAATGTGCGGCTGTTTGCTGTGGTGTACGGGAAGGTGTCGTCGTTGAGTGACTGTAGGAGGATACAAGATGACTTGGATATGATTTGTGATTGGTGTTAAGAATGGCAGCTAACTCTAAATAAAGATAAATGTAAATTAATGCAGATGAATAGGAAAAAGAATCCCGTAATGTTTGAATACTCCATTAGTAGTGTAGCGCTTGACACAGTCACGTCGATTAAATATTTGGGCGTAACATTGCAGAGCGATATGAAGTGGGAAAACCATGTAATAGCAGTTGTGGGGAAAGTGGATAGTCGTCTTCGGTTCATTCGTAGAATTTTGGGAAGATGTGGTTCATCTGTAAAGGAAACCGCTTATAAAACACTAATACGACCTATTCCTGAGTACTGCTAGAGCGTTTGGGATCCCTATCAGGTCGGATTGAGGGAGGACATAGAAGCAGTTCAGAGGCGGGCTGCTAGATTTGTTACTGGTAGGTTTGATCATCACGCGAGTGTTACAGAAATGCTTCAGGAACTCTGGTGGGAGTCTCTAGAGGAAAGGAGGCGTTCTTTTCGTGAATCCCTACTGAGGAATATTTAGAGAACCAGCATTTGAGGCTGACTGCAGTACAATTTTACTGCCGCCAACTTACATTTCGCGGAAAGACCACAAAGATAAGATAAGAGAGATTAGGGCTCGTACAGAGGCATATAGGCAGTCATTTTTCCCTCGTTCTGTTTGGGAGTGGAACAGGGAGAGAAGATGCTAGTTGTGGTACGAGGTACCCTCCGCCACGCACCGTATGGTGGATTGCGGAGTATGTATGTAGATGTAGATGTATACGAACGATTCCTGTTTTGTAGAAGGCGGTCGGCCACTGGCAGATCCACAACCGCACCCACTCTCGCACTTGCACGTCCACGCACGTCTTTCTTCAGGTTGTCAAAGATGTGAAAATCACACGGCCAAAGATCCAGGCAGTACAGAGGATGTTGCAGAGTTTCCAAACCAGTTCGCTTGAGTGTTGCCTTCGTACGAGTGGCACAGTGGGGTAGGGCGTTATTGTGCAACAGGGTGAAATGGTTCAAATGGCTCTGAGCACTATGGGACTTCTGAGGTCATCAGTCCTCTAGAACTTAGAACTACATAAACCTAACTAACCTAAGGACATGACACACATCCATGCCCGAGGCAGGATTCGAACCTGCGACCATAGCGGTAGCGCGGTTCCAGACTGTGGCGCCTAGAACCGCTCGGCCACTCCGGCCGGCTGCAACAGGGTGATTCCGAACGATAGCGTTCCTGGGCATTTTGACTTTATGGCACGCCTCGGTTTCTGCAAAGTGTTTCCATAGCACTGTACTCTGATTGTGTTTCTACACTCGAGAAACTCGACATGCAGACGGTCCCTCCAGTCGAAGAAGAAGGTAATCGTGGCATTACCAGAACTTGTGTGAACAGCTTCGGATATATCTAGCGGGGGAGACGTGGTACGTTTCCGTGGCTTTGCCGTTGCCCTCGGGCTGCCGGAATGCCGTCTGACGGAATTATCCTATTGCACGGTGACGCCCGCCCCCAAACTGCCAATCGGACGAAGGCTACACTTCATCGAGTTGGCTGAGAAACACTGCAACGTCTTCCGTACAGCCCAGATCTCTCACCGTGTGAATCTCACGTCTTTGGCGACCTGAAGAGAGACGTGTGTGGGCGTCGGTTTCAGTTGAACGATGGAGTGCAAGAGTGAGTGCTGTTGTGGATCCGTCAGCAGCCGACTGCCTTCAACGAAACAGTAATTGATCGTCTCGTATCCCAGGGGGATAAATGTCTTAACGCGTGTGGTGATTACTTTTGAATGGAACCGTTCCATGGTCTCATTGTGGCGGGTGTTCATTTTCACTTGACTGCGCGTTATAGCAGGGCTTTCCACACACGACCGCGTAATATCACGAATGAAGATAGTCTTTCGACGATCGTTTTGTTCAGTATACCACCCAGCTGCCTCATATAGAAAACACATCGTTGCAGGTCATCTAGACACGTTCGCCGTGTTCTCGGCCTGTGGCTATTACGTGCGTTGGAGCTATTCTGCGGTATCTGGGGGAAACAAGCTGTCTGATAGGCCAGCAAACACAACCGCCTCAACTGACGAGCTGTGGTCGCATGAAGTTGTTATGGCATTTAAAACGTATGCCGACTTCAGCTCGCAAAATTTATTCCAAAACTAAGTACACGCCGTATGTGTCACGAGGTATCTTCTCTTAGTAAACAACCAACACGGCGACATCATCAACGACTGCAGTCTGTTATCTCGCAGAAATATATCGGAAGAAGTACGTCTAAAGATATGAAAGGGCGTGATCAGACAGACACAGGTATAGGTAACGTAATGGGTAAACTGCAGTTTTCCCGAAAGACATTGTTCGCAAAACTGTTGGATCTTCTCTGCTGGAACACCGAATCCGTGACATTTGCATGAGGACCTACTGAATGAGGCTTTTAAATAAATATGGCGGGAATGGTCGCAGGCTGAAAAATATTAACTGAAACATTGCGAAAAAGGTAACGAAATATCAACAGGAATCCTGCTTAGCATATTTCGAGAACCTGTTACCAGGCCGGACAATAGCAAAATACCTCGGGCCTTACGTATCGCTCCCTTTTAGACCATGGAGGTACTGTTCGACTAATGAGATCACATACAGAAGCGTACATACTATCATTCTTCCCACACTACATACTTGAAATAATCGAGAAAGAACAGTAGTTAAATATAGTGAACAATCTCTATACACAGTTACTGCATTCATTGAGCTGCGGAACATGGTCGAATGAGACGTCAGGAAGACAATTTTTTTTTTTTGTCCTCAGTCTTCTGATTGGTTTGTTACCGCCCATCACGAATACCTCTCCGGTGGCAACCTCTTCATCCTCAGTTATTCTATACTTTTATGCTCTGCCACAGAAGTTACTCCCCAATGTCTTACGAATTGTCCTGTCTTACTGCCCTTTCTTCTTATCAATGTTTTCCATATGTTCCCTCTCCTCGCAGATTCCACAGAGAACCTCGTCATTTCTTATCAGTCAACCTAATTTCCAACATCCTTGTATAGCGACACATCTCGAATGCTTCGCTTCCCTTTTTTTCCAGTTTTCCCACATTCTAAGACTCACTTTCATAAAATGCAATGCTCAAAACGTACATCCTCACAAATTTCTTCCCCAAAACGAAATTAATGCCGACAAATGCTAGCCAGCGTAGTGGCCTAGTGGACGTGGCTCTCCACTAACATTCAGGAGGAGAGATGTTTAAATTCCGGCTTTACTTTTTCTCTGATTTCTCCAGATCACTGGGGAGGGGGGGAGGGGAGGCGGAAGGCTCCTTAAACTACGACGCCGCGACCGACTTCATATTCCGTCCTTGTTCAGCTCCAGCTATTCTTCTTTTTTTTGTGCCTTTGTCCCGCACCGGCACAGGGTCTCCATGGTTATCAACTTATTTGGCATGGATAATTCAAGAGGTGCCACGATGTCCGTCCTCTCACACCCCGTTACTCCTCCTGGACAGAATATGTGCACTCAAAGTGTCTGTGTGTAATGTTAGTCGTGTGAAAGTGAGTGTGAATTTTCCAAATAATCGCGAATCGTGTAACAGACGAGATTTGGTAGCAGCCCAGCTTTCACCTAGTGCGATGTGGGAAACCGCCTAAGAATCAAACACGGACTGGCCGGCACGCCCCTTTTCTGTATAACTTGGACATACCGACCCTCCTGGTTTATCCACCGAGCGGATTCGATCCGTGGCCGACGCATCTCCCCGTGCTAGAAGCGGCGCTTTAATACTCACGGCTATCCAGGCGGGCTCAGTTCGAGCTATTTCTATGTGAGTTATGATCTCGATGTCGACGGGACAAACTCTAAATATCTCTGGTGTGACTTCATTGAAGCCTTTGACACCGCTTCCACGTGAGAACCACGTGCCACCTAAAACCTTTATATGCTTGTTACTTCACCACCTGTAGAAAACGGGATGACTTTACCACCTGTAGAAAACGGGATTAGGAATACCAAACGGAAATGCATTCGTGCTACCAACCTGTGCACCTTTCATTAGAGAGAAAACATTACTAATTAAATCTATGTATTGTTCTTAAACTGTAAGTGCACACCTTTAGGAATCAGACAGCTCCGAAAGGCATTATAGAAAAATTCAGTAACGGTATACTTTCGGGCGGCTTAACGGGAAAAGCTATTAGGTTACGTACATCTAATTTGCCATAGGATGTCAGACAAGCACCAGTAAACTGGAGGAGGTAATTAAAAAAGCATTAAATGTGGCGAAGCGCCAGTTGAACCCTTCCGGTTACTTCTCACACGCTGGGCCGAGGAAATGTGGGAATTCCACGGTTGCTGCACACCCTTTTGTACGGTTAAACTCAACTGCAGTTTCCCTTTGTTACAATACAAGTAAGGATATAATCGCACATCTAGCCTGATAAAGGCTTGATGGTCACAGGGTATACAGGTGATACGGTCAAAATACAAGCATAAAGTGCCAGAAGAGAGCAAGTAGTTAGACACTAAATTTATCTAAGTTTTTCCATCACTGTTACTGAAGAAGAGGCTTTGAATGATGAAATTCATTGGAATAGTAGTATGGAATACTGATCAGGATTGTTAGAGGACGGGGTGGGAATTTGGTGGGTGATATGTTCGGTAACAGAGCGAGCTTATAGGGGCTGACAACTCTGCAGCCATGTGTGTGTCTAGTAATAGTCTCAACAGAAAAAATCGTGCGAGTAATTTTCGAAGAAACATAATTTGTTGTGGCGCCGTAAGTGTTTAGCAGAAGATTAGATAAACCAAGTCAAACATGTAGTCTGCTGCCTTGTCCGGTTCGACGACTGGCCTTCTTCTGTGACATTCAACAGGTTCGTAAAACTTTGAACCTCGATTTCTCAAAAACGATTCAGAAGCGCGTCGTGGTGCTGCAGAATGCGTCATTTGTAAGTACGTACTACCATCGTGTGGAAGATAAGCAAAATCGGTGAGCCTCTGGACGCCTACTTGTCTTGTGAGATACTCAGGCACGGCCTCAGTTTTAGCATTACTCCTCTTCTAGTCACCAAGCTCCATATCAGTTTACCTGAAAATCAAACATCTACGCTGCTAGTTCTAATTTATGGTCACTCTTTTGATTAGTCTGGTGTGGTCCACCAAGGATTCCTTTCCTGCTGCAGCCTCTTCACTTCAGAGTAGCACTTGCACCTGATGTCCTCAGTTATTTGTAGAGTGTATTCCAATCTCTGTCTTCCGTGCGACTTTAAGGCTCTACAGCTCCCGCAGCTAGTATGGCGGTTACTCCTTCAAGTGTTGACACACGTCCCGTAACTCTACCCCTTCTTCTTGCCAGTGTTTCCACATGCTCTTCAGCTCGCCGATTCTGTGGACAGCCTTCTCATTCCATATCGTATCAGCCAATCTAATTGTCAACATCCTTCCATAGCATGTCCGCCCCGATAGCTGAGTGGTCAGCGCGGCAGTCTGTCACGCCAAGGGGCCCAGGTTCGACGCCCAGCGTCGGAGATTTTCTCCGCTCAGGGACTGGGTGTTGTGTTGTCCTCATTATCGTTTCATCACCATCAGGGGAAGACAACGAGACACCACCACTGGAATCGCTTCCCTAGACGCTCATGCGGTGGACCTCTCTGACGAGGCTTCCCCCATGACAAGACCTGCCGTGAGGCAGAACACAGACGTTAAAGTTGCATAGCATCGCATCTCAAACGCTTCGATTCTCTTCTTTTCCGGATTTTCCCTACTATAGAATGCTGTGCTCCAAACTTACATTCTCAGAAATTTTCAAATTAAGGCCTATGTAATATACCGTTATTCTTCTTTTTGACAGGAATATCCTCCTCCCCTGCACTAGTCTGCTGTTTATCTCCTTGCTTCCTCCATCATGTGTTTTTGCATCCAAGATAACAGAATTCCTTCACTTCGTCTTCTTCGTGTTCCCCAATTTTTATATTAAGTTTATCATTGATCTCATTGCTGCTACTCCTCATTACTTTCGTCTTTCTTCTGTTTACTCTCAGTCTGTAGTACGTACTCGTTATACTGTTATTTCCATTCAAAATTTCATTCGTAATAGCAGTATCATCAGCAATTCTTACCATTGATATAGGAAAAAGCAAAAACCAGAACTCCGCCTTCTGTCCCGACCAACGGCGTCATTCGGATACGATAAGGAGGGCATGCATCATCACACATGTCTCCCATCCGTTGTCGGCTTTCTCGATATCGGAGCCGCTACTTCTCAGCCAAGCTCTGCGTTCTGGCCCAGAGGGCTAATCGAGACCGTCCGTCCGCCATGTCATCCTCTGTTAATGACGTCATTCGGATGTGATATGGAGCGGCGTGCCGTCAGCACACTGGTCTCGGGGCCGTTGGCAGCTTTCTTGTCCTGGGAGACGCTGCTTCTCATTCAAGTTTGGCGTTCTCGCCCAGATAGGCTAATCGGGACCGAGCGACTGCCTTGCCATCCTCTTCCAATGGTGTCATCGGATGCGATGTGTTGGGGCTTGGGATCAGCAAACCGTAGCAGTTAACGTCACGAGGCTGAGTGCACCCCATTCCAGCCCTCCCACCAAGGAAGAACTCATGGTAGCACAGGGGTCGAACCCGGGTCCTCCGTATAGGAGCCAAACACGCTAGTTATAGAGTCATGGAGGCAGGCTACCATTGACGTACGTACCTTCAAAATCAAGACTATGCAAATGGCAAGCTACCAGTCGGTTGTCACACAAATTAAATTATCACTATAGGAGACAACCCACTCAGTCTTACAATGCCGGCAGGATGAAAGACCTGCTGCTACAACTACAGCCGTCTCGAGCAGAGGACCGCCCGTTCTGGTGCACTGGCGCCTGGCCTCTTAGCGCGGAAGACGTCGCCCGTGCAAACAAGTACGTCACCCACGATTGTCAGCGGAAGGCTGCGTGTAAATGCAAATGCATGCAAATGGCGCAGAGACTCTTATAAGCGGCCGGGTGCTGTCTCACGAGTTCTGGACTCGTTTAAAGAGCGAGCGCTGCCGCTGGCCTTCTGCTGCGCCGAGGCTCGGCTCAGAGTGCTTATTGCCGAGGGTCTAATTGGGAAGTCGGCGCTGGGTTGATTCGCTTGGGCAGTGGAGCGGTAAGGAGGGGAAGCCTCTCTTCTCGCGGAATGCCAGGTATTTCTGCCTCTGTTGTGCTGCGGTCGACCGGCGGAAACAATAGCTGGAGCGGCCGCAACCTCCAGGCGTCAGCCCCCCTGTCTGGTGAACTCCACGCTTTAGTACAGGCCACAGGCTGGCTTTTGTACGAGCTGTTCATCGTTTTTCGGAACGCAGACATCTGTTTTCGCCCGCACTGATCAAAGACTCAGCGTGAACTCCGTTCCTAAAACACGGAACCATCAAACATTATTATGGGTTTCATATACCTATAATCTGGACGAAATAGCAGATACAGATAAGCACTGTGCCACGTCATACACTGACAGCCTCTACGCTGCAAGCTGTTTGCCTATTCAGTACATTTGTATTAGTGAAACAGTGCTGACTTCCACAATATCGAGTGTGTTAGGAATTAACTTGTTTCTAATGATATACAATGCAGTTGAGACTGCAGCCTTCTCCATTCCCTGCCGCAAAGCTAACAGATACAGGGTGTTTCAAAAATGACCGGTATATTTGAAACGGCAATAAAAAGTAAACGAGCAGCGATAGAAATACACCGTTTGTTGCAATATGCTTGGGACAACAGTACATTTTCAGGCGGACAAACTTTCGAAATTACAGTAGTTACAATTTTCAACAACAGATGGCGCTGCAAGTGATGTGAAAGATATAGAAGACAACGCAGTCTGTGGGTGCGCCATTCTGTACGTCGTCTTTCTGCTGTAAGCGTGTGCTGTTCACAACGTGCAAGTGTTCTGTAGACAACATGGTTTATTCCTTAGAACAAAGGATTTTTCTGGTGTTGGAATTCCACCGCCTAGAACACAGTGTTGTTGCAACAAGACGAAGTTTTCAACGGAGGTTTAATGTAACCAAAGGACCGAAAATCGATACAATAAAGGATCTGTTTGCAAAGTTTCAACGGACTGGGAACGTGACGGATGAACGTGCTGGAAAGGTAGGGCGACCGCGTACGGCAACCCCAGAGGGCAACGCGCAGCTAGTGCAGCAGATGATCCAACAGCGGCCTCGGGTTTCCGTTCGCCGTGTTGCAGCTGCGGTCCAAATGACGCCAACGTGCACGTATCGTCTCATGCGCCAGAGTTTACACCTCTATCCGTACAAAATTCAAACGCGGCAACCCCTCAGCGCCGCTACCATTGCTGCACGAGAGACATCCGTTAACGATATAGTGCACAGGATTGATGACGGCGATATGCATGTGGGCAGCATTTGGTTTACTGACGAAGCTTATTTTTACCTGGACGGCTTCGTTAATAAACAGAACTGGCGCATATGGGGAACCGAAAAGCCCCATGTTGCAGTCCCATCGTCCCTGCATCCTCAAAAAGTACTGGTCTGGGCCGCCATTTCTTCCAAAGGAATCATTGGCCCATTTTTCAGATCCGAAACGATTACTGCATCACGCTATCTGGACATTCTTCGTGAATTTGTGGCGGTACAAACTGCCTTAGACGACACTGCGAACACCTCGTGGTTTATGCAAGATGGTGCCCGGCCACATCGCACGGCCGACGTCTTTAATTTCCTGAATGAATATTTCGATGATCGTGTGACTGCTTTGGGCTATCCGAAACATACAGGAGGCGGCGTGGATTGGCCTCCCTATTCGCCAGACATGAACCCCTGTGACTTCTTTCTGTGGGGACACTTGACAGACCAGGTGTACCGCCAGAATCCAGAAACAATTGAACATCTGAAGCAGTACATCTCATCTGCATGTGAAGCCATTCCGCCAGACACGTTGTCAAAGGTTTCGGGTAATTTCATTCAGAGACTACGCCATATTATTGCTACGCATGGTGGATATGTGGAAAATATCGTACTATAGAGTTTCCCAGACCGAAGCGCCATCTGTTGTTGAAAATTGTAACTACTATAATTTCGAAAGTTTGTCTGCCTGAAAATGTACTGTTGTCCCAAGCATATTGCAACAAACGGTGTATTTCTATCGCTGCTCGTTTAGTTTTTATTGCCGTTTCAAATATACCGGTCTTTTTGAAACACCCTGTAGCATTGCCTTTTTGTAATCAGTAACAATGCATTTGGCTGTATTTCCTTTAATTTTGATGTGTGTGTGTGTGTGTGTGTGTGTGTGTGTGTGTGTGTGTGTCCGCGTATACTTACTACTAAAATAGTCCAAGTACAAGCTGACAAGCAAGATGGAACCAAAAATTTTACTAGCTGGTATCACTGACACGTCTTCAAATTCGGATGTTGTGCCTGTTTCTTGAATTTTTCCCAGCCACCTGAACAACAACTTTTCTATGACTGAACATTATGACCACTGCTCACCTCGACGTTGGATGCCTCCTGTGGCGTTGCGGGCACGTGACGCGGTAACAAAAGCATGTAAGCAGAGCAGACACGTACTATGGGTTGAAAATGGGCAAATCCATTGAGATAAGCGACTCCGACAAAGGGCAGATTATTACTGCGCAGAGGCCTGTGGACGAGTATCTCGAAAACGGCGAACCTGGACAAATGTTCACGTGCTGCTGTTGTGAGCATCAAGAGGTAGAAGGACACAGAAACTACCAAAAGGGGCTAAATGGTTGGACGTCGACGATTCTTCACAGAACGTGGGGTTCGCAAGCTTGTCTGCTCTGTAAAGTAGGACAGATGGAGATCTGTGACATCTCTGCCGAAAGAGCACAATGCTGGTGCACGCACAGGTGTTTCGGGGCACACCGTTCATCGTACATTGTTGGACATTAAGCTACGCAGCAGACCACCTCCACATGTCCACATGCTGATCCAATGAAATCGTCAGTTACTATTGCAGTGGCTACGGGACCATCGGGATTCGACCGTCTATCAATGCAAACGTGTCGACTCTTCGGGTTAATCACATTTTTGCTACACTCGGTCGATGGTCGTCTACACAAACGCCGTCATCGAGGAGAACGGCGGAAAGAAACGTGCAGGCGGTATTATGCTATAGGGGACATTTTCCTGCGGTTGCGTGGGACCTGAGGTAGTAATCGAAGACACGCTGACAACTTCGAACCACCAGCATCCCTTCGTGATTGATGTCTTCCCCGACGGCGATGTCATCTTTCAGCAACATAACTGTCCGTGTCTCAGAGCCAGAACCGCGCTGTGGTGGTTTGAGGAGCATTATAGTGAACTCAGGTTGATGTCTCGGCGACCAAATTGGCCTGATGTAACTCCTATGGAACCCATCTGTGTCGCTATCGGGCGTCACCACCGCGCACGCAAGTCAGCGCCCCGTTATTTACACGAATTACATGACCTGCGCGTAGTCATCGAATGCCACATACCTCCACAAACAATCAGTGGAGTACTTAGTTCCAAAGACAGACAAAGAAGCTATTAAGCAGGTGGTCATACTGTACTGGCTCATCAGAGTATGTAATTTACTGAAGATATTAAGAATCGTATAAGCGACGTCGGAACTAAATAGTAGTAATTTGATTCGAAATAAAATTTCTTTGTTGAACTTGTGCTACACCTGTATGCCTGGATTAATCAAACAGTATCCTATATTCATTTGAGTGAAACTTTGGTATGTCCTTTAGATTACTGAAACCCCATATCCAAAAGCAGAGTTTATTAATACTTATGTACCCACGTTTCCGCTACAACCTTTGTGTTCGTCCATAGCGGTCAACAGTTGCGTAAAAGACAGACGTGTCTAGCAATTAAGTCGGTCGGCACCGTCCGGGCAAACTCAAGGCGCACACTGTGGGCTCGCTGAGCTGCAGCTGGTTACGTGAGCTCTGCGGACGTGACGTGGAGGTTAACGAGTGCTTGCAGCAACTGCTCGCTACGTGTCAAAAGCTGCCAATGAATACTTGCCATCAGAGCGTGACACAGTCCTACACTGGAGGGGTCACTTTAGACTTACGATGTGAGCATTTCTTTATGAAGTGAGCATTTCTTTATGATTTTCAAATATTCCTTCTCATTTTTATCACAGTTGTCTGTAAAACATCGTGAAGTTTACTTAACGTAAATTTTTCGTGACGTTAAAATATTCGTGTAGTTTACTTGGCGTAAATTTTTCGTGACGTTAAAATATTCTACACGCCACAAGCAAAAGAAGCTACATTATGCAACTGCAAATTTTGCAGCACACAGAGTGTGACTCTCTTTTAAGGAAAGTGATCTGCTGTTCCTTGCTTGAATTAGCATACTGCCACTGGCTTTTCGTTCCATACTGAGCTGATGACAAAATTGGACGTCTCAGCCAGCGAAGTGGCGCAGCGGTAAAGGCACTGGAGTCGCATTCTGGAAGAGTGAATTCAAACTTCCATTGGGCCATTCACAGGTGTTCTGCAATTTCCTTAAGCCTAACGCCAGCATGGTTTCTTTCAATGAGACACTACCGATGCCATTCTCTATCATTGGACTTAACGAGCTCGTGCTAGGTCCCTTGCCGTCTTGTCGTCAATGGGTCTATTGAGCCCCAGTGTTCCTTTCGTCAGCCTAGTGGTAAAATCATAGTGAAGCTTGTTTTCGAAACTTGATAAATAAGATGTGCGGTGTGTGTATAAGCTTTTTGAAGCATCTCTGTTTAAGAGCTCAGTCTCTCACCTTTACTGTTGGTGCTGTTGCAGATGGAGACAGGGATATTATATCACTAAGACAAAATCATGCATTTGTACTGGTGCCAACAGCCTCTCGGCTTCGCTCAGTCCTTGCACCTATTGTCTTTAATGCTCGACTCTCCTCAGTTCTCGAGCTATTTAGCATTCGTTAATAGTTATATCTCCCGCAGCTAACGGTTCTTGATGATTAACTTACATTTCGTCATTATGCTTTTGCACCGTTCTCGCCATAGTCTTTCTACAAACGCTACTTGCCACCGCACAAAAGTTTGCGGCCTTTAGAGAACTTAGGAGAACCCCTTTTCGCGAGTAGAGCGAGGCACGAGCCGCTAAGAACAGAATGTCAACTCAAACCCTTTCAGCTGTATAATTTCCAAATCGTTATTTTATTGGGCTACCAGTATCGGCGATATATTACGCCATTTTCAGGTCCCCTGATTGACGTGTAGAAAGATTCCAACGTCAGTTCCAGTCAAAATAGGTGCCAGCATTCAATGACTGGTATCTGTAGATTTCTACGCGATACAACGATCACTTCAAACATCATCTGCAGATGGAATCTTCCTACACGTCGGTCAGGGGGCCTGAAAATGGTGTAATATATCGTCCAAACTGGTAGCCCAATGAAATAAAGATTTACAAATTAGACGGTTGAAAGGTGTTTGTTTTGACATTCTGTACTGAACAGCTGAGTCCCGCAACAATCTCTGAAAAGATGGACTTACAGAGATGAGCCGTTTGTGTTGGTGTAGTTTGCAGGAAGCGCTGGGCTCAGTGGAGAGAGAGAGAGAGAGAGAGATTACAGATTGGGTAGAACACTTGCCCGCGAAAGGCAAAGGTTCCGAGTTCGAGTCTCGGTCCGGCACACGGTTTTAATCTACCAGGAAGTTTCATATCAGCGCACACTCCGCTGCAGAGTGAAAATCTCATTCTACAGTACAGTAACTTTAAAAATGAAAATTGAAGGTTCCTTTTATGTACAAGTTTTAAAATCGCTAATCGTGGCTTGATAAACTACTTGTATTACTTTTAAGGCTTTCGTAGTTGCGATGAGTCTAATACACAATTATATAGTGGTTTCTGATGCACTTTAATGCTTTAACCAACTGGTTGTCGGTGTTGTTTCTTAGTGCAACTTTTCCACTTTAATGAAAACCAAAAATGGTTCAAATGGCTCTGAGCACTATGGGACTTAACTTCTAAGGTCATCAGTCCCCTAGAACTTAGACCTACTTAAACCTAACTAACCTAAGGACATCACACACATCCATGCCCGAGGCAGGATTCGAACCTGCGACCGTAGCGGTCGCGCGGTTCCAGACTGTAGCGCCTTTAACCGCTTGGCCACCACGGCCGGCAATGAAAACCAAGATGATGAAGCAAGTAGCATGTTGCTATCTTTATTGCAGTATAATAGGCCTTTCTTCATTAGAAAAGAACTTAGCTATACTTCAATGTGCTGTTAAAATGACAAAAAACATTCAAATTTCCTACACAAATCCTTGTGAAGTAGGAACAGATAGAAGCATTCTTTTAGCTAAAATATTCAAGAAACCGTCACTGTAGTTTGTGACTCTTGTGATCAGCTACACAAGAAGTAGCTGGAAACGACCTTCACTTTAGATGCACCTCAAAACGGCGTAAGTTTAGGCATTAAGGTGACATGAAAACGTAATCCAAGACGTTGCAGATGGATGTCGCAAATACAGTTTTTGTGAAACAGCACACTCGTAAACATTTTCCATGAAGAAGGGGACGGTTCATGTCCTCAATATAGATTTTACTAACTGTAGGTACACCAACAAGTTCATAACAAGCACTTTTATTGTAATTTTCAAACATGTGACAAACATGTAACAAATAAGGAAAACTGGTCTCCCCTTGCAAAACTAAAAGAAACTGTGAATGATCTTGTCTCAATACAGCTGAAAAATACCACGCAGCTCACAGTCAGCGGAGTGCAGCATCCTCAACACGTACAAAGCAAGCCGTGCCGCAGCCCGACTATTCAAGTCAGTGGTTCCCAACTGGTAGCATTGCCACCGTATCAAATTCGATCATTCTTCACCAGATCGTGGAGCAGACTTCAGTATGGTCTGCTTGCCTCCACATTCTTCCATCTGACCAAATTTAATGGTCGTAATGTGGTTGCTCCTGCTTCACACCACTGCAAACTGACGCCTCGGTTTTGGCTCTTCCTGCGTGCGCTGATATGCAGCGCAAAGAGGCGTCAGTACTTCGCACACCTTGTGATGGAAGGCCACGTTCAAAATGTGAGAAAGATCAGTTTGTACAGTGTTGCAGTGACTACACAAATCCGACATAAATTCAGAAGAGCTTTCACAAAGATTTAAATGATAGAAAAACTGTACCAATTACATTTTTAATATTTATAACACGACGGCTTTGAGGAATTTATTACATTTTCAAGTGCCACTATTTGTATTAGTACTGAGGAGCAATATCTGTAAGTGTATACATAAAAATTACTATTTTTTAACATCAGCGTCGAAAAAATTTCAAGAATTGTGGTTTGCAATTACGGTAAAGAATAATCCGTCGAAAGAAGGGCAGAATAACACACACTGATGTCACATACGAAACTCATAATAATTGTAGCACTCAAAAATGTGGATAAAGTCCTAAAACACGTCTTACTATGCATACAAAAACGTAACTGATGCAATGTTTTACTATTTAAATGATTATTGAGACAGTTGTAGGTTTTTAAAGAGCATCGATGATAATAAATCGAATAAAGGTTTGACAATATTTCTTATGCAGTACAATAACAAGTAATTCAAATCTCGGATGACTTGAGTTCCTTGTGTGAGTGCCTCGGCTCGTTCCCTAATAACGGCAGCAGCGTTCATATTTCGACCAAACAGTTCATCTCGCGCATTGAACTTTCGTACACCGCAGACTTCATCCAACACCATAAACAAAAATGCAATGCACAAGGTCTCGCGATATTGGTAGCCGGTATATTGTACTAGTACGACCAATCCACGGTGTAGGGTAAGTGCGGCGGAAATGTTGCCTTGCATGTCTAGTAAATGTGACGGGGCTTTGTTATGCTGGAAACGCACTGCAGTCCGCAAGGCCAAAGAACAAAAAAAATGGTTCAAATGACTCTGAGCACTATGGGACTTAACATCTGAGGTCATCAGTCCCCTAGAACTTAGAACTACTTAAACCTAACTAACCTGAGGACATCACACACATCCATGCCCGAGGCAGGATTCGAACCTACGACCGTAGCGGTCGCGCCGTTCCGGACTGAAGCGCCTAGAACCGCTCGGCCACAATGGCCGGCCCAAACAACGTTCTTAAGGTGTTCGATAAACGAATTTCCCAAATAAATGCAAGTAATTCAGTCCCGTCATTCGCTTTTCGAAAATAACTGAAACTGTCGACATGACGCAACACAATATTGATCGAAAAACGTACTAGGGAATTGTTTTCCACTGTATGATGAGGATTTCCGTGCGAACATAAGTGATACTTACGTTTGTTGTTGATTCCATTCCGTGTAAACGTAGCTTCATCAGGGGGCAGTTCTAATGGACGTAGCCGACTGATAATGGTGTGCCGGCCGCGGTGGTCGAGCGGTTCTACGCGCTTCAGCCCGGAACCGCGCGACTGCGGCGGTCGCAGGTTCGAATCCTGTCTCGGGCATGGATGTGTGTGATGTCCTTAGGTTAGTTCGGTTGACCTCAGAAGTTGAGTCCCATAGTGCTCAGAGCCATTTGAATCATTTTATTAATGGAAGCAAATGGCGTTTTTCATTTAACCAGTGAAATTCAACTCGTGTGACGTTGTCGCCAGATTGAAGATTGTGGACACGCTGTATGTAAAATGGGTACAAGTTTTCCGCAAGTAATTTTTTGAAATTTGTGGTAAGTTCCTATAGGACCAAACTGCTGAGGTCATCGTTCCCTAGGCCGACACGCTACTTAAACTAACTTACGATAAGGACAACACACACGCCCATTCCCGAGGGAGGACTCGAACCTCCAACGGGGGCAACCGCGCGAACCGTAGCAAGACGCCTCGGACCGCACGGCTAACACCCCAACCTCCCCCCCCCCCCCCCCCCCCCTCTCCCCCGACCACCCTTCCCGGCGGCGTGTAATGTTCGCCCTACACGTGTTTGTGAGACGTTAATACGTGCAGAAGGTCGCTGTGTGTGAGCATTAGTACTACTCTGCACCATTTTGACAATGTGTTGCCTTTTATGTACAAGTTGTTGAACTACACATTCAGAAGGAAAATGGGCACTTGAAAGTATATGTGTTTCATACAATGTGCGGAAAACTCTGCTAAACTCTCTACGATCAGGAACTGGACGTGTCAGAAACCGCCGACGATATTGTTCTACGGCAGCAGGATCGCTACCATCGCAGAGACCGTAAACATACACGATATCTGCGTATTCCTCACAAGTGTAGATGTGTGGCATTTTAACCGTTTTAAACGATGGTTCTCTCTGATACACTCCCGATTCCTCGCACTGCTTCACTCACAACACACTTCGGACAACGGCGTGTTGAATGAGCAAGTTTAATGGCAGGAACACATCCAGAGGAAAGAAGATTGAAACCAACGAGGCAGGTTAGACCATAATAAAACATGTTCTGTCTCGGAAATCATTCGGAGTAGGGCGTATGTCCATGTAAAGTTTCTTGCTTCAAACGAGAGTTCCTGTCATATCCCTTGAAGTGAAATAAAAGATGGATATTGTCGTAGAACTGCTCACAACAACTTTAATAATGACGGTAATCTTTGTGTGTTTTCTTGATGCAGTGGACCCGCTGTGCAGTGCCACTCTTTCTGGCCACATATACTTCGTTTCCGTCTGCAGAGGGTCGAGGGCTGTAAGAAAGGACACAACTACTCCAACTCGCTACGAAATGACGTAACCACTCTGAACAACTCCCCTACGTTCTGCTTCTTTCATAAGCACACATAGCGCGGGTACACGGATCGGTATGCTACTAGTGTCATGTAGCTAGACTTGTAACAGGACAGTCAGTCTTCTGTTTCTGGACGTGGCTTTTCTCCTTGACTTCAAAGGCACCGCCGTCCCACGACTTCAAAGCGTAAGCGTGGCTCCGTAGTAAGTGGAGACGTGCAATCGCTGCCGCGCCTTGCCAATGTTTCGAGTTCGCTCCTCCACGTATTCCCAAGAATCTCCTTCTTCTCCTCTTCCTCCTCCTTCTCCTTCCAGGCCCAGCGGTACCGACCGCTGTGTCATCCTCCGCCGATAGATGTCACTGGACGGAGATGTGGAGGGGTATGTGGTCACACACCGCTCTTCTGACCGTTGTCAGTTGTCAGTATTCGTGAGTGGAGCCGCTAATTTTCAGTCAAGTAGCTCCTCAATTGGCCTCACAAGGGCTGAGCGCAACCCGCTTTCCAACAGCGCTCGGCAGACCCAGACATTCACCCATCCAAGGGGTAGCCAAGCCTGACAGCCCTTCACTAATAACGGGAACCGGCGTTGCCACTGCGGCAAGGCCGTTGGCCTCTCATGTCTTGAATATTGAGGATTCCTTTCGGGACGCGCTGTATCAATGTGTAGTGTGTTGTTGTGTCAAAAGCACTAGCGTGTTCCAGCTACATCTGGGTATTCTAGGTTAAACTAAACTGTTTTTACCGAGAGGAACGCAGTCATGGAGATGGAGGAAAGGCAAGAAGAGAGTTTAACGTGTAAAGTCCTCTGGACAAGTTCGTTGCAAACTGAGCACAAGCTCGGATTGGCCAAGCACGGAGAAGACAATCGACCGTTTCTTTTCCAAGGCAACCACCACATCACTAGCTTAGGACGATGTAGGGGAAACCGATAGTAGGACCTCCCCGGTTCTTTTGACGAACAGTTTTCGGGTGTTATCTGAGGCTGCTGAAGTCTCTGAGCCGGATGCTGTCGTCCACCCTGTTCCAGAGGAAGCTTCTCAGCCCGTAAGGTCTGGGCGTTCACAGAGGGTGGGTTTGCTGGTAGTTGGGAGCTCCAACGTTAGCCACGTAACGGGGTCCCTTAGGAACATGGCTGCCAAGGAGGGGAAGGAAGCCAGTGTGCACTCCGTGTGCATACCGGGGGTAGTCATTCCGGATGTGGAAAGGGTGCTTCCGGATGCCATGGAGAGTACAGGGTGCAGCCAGCTGCAGGTGGTTGCCCATGTCGGTACCATTCACGTGTGTCACTTTGGATCGGAGGAGATTCTCCCTGGTTTCGGGCGGCTAGCGGAAATGGTAAAGACTGCCAGTCTCGCTTCCGAGATTAAGGTGGAGCTTACCATCTGCAACATCGTCGGCAGAACCAACTGTGGTCCTTTGGTGCAGAGCCGAGTGGAGGGACTGAATCAGAGGCTCAGACGGTTCTGTGACCGTGTACGCTGCAGATTCCTTGATTTGCGCCATCGGGTGGTGGGTTTCCGGGTTCCGCTTATTAGGTCAGGAGTCCACTACACACAGGAGCCTGCTACACGGGTAGCAGGGGCTGTGTGGAAGGGACTGGTTGGTTTTTCAGGTAGGGTCTCAGGAAGCCACAGAAAGGGCGTCTGTCTAAAAGGAGGCTGGTAAAACACAGTAAGGTAGTTCTAGAAACGATCGGTATTGTAGTTGTAAATTGTCGTAGCTATGTCGGGAAAGAACCAGAGTTCCAAGCTCTAACAGAAAGGACTGAAGCTCAAATAGTTAAAGGTACGGAAAGGTGGCTAAAGCCGGAAATAAGTTCATTCGTAATTTTTTGAAACGACCTAACACTGTTCAGAAAGGATAAATTAAATACAGTTGGTGGTGGAGTATTTATTGCTGTCAGAAGTAGTTTGCCTTGCGGTGAAATTGAATTAGATGGTTAATGCGAAATAGTATGAGTAGAGGTTATACTTGTCAATCGGACTAAACTATTAATTGGATCGTTTTACCGACTCCCCGACTCAGAAGATATAGTTGCTGAACAATTCAGAGAAAACCTGAGTCTCATTTCAAATAGGTACCCCACTCATACAGTTATAGTCGGTGCCGACTTCAATCTGTCCTCGATATGCTGGAAAAACTATACGTTTAAAGCCGGCGGTAGGCATAAAACGTCATCCGAAATTGTACTGAATGCTTTCTCAGAAAATTATTTTGAACAATTAGTTCATGAGCCCACTCGAAGCGTAAATGCATGCGAAATAATCCTGGACAAATAGGGAGTATCATGACGAATACAGCGATTAGCGATCAAGGGGCAGTTGCTGCTAGGCTGAATACAATAACACCCACAACCATCAAAAAGAAAAGCAAAGTACATCTATTTAAAAAAAGCTGATAAAAATGCTCTTAACGCCTTTTTAACAGTCTCCACTCCTTTCCATCTGATCACGTAAGCGTAGAAAAGACGTGGAATGATTTCAAAGAGATAGTATCAACGGCAGTTGAGATATATATACAACATAAATTAATAGGTGATGCTACTGATCCCCCATGGTACACAAAACGGGTGAGATCGCTGTTGCAGAAGCAGCGAAAAAAGCGTGCCAAATTTAAAAGAACGCAGAATCCCCTTCATTGGCGAAGTATTGCAGAAGTTCGAAATATAGCGCGTACTTCAATGCGAGATGCTTTTAATAATTTCTACAACGAAATTCTGTCTCGAAATCTGGCAGAAATCCAAAAGAGATTCTGGTCATACATAAAGGACGCCAGTGGCAAGACGCAATCAGTACCTTCACTGCGCGATAACAACGGTGACGTCACTGATGACAGTGCCACTAAAGCAGAGTTATTAAACACGGTTTTCCGAAACTCCTTCTCCAAAGAAGACGAAGTAAATATTCTTTAATTCCAATCAAGAACAACTGCCAAGGTGAAAAACATAGAAGTAGATATTCCTGGAGTAACGAAGCAGCTTAAATCACTTAATAAAGGCAAGGCCTCCGGTCCAGATTGTATACCAGTCAGGTTCCTCTCTGAGGATGTTGATGCGATAGCTCCATATTTAGCAGTTATATACAACCACTCGCTCACAGAAAGATACGTACCTAAAACCTGGAAAATTACTCAAGTCACACCAATACCCAAAAAGGGAAAGAGGAGTAATCCGCTGAATTACAGGCCCACTAACGTCGATTTGCAGTAGGGTTTTGGAACATATACTGTATTCAAACATTATTACGTACCTCGAAGAAAACGATTTAGTCGCGGTTCTAGGCGCTCAGTCCGGAACCGTGCGACTGCTACGGTCGCAGGTTCGAATCCTGCCTCGGGCATGGATGTGTGTGATGTCCTTAGGTTAGTTAGGTTTAAGTAGTTCTAAGTTCTAGGGGACTGATGACCTAAGATGTTAAGTCCCAAAGTGCTCAGAACCATTTGAAAACGATTTATTGACACATAGTCAGCACGGATTCAGAAAATTTGGTTCCTGCGGAACACAACTACCTCTTTATACTCATGAAGTAATTAGTGCTATCGACAGGGGATATGAAATTGATTCCATATTTCTAGATTTCCAGAAAGTTTTCGACACCGTTCCTCATAAGCGTCTTCTAACCAAACTGCGTGCCTATGGAATATCGTCTCAATTGTGCGATTGGATCTGAGATTTCCTGTCAGAAAGGTCGCAGTTCGTAGTAATAGACGGAAAGTCATCGAGTAAAACGGAAGTAATATCCGGTGTTCCCCGAGGAAGTGTTATAGGCCCTCTATTGTCCCTGATCTATATTAACGACATACGAGACAATCTGAGTAGTCCTCTTAGATTACTTGCAGATGAAGCTGTCATTTGCCGCCTTATAAAGTCATGAGATGACCAAAACGAATTGCAAAATGATTTAGATAAGATATCTGTGTGGTGCGAAAAGTGGCAATTGACCCTGAATAAAGAAAAGTGTGAAGTTATTCACATGAGTACTAAAAGAAATCCGCTAAATTTCGATTACGCGATAAGTCACTCAAATCTGAAGGGAGTAAATTCAACTAAGTACTTAGGGATTAAAATTACAACTAAACTAAATTGGAACGGTCACATAGATAATGTTGTGGGTAGAGCAAAGTTGTTCAAATGGCTCTAAGCACTATCGAACTTACCATCTGAGGTCATCAGTCCCCTAGAACTTAGAACTACTTAAACCTAACTAGCCTAAGGACATCAGACACATTCATGCCCGAGGCAGGATTCGACCTGCGACAGTAGCAGCAGCGCGGTTCCGGACTGAAGCACCTAGAACCGGTCGGCCACAGTGGCCGGTGTGGGTAGAGCATATCAAAGACTGCGATTCATGGGCAGAACACTTTGAAGGTGCAACAGGTCTACCAAAGAGACTGCTTACACCACACTTGTTCGGCGTATTTTGGAGTATTGCTATGCGGTGTGGGATCCGCACCTGGTGGGACTGACGGATGACATCGAAAAACTTCTAAAAGGGCGGCTCGTTTTGTATTATCGCGAAATAGGAGAGACAGTGTCACAGACATGATACGTGAACTGGAGTGGTAATCATTAAAACAAAGGTGTTTTTTGTTGCGACGGGATCTTTTCATAAAATTTCAATCGCCAGTTTTCTCCTCCGATTGCGAAAACATTCTGTTAGCACCCACCTACACAGGGAGAAATGATCATCATGATAAATAAGAAAAATCAGGGCTCGCACAGAAAAATTTAAGTGCTCGTTTTATTCGTGCGCCGTTCGAGAGTGGAACGGTGGAGAGACAGCTTGAAGGTGATTCATTGAATCCTTTGCCAGGCACTTAATTGTGAACAACAGAGTAAACATGTAGATGTATATGTAGATAGATTGCGCGATACTGTCCTTCTGTTACCAAAGCACTATGCTCGTGCATCTCTTTCGTGCTGATTATCTTGTATTCAAGTGTTTGCTAGAGACTAAAAGCAAATCAAGTGATTGGTGGGCGAGATACTGGGCTCTGATTCCTTACGAACGGGATCCAAATTCCAATCTGACCAAACTCCAGATTTAGGTTTGTCTAGATTTACGCAAATCACTTACGGAAAAATTTGAGATGCTTTATTGAACATGAACAGACTGGATATTCTACCACATTCTTCATCAGGTGGGGGCTGTCTCGCCGCTTGTAATTACTTTAGCTTTGCAAAAACAGACATAATGTCTTATGGGATAACAGCAATCAGTGATTTTATAATGTTGCTTAAAATCCGTCTTGATTGCAAAAAATCAGACGACTGAGCGTACCGCGGCACAACACCAAAATGGCGGGAACCACGGAAGCAGACCGTAGAGGAAAACAAGTTCACACCAGCACCATAGATATATAAATCGCCTTTTTTTTAGATCGTATAAAAATGATAATTTTACTGTTTTTTAATCCTGACAAGTACAGATTTTAACTTTGACATCTACATATTTTAGCCAAATATTTTTAATATAAAAAGATCTACTGAATACAGTATGTACAAATGGAATGTAACAAATGTACCAGACGCCACCTGTCGGTAATAGTGCTATAATTAATATAAATGACGTGCACTCTGCCAAACAATTTTACGTGACGTAGCATGTGAAAGTTGCTGGATTTGGACGGGTTACTCCTGTAACTGAAATATCAGGTACGTTCTGGTACATTTGATGTTGATTAGATAGGATGAAAAACATTTGCTTCCGTGAAATGGTAAATTAGTATAATTATTTTTACAGATCTGAAGATGGTTCTGAATGAACCGAAACCGGTCATATGAATAATAAAAAATTTTTTGCAATCAAGACGGATTTTAAGCAACATTAATTACTTTAGCGTCGACGGGGCAGTTCGAGAGTGGAACGGTGGAGAGACAGATTGAAGGTGATTCATTGAACCTTCTGCCAGACACTTAACTGTGAACAGCAGAGTAATCACGTAGATGTAGATGTATGGGGAAAATGTAAAAGTTGACAGCAAAACGGGGATCGGAATTCCGCTGTTAGCGAAGAGGTTCCAGAGTACAAAGCCGACGCTGGAGCCGTGTCGGTTTGCGGAGCTCCAGACGGGAGTGCGTGTGGCAGGTCAGTGCGCGTGTCGCGTGGTGGACTTGGGCGCATGCGCGGCCGGCCGGCTGTCACCGCTGCCCCCACTCCCACTCCCACTCCCACTCCCACGGCGGGCCGCGGTCAAGGCGAGGCCGGCCGGCGCAAGCACTGCTCTGGTCCGCGCAGCGCTCTCCTTCCTGCCCCGCCGCCACGGCGCGCCTCGTTCAGACTCTCACAACAAGGCAGGCGCCGCTAATGCTGACGCGCTAGGCGCCAGCACGCGCACATGCCTCGCCAGCGTCCACTTCCGATGTCGCTGACACTCGTTTAACGGCGCTACGACCAGGGGCGCGTCCGTGGTTCACTTCTTGGGGGTGGGGGAAAGGTATCACAGTTTTTATTTCTACATTTACATTTTCATCCACATACGCACACTGATAAGCCAAAGCATTATAACCACTGCCCACTGCGACGTTGGACGCCGCCTGATGGCGTCACGGGTATTTAAGCAGAGCGGACACGGACAGGGACCGCCCTAGCGCAGATATGGGCTGCAAATCTGGAAATCCATTGAGATAATCGACTTTGACGAAGGGGAGATTATTATTAAGCAGACTCTGTGAAGGAGTATCTGAAATTGGCGAAGCTGGTCGAATGTTCACTTGCTACTGACGTGAGTATCCACGGAGAGACGCAGAAGGGCAGTGAAACTACCACTTAGCGCTAAATGGTTG
Source organism: Schistocerca cancellata (assembly GCF_023864275.1). Lineage (NCBI taxonomy): Eukaryota > Metazoa > Arthropoda > Insecta > Orthoptera > Acrididae > Schistocerca > Schistocerca cancellata. The sequence goes on along the minus strand of NC_064627.1, from coordinate 696,478,422 downwards.
GACGTCCACGACTCTTCCAGAAGATTGCGTTCTCTGCAGAAAGAGCACAGTGCTGGTGCACACACAAGTGTTCTGGAGCACACCGTTCACCGTACATTGTTGAACATGGAGCTCCACAGCAGACTACCTCTACGTGTTCACATGTTGACCCAGCGTCATCGTCAGTTACGACTGCAGTGGGCACGGGACCATTGGGATTCGACCGTCGATCGATGGAAATGTGTCGACTCTTTGGGTGAATCACATTTTTGCTACACCAAAAATACGGTCGTCTCCACAAACGCCGGGCGATGTGGCCGAGAGGTTCTAGGCGCTTCAGTCTGGAACTGCGCGACCGCTACGGTCGAAGGTTCGAATCCTGCATCGGGCATGGATGTGTGTGATGTCCTTAGGTTAGTTAGGTTTAAGTAGTTTTAAGTTCTAGGGCACTGATGACCTCATATGTTAAGTCCCATAGTGCTCAGAGCCATTTGAACCATTTATCGTGTCCACAAACGCCGTCTTCGAGGAGAACGGCGGCTCGGAACGTGCAGCGCATGACGGACACAGTCTGCCTTGAGCATATTCTGCTATGGGAAACATTCTTCTGCGCTTGCATGCGACCTGCGGCAGTAGTCGAAGACACGCTGATACCTGCGAACCATCTGCATCCCTTGATATTTGATGTCTTTCCCGGTGACGCTGTCAACTTTCAACAGTATAAGTGTGCTACGGTGATTTGAGGAGCATTATAGTGAACTCACGTCGATGTCTCGGCGACCAAATTCGTCAGATGCAGATGCTATGAAACCCACCTGGGTCGCCATCGGGCACTATCACCGCGTACGCAGATCTGCGGTCCGGTATTTACGCGAATTACATGACCAGTGCGTAGACATCTAATGCCACACACCTCCACAAACCTACCAACAAACTGATCCCGCTACGCAGGATCAGTGATGTACTTCGTTACAAAGACGAACAAACAAGCTATTAAGCAGGTGGTCATAATATTCTGGCTCATCAGTGACATAATTCGAAAGTCGCTGTACGTTGCACGGTGGAGAGTACGTTGTTCAGCCGTCCGCGGTGGCCGAGCGATTCTAGGCGCTTCAGTTCGGAACCGCGCGATTGCTACGGTCGTAGGTTCGAATCCTGCCTCGGGTATCGATGTGTGTGATGTCCTTAGGTTAGTTAGGTTTAAGTAGTTCTAAGTTCTAGGGGACTGATGACCTCAGATGTTAAGTCCCATAGAGCCATTTGAATTTGAAGTACGTCGTTCTGAAATCGGTTTCAGGTGCCAGTTCTCTAAATTTCCCAAATAGCGTTCCTTAAAAACAATGTCATCGTCCCTCCAGGGATTCCAATTGGAGTTTCCGAAGCATCTCTGTAACACATATGTGTTGATCGAACCTATTGATAACAAACCTGACAGCCCACATCTGAACTGCTTAGATGTATTTCTGTAGTCCGATCTTGTAGGGGTCCCGAACACTCAAGCAGTATTCAAGAATGGGGGCACTGGTGTTCTTCATGCAATCTTCCTTACAGGTAATCCACGCTTTCCTTAAATTTCCCCAATAAGCAGAAGTCTACCATTTGCTTTCCCCACTTCAATCCCTACATGTCTGTTGCATGTCATATGGCTTTGCAACTTTACGTCCAGATATTTAAACGACGTGACCGTGTCATGCAGGACACTACTAATGCTCTATCGGAACAGTACACGATTTTTCTACATCTAGAGCTATCTGCCATTGATCACACCACATAAATTCTTTGTCTAAGGCATCTTGTATCTTCCTACACTCATGTAACGACATTTCTCCGTGCACCATAACATCATCAGCAAACAGCCACAGGTTGTCCGTCAGATCATTTGTTTGTACAGAGAATAATAGCAGTATTGTTACACTTCCCTGGGGCATTCCACTCGATATTCTTGTCTCTGATGAACACTCAATGTAGAGGAAAACGTAGTGCGTGCTATTACTTAAGTCTTCAGTCCACTCATGTATTTGGGAACCTATTCCGCATACTTGTACGTTCGTTAACTACGTTTTTCGGAAGTCTACGTAAATGGAATCTGCCTGACACCCTACCCCCTCCCAACCTCTTCTCGGAAGTATGATTTGCCCTGTAACCCCTTATTTAACATCCCACAATTGCCTCGCATTTTATTAACAACAACAATAAGTTACATAAAATGTTTTATTATAATCGTCAGGATTAGTTTACATCAGTGGTTAGTGCAGTACTAGTAAACCCTACTAGTCGCGATTCTTTAAAAACACCCCGCTCTGTAAAATAGCTTCAAAAGTCTGATTACTATACAGATAGGTTAGTGAGTTAAATATCTGATGTTAAGCATGTAAGAGTGAAAAAAAATTAGAGAAGTTTTGAGATTATGTTTGAAGTTTGTTGCGAGTCTCTAAGTGTTGTCATTATCAAACACTCGATGGGTGTAGGCTCGGTAACTTGTGCTCCATGTCAAGCAAAAACCACTTCTCTATGCATCTCAATGTTTATGACATCAAATCTCCGGAATTACGTGTCGCATAACGATATAATTCCGTAGGTAGAATCACTGCTATGTATGGATACTGTCTGCAATGTGTGTTGCGATTATAGTAACTAAGAAAGAAGTGACACATTAAAACTTTATGCTCGATGCTGACCTTCCACTGCATGAACAGCGAAAATCTCGTAAGCAATAAACTTTTTTTTTTCATTCATCAATTTGTGAGGTGATGAAAACGAGAAAAACTTGCGAAATGGTTTCATTTTCTGTGAAGTATGTCGAAATTCGCTAAGTGCTGTGATTCTCAAATAGTGGATGAATATAGTCTGGGAAATATGCTCGCCACGAGTTGCACTGCGTCAAAACGTGCAGGCTGTTTGTAACTGCAATATTTGTGTTACAGTGCTTAACCTTCAACATATTTATTATGCCTCTTAACGAGTAGATTATGGCAGAAAATTAAATTTTTAAATCTGGTAGGTAATTATATGAATTATTGAAAACAAAATTTTTGTTACCCCTGGAAGCCTTTAGATAGGCAACCTGCAAATGGGTTCGTGCACCATGAACTGGATTAGCCTTTAGTAATATAAATATTTGCTGTTGAGGACCCGCCAGGGTAACCGAGAGCGCTAACGCCCTGCTTCCTGGACTCGGGTAGGCGCGCCGGCCCCGAATCGAATCTGCCCGGCGGATTAACGACGAGTGCAGATGTGTCGGCCAGCCTGGATGTGGTTTTCAGGCGGTTTTCCACATCCCGCTAGGTGAAAACCGTGCTGGTCCACATGTTCCGCCTCAGTTACACGGCTCGCAGACATCTGAACTCATTCGCACTATTCCATCGATTACACTCGACGCAGACAGTTGGGGTACACTGATTCCGTCCCGAAGGTACGGGGTGGCGGCAGGACGGGCATCCGGCCACCCCTTACACATTAACTTGCCAAATCTGATTAACGATGGCTGACCCTGTGTAACTGCGGGACAAGGATCAAGCGATAGATATTTGCTTTTGAGGGGAGTTTTGGCTCCATAAAACCTCTCGCTAACTCATCCCTGCATAGCAATTATCCTTTAAATTGTTACGTTCCATCCCGGATTTTCCATTGTTCGCTAATGAAATTGGTTATTAATAACCCAACCCAATTCAAAAGCAATGTTCATAGCTACAATAATAGGAGAAAGGCTGATCTTCAGTATTGTGTGTTCAATCTAACTTTGGCACAGGAAGTGCACAATTATGCTGCCACAAACGCCTTTGTCCACGTACCAAATAGCATAAAAAAATGAAAAGAATTTCTGAATGACAACTTCTTCTACTCAATAAACGAATTTTTAGATATAAATTAGTAATCACACAATTATTTAAAAAAAGTTGAATTATGATTTGTTAAGGTGACACGTTCCATATCATTACTAAATGTCGTATTCATGATCTGTGGAACAATTATTGATGTAATGTAATGTACACTACTGGCCATTAAAATTGCTACACCGCGAAGATGACGTGCTACAGACGGGAAAATTTAACCGACAGGAAGCAGATACTGTGATATGCAAATGATTAGCTTTTCAGAGCATTCACACAAGGTTGGCGCCGTTGGCGACACCTACAACGTGCTGACGTGAGGAAAGTTTCCAACCGATTTCTCATACACAAACAGCAGTTGACCGGCGTTGCCTGGTGAAACGTTGTTGTCAGGCCTCGTGTAAGGAGGAGAAATGCGTAACATCACGCTTCCGACTTTGATAAAGGTCGGATTGTAGCCTATCGCGATTGCGGTTTATCGTAGCGCGACATTGCTGCTCGCTTTGGTCGAGATCCATGACTGTTAGCAGAATATGGAGCAGGAGATTAGTGTTTAACGTCCCGTCGACAACGAGGTCATTAGAGACGGAGCGCAAGCTCGGGTGAGGGAAGGATGGGGAATGAAATCGGCCGTGCCCTTTCAAAGGAACCATCCCGGCATTTGCCTGAAGCGATTTAGGGAAATCACGGAAAACCTAAATCAGGATGGCCGGAGATAGGATTGAACCGTCGTCCTCCCGAATGCAGAATATGGAATCGGTGGGTTCAGGAGGGTAATACGGAACAACGTGCTGCATCACAACGGCCTCGTATCACTAGCAGTCGAGATGACAGGCATCTTATCCGCAAGGCTGTAACGGACCGTGCAGCCACGTCTCGATCCCTGAGTCAACAGATGGGGACGTTTGCAAGACAACAATCATCTGCACGAACAGTTCGACGACGTTTGCAGTAGCATGGACTATCAGCTCAGAGACTATGGCTGCGGTTACCCTTGACGCTGCATCACAGACAGGAGCGCCTGCGATGGTGTACTCAACGACGAACCTGGGTGCACAAATGCAAAACGTCATTTTTTCGGATTAATCCAGGTTCTATTTACAGCATCATGATGGTCGCATCCGTGTTTGGCGACATCGCGGTGAACTGACAATGGAAGCGTGTATTCGTCATCGCCATACTGGCGTATGACCTGGCGTGATTGTATGGGGCGCCATTGGTTACACGTCTCTGTCACCTCTTGTTCGCATTGACGGCACTTTGAACAGTGTATGTTATATTTCAGGTATGTTAGGACCCGTGGCTCTACCCTTCATTCGATCCCTGCGAAACCCTACATTTCAGCAGGATAATGCACGACCGCATGTTGCAGGTCCTGTACGGGCCTTTCTGGATACAGAAAACGTTCGAGTGCTGCCCTGGTCAGCACATTCTTCATATTTCTCACCAATTGAAAACGTGTGGTCAATGATGGCCGAGCAACTGGCTCGTCACAATACGCCAGTCACTACTCTCGATGAACTGTGGTATCGTGTTGAAGCTGCATGGGCAGCTGTACCTGTACGCGCCATCCAAGCTCTGTTTGACTCAATGCCCAGGCATATCAAGGCCGTTATTACGGCCAGAGGTGGTTGTTCTGGATACTGATTTCTCAGGATCTATGCACCCACATTGCGTGAAAATGTAATTACATGTCAGTTGTAGTATAATATATTTGTCCAATGAGTACCCGTTTATTATCTGCATTTCTTCTTGGTGTAGCAATTTTAATTGGCAGTAGTGTTAACACGAGGTGGATTAGTTTTGTCACGTCCGGCTCTCCCGGTGATGTCAATAATAATCTGAGAACTGCCTTGGAAAACTGCGTAAAGGATAAGAGCGCTGTGCACACAGTCTGGTGCCGTACGCGTACCTGCTGAGCTACGCGCTGCGTGCACACTGGCGAGAGCTAGTGACGCGGTCTGCTCGCCTGCCGTTACCCTATGACGGCGGCGCTCTCTTGCCCCGGCGCCAGCCGCTGCCAGAGGCCGGGCGACCTGCGCGCTACAATGCTGTCTGCTGCAGACAATGCGCGGCACGCAGCGAGACGTGCGCCTCTGCTCCTCATTCAGGCTGCAAACGATCTGCTCGCCTTCTCTTTCGAGCCCTCGCTGTTTACGATCTCATTATGCCGCTCTAACTGCCTCCGTTACACGAGAGTACCGTAATGCATCACGGTCACGACCGCACAATAACGAATAAATCAGCATTGTAGTCCGCGGAGAATCTAATGCGCTTCGAGTTCAGGAAACGCAGTGCTGAGACAATTTCCCTCGGCTCGCGTCCTTACGGCGCGTGCGGACGTTACAAATCAGCGGCGTGGCAGCCGGCTCTGCACGCCAACTCTCAGGACTTGTTACCCGCGAGCCGCGCGCGGAGGGCGCGTCTGGCACTGAGCGCGCGCAGCTTTCCGGGTTCTGCGGAGGACAGTGCAAGTGCACAGCTCGATACAGGCAGTGCGCCAAAGATCGATACAGGCAGTTCGCCAAAGATCGATACTAGAGTATCGATGACTACACTTGTCCGCCCTACTCTGGAGTATTGCTGTTCGGTGTGGGATCCGTATGAGGTGGGACTGACGGATGATACTGAAAAAGTTCAAAGAAGGGTGGCTCGTTTTGTATTATGGCAGAAAATCCTAAGAAATTTTGGTTTTATGTCAAAGCGGTAGGTGGATCAAAACAAAATGTCCAGACGCTCTGTGACCAAAATGGTACTGAAACGGAGGATGACAGACTAAAGGCCGAAATACTAAATGTCTTTTTCCAATGCTGTTTCACAGAGGAAGACTGCACTGTAGTTCCTTCTCTAGATTGTCGCACAGATGACAAAATGATAGATATCTAAATAGACGACAGAGGTATAGAGAAACAATTAAAATCGCTCAAAAGAGGAAAGCCCAATGGACCTAATGGAATACCAGATCGATATTAGACAGAGTACGCGAAGGAACTTGCCCCCCTTCTTGCGGCGGTGTACCGTAGGTCTCTAGAAGAGCGTAGCGTTCCAAAGGATTGGAAAAGGGCACAGGTCATCCCTGTTTTCAAGAAGGGACGTCGAACAGATGTGCAGAACGATAGACCTATATCTATAACGTCGATTAGTTGTAGAATTTTGGAACACGTACTATGTTCGAGTATAATGACTTTTCTGGAGACTAGAAATCTACTCTGTAGGAATCAGCATGGGTTTCGAAAAAGATGATCGTGTGAAACCCAGCTCGCGCTATTTGTCCACGAGACTCAGAGGGCCATAGACACGGGTTCACAGATAGATGCCGTGTTTCTTGACTTCCGCAAGGCGTTTGATACAGTTCCCCACAGTCGGTTAATGAACAAAGTAAGAGCATATGGACTATCAGACCAATTGTGTCATTGGATTGAAGAGTTCCTAGATAACAGAATGCAGCATGTCATTCTGAATGGACAGAAGTCTTCCGAAGTAAGAGTGATTTCAGGTGTGCCGCAGCGAAGTGGTTCTGAGCACTATGCGACTTAACTTCTCAGGTCATCAGTCGCCTAGAACTTAGGACTAATTAAACCTAACTAACCTAAGGACATCACACACATCCATGCCCGAGACAGGATTCGAACCTTCGACTGGAGCGGTCGCTCGGCTCCAGACTCCAGCGCCTAGAACCGCACGGCCACTCCGGCCGGCGTTGCTATTCACAATATATATAAATGACCTTGTGGATAACATCGGAGGTTCACTGAGGCTTTTTGCGGATGACGCTGTAGTATATCGAGAGGCTGTAACAATGGAAAATTGTACTGAAATGCAGGAGGATCTGCAACGAATTGACGCATGGTGCAGGGAATGGCAATTGAATCTCAATGTATACAAGTGTAATGTGCTGCGAATACACAGAAAGAATGATATTTTATCATTTACCTACAATATAGCAGGTCAGCAACCGGAAGCAGTTAATTAAAAAAAATGGTTCAAATGGCTCTGAGCACTATGGGACTTAACTACTGAGGTCATCAGTCCCCTAGAACTTAGAACTACTTAAACCTAACTAACCTAAGGACATCACGCACATCCATGCCCGAGGTAGGATTCGAACCTGCGACCGTAGCGGTCCGCGGTTCCAAACTGACGCGCTTAGAACCGCACGGCCACACCGGCCGGCCGAAGCAGTTAATTCCATAAATTATCTGGGAGTAGGCATTAGGAGTGATTTAAAATGGAATGACCATATAAAATTAATCGTCGGTAAAGCAAATGCCACACTGAGATTCATTGGAAGAATCCTAAGGAAATGCAGTCCGAAGACAAAGGAAGTAGCTTACAGTACGCTTGTTCGCCCACTGCTTGAATACTGCTCACCGGTGTGGGATCCGTACCAGATTGGGTTGATAGAAGAGATAGAGAAGTTCCAACGGGGAGCAGCGCGCTTCGTTACAGGATCATTTAGTAATCGCGAAGGTGTTACGGAGATGATAGTTAAACTCCAACAGAGACGCTCAGTAGTTCGCTACGGGCTTTCGTCGTAGTTTCGAGAACATACCTTCACCGAAGAGTCAAGCAGTATATTGCTCCCTCCTACGTATATGCCGCGAAGAGACCATGAGGATAAAATCAGAGAGATTAGAGCCCACACAGAGGCATACCGACAATCTTTCTTTCCACGAACAATACGAGACTGGAATAGAAGAGAGAACCGATAGAGGTACTCAAGGTACCCTCCGCCACACACCGTCAGGTGGCTTGCGGAGTATGGATGCAGCTGTAGATGTAGATGAAATAGGGGAGATAGTGCCACAGGCATGATACGTGAACTGGAGTGACAATCTTTAAAACAAAGGCTTTTCGTTGCGACGGGATGTTCTCATGAAATTTCAATCAACAGTTTACTCCTCCGATTGCGAAAACATTCTGTTGGCACCCACCTACTTAGGGAAAAATGATCATCACGATAAAATAAGAGAAATCAGGGCTCGCACAGAAAAAATTTAAGTGCTCGTTTTTCCCACGCGCCGTTCGGGAGTGGAACGGCAGAGAGACAGCTTGAAGGTGGTTCATTGAACCCTCTCCCAGGCACGTAATTGTGAACAGCGGAGTAATCATGCAGATGTAGATGTAGATAGACTGCGCGATACTGTCCTTCTGTTACCAAAGTACTATGTTCGTGCATGTCTTTCGTACTGATTATCTTGTATTCAAGTGTTTGCTAGAGACTAAAACCAAATCAAGTGATTGGTGGGCGAGATACTGGGCTCTGATTCCTTAGGAACGGGGTCCAAATTCCATTCTGACCAAACTCCAGATTTAGGTTTGACTAGATTTACGCAAATCACTTACGGAAAAAGTTGAGATGTTTTATTGAACATGAACAGACTGGATTTCCTGCCACGTACTTCATCAGATGGGGGCCGTCTCTCCGCATATAGCCGGCCGCGGTGGTCTAGCGGTTCTAGGCGCTCAGTCCGGAACCGTGCGACTGCTACGGTCGCAGGTTCGAATCCTACCTCGGGCATGGATGTGTGTGATGTCCTTAGGTTAGTTAGGTGTAAGTAGTTCTAAGTTCTAGGGGACTGATGACCACAGATGTTAAGTCTCATAGTGCACAGAGTCATTTGAACCATTTGAATCATCTCCGCTTATAATTACTTCAGCGTCGACGGGGCCACGCTGCTCGGCTCCATTCCTTGTTCCAGAAGGCAACATAAAAGCCAAACAAAATCTTTCCGTATTATTCATCGTACAATGGGTGGTCATATTGTTTTAATTGTGACCTCGAAAAAAATTGGTTACGTGATTAACTTGTAGCTTGTTGGCATGTACTGTATATGGCTGCAGTTCTGGCAGACACTGAAGTCCCTGCCACAGCACCATAGCACGCCGCCAGAGGAGTAAACACAAAATGTGCAGACACTAACGTAACTGGAGAGACTGAGAAATGATCGCTCGTCGCAGAGAAAGGGATGTACCGCACACTTTGAAACAAATATTACTACTATTTTTATTTTTTTGCTGTCAGGATAGCATCATTGATTGTGAGATTCAAATTCTCTTTTTGCTGACGAGTGACATCTATCACGAATGCAGTAGGGGCTCTAGGAACCACCCGACAATCGAATTTTTGTATTTTTTTTTCATGGTACATGAAGTGCAGAATACAAATTTCAGTGGCGCAAAGCAGTTCGATGCAATTGTGAAAAGTTCTCGAGGAAATCGACCTTGGCCGGTCGCGGTGGCCGAACAGTTCTAGGCGCTTCAGTCGGGAACCGCGCGACTGCTACGGTCGCAGGTTCGAATCCTGCCTCGGGCATGGATATATGTGATGTCGTTAGGTTAGTTAGGTTTAAGTAGTTCTAAGTCTAGGGGACTGATGACCTCAGATGTTAAGTACCATAGTGCTCCGAGCCATTTGAACCATTTATAAAATCGACTTTGAAGCTTTCCGGGGAACCTTAATTCACGAAGTTAACGCTGTGTTTCACAACACGCCGCGTAGCTCAGTTGGTAGAGTCGGAGAATAATAATACGTAATAGATGTATCATTTGTTCGAAACGCACTATAGTCTTTTTCTTTATTTATTTTTTCGTTCTCTTCGAATAGCTAGATCATTTAAATAGAAAATTCGCCAAATAGATGCTATAATTATTTTTTTATGAAATATGCATGTCCTCTTATTTGTAATTACATATTGCAGACATAACAAATATAACTTACGGATTATCGATATTTTATGAAAGATTTTATTTACAATTTATTTAAAGAGTGTTTAAATTAGAAAATATTACAGATGTATTAACAATCTTTTACAAAACTGAGAATTTATTTTTATAACTAAAACTGGAATTTTGCATGTGATATGTAATTAGAAACAAGAAGACGTGCATTATTCATAAAAATGAATGGGTATGTGTTAAGTGGCATATGTTTGATAGATTTTATATTTAAGTGCTGCACATATTCGAACAGATAGGAAACAGTTAAATGAAAAAAAATATAGTGAAATTCATAACAGCAATCCATTAATTACCTGGCTAATTTATAGTGAGATTCGTAACAGCAATCGATGAATTATCTAACTTCCATTCTACGACGCGAACCATGGGGCCAGTCGTGAAAGCTGCCTTAATTTTAGTAAATTACAGTTGCTCGGAAAACTTCAAAGTCGATTTTCTCGAGAATTCTTAAGATTGTCGTGGGACTTCCTGGCCTGATTGATATCCGCGTTCTGAACTTCAGGTAGGATAAATATAAAAAAACTGAAAAAATCCTGTTGCCGGGTACTCTCCTTGTAAGACTATTTATTGGCGTACGGAACACCATATTGCCACATTTTCATTTGTCTTTCTTGGTATTGGGTATCAAGATTCTCACCTCAGTGATATAATGTATTAAACTCTGGTATCAGACACCTGCAGCACTTTCGCTTGAGGCACAGGGATGGAAGTCAGCCCCGGATACCGATCTGGGTCTGCAGTAACGGCCAGCCTGAGTGTGGGATTTTGACGGTTTTTCACTCCCGTCCAGGCAAACGCTGAACTGGTCTCCAACGTACGCTTAAGAATAAATGTACATTCCCTACTGTCTCTTTGCTGGCGTCACTAGCGATTTCTGCATCGGCGCCTCATCCCACTGGGTCTGAAAGCGCCAAATAGCCAACCTCCTCTGCTGGCCAGCGTGGGAACCTACCTCTCGCTCCTTACTCCGTACCTGCTGCAGCGCTGATACATTCACTTCACGAATGTGAAATACAAAACTGGAAATAAAGTAAAATGCGCTCTTATCTGCAAATAAGGAGTACCTTAAAGGGCACAGAACTTCCCATAATTAGGTTAATAGACATTTGTGACGAGAGAAAAGGGACACGGTCATAAGCTTAAAATAAAGATAGCATTTGTCAAATGCTGAAAGCTAGGAAAGAGAGATTCACCGCAGACATTTGAAATTTTGTGGAAGTAAAAGAAGATTCAGCAGCCTGAAGCGCCACACAGCGTCAGGTTGAGATTTTAGGAAAAGTCAGAACACTGCCGCTGCTCATTTTCAGTGAAGCCGTGCAGCCTCGTGACGGACACGCGATCGCGCACCTGCTTCTAACTCTGTACGCGGCGTGGCTTCCCCCTTGACTTTGACAGCCTTGAGTTCACGCTGCGGCGCCACTTGTGTCCTTGGATGAGTGAGCTAAGCGTGTTCTTATGTCACGTGTTGCGTCCGTAACTGCTTTCGTTGTGGAGTTTATTTGCCACTGCAACAAGCTGAAGTCGTATGGCATACTTGGCCTAGAGACCACGACTTCTTGCTTGACCTTCAGGGTCCTTATGTTATCCATTGGCATGCGTCACTCCAGAACACACGCTTCTTAGTTTCCATTTGGAACACACTGGCGATAGACCTCAACATGACACACTTCCTTACATTAAAATACGAGACAACGTTGAAATATTGGCTGATTACAGGATACTAACTTCCGTCACGGCAGGCGCTGATTAATGGGAAACACGTGGTGCTCACCGGTTCCCGTATGAAAAAATTTATCGGTTCTGGACATTCTGACAGCAGCTAGGGCAAGTGAACTGACTGCGATCGTATGATGAAGCGCGTTCTACAAGTCTTCCTGAAAATTAAGAGCGCTTTGCAGGGCGTCTGTTGAGTTTTATATATGAATGCGTATGGACAATCGTCTTCGTAGATATTTTGGACGCCTCAGAATTGTATCCGTTGGCATAAAATCTGTGGACATAGATACTCCTATTCGTCGCCTTACGTCTGTACAACTCGTTCACCATTCTCTTCAACAGGCTAAGCTGGTTAGAAATCACGAAGTCTGGAAGAGGGAGCTAATAGTCAGGTCCAGCGTATGTTCGGCTCTTATTTCTGAAAGGTGTCTATTGTGTAATGAACCGGGGACCTAGAAACGACGGAGAGACTTCGTCCCGCCGTAGTCCTCAGTGGTTCACAACCCCACAACAGGCCACAGCTGTCCACCCACCTCATCACCGCCCCACACCGAACCCAGGGTTATTGTGCGGTTCGGCCACCAGTGGACCCCTCCCCCGGGAACGTCTCATACCAGACAAGCGTAACCCCAGATGTCTGCGTGGTAGAGTAATTATGGTCTAGGCATACTTGGAGACAGTGTTTGCGCATCAATCGCCGATATAATGTAACTGAGGCGGAATAAGGGGAACAAGCCCGCATTCGCTGAGACAGTTGGAAAACCGCCTTAAAAACCATCCACAGGCTGGCCGACACACAGGACCTCGACACTAATCCGCCGGGCGGGTTTTATGAAAGGTACTTAGTGGCTTGACGGATGTGCAACATTTCAAATTTCTGAGGTAGTCGTTTACTGAAAATAGATCTTCTATTCCATTAATGTGTTTTCGACGTCTGATAGTCTTTGACAACATTTTGTTGTTGTAGCTATCTGTTACGTACATGCTTAAGTTCGTAGTTTCCATAAGTTTAATACACTCAACAGTTACACATAACAGAGACTTTAGTCTTTCGTAATACATTCTCATTGAGTATTCACAAATCTGCCAACGCTGGGGTAAATTTTTCGATTCTGCGACTGTAGAAATTACGTGGTTTTGAGGTAAAGAACTCGTAGAGTCATGTTCGGTGCTCATTTTCATCTGGAAAGGAAGTTCCCTGAATGTTATTGGATAGAGGGTGGAGAAGGTGTAAATCTGAGGGCACAAGAGCAGTCGAAGAAGGTGGATATGGGATGACCTTCCAACCCAACTCTTGTATGTTTTTTGTGAGTGTAGTAGAATGGGGACGGGCGTTAAGCTGGAGTATCTTCATTTTACGTATCCCTTCTCCTTGTTCTGGGATTACGTGTGGAAGACTTCTCGGTTGTTGACAGTAATTAAATGTCACCAGTGTGCGTTACTGCTCGAGGAAGCAGTTCATTGTACAACACACCGTCGCGGTTTCGCCATATGCATAATATTATCTCTCGTGGTTTCGCGCAGGTATTGGTACCGGGAGTTACTGCTTTGTTTGGGCTTAGCCATTTCTTTCTTTTCCTCACGTTGGCACCTTACGTTAGCATAAAGACACCATTTATCGTCAACAGTAACAGTACAGGGAAGGAATTGTCGGTGTTCTTCACGAGCCGATTGATGACGAGCAAGCAGAGGGGCAGATAAGGGCACACTCAGATTTTTCTTGTTTTGACTTACAGTAGGCTGTACCCACACATCCGATTTTTAAACCTTTCCCACTGCATGAAAATGACGCACGGTGGTGGAATGGACACAGTTCATCACATTTGACACTTCTCGAGTACACTGACGTTGATAATTGTGAATTAATGCTTTTAAACGATCTTCATCAATGTCTTCCTGAACGAGGAGAGTCACTAATGTCAAAGCGATCCTCCTTAAAACGAGAAAAGCATTTTCTTGCCGTGCTCTGTCCAATGGCATTATCGCCATAAACGGCGCAAATCTTTCTGGCTACCTCTGCTGCTGTCACCCCTCTATTGAACGCAAACACAAGAATATGTCGGAAATGTTCCGATTTCTCCATTTGGCACTCCATTTTTTAGCGTCCACAGCTCCATTCACTATCTGCAAATGACAAAATGATAATATGTAAATTCAAATAGCAACAGTGAGCTACAAATAAAAAATAACAATCCGTAAATAATACAGCAGAAATAGGAATACCGACACGCAAAACAAAATCGCCACGAATTTATGCACCAACCTAATAATTTATCTAAAGTTCGAAATTATATATTAAGAGATAAGAAGAATGCCCCTCCCTTTCTCTTACTGAATTAGTGTTCCACCGGCACCGCTGATACAATATCGAAGCGACGGAAGCTTGTTCTGAGACTTTGCTTCACAAATTATAGAACGTGACAAATGACACAAAGAGACACGTTGTCAGTGGCGATTTTGGCAGCAGGTACCCAAGGCTTGCGAACCTCCCATTAATTCACAACTTAACGAAAACGCGCTGTCACCTGCCCCGCCCCAGTAGTTTGACACTCCAAGAAAGTTTGTTGACCAGAGGCCACTATCAGCATCTGAAGTTGGTGATTGTGTGCCGAAACCGGTTATGATTGTGTCATAAAAATGAGTGCATAGAGAAATTCAGAGTGTAAAGAAATAGAAGTTTATAATTATTTCGACTGTATACGTGTATTGCCTATTATAGAGAGAGGATGAGTCTGATGTCCCGTAGACAGCGAGGTATGCAGAGCACAAACACGGATTGTGGAAAACATCGAATTTGTACTTTGCAAAAGAGGCATCCCGGCATTTGGCTCAGAAACCACGGAGAGCACAAATTTGCGTAGCTGTACAGGGAATCGAATGCTGGCTTTCCGAATGTTATCGCACTGTTTTAAGCACTGGACCGCCTCCCTGGGTACGACTGTTTGATAAACAACGTCAAACGCTGCAGCAGTACGGTAGAAGAGCGCGCGCTAGCGTCTTGTCTGAGATTTTCTCCACAAGTGCGATGCGCTTTTCCAGGACTCTTACAACAAATCTGTCTTCCATTCGCATGCCGGGATGGCCGAGCGGTTCTAGGCGCTACAGTCTGGAACCGCGCGACCGCTACGGTCGCAGGTTCGAATCCTGCCTCAGGCATGGATGTGTGTGATGTCCTTAGGTTAGTTAGGTTTAAGTAGTTCTGTTCTAGGGGAGTGATGACCTAAGATGTTAAGTCCCATAGTGCTCAGAGCCATTTGAACCACTTTGTCTTCCATTCGCGTGCTCTAGTACTGAAACTACCCGTTCGTCTCTTTACATATTGTCCAGTTATGTATCGTTTTTTAGAATTACCGCTAAACCTATGATGTGACGTGCTCAAGACCGCAACTAATGTCGTAGATCTTTTCCTTGCTACAGACACGAGTCTGCATGCCTCCGTATGTGAAGAGAAACCATTACCACTGTGTTTCGTTGCCATCATTAAGCGACGATACGTTACTGTAGACAACAGCAATGCATGCGACAAATCTGAGCGTGTTGATGACCCTATACGACAATCGTTTATGCATATTGAGAAAATTAGCATTCTATTACCTCTCCTTGTTGCACACGCAGTTACCTTCCATTGTGAAAGAACATTCACCGGCCAGTGTAATGAGCTGAGTTTAACATTCTACGCACACACACACACACTACGGGAAGAGCGCCGCGGCCGCGGTCGCACGGCTGTGCGCTTTGTGGCTGCGGTCCCGCTGGCAGCAGCTGGGTCGCGGATCCGCAGCCGCGCGTCTCCAGCGGCGCCCGAGTGTGACAGAGGCACTTCGGAGCAGGCCGGCATCTGGACTGCTGATCGGCTAACTCGTATGACGTCATAAGAAAGACAGCTCGGTCGTGCGCGAATCGACAGCTGTCTCTGCGGTCAGATGTCACAGCGCTAGCCATTCTGGCGGACGAAGTAGAACAGCAGGCCGTTACACGCTGCTCAGCCACATTAATGTGACCACCTGCCAAAAGCCTGGCGCTCTTCGAACCGTGCACGTACACTACGAGATGTGTGACAAGTTGCATTGTCCTGTTGGTAGACGCCATCGTGCCGAGGAAAAACAAACTTTATGTCTGTGGTGGGCCTGGTCTCCAAGAGTAGATGCGTACTTGTGTTGATCCACTGTGCCTTCCAGAATGACGAGATCACCCAGAGAACACACGAAGACATTTCCCATACCGTAACTCTCCCTCCTCCCGTCTGGACTGTCCCGACGATTGTTGCAGAGTGTTCGCTTTCTGACGTCTGATACCGTATACGCCACCGGCCATCTGTCCGGGGGAGCACTAAACGTGATTCATCAGAAAAGACCAACTGTCGCCATTCGGTGGACGTCCAGTCGCGATATTGGCGTGCATGTTCTGGCTTTCGTCGCCGATGAACTGGAGCCGGGATGGGTGTATTAATCAGGTGTCTGCTGCAGAGGTCCATAAGCAGCAACGTTCCCTGGAAGGCCGTTGAGGAGACACTGCTCGCAGCCCCACGTTTTACCTGGGAGGTCTGTTGCTCGACATTTCAACGTCTATTCGCCCATACACCTTTCCACGGCCATCGTTCACCCCTGTCATCCGTGGCCTGTGCTACACCAGACTTGTCTCGGAGCCGGTTTTGGATAGCCCCATTTTGCCATGCACGGTGTACTTTAACTATGGTAAAAAGTTTACAAATTTAGCTGTTTCCGAAATGCTTCCACCTCAGCCCGAAGGCCGGTGACCATGTCCTTTTGGACGTCAGATAAATCACTTCGTTTCAGCATTACGACAATGACTGCACTGTTTTCCCCCGGCACGCTTCATGTACCCTCCACTGCCGGTGCTGCCTCCTGCTGTCTATGAGTGGTTATAGCACGTTGACGTCGAACGTAGGCAGTGGTCACATTAATGTCACTGAACTGCGAATGTTGAAGTCTCACTTTCATTGTAATTTTCCCTTGACTGAGAACCTGCCAAATTCATCCTCGTGACTTACGTGAGTCCATAAATTTGGACAACGTTGTCTATGGAGTGCACTGCAACAATATTCGTTTATTTACCGGTTTCAGCTTATGTTAAAGCTGTCGTCAAAATAAGTGATAACTAATTGAAACCCTCAGCTGCCGACAGGTGTTGTTGACATACCTTGATGGGGAAACTTGAAAATGTGTGGCCCCACTGGGACTCGAACCCGGGATCTCCTGTTTACGTGGCAGACTCTCTCTCCATCTGAGCCACCGAGGACAGAGACTGTAGGGACTTATCTCTTGCACACTTCCCGGTCGGGGCACACATTTTCAGCTTTCCCCATCAAGGTATGTCAACAACACCTGTCGGCAGCTGAGGGTTTCAATTAATTATCGTTTATTCTAGCGAAGCTGCACCTTCATCAGTGTTATCTGTTCTCACCCTGCCATTGACCATCGTCTGTGCGAATGCGCACAGGTTGCCCGAACTCTTACGGGAATCGTCACCTTAGTGAGCGCGAGTAATCAAAAAATGGTTCAAATGGCTCTGAGCACTATGGGACTTAACATCTTAGGTCATCAGTCCCCTAGGACTTAGAACTACTTAAACCTAACTAACCTAAGGACATCACACAACACCCAGCCATCACGAGGCAGAGAAAATCCCTGACCCCGCCGGGAATCGAACCCGGGAACCCGGGCGTGGGAAGCGAGAACGCTACCGCACGACCACAAGATGCGGGCGAGCGCGAGCAATCAGTGGATGGACAAAAGTATCTATTAGGAACATTACGTATGTAGATTGTGGACAGTTGGGAATGTGGCTCAGAGGGACGGAGCATCTGCCGTGTAAGCAGGAGATCCCGGGTTCGAGTCCCGGTCGGGACACACATTTTCAGCCGTCCCCATCAAGGTATGTCAACAATACCTGTCGCCAGCTGAGGTTTTCAATTAATTATCATTTATTTTGAAGATGGCTTTAACATAAGCCGAAACCGGTAAATAAACAAGTATTGTTGCGATTTCGACTGTTGATTGTAACCTAAATACTTAAATGAGTGTTACAGAAGAAACGAACTCCCCTACTAGTGAGTATATTTAAGTTATAATGCCTGTTGAATTGGTGGCACAGTCAGGAAATACTGGATTAGAGGTTTGGGGCTCACTGTCAGATGACTGCTGTTTTCTGCACTAGGGGATGGAGTCAGCGTTAAACTGGATAAGCCAGTCCTAAGGGTAGGTTAGTTCTGTTAGTCCCATTTGGTATAGGTGCCACATGCTTTGTAGATGCCCTCTTTGACTGTTCTTGGAGCGTGCCGCTTTCCAAATCTGAAATTACTTTCCGTTTCAATTTTCGTCTCGCAGTTTTTCACATGCTGCACTGTCTAAACTCAAAGTTTCTTATGCCTTTATACAACTTCAAAATGCCTCGTGATGACTGGGTGTTGTGTGATGTCCTTAGGTTAGTTAGGTTTACGTAATTCTAAGTTCTAGGGGACTGATGACCATAGATGTTAAGGCCCATAGTGCTCAGAGCCATTTGAACCATCAACTTCAAAAACTGAGTTACACATTATTTCGGCAGGCCAAGTCACTTGTACCGAATGGTGCACTACATTTCAAAGTCACATGGATACATGACACTATTTTTGAACATCGTCACCAAGTCCCTGCAAACAATGATAGGCATTTTCTGCAAATCATTCAAGTCCTCGACGACAGAAATCCGCTCCTTGGTAACGCAGCCATTCGAGAACCGCTGTGTGAACGTCCCCGTTGATGGACAAGCTCTTTCTGCAGATGTTCTTCAGTTGGCCAAAAGATGGAAATGGTATGGTGTGGTATCTGAACTGTATGGCGTATCATCACCACCCATGTCTGAGCGGCCTTAGTCAAATTATTGGTGGCATTTCAGTGTGGTTGGACGCAACATTGCCTTCAGTCCGTATTCAGCCAGAATTTCACGTTGAATCAATTTAGACGTTTGCCCTCAAGAATAATACTGTTCCGTGTACTTCAGCTTTGCACTACGTTTCCACTTGCTACGCAGTTTCACTCCCGCACTGTGGTGGACCTGTTATCTCTACTGCAGCACATCCAAACATATACTCTCTCCTGACAATGCAACACTCTTGTTGCGTGTGCAATTTAGTTTCAGAAGTCCCTGCGTAGTAATCCAATGTTACTGGCAACGGCACTGATCGTTTTTCAAATCTGGTATACATCCGCTAACTGAACATGCCAGTTCTTTCACAGGCTTTCCCTTTTCCAAGCAGCGAAGAAACATGACGCATGAAATCAAATGCACCACGGAAACTCTTACGACGAGATATGCCCGGATGACAACGAAAAGATTCGCTGATCCATTTATTATGTGACAAGAGTGTTTGAAACTCATTCGACAATTCGCTACGAAATTTGTTTCGAATATTACCGCCACAAATGGACACAATAGTCAACAAACCCTTACGATTAAGACACCCTTTAATTAAAATTATTAACAATTACTTAGTTAATTTACCTACTATACCGAGAACAAACTGCAAAGCTTGAAGTCACCTGTCGCCTCGCATTAAAAGACACCCCCCCTCCCCGAAACTAATCATGGATCGCACCTGCTATCAGCAACAATAAATCGTAGGTTGTCCCACAATCAGAATCGGAAAGTGTTTACACTTGGATAATAGGCGTGAATTTCTCGAACGTTGAGCTTATTACACCACTTGAACCACTTACTGGTAAGTCCTACAGTGTAATACACTAAAGCGCTAAAGAAACTGATAGAAGCATGTGTATTCGAACACAGAGATACGTAAACAGGGAGAATAGTGCGCTGCGGTCGGCAAAGTCTATATAAGAATGGTTCAAATGTCTCTGAGCACTATGGGACTCAACTTCTGAGGTCATTAGTCCCCTATAACTTAGAACTAGTTAAACCTAACTAACCTAAGGACATCACACACATCCATGCCCGAGGCAGGATTCGAACCTGCGACCGTAGCGGTCTCGCGGTTCCAAACTGCAGCGCCTAGAACCGCACGGTCACTTCGGCCGGCCTATATAAGACAACAAGCGTCTAGCACAGTTATTAGAGATTTGTTACTCCTGTTACAATGGCGGGTTATCATGTTTTCAATGAGTTTCAACTTGGTGCAGTCGCTGCACGAGTGATGGGACGCAGCATTTACGAGATAGCGATGAAGTGGGGATTTTCCCGTACGACTATTTCACGAGTGTACCGTGAATATCAGGAATCTAGTAAAACAAATCTACAACATCGCTGCGGCCGGGAAACGATCCTGCAAGAATGGGATCAACTACGGCTGAAGGGAATCGTTCAACGTGACGGGAGTGCAACCCTTCCGCAAATTGCTCCAGATTTCAATGCTTGGCCATCGACAAGTGTCAGCGTGCGAACCATTCCACGAAACAACATCGATATGGCTTTTCGGAGCCGAAGGCCCACTGGCATACCCTTGATGATTTAAGTCTCGCCTGGGCCCGTCAACACTGACATTGGACTGTTGGTGACAGGAAACATATTGCCTGGTCGGACGAGTCTCGTTTCAAATTGTATCGAGCGGATGGACGTGTGCGGGTATGAAGACAGTTTCATGAATCCATAGGCCCTGCATCTCAGCAGGGGACTGCTCAAGCTGGTGGAGGCTCTGTAATGGTGTGGGGCTCGTGCAGTTGGAGTGATATGGGACCCCTGGTACGTCTAGATACGACCCTGACAGGTGACACGTACCTCAGCATCCTGTCTGATCACCTGCATCCATTCGTGTCCTCTGCGATTCCCAACTGATGGGCAATTCTATCAGGACAATGCGACACGCCACACGTACAGAACTGCTACAGAGTGGCTCCAGGAACACTTTTCTGAGTTTAAACACATCCGCTGCCCACCAAATTCCCGAGACGAGAACATTATCCAGCATATCTGGGATGCGTTGCAACGTGCTGTTCGGATGACATCTCCGCCCTTCGTACTCTTACGTTGCTGTTCAGAAGAGATCTCCACCCTTCCTACTCTTACGGAGTTATGGACAGCCCTGCAAAATTCGTGGTGTCAATTCCGTCCTGAACTACTTCAGACATTAGCCGAGTCCATGCGACGTCGTGTTGCGGCACTTCTGCGTGCTCGCGGGGGCCCTATACGATATTAGGCGGGTGTACCAGTTTCTTTGGCTCTTAAGTGTATATCTACAGGGACGGCGTATCGTGTGTGTAACAGCCCCCGCGAGGCAGGCCAGCGGAAGGAAGAGAGTCGTAAGGTTGCCACTGCCACTGTGCGCTCGCCCCGGGCCCCGGACACCGCGCGGAGTGAGTCGCCTCGCTCGCCTCGCCTCGCCGGGGTCCTGTCTGCGCCCGGGGCGAGAGCGCGGTCAGCGGCGGGCAGCCGTGCGGAGACGCCGGCTGCTGGCTGCTGGCTGCTGAATCACCCGACACCCTGCACTCTGATTCGGCATGCCGCGAGCGTCGCTTTTGCTGCTGGTTCCTCATCCGAAAAGTTGATTGAAGAGCATTGTGGCAGCGTCCTGTTACGCAGCAGTTCCTGTTACTATTCTGCGTCCGACGCAAACATTTTCCGAGACGTTTCAGATCATAGTGAGACAACTCGAGGTAGGAGATGAGGCGAAGAAGATGATGTTAGTGATGACTGGTTAAATAGAAATCTGTAACAATTCTTGCGCAATAATAATAAAACGGTCAAATCATCGTGTCCGTGTACACTACTGGCCATTAAAATTGCTACAACACGAAGATGACGTGCTACAGACGCGAAATTTAACCGACAGGAAGAAGATGCTGTGATATGCAAATGATTAGCTTTTCAGAGCATTCACACAAGGTTGGCGCCGGTGAGGACACCTACAACGTGCTGACACGAGGAAAGTTTCCTACCGATTTCTCATACACAAACAGCAGTTGACTGGCGTTGCCTGGTGAAACGTTGTTGTGATGCTTCGTGTAAGGAGGAGAAATCCGTACCATCACGTTTCCGACTTTGATAAAGGTCGGATTGTAGCCTATCGCGATTGCGGTTTATCGTGTCGCGACATTGCTGCTCGCGTTCGTGAAGATCCAATAACTGTTAGCAGAATATGGAATGGGTGGGTTCAGGAGGGTAATACGGAACGCCGTGCTGGATCCCAACGGCCTCGTATCAGTAGCAGTCGAGATGACAGGCATCTTATCCGCATGGCTGTAACGGACCGTGCAGCCACGTCTCGATCCCTGAGTCAACAGATGCGGACGTTTGTAAGACAACAACCATCTGCACGAACAGTTCGACGACGTTCGCAGCAGCATGGACTATCAGCTCGGAGACCGTGGCTGCGGTTACACTTGACACTGCACCACAGACAGGAGCGCCTGCGACGGTGTACTCAACGACAGGAAGGCAAAACGTCATTTTTTCGGATGAATCCAGGTTCTATTTACAGCATCATGATGGTCACATCCGTGTTTGGCGACATCGCGATGAACGCACATTGGAAGCGTGTATTTGCCATCGCCATACTGGCGTATCACCCGGTGTGATGGTATGCGGTGCCATTGGTTACACGTCTCGGTCACCTCTTGTTCGAATTGACGGCACTTTGAACAGTGGACGTTACATTTCAGATGTGTTACGACCCGTGGCTCTACCCTTTATTCGATCCCTGCGAAACCCTACATTTCAGCAGGATATGCATGACCGCATGTTGCAGGTCCTGTACGGGCCTTTCTGGATACAGAAAATGTTCGACTACTGCCCTGGCCAGCACATTCTCCAGATCTCTCACCAACTGGCTCATCACAATACGCCAGTCACTACTCTCGATGAACTGTGGTATCGTGTTGAAGCTGCATGGGCAGCTGTACCTGTACACTCCATCCAAGATCTGTTTGACTCAATGCCCAGACGTATCAAGGCCATTATTACAGCCAGAGGTGGTTGTTCTGGGAACTGATTTCTCACGATCTATGCACCCAAATTGCGTGAAAATGTAATGACCTGTCAGTTCTAGTATAATATATTTGTCCAATGAATACCCGTTTATCATCTGCATTTCTTCTTGGTGTAGCAATTTTAATGGCCAGTAGTGTATTTCTCTTCCTGAAGGCCCTAATCTCCAAAGTTACAAGACGAATTTTCATGGGGTTTACACAGGTAGCTTGAGCATACCTAGGGACAGCGTATACTATTTATTTCACCAAAATCGAATCACGATAAAAAGATATCGTAATATAAAGCTTTATCTAAAATCGCCTGCTTGGCCTAATAGTTCCGATGTTTGTAACACCACCATTACGGGGTCGTACACCAAACAACCAACAGATGGCGCAGTTAGTTTTTTAAAGAATTCAGCAATATGTATTTTCAGAAGTTTACACTAGTAACGCAATTAAGCGACGCAATCTCGTTTTTACAATATCGCTGATGCGACAAAGAAACTGGTATAGGCATGCGTATTCAAATAGCCCCCCCCCCTCCCCTATGAACCATGGACCTTGTCGTTGATAGGTAGGCTTGCGTGCCTCAGAGATACAGATAGCCGTACCGTAGGTGCAACCACAACGGAGTGGTATCTGTTGAGAGGCCAGACAATCGCATATGGAGAGATCAGGACTATATGACGGATGCCAGAGTGTCTGCCCACTTCTGCGTTACGCCCCAGATCGACCGGCGCCGTGTGTCGTCGAATCGCGACCAGCACGAGACTTCGCGCAACGTTCCACGACGGCGGTTTCCGACAGACATGCTGCCCCACACACATCCCTCATTCTCCGATGGATGTCTACCAGCGTTTGTCCTTCAGCAGGACAAACAGAAGAAAAGAAAAAGAATAAGAGCATGTTTGGACGCATTTGGTTATAACATTGCTACAGATTGTAGTTCACGTTTCTGCATTAACCGCACGCACTGCGGAAGAATACGAATGCCACGTTAATCCCTTTGGCTACATGTTTTGGCCGGCCGGTGTGGCCGAGCGGTTCTAGGCGCTTCAGTCTGTAACCGCGCGACCGCTACGGTCGCAGGTTCGAATCCTGCCTCGGGCATGGATGTGTGTGAAGTCCTTAGGTTAGTTAGGTTTAAGCAGTTCTAAGTTCTAGGGGACTGATGACCTCCGATGTTAAGTCCCATAGTGCTCAGAGCCATTTGCACCATTTGAGCTACATGTTTAATGCCTATCTGCATAGGAGTCCCGCTACGTTGCAAATATGCTGCAGCGACGCCCTCTAACGAAAACTTTTTGATCGACACATATACATTATGATTTTATCCAGTGTGGCCCGCCGCTTATTTCCTTCTTTTTGTCGTGGAATAGGGCTCGAGACAGCCTTCACTGCAATATACCCGATGAACATCTCATATGCTGGATTGGTGGATTTAGATTTTTAAACATCTTGTACGAAGGAAGGTCCTCAGAAAATCGGGAAAGTGTCACTGCTAGCTATTCGCAGGTTGGCGCAGCCGCAGTCTGAATTTGGCAGCGACAGACGTGCAGGTGGCGCGTTGGGCCGGTGAATGGGGGCAGAGCTGAGAGCCAGCCAGCACAGTGCATCAGATAAGGCCGGGCCGGCGGCCGACCCCTGCCATTCACGGCGGTCTGCGCAGTTCTGCTCGAGTAGCCGCCGGCGGCTGCGACCGCAGCGCGGCCCAGCCGCCGCTCGCCTGACACGTGGCTCTCTGCAGCCCCATTTTGTTTCGCCATTGTATTCTACAGACTACGTCCAGTCTCGTTGTTCCGAGTGAACGTAAGCTAATGCACGTAACAAGAAGCCGACAGTATCAGACTAGTAAGTGGTGAACAACTTAAGCACATCAAAGCGCGTAACTGTTTAGTGGCAATACTTGTGGCGAAGGATTTGAGTGTGAGTGGAGATTGGCTTGGGACTCTGCAAGCGTTGACTTTTAATCAGTTTTTGTTTTATTAGACAACGATTTACAGTACCAAAGCACATACGAATAAAGCAAACCCTTGCAAGAATTAACTTCAGATAAGAAGGAGGGTACAAAAAAATAGAGTTGATAGAATAATCTGATCTCCAAAGAGGGCAACAATCATATACAATAAAAGCTTATCCTTAGATACAGGTGCATGTAACCGAGTTAAAATTTCCCTATTTAATACCTTATAACACGGTAACTAATCACCATACGGGTATCAAACTTGGTAGCATTAATGTCCAAAGTATGGAGACAGTGATTTCTATGCGTCACAGTGTCACCGTCCAGTTCCAACTATCACCATCAGGTGGTCCGCCCCGATAGTTGAGTGGTCAGTGCGACTGACTGTCATTCCAAGGGGCCCGGGTTCCATTCCCGATTGGGTCGGAGATTTTCTCCGCTCAGGGAATGGGTTTTGTGTTGTCTTCATCATCATCGTCTCATCACCATCTACGCCAAGTCGCCGAAGTGGCGTCAACTCAAAAGACTTACACCAGGTGACCGGTCTACCCGACGGGAGGCCCTAGCCACACAAGATTTCATTTCTTTCACCATCAGGTGCCGTGATCACTCATCGTGATTCATAGTCTCACACACCTGACCAATCGCAGTGTGCTTGTTGACATGTGAGATTGGACAATAAGAGCAGGACATTATTGGTGAAGCTCTATTATCAAAACATTTCGAGAATATCGGCGGCTGAAAGGATTACAGAAGGGTACTCTTTCTCCACCTGCTGTGTGGAGCATGATGAAGAAGTTGGGATCAACTGGAGAACTGGGCGTCGCTCCGGGAAGTCACCGACGACCGATTGCAACACAAATGGTTGACAGAATCGCTGTTGCAATGGCAAGCAACGTTGCGCGCAACTACCGATCGGCAGGCAGTGCGCGTGTTCTGTCACGGCAGTTGAACATTCCGTGGTCCACTATACAGAAGGTCCTTCGAACCATTCTCAAATGGTATCCGTTCGATATCCGTGTCGTACAGCAACTTGCACCACAGGACGAACAACGACGTGTTGACTTCGCTCTCCACTTTCCCACAATGATTGAAGTTGTCGAGGGCTGGCCCTGGACCATCCTATGGACAGACGAAGCTCATTTTTCTCTGACGGGTGAGGTGAACACATAGAATTGCAGAGTGTGGAGTCTTCACCTCCAGTCACTGTGCATGAAGTTCCTCTGTATGGTGAATGTTTCACCGAATGGTATACCTTCACGGCTACGTTCATCAGTGGGTCATTCTTTTTTGAACAGGTTGGCGCTGAAGGACCAAAGACGTGCAGTGTGACTGGCCAGCGTTACTGTGATATGCTACGCCGCCATGTCATACCCACCCTAAAGGAGAGAGACGCATTGAACTCAACAGTTTTCACGCAGGAAGATGGGGCCCCACTGCACATCACCAGTGAAGTTCACCTGCTTCTCCGAAACACTTTTGGAAACAATCGACTTATCAGTCGATGGCTCCCAAGTGCTCGGCCGCCACGATCACTTGATTTCACTCAATGTGATTTGTCGTTGTGGGGCTGCATGAGGGACAGGGTTTACCAGGGGAAGATTCTCACATGTGCTGATCTGAAGCACAGCATATCAAGATAGGTAGCCAGCATACGTATGGAAATGCTTCGTTTTGCAGTGAATACAATCCATAGCTTTCAGACTCTTCTGGACACTGATGGGCGCTGTATTGAGCCCCTTTTGTAGCAGTAATGGTACCGTATGTAACGGTATGACGTAATGTAGCAGCACGTTAAAGGTCTTTCAATTGAGATGATTCTGCATTATTTCTCTTCCCCATGTCCTTGATATTAATGTTACCAAGTTTGGTACTCGTACAGTAATTAGTTTCCATATTATAACGTGTTAAATAGCGAAAGTTTAGTTATAACCACCCCGTAGATCAAACAATATTTTTTCGTTGCAAATAAATTTACTAGAAAGCATCAGAATGAAACAGCAAGAAGTGGAATGGCTGACTAGAACGAACTACTGTTCTCTGCTACCACTACTACCGTCTGACAACAGACGGGACAAACACTTCTAAAGGATATGAGAACTGCTGTGGAATCTACAACGAAACTGTACGAACAAGCAAAACATACGAAGACACACAATAATCTCACAACGGCCTAGTCGTGTGTTTAATTCAGAACAATAATGGTACATTAAGATAGCACCATGATCACACTGTGCGAATACTGTTAAATACTGTCAAGGCACGATAAAATTTCTCATGGCCTATTAGTTTTTATTCACAACAATGAACAATAGCAGGCCGTTTTCACCAATCCTGCCGCACTTTGCCACAGTGTGTTGTGGTTCGTCAAAACTTTGAAACCTACCAATGCTTGCCACACAAAAACCACCCATCCTATTATATCTTGCACTGTAATGCCGTAACTAGAACTCCCTACTATTCTTCCTAGTAGGTGCCAATTTTTTCTGGACGCTAGAAGCAAGACATCGTCTGCTACCCCACCGTAGTGACGTCTTCGTTACAGCTCACCAATGCTGTTCACTGCTGGTGCTCGCAGGCTACTCTCAGCTTAACGGCACTCTGCTTCTCGGAGGTCTGTTTTCCTTTGCGCCCATCGACGAACTCTTACTCTTGCACTCAATTTTGTCCCGTGGCAACTTCTCGGGCCAAACTTGCCGAAACAAAATGAGTCCGGCCAGCACGCCGTACGAGGTCCCGGCACACTACTCACAGCGCCTCCATAGTTGGCTCGCATCGATGCGGCCATTTTCGCCCCGTAGCTCCATCTAAGGTTGTGTTCGCAGTGCCACCGACAACGGTCGTCAGACACCGTCGCCAGAAGTCGTCCGATAACATCGATCGATAGCGTGGCCATAGTACGTCCGATACCCTTCGTCAGTTTTTTGGCATGGTCAAGGAGGTTAGATTAGGTTAGAATGTATTCTATGAATGAAGTAGGTTAGATTTTAACCTCTAACGATGGCGTAGACACCACGATGCCTCTGTGCTTGGACACGAGTGCTGCATAGCGGCTTGTGCTATTGAAGAGGCGCATAATGCATGTGAATCAGCTTTCCTGTCTCGTAAAAAACGTGACGAGTAGTGTACACACCGTCCTCAGTTAGCGGAATAACCACACAAAGTTTTACAAATATATGAGATGGCGGGAGAAAAGATAATTCGTAGTGACCTTGACAAGCAAGTTATAGACACTTTGTTTCGCTGTATTTATTTAAATTTCTGCAGGCTTACGTCAGTTAAACTTCAATGACTGTCTTCTAGCACACTAGTGCAAGAGAAGCATAATGTGTAGCATAAGATACGCTGAACACCTAAAGCACTTAAAACTGGAAATAAATACCGTACACCACATTTGCAGACCACTACATATTAGCAGAAGCAGTGCCCTATTGGCATAAAACGCCAGTAAGCAGTAATAATGATTTGTAGACAACTAACGACAACCTACCACAAAAAAGATCCAGTGCAGTATAACTATAAGCATATGAGATACGCCGCCTTTTTCATTAGAACAAATTAATTTTTGATGTTATAATCTATGCCTAAAATTTCCAATAAAGATTTTGCCTATTTTAGGTTTCGAATAAAACTTCTGTTTCAGTCCATAGATTCGGAACTATATCTCGGTTATGATGTTTTCATTCTCAGGATGCCACAAACTCAATCTTTCTTGGACTAAACAGTTTCTGACGCTCCAGATTTCGTTTCCTTAAGATCCTCCAAACTTTCCGTTGTGGTACATTCAATGCTCTGCTTGCTCTGTTCCTCGACTTCTGTGGGCTACGTGCGAAACTCGCACGCACGCGCTCAACCGTTGAATCACTCACTACAGGCCTACACCCATTGATTTTCGCTAGCAGAGGCATCCCGAAGCTTTAAACTGTGCGTACCAACGCCCAGTGGAGCTGGTAGTTGGTGGATCTTTGTTGAAGTTCGTTCTGAAGTGTCGTTGCATTGTTACGACAGACTGGTGTGAATGGATTTCAGGCACAACATTCGGCGCTGGTCGCCATCTTCCCTAACTGCTCACTGATGCGCTCTGATGGTATAAATCTGAAGTGTGACTGCAACAATGTAAAACTTTGAGCTTTTCTATATGAATGTTGAGTTTTGTGTCACTATGTCAATTAATGTAGCTATGGTTAATCTATGAAATCGCTTTAGTATTTTTACTAACCCTCTAATACATCTAATATCACATTTAGCAGTCAATAAATTCAGTAGTAATTTTCGTTAATACCCCACAACTTTTTATATACAGATTGTAAAAATAAGATTTCTGAGAGACGTTTCCCATTCGGTCTGTTGCGTTATTGACAGTGAGCATATCCTTGCTTTTGAGGACAGTCTTCCTAGCAGCTACGTTGTAGCTATACAGCTCAAATATTTAAGAGCATTTTTTGTAGCTTCGAATTGGTGGTATCGATGATGCCATTCAATACTTCTAATGGAAACTTGTGTTTAAGACCTAGAAGGCGTTCTTTAAGATAATAAGTGAACTGTGATTTTTGTTCCAGTTCGCAAATTATTCTTTTCTTGTGGTATTTTATAATGTTCACCCGATAAATCAAATTTAGTTTATATGATTTCCTGTAATGAATCAACACGTTGCCCCCCAGCATTGACAGTCGTTTCAAGAGCTGCAAGCACATCGTCGACAGTTTTTACTGCCTTCCGACATGCTAAAGCGGCTTGTAAGGACTGAGTCACGTTTATAAGCCTATTATGTTAAAATGTTCAGTTGGTAGTAAGCACCTTTTGATTTATGTTGTACTATTATTCTTCATATTCTTTGCAACAGTCTGTACTGCCACATGTTTTGATAGTCAGCATACTAGTTATTGGAATTACTTTACTGCTTATAATGTATTTTTCTACGCAAATTTCACCACCAGCCATCACGTCTGTAGGCTGCAGAATATCACAAGCATCTACCAAATCTAAAATATCGTGGGTGGCGGACTAGCATGGCTATGGATGGTATTATTAACCACTGGACTGAACTGCAAACACCGTTTCAGGCATATGGGACATTGAATGCCAGCTAGTGACAGACTTAGTTTGAGACCTGATTCTTTTCTTAGCTCATCACATGGTACTACACATTTGTTTAAACAACATTAGAGTTGCTTTCACAGTACCAATCAACTCAGGTAGTTTATCAGATTTTAAAACATATCTTCACTTCCAAATTGAGCATCTGGGCAAACACGATGTATGACATTTTCTTCAAAGTGCCATTTCCATCCCTTTATCCACCGAAGTCAAGTCCTTATGAAACATGGCCATAAAAAGAATATGACGATAAAATTGTTGCCAGTAGTAAGAAGTAGTCTTCTTCCTATTTTTTGTAGCATCGAACGTCGGAATTTTGTTGCGACACCGATATTACTATGTTTCAATTGTTCCAGTATCGATGTTTAAATGCGATATTTTGTAAATACTGGCGAACATCGAACATACCTATTCGCAGCTCCAAGGAAGTACGAGGGTTGACTGAAAAGTAACGCCTCCATTTTCGTAACTCTTCAGTAGTTGGGAGCAATGGTATGCGGCAGGTATTGGCTTGTTCCGTAGCCTTTAGAATTGAACGGTTGCGTTGTTACAGTGTAAAGAATGGAACCCTGCACAGGCGGTCGGTCAGTGCGATTTAAGCTACGTGCAGTCATTCAATTCTTGACAGCAGAATGTGTCACCCCAAAGGAGATTCATCAGAGAATAAAAGCAGTTTATGGTGACTATGTTGATGTGAGTACTGTGCGTCGTTGGGCGAGTAAGTTTAATGATGATGAGGCGGGAACATCTGACCTGCGTGACAAAGAGTTGGACGTCCTGTGACAGCAACCACCGAGTTTCACAAGCAAAATGTTGACAGATTGATTCAGGACGATCGTCGTATCACTCAGAGAGAAGCTGCAAGCACAATCGGCATTTCACAAGAACGTGTGGGTCACATTATTGCTTCGCTTGGCTATCGGAAGATCTGTGCACGATGGGTACCCTGGATGTTGACTCTTGAAATGAAAGCGCACAAACTTGAATTGAACTCCTCTCGCGTTAGGAGAATGAAGGTGACGCCTTTCTCCGATAATGAAAGACGATCTGCGGGGACATCATTGTGCTTCTGATGAAGACGTTGAGAGAGCTGTGAGGCTGTGGTTGCGGAAACAGTGTGTCGACTTCTTCCGTCACGGCTTCAGAAAACTTGTTCATCGTTGGCAGAAATGTATCCAATTGGGTGGAGATTTTTTGTAAAAGTGAATATTGGTGATTAAAGATCACATTCTAAGGATTATTTCTGCGTTTGATTTATTAAAATATTCCCATACAAACCCAATTAACGAAGGCGGAGGCATTACTTTTCATTCAACACTAGTGTAATAACTACTGGGGAAGTAAAACAAGAAATACCTCCAGTCGCAAATATAGGAGCTTAAAAGTGTTACACCATGCATTTCGCCCTCTTTTGGAGCAAAACGTGGTTTTTATCGGGAAAAAAATGGTTCAAATGGCTCTGAGCACTATGGGTCATCAGTCCCCTAGAACTTGGAACTACTTAAACCTAACTAACCTAAGGACATCACACACATCCGTGCCCGAGGCAGGATTCGAACCTGCGACCGTAGCGGTCACGCGGTTCCAGACTGACGCGCCTAGAACCGCACGGCCACACCGGCCAGCTTTATCGGGAAACTTCCTTGTGGAGGTCAATCGACGAATGAAAATTCGAAAAATGAATGACGGTAACTATCACTGTTAAAATAGCTTACAAGCTCAGCCGCTGTTAAGATAACACATTTTGGACGAATATGGCCTCTAAAACACGAAATTTAACTTTGTAGCTTCAGTGCTGTCGATTCATGAAATCGCGAGGGACGTTTAGTCTTTATAGACGCGCCCACTGCTGAGCACTTGTAGATTCTGATTTCGACTTCTGCCTTCTACAGTGCCCTTGTCATTACACTACATTACATCCCAATTAAGATGTATTCAATAGATGCGGAAGGTCCTCGTACGCAATAGCATAACATTAAGGCCGCAAACGGAAGAAAAAGGTCGTAACAGTCTTCAAGTAGATTTCATGAATGTATCCACGGATTATATTAATTAGGAAACTGATCCATGTGACAGTGCACATGAAAAATGTTGTATATGACCGCTGCACGTTTTATGCCCCGTAAATCTAATAGGTACGTGCGTCTGCGGTTGTTCTTGTGGTATGAACCAGTTGGTTATTTGCGTAAACGCTCCGTAATTATTGAGCCAGTGCGCCGAAGCTAAGTCCCGTGTTTACACTGTCTGTTGTCATCACATTATTCCGCCCTTTCGCCAGACGAAATGGGAATTGTCAATTAAGGCTTAAAACCCGTTCTTCCGCGTTCAGTTAATGAACCCGAAGCGACGCTGCGGTCTGGGAACATCGATCCCAACGCTCTCGTAATTAGTCGAGCTAAATCGATAAAGAATCCGGACAGTAGTACTTCATTAGGTTAGACGCAGCTTTTTATCAAGGCAACAGCTCCAGGGCATAGCAGTTCTGGATGCGTGCTCGTTAATCATAGCTGCCTCCAACTTACTATTATTTTTTTAAACAGCTTTTATAAGTTCTGTGTGTGGCTTCGTGGATAAGTGGGGAAGCGCCACACTACTAATACAAACGTTCAGGGTTCAACCTTCTATCGGTCCTAAGGTTTTTCTTATCATGTGTCACTTCTGCAACTTCAGAGGATGATTTATACATGTGTAGTGAATGTTAAGTGTTGCCTTTGTTCGGAGTACGAATGTGTGATATTGGCAAATCATCGATGCTGATTTCGATTTCATCATCAACGTGTAAATGTCGATGTTAAATGTTGAATTTACAGAAAGGCGCTCGAAAGAAATGTACTAATATATCTAATATCATATTTGATAATCAGTGGTACCAAGACTGTAAAAATAACATTTTTGAGAGACGTTTCGCCTTTACTTCTATCCTGTTCTTACAGAGAGCGTATCCTGCTTTTGCGAGCAGTCTTTCAGAAGCGACTATGTGCCTACCCAACTACAATACTTAAGAGCAGTTTTTGAAGCTTTAGTTGGTTAGTATCGACGATGTCATTCAATACATCTAATGGGTCTTTTGTTTAAGTTCTAGGAGGCGTTCTTTCAGATAATAAATCAACTAACATGGTATGTCCGTTTCTGTGGCAGTATACAAATTATTCTTTTCTTGTGCTTACAGAATGTATTTTATTGGCAGAACACTTGGAAAATGCAACAAACCTGTTAAAGAGATTTTACACTACGCTTGTCTGTCCTCTACTGGAATATTGTTGCACGGTGCGGAATCCTTGCCTGATGGGATTAACCGAGAACAGTGAGAAAATTCAAAGTAGGTAGCTCGTTCTGTATTATTGCAAAATAGGGGAAAGGGAGCTGCGGCTATGAGGCGCGGGACGAGGTGGCAATCATTAAAACAAAACGATTTTCGCTGCGGCGATATCTTTCTACTAAATTTGAAACACCAACTTTCTCCTCCGAATGTGAAAATATTTTGTTCACTCCCACCTGTATACAGAGACATGAACGATGTAAAAAAGTAATTTACGGTTTTGACTGCAATAAAATAAGAAAAATCAGAAATTTAGGTCTTTATCTTTCTCACCTGCTATTCGAGAGTGGAACTGTCGAGAAAAGTTTGAAAATGGTTCTATGAACCCTCTGCCAAGCAATTAAGTATGAACTGCAGAGTAATGATGCAGATGTAGATCATGTAGAAGCATCCTCAATGGCTGTAAGATCACGATAGAGATTTGAAACTCTGGCCTCCTTTCACCTGGTGTTACACAATGGAAAGGTCGTATTCATCGTCTCCAAACCACGGCTAACTGGTAGTTCACGTAAGTTAAAGCTTAGGTGTTAAATTTCAGCTGCTGACATGTATTAAAAGTTACCGAAAAACAGTCATGAAATAAGAAGTTTTTCGCGTGGCTTTTTTGCATGAAACTGTTTTGTGTATAGACCTCAATCCTGTAGTTGTCGATTTAAAGCAATGGAAGTACAGTTAAATTTCTGTGCAGAGCTTCAAGTCATATTTTATTCGTAAAGTAGCTTCCAATTTGTTTTGGAGTATACACAAATAAATAGCAGGTTTCCACCACATTAACATGATTTATTCCTTGTAACTATTGAAAAAATGTGAAGTATTGATGCAACTTTCCGAATTTGTACTGACGGAAAAATTGTCTGTGTGACATAGTAAATGCGGGAATTAATGATTCAGAACTTTTATTATCTGACAAGGGAAGAAGAATAAGAAGAAGAAGAAGAGGGTTTTGTTTTCACAAATCGGAAGATAAACGTGACAGACAAGAAGTATAATGATTTCATTTCCCATTTTTCGCCACTTAGATGAGCCTGCCACTAGAAGGTCTCGGCAGAACATTGATCTTTTCACATGTGATCCAAAACTTCCGATCGATTCATGAAGGCGAAAACATTGCACAAATAACAACGAACCATATAGACTGATCACGGACATCTTATACTTTGCGTCTATAATGAAATAATGGAGCACTCCAGTTCGAATCGCTTCATTTTCTTACCATTTCTCGACACAAATTTTGTTACTTTTCTTGCCGCAATTTTTTCGAAACGAATAATCTGACTATGAGGTGGTGTAGATTCTTTTGTCCCGGTACCTTTAGCAATATCCGAAGCCTAGGCGCATAAGATGGTCTTACTGAAACTAAGCGTCTTTAGATAAAAAAGTTTAACGTCGCCATTGTACCCAACCGACTCTTGTGTCTTTCTGAAACTACAAGTCTCCACCAATACAATTCACGTTCGAAGCGGACAAAGCACAACTTTTTTCAACAGTTGTCACACATGGGCGATTCTTACCACTTCTGTTCACTCAAAACACCAATGCTTTTTCTTTTTGCGGTTTGAAGAGTTTTATTTCCTGGCGTTTCTTTCGTAGATAATTGATAATGTAATTTGGCATTTATTATTCGAGAATTCTTTCTTCAGTTTTTTTTCGCCTTCGTT
This sequence comes from Schistocerca cancellata, assembly GCF_023864275.1. NCBI lineage: Eukaryota > Metazoa > Arthropoda > Insecta > Orthoptera > Acrididae > Schistocerca > Schistocerca cancellata. Next base: position 696,443,197 of record NC_064627.1, on the reverse strand, counting down.
GAATCTAGAGACTGCAATCATTTCTGCAGTCATTTCTATGCATAAGTCTGTACTATTTAAATGTTCGCATAAAGATTTAAACACCGTTTCTGACATTACGTAATCTTCGCTCGTGTTCTCTTTTGACGGCTTAAGTTGAAAAAACATTCACAGGGTTCCCCACCCCCTACGAAGCGAAACTCAATGTACACAATATGTTTTAATTAGAATTAACATCAGAAAGATGTGTTTTCCAAATACTTATCAGAAGTTAAAAGAAAGACGCCTCCCACCCCCCTGCATAAACAAAGACAGCCGTATAGTAGCTTCCCTTTTTAACAAAACCTTGAAGCGGTTTTCCCCTTCATTGGACGGTGCGGTGGTATCACGACGGCCACACTTCTCCGATCGTGTGCACAACAATCGCTTGAACAACAGCCAATGGTACCCGTTCCTTAGTCGTAAGCGGCAGACAGGGAACTACCATTTCAAGTGGTTTATTTGGGTAACTTAACAGTTCATGGCAACGGCCTTGCCGCAGTGGATACACCAGTTCCCGTGAGATCATCGAAGTTAAGCGCTGTCGGGCGTGGTTGGCACTTGGATGGGTGACCATCCAGGCCGCCATGCGCTGTTTCCATTTTTCGGGGTCCACTCAGCCTCGTATTGCCAATTGAGGAGCTACTCGACCGAATAGTAGCGGCTTCGGTCAAGAATACCATCACAACGACCGGGAGAGCGGTGTGCTGACCCTACGCCCCTCCTATCCGCATCCTCCGATGAGGATGACACGGCGGTCGGATGGTACGGGTAGGCCACTCGTGGCCTGAAGACGGAGTGCAACTTAACAGTTCATGTCGGCAGCTGTAATTTAGTATGTGGATTTTAAATGAGGTTAAATACAATAGATGTGCAGAACTATAGACCTATATCACTAACGTCTATCAGTTGTAGAATTTTGGAACACGTATTATGTTCGAGTATAATGACTTTTCTGGAGACTAGAAATCTACTCTGTAGGAATCAGCATGGGTTTCGAAAAAGACGATCGTGTGAAACCCAGCTCGTGCTATTTGTCCACGAGACTCAGAGGGCCATAGACACGGGTTCCCAGGTAGATGCAGTGTTTCTTGACTTCGGCAAAGGCGTTCGATACAGTTCCCCACAGTCGTTTAATGAATAAAGTAAGAGGATGTGGACTATCAGACCAATTGTGTGATTGGATTGAAGAGTTCCTAGATAACAGAACACAGCATGTCATTCTCAATGGAGAGAAGTCTTCCGAAGTAAGAGTGATTTCAGTTGTGCCGCAGGGCAGTGTCGTAGGACCGTTGCTATTCACAATGTACTTAAATGACCTTGTGGATAACATCGGAAGTTCACTGAGGCTTTTTGCGGATGATGCTGTGGTATATCGAGAGGTTGTAACAATGGAAAATTGTACTGAAATGCAGGAGGATCTGCAGCGAATTGACGCATGGTGCAGGGAATGGCAATTGAATCTCAATGTAGACAAGTGTAATGTGCTGCGAATACATAGAAAGAAAGATCCTGGTCAGCAACTGGAAGCAGTTAATTCCATAAATTATCTGGGAGTACGCATTAGGAGTGATTTAAAATGGAATGACCATATAAAGTTGATCGTCGGTAAAGCAGATGCCAGACTGAGATTCATTGGAAGAATCCTAAGGAAATGCAATCCGAAAACAAAGCAAGCAGGTTACAGTACACTTGTTCGCCCACTGCTTGAATACTGCTCAGCAGTGTGGGGTCCGTACCAGATAGGGTTGATAGAAGAGATAGAGAAGATCCAATGGAGAGCAGCGCGCTTCGTTACAGGATCATTTAGTAATCGCGAAAGCGTTACGGAGATGATAGATAAACTCCAGTGGAAGACTCTGCAGGAGAGCCGCTCAGTAGCTCGGTACGGGCTTTCGTTGAAGTTTCGAGAACATACCTTCACCGAGGAGTCAAGCAGTATATTGCTCCCTCCTACGTATATCCCACGAAGAGACCATGAGCATAAAATCGGAGAGATTGGAGCCCACACAGAGGCATACCGACAATCCTTCTTTCCACGAACAATACGAGACTGGAATAGAAGGGAGAACCGATAGAGGTACTCAAGGTACCCTCCGCCACACACCGCCGGGTGGCTTGCGGAGTATGGATGTAGATGTATATGTAGATACCAATACACAGGTTTTGCTACAAGTCTGACCATTCGCCTGCCAGTAGCACAGTCGTCAGACAAAGTCGATCTCAGTCGCGTATGAAATGGCTGCGGACGTGCTTGGAGACGATCAGCATGTGAATGAGTCACTTCCAGATCGTCTAGCTACCGTGTGTACTGTTATCGGCGGCGAGCAGATGTGTATGTGTGTGTGTTTGTGTGTGTGTGTGTGTGTGTTTGTGTGTGTGTGAGTGGACGTGAGTGCGTCCGTGGCGTGTTGTGTGCCACAGTGTTATTGTCTCGCTTTATATACGAGCTTCATTAGTGCCATCCCGACGACGCCGGGCTGGGCCTGAAAGTGAAACACGTTTACGATTATTACGTCTTGCGAAACGCGCGGGCAGCGCCGGTCGTGTGACGGTGGGAGGGCCGTGGAGAGGCCAGGCTGCGGTGACCGAGGAGAGGGGTCGGCGTGTGGCGGGTGGCCTTGTGAGGGGGCGCGACACGAGTGATCCCGAGGACAAGCCAGACTCTCCGCGACTTCGTGAATCACGGCGGCGTACACGGCCTCACCCGCCATCACAGTCGGAATACACGCACCGCTGGCGACGTGTGGGGCGACTTATTTCACCGCTGACGAATAAGTAGAAGAAGAAAAAAAAAAGTTTAAGGGTTGATCTAGATCATTTGTCGGCACAGATACCATTTTAAAACAATCTTAGTAAGGCCGGTATTACACTATCGTATTTCTTTGTCAAAGAAGTATGATCAAATATTCGTAAAATTTCTTTGACAAAGATCTTTGACTGTCGTCATGTTTTTCGTCAAATTTCGAGATGGCAGACAACAACTTGTTATTATGCGCTGCAGTTGCTAGTGCTACAATTGCATTGTGTGTGTATTTGGAAGAAAAGCCGCGGAAAAAAGCAACATACTTGGATGAAGCCACAGGTAATACGTCGAGATAGTAAAAGCGTTCAGCAAAATTTATTACGAGAACTACAAGTGAGGGCGTCAAGTCTTGTATATAAATTACAAATGAATGAGAGTGTATATAAATTACAAATGAATGAGAGTGTATTTCCGTATTTGCTCAGTAAAGTGGCTTCTCACATTACAAAATAGAATACGTTCTTGAGAAATGCTATATGTGTAGAAGACGGGCAAACTGTGACATTGCGATTTCTTGATACAGAAGAGAGCTAGTTTACAACGCAACACTCGAACATCACATCCACATTAACCAAAATAATTCCAGAGACCTGTGAAGCGATTTATAAAGCACTGAAGAGGGAATATGTGAAGGTAAATAAGTGTTTCGTACACTATATGGGCAAAAAGAACTATTTTTATTTTTGAATAATTTAATTAATGGAATTACTGTTCCAACAACTATAAAACTAATAAAAAGTGCGAAACAGGTGAAACCATTTTTAACTTGTGGCATCCAGACTTAAAAAAAAGAGAAAATAGAATGAAAAGCTAAGAAAGACTCTTTTATTTTAGAATGTGACCACATCCTCTATTCCGGCTTGTTGAAAAGCTGCTGTATGTTTCCAGATGTAGAGGTGGATGGCTGTAGCGGTGATTGTGGACATGAAGTCGCCTGCAGCATATTCCATCTGCCCATCAACACACAGTTAATAGCATGCAATGTGCCCTTCCTCACCCCCCTCCCTCCCCAGTCGAAGCAAGTTTATTAAAAAAAAAAAAAAGTCTAAGGAACACACCAACTTTGAAGCAATGTTTACATTCAGTACAGAGACGTCAAATAGCGGTAGCGACTCGAGCTCTCCAAGCGGTGACATTTCACATTGTGTGAACAGATGACGAACGACTTTTATGATCAAATCTACGGCGAGGCCCTACATTTGATCATATTTATTTGAGTACAGGCGAGACTTGGCAAAGTTCCACATTACACCATCAAATTTCCTTGACATAAACATTTAGCATATCAACTTTGACAGAGAAATATGATAGTGTAATGTCGCTCAAAGGATCACCAGACTCGCTTTGACCCGCAATATAGGATTAAAATAGTCACTACTCGTATCTATACATTTATAAAAATCATATGAAGGGCCAGAGGGAAGGACCAGGTAACTCAATTTTTATGAAATTCGAAAAAAACGCAATTTTAATGTTTGAACAGTGATTCCATCAATATATTATAAGAACATACAATACTTTTTATTTCGTAAATTGAACATCGTGGGAGCTTCGAAAGTGTAAACAGCATTATCGGTATGTGGATCGTTCCCAGAATGAAGTAATTCCTCGACATGCAATCAAAGGTTACTCTGTAAGGGGAAAGAAACGGGTGACTCAAGTGAAACAGTCGCAATAATTTCGTAATACGACTAAACGAATTTCTAATTGCGATATTACAGCGACAGTACTTAGTTGTGGGTCAGCTGACTGAAGGACTCGTAGTACCAGAACGAAATAGTCTAGTCAGGCTTCGCAAATCTTTTATATTTAAGACTGGGAATTGCAATAATAAACGGAATTGTTCGAGATAGATTACAGGAAATAGCAAATAATTGCAAAGCTATTGTGCACTAGACAAGTACGGAATTTTGAAGTTAAACATGCCATTATATGTAAGTATGGGCAGTTCAAACAGCCCATCCGCTGAAACTTCCTGGCAGATTAAAATTGTGTGCCGGACCGAGACTCGAAATCGGGACCTTTGTCTTTTGGGGCAAGTGCTCTATCGACTGAGCTACGCAAGCACGACTTACGAACCGTACCCGTAGCTTCAGTCCTGCCAGTACCTCGTCTCCTACCTTCCAGGAATACTAGTTCTGCAAGCTTCGCAGGAGAGCTTCTGTCGAATTTGAAAGGTAGGAAACGAGGTATTGGCAGAATTGAAGCTGTGGGTACTGGTCTCGAGTCGTGCTTGGGTAGTTTAGTCGGTAGAGAACTTGCCCGCGAAAGGTAAAGGTCTCGAGTTCGAATCTCGGTCCGGCACACTGTTTTAAGCTGCCAGAAGTTTCACACCAACGCACATTCTGCTGCAGAGTGAAAATTTCATTCTGGCCAGCCCGTCCGTTGGTTAACATTGTCAAGTTGCCCTTATGATGTCAGTCGGCTTTCCTCCATCATAAGTTGTTTGATATTACAGTAACGGCAGGGCTGGAGTTTTCTTGGGGGTAGTTGCTGTTCTCTCTCTCTCTCTCTCTCTCTCTCTCTCTCTCTCCCCGCCCATGTGTGTGTGTGTGTGTGTGTGTGTGTGTGTGTGCGTGTGTGTGCGTGTGTGTGCGTGCGATTTCTATTATTATTGTCAAGCATCTGTTTCTCGTAACCTGTAGAGAATTTAGAAGTGCTTGTTCTTTCTTTAGATGAGAAGAGACCTTGAGGTGGTGAGGTCTAAACCCTGGAACGAACCTTAAAGAGGGTCAAAGACCATAAAAGTAACAGCAGTGCAGGTGGACATCTTGTCGTCGCAATAAACATAGTCGGCACTGAGTTAATTTAACGGTAATTGAGCCCAAATAGCCTGGAATCCTTGCTGCGGCACGGAATTTAATTGAGGCTTACAGGGTTACACTTACAACGTTACCGCCGCACGGCAAGCGAGGTGTGCCGGCGCCACGGTTAGTAACTTCATGTCTAGAGCTGTCTTGAACTCGTCTTCTTCGCTTTTTAGACGAAACGGCGAGCTCGTTTTACACAGAAACTGGACAGGACGTCACATCTAAGTGTTCAACGGCTGTTGACAGCGGCGCCTTCGCTTCCGTGCATAATTTAGACGCAGCCTTACGCTGCAATTGCTGACAGTGTCTGTCACTATCCACTTTGTTTCGAACATTTACACTCTCTGAAGTGTGCACGGAGAGATGAAATTGTATCTTGGCCGACGCCTTCAGAAACACACCAGCCGAGGCACTTGAGTGCAGCCCAACAGTACACAGCACAGACTGTGTATTAAAGCGAGTGCACTAGACATTGCCTTCGCCTCGTTTAACCTTGTGTTACTATTTCTGCAGGGGGCGTCTGGTGAGATCAGCAGAATTTCAAGTGAAAGTGAAACTAAAACAGACGCATACTTGGATTTCATGCTCTCTCGCCGCAGGGCGTATAAATTGCTGCCGATTATTTGAATGATTTAACCGAGTCGACTTCAACGAGCGACGATAAATGCCCCAAAGATCCCGAAAGAAATACCCTACATGTTACAGGCACAAGTGACTTGAATACGTGTTGCTAATTATGCGGAACGTTCAGAACAGATAGCCTAAGAATCAGCACATTACATAACCGTGTGGTGTGGTACTAATACGTAGACAAGTTCATCGTCTGGAAGACTCGGGATAAAAAAAATGGTTCAAATGGTTCTGAGCACTATGGGACTTATCATCTGAGGTCATCTGTCGCCTAGAACAGAACCACTTAAACCTAACTAACCTAAGGACATCACACACATCCATGCCCGAGGCAGGATTCGAATCTGCGACCGTAGCGGTCGCGCGGTACCAGACTGAAGCGACTAGAGCCGCTCGGCCTCACTGGCCGACCTCGGGGTAAAGGCTATATGAGTTTTTGTAATAACGTTAATAGATTCCATCCCAACAGTGTACTGGACAGATTGTCTATTAATGTGAGTGTGCAATCATCAGCTGTATTTCATTCTCATTATGCTATTCCACGAAATTTTGTTACGCAGAGTAAATTGCGAACTCGTTTAATCAGATACTACTGTCATTAAACACTTAATTAAAAGTGATCATTGCCTCTGTGCCACAGTAACACAGAAAATGAACTTGCATGTCCTAATTCATCTTCTGCTGGGCGTAAATCTGTGATGTAAATTCTTAGGCTGTAAAATCGTCGACGAAACATGTAACTTATTTGCGACACGAGCACAACGTAGTGTCACTGACGAATACTGAAAAGCAAATGCGAGTTTTCGCGTCAGAATCTAGTACACAAACTGTTCTTCTTGCACAGTAAATGACATCTGCGTCTTGAAAGTGTTTGCTATTACACATCCATAGAATGTGAACACGAACTCCACTGACAAAATTTATTGGGCTGTTCAGGGATATTGCCTGAGTATCTTGATATAAGGGACTTATTCTCTCCGGTGCCTAATTACAGAGTGATTGCTTTTCGCATGATTTGTTACCATTATTTATCTTTGTATCTGTATTGAAAATATCTGCACAACATTCGAAATGTCCATGTGTCTTGCTTGTTAACAAACTCACGCTACCTGCTGCTGGAAACAGTAATGTGCACATCACACTTCGCCATCAAGCTTGCATTCAGTACTACTCAGTGATGTCTCGCTTTGTTTTTCTGGCAGTGTTAAAGTGATAAACAGCGCTAAGCTTATGGATACCGAAGACGAGTTGGGCGACACCCAGCTCGTGTGTGGGTTCACTGAAAGCACTGGAAGAGCGACACGACGGCGCCTTGCTGAGCTGCCCAACCAATGTCGACATTTGTGCGTATACTAAGGTGACAAAAGTCGTGAGGTACCTCCCAGTATCGTGACGGATCTCCTTCTGCCCGGCGAAGTGCAGCCACGCGACCTGATATAAACATGTCGTTGGACGTCCCCTGCAGAAATATCGAGCCGTGCTGCCCCTATAGCCGTTCATATTTGCGGAAGTATTGTTGGTGTAGGATTAGCGCACGAACTGACTTCTCGTTTACGTACCATAAACGTTCGACGGCATTCATATCGGGCGAATTGGGCGACCAACCTATTTATTCGAATTGTCAGATCGTTCTTCGAACGAGTTGCGAATAATTGTGGCCCAGTGACATAGCACATTGTCATCCATAAAAATTTCATCGTTGTTTGGAAATGGTCCGTGAATGGCTGCAAATGGCCTCCAGGTATTCGAACATAACCCTTTGGAAAATTATGAATTACTGTGCTGGAAAACCTCTTACGTTATTTGATTTTCAAACAGCTGAGCAAAACTGAACGTACTCAGACATTTCTCTCTTTACCTATTCTGATCATCACTAAACTGACACAATATTTTTTTTAGCGCAACGCAGTATGACTTTCAACAATCCCTACAAAAGAATGGCCCTGACTAACGATAACCTATACCTTTCACGAACCACTTACCTCACAAAAATCTTCGTTATTCGAACTACTGCAATACAGCGAGCGCCAATACTGCCACCTAAATAAAAGATTCTGATAGGCATAGTTAGCAAATGAAAGATTTTGATAGAGAACAAAAAATGTATTTACCTTAATAGTGTTCAAAAGTCATCATATATATATCTATCAATTCATGACATCCATCTTTACAAATTTCCTTTTTCTGGCGGACACACGTCCAGATCGTCCGTTCTCAAAACTCTGGCATGTCTCTCTCCACATCCACCACTGCTGGCGCCTCACCTCCAACTGCCCAACGCTACGTGCTGTTCACATCCAACTGCCCCAACAGTACACAAGCGAATATTCCAACAATGAGTCCAATCAGCCACTGACTGCACACAGCACAGTCAGTGATTTTCATACAGAGCGCTACGTGGCGTTAACCAACATAAAAACCTAAACAGCCTACTTACACCATTTCCAGTCAATGGTCGTTTCAGCCGGACCAGAGGTCCAGTTCGTTCCATGTGAACAAAGACCACACCATCACGGAGCCACCATCAGCTTGCACAGTGCCTTGTTTGGGACCATGGCTTCGTGGGGTATGCGCCACAGTCTACCCCTACCGTTAGCTCTTAGCAACTGAAATGAACTGTCCACCATTTTTAAGTCGTCTAGCGTCCAACTGATGTGGTCACGATCCCAGGAAACGCGCTATAGGCAATATCTTGCTGTTAGCAAAGGCACTCGCATTGGCCGTCTGCTGCCATAGCCCATTAACGCCAAATTTCGGCGCAGTGTTCTAACGGATACGTCCGTCGTACATCCAACATTGATTTCTGCGGTTTTGCACGCAGTATTGCTTGTCTGTTAGCACTGGAAACTCTACGCAAACGCCGTTACTCTCAGTCGTTAAGTGAAGGCTGTCGGCCACTGCGTTGTTCGTAGTGAGAAGTAATGCCTGAAATTTGGTATTCTCGGCACACTCTTGAATCTCTGAATCGCGGAATATTGAATCCCATAACGATTTCCCAAGTGGAATGTGACTCGCGTCTAGCTCCAACTATGATTCCGCGTTCAAAGTCTGTCAATTCCCGTCGGGTGACCAGAAGCACCTTTTCACATGAATCGTCTCAATACAAATGACAGCTGAGCCAATGTACTGCCGTTTTATACCTTGCGTACGCAATAAGAGCACCGTCTGTATATGTGCATATTGCTATCCCACAACTTTCGTCACATCAGTGTAGCCGCCTAAGAGAAACTGGACCCTTCCGTTTCCGAATCGGAGAATGCGTATTACAGGCATTTTGATCAAATATTTCAGGGCAGCGAAAACAAGCTTTCCTAAAAATTACGCGATAGGTTTTTGTCCGAATTTCAATAGACAAACGAAAACTGGAAAGTGGACAAATGAGGTATCAAATTGACCACGTGCGGTCTAGTTTTGCAAAAGAATATTTAATTACTTGAAAGTAATCAGTGTAATTAAGAAGAAATTCAGTGATTCTAAGGAAAATTACACAACGTATTTTCGTCCGAATCTTCATAGCCAAACGAAGAACCTGATATGGACCAATAGTGTATCGAACGGACCATCGTGAGTTCTAGCGTTGCAGTGGAGAGGTTTAATTACTTGAAAGCAATCATGGTAACTGAGAAACACTTAATTAATGATTTGAGGAAAAATTGAAATGTTTCACGGGTAGGCGCTAATAGCAACGTAAGCGAAGTATATTTTATTTCCCTCTTCAAGGCCTAGCTATTTTAGCACAAAAAGTTGCATTGGCGTAAAATTCGACTGTGAAAAAGGCCTCCTTAGAATCAAGTACTAAATTTGGGAAATTCCGCTAACAGAAGAGACTAGGGAGGCAAATGAGGTGTCAAAAAGCTCATCTCTTCAAGACATAGCCTTTTCGCCGATAAAAAAATTACATTGGCGTGATATTCAACTCTCAAAAATGCGTACTTCAAATCAAGTTCTAAATCTAGGAAATTCCGACAAGACGCTAGGAAAACAAATGAGGTGTCAAACATGCTTTCTGAACAAAACTTGAAAATGAAAAATAATTGGAAGAACATGATCAAATCTTTTCTGAAAAGATTTGACCAATGGTAAAAGATAAAACTGATTAGCGAAGATCTTATGCGCCCATCGAATGATACTCGAAATAATGTACAGCAAGTGGGGTGCCAATTGCGAATTCAAAATCCACTGTTTAACTTAGAATTATAGAATTCTATGAACTAGAGGATATGTGTCTGATGGATTATTTAGATCCGCCGTAAACTGCTGTGTTTAACGTCAATGCCTAAAGATTCGAAACAGTTCCAACAAATCCTTCAAGTATCAAGAGAAGGAATGTGCATTCCCTGTCGCTTCCTCATTCGCTGCATATGATTTCGAGCATCATTCAAAGACAAGTCAACTGTTTCTCTTAGCTATTTTATTTCTTTTTAGACAAACCATTTCACAAAGGATTTGACAGTTGCCGGCCGCTGTGGCTGAGCGGTTCTAGGCGCTTCAGTCTGGAACCGCGCGACCACTACGGTCGCAGGTTCGAATCCTGCCTCGGGCATGGATGTGTGTGACGTCCTTAGGTTAGTTAGGTTTACGTAGTTCTAAGTTCTAGGGGACTGATGACCTCAGATGTTAAGTCCCATAGTGCTCAGAGCCATTTGAACCATTTGACAGTTTTTTCGAAAAAATAATTCCCTGTTGTGAGGGTATTTTTTCATAAGCAGAGGTAACTGGGGCATCAAACCAAATAGATCATTATGGCATTATTATCCTGTAACGCACCATCAGAGACCACGGGTGTGTTATACCAAAATACCCACAAAATATCCCCGAACAACTTCTGAAATATTGTCGTAGCAGCTAGAGCTCTCCCCGCTGTAGGTGCTATGAATTACCAACCCTGGGCGCGTCCTAACGTCAGGGACAAGTCACATGCTGCTGTAAAAAATTGCCGATGCTTGCCAGTAAGCCGGCCGCTGTGACCGTGTATTTCTAGGCGCTTCAGTGCGGATCAGCGCTGCTGCTGCTGTCGGAGATTCGAATCCTGCCTCGGGCATGGATGTGTGTGATGTCCTTAGGTTAGTTAGGTTTAAGTAGTTGTAAGTCTAGCGTTTAGTGGATGAAAACTTCGTGACTGAAGAAGTCGTTTAGTTTTCAGTTTTGTAGAGCTGACTCATCGTGTTCGCCGGCGAAACCGTGTAACTTGGTTTATTAGCTGGTACAGCGGAGAGCTGTGGGAGGCGATGGCGAGAGGGGGGGGGGGGGGGGGAGGCTGCCGGCGTGCTGGCCGCTTGTGTAGTGGCGAGTGCGAACCAGGGACCAGGGCCGGCCGGCGACCTCTGCCGACGTTGCGCAGCACAGGAAGGGAACTACTTTCTCCCGCCGCAGGTGTTAGCTCACAGCCGCGCAGCGCCGCGTCGCCGTGATGGACGGCCACGGCTGCACGTCTTACCTAATGCCAGCAGCGCATCTACAAATATGCGCTATGCGCACTAGTATCACTCCAGTTGGTCGCCTATGCTGATACATGAGACCTAGGCGCGGAGAAATGGTGTTTCATGGCCTTCATTCGCGTCCCATTTCCTCTTACAGTCACATCTGTTAATCTGTTCTTTAAAAATATTTATTTCATCTTCCTGTCATTCACTTGACTTAAACTAGAATTCACGGTCTCTTCGAAGTTACGCGCTCCTTTATAATGAAATACTAGCCTTTTCCTCACAGTTTTGCCTGAGTACGCATTCGACGTATATTGTGGCCAAATCTTCTTCACTGCCCACCTCATCCTCCCCCTTTCTCACTATCCATCTCCTTCCCTCTCTAGTTACCCCCGCCCATCCACACGTGTAGCCTCTGCAAGGCATGCCGATACTACCCACACAGTACACTTCCTCCCCTCTCTATTTGTCGATAACCTCCTCCCCACTCTGCCAGTCCGCCTCATCCTCTCCCTTTCTCTCTGTCCATCGCATCTGCCCCTCTCTGTCCGTCGCCTCCTTCCCTGTCTCTGTTTTTTTCTCCCCTCTTTTTCTGTCGATGAGTACTTATTCTCCCCCTCTCTCACTATCCGTCTCATACCTCTGTTAGCTCTGCTAATCTGCATATATAGCCCCTTAAAGGCATTCCCAATACTACCTGCACAACACACTGACGTATAGGGCAGCCTGAATGTCAGGGGCAGAAAGCCCTTTTTTTCCCCCATACCTCCACTCCCATTAGATCTAGGAGGCTCTGACTCAAACAGTGCTGGTAGTCGTTTTTTAAGCTGTGAGTATACCAAATGTGATGGTCTTGAGAATGTATCAATGAAATACCTTAGACCTGATAGCCAATAAAGCAAGCCTGTGTGGTGCATTTGTCTCCATACAGTCCTGATGGAAATTGATTCCTGTAGGCTGAAAGTTCTCATTCAAATTGGTGGTAGTCTGACTTAGTCAGTAGACTGAATATCGTATTGTATGGCTCAGTGGAGGTAACATGATGTTACCACTTCTGGTCATCTTCCACAGCATTTTTCGCATGTGGAAACATTCTCTGTGCTATATTGAAGATCCACTGTAGAACACTCTTCATCTTGGAAACCCAAATTATATTGTTGCTATGACCGATGCATCTGGCAACGATTATTGTTGCACATTTGAAGTTGGTTAACTCACATCATGCTACCATGTTCCTAGACGTTTCTACACTCATACCATAAACCACATGTAGCAGCAACATTCCCCTGATGCACATGGGACATTTTGAAATAGTGAAACTTCTTCCATATCCTTTACGCTCTCAGTTCATATAAGTGGGTATGCTTACAGTCGACTGTTTTGTTTGTAGTTAATTTTAAAACCACGACTATGGAGCATTAAGAAAATGTATCTTCGTTTGTTGTGGTTTTTGCAAAAGGCCGCTCTACCTATTTTGGCAGTGGAGACTGATATCTCAATCTTAAGCTTTGAATTTATTAAGAAGCATCTGGTGTATTGCAATGTAAGGAAACGAAATGAAATTAATGCAATTGGCGTGACAAAAGAAACAGGTTTAACTGAAGCTGTAATTGTTAAGCGCAAGAACCATGACAGTTATTAATAAATTATTCTTTTTGTTCTGTGTTGGTTTTCATATGCATGCAATAAAATCTGTGATGCACTGGTAGCACTACAAGCAAAAACGATAATTTTGAACATTCGAGATATAAACTTAGAAGAATAGTAAAGTAGAAATATACAAATTATTGATGGAATAAGGGAGAAAAAATGTCAACAGTATATATATGTTGTACAGCCCGATGTAGCAAAAATATGCCTAATCACATCGGTAACAGAAGCAGTGGTACTGAGTGAAGTTCTTATGTGGGAAGGCTAAGAGTGGAATATGGACGTCCGTTGAAGAGGACTGAAGGAAAGAAGAAAGGTTAGGATTTTACGCCCTGTAGACGACGAAATTTTTAGAGACACAGTACAAACTCTGATTATAGAAGAAGATGGAGGAGAAGCAGAAAAGAACCATCGGGCATTTATATCCAGTGATGTAGAGAAATGGCGGGAGACCTAAGTCTGACTAGCTGGCTGGATATATCTGACGCGATGGTAATCAGTGCGCCACCTCGGACTGTACTGTGGAAATTCGTCAACGGAAGCAAAAGGGTGGCAAGATGAGAGATGCAACTGGAACAACCTATCAGATCAGGAACTTATCAAATAAGTGACTAAGTTCGAGGTAGTACCAGAGATGGTCTGCAAAGTACTTATTCACTGCCTCCATACACGGATCTCGAAGCACTTGCAACGCGCCTACTGTGGCCATAACTGGCGTCATTACGTCACTACCGACGTCCGCGTCATAAACAGCGGGTCATCTGCCTGGGGCGACGTTTATTATTTTAATGGGCCATCCTAGAGGCCGACCTCGACGGCAAATAATTTCCCCCTCGTCGTTTCATATTTTCGCAACGAACTGCTAACTATCTGCCGATTTACGGCCTGCTTACCATTTCCTCCTAACAGGAAATGTGTTAGGTCATCCGCGCTGTGAACGCCGCGCCGACGTCTGCCAGTCAGGTCCAAATTAATCGCTGGCCAGTATCAAATATGCTAATGTGCGGCGATATTTTTCTAAAATTTGTCATCCCAAGGAGAGGCGGCTGCGATTAGCGCGTCGCATAATTCCCGTGCCCCGCTAACGGATGAGCGGTATAACTGGCGGAGTTCTGTACTGAGTCATAACTATTGACGACAGCGGTAGGTATCGTTTACGCTGTGGCGGCAGAAAAACGGCCGCTGCAGGGAACGCGCGAGACGGAAAAATCCAGTAGCCGAGTGTAATTGCGTGTAAAGTGCCTGACGAGAATGGACAATAAATAGACGATTACCGTAGTTTCTCTGGAATACTGGCTGTTACTTAGTCCACGTGTGTGCTAATTGATGGCTTAATGAAGGAGTGTTAAAAATTACAGCTTACACTACCGTCCAAAGAATTTTCATGGTATAACACGTTCTTCGTTTACGCGGAAACTGCGAGTTTCACAGTGTTTGGGATTCTATTTCAAACCAAGGCCTGCCCTTGACGATACAATGAGCCGGTACACACCGGAGAAAACCAGGGATGTAGCCACCTTAAGTGGCCATGCCTGTTGACTTAACTGTTATCTCAGTACGTTGTGTGACCGATAATAATGACAATTCAGGGTGTTCACCGCTCTACCAATAGAAGTGGTGCGATTTGTCACGGCCGGCCGCGGTGGCCGTGCGGTTCTAGGCGCTCCATTCCGGAGCCCCGCTGCTGCTACGGTCGCAGGTTCGAATCCTGCCTCGGGCATGGATGTGTGTGATGTCCTTAGGTTAGGTAGGTTTAAGTAGTTCTAAGTTATAGGGGACTGATGACCACAGCAGTTGAGCCCCATAGTGCTCAGAGCCATTTGAACCATTTGTCACGACTTCCGTCCTGTTTGAGGACGAAGGTATCATATGTAGAGATGTATCGCCTGGGTGACTGTGATGACAGCTTTCAGAGTACAGTATTATGGTTGCGTTCTTCGGGACGATTATCAAAATAAAAAATAAGTATGAGAGCGAAATCTGGTGAAGCTGCTTAGTATTTTCTTACAACCAGACTATGGAGACAAATGTCGCCATTCGACCTAACTAACCACTGTCGATAGTCACACGTCTTGCCTGTACGAAACACAGAGGGGAAGAGATGTTGAACATCATCATCCCCGCTGTTTTTGTCCGCAGAATTGAATCGAGGAAAATGTATTTCGCTATCCACCACTGTAGCGAATGTCAGAGGTTGGAACTTTTTGAGGGAAATGGGAAGGTTTTTTAGGTATTTGAAATCTGTCTTTGCAAATTGTAGCCGGCCAGTGTGACCGAGCGGTTCTAAGAGCTACAATCTGGAACCGCGGGACCGCTACGGTCGCAGGTTCGAATCCTGCCTCGGGCATGGATGTGTGTGATGTCCTTAGGTTAGTTAGGTTTAAGTAGTTCTAAGTTCTAGGGGACTGATGACCTCAGATGTTAAGTCCCATAGTGCTCAGAGCCATTTGAACCATTTGCAAATACTAAAATGGCATGTTTATTTTACAATGTGTGTTTTTTTATTTACTTTAAACGTCGCCAGAGGCAACATTTTCACCTGATTTCCGCTCACATCTGGAAGTGTTGTCCGCTTGCACATTTTCCACAGTTGCCACTGATGTTATAGTTTACATTCGCGTTGTCTTCCATCTCTAGTGATGCAATACATTGGCGTGTTTTACGTCACTAAACCATGTAGAGTTGCAAGCGAACGTGAAATTAGAGAGAAAACATGACTAGCAAAACCTGGGAAATGTGCAAGCAGACGACACTTTCAGATGTAAGCGGAGTCCAGACGAAATACTGCAACTGTCAATGTTTTAAATGAATAAAACGAAACAAGGAGGGTGAAATAAAGACGCATTTTAGTACTCTCAAACACTTATATTAAGTACGAAATCCATGGTTGCACAAACGAAGAGAAAGTGGAAGCCGGCTATTTGAAATTAGCGCAGACACGCGCTCTGTCTGTGTCGACTGAGTGGGGGAGCTAAGACCACCACATTTTATTTCTTCCATTAGTACTGAAGAGACGTGCTAGCCCCGTTTAGCATGGGGGAAACCTTGACTATGATTGCTTTTGTTAGCAGTCCACAGTCTCACCTGTCACCGCCTAACGAAACAAACACGAACTGCGCCTATCAGCATAGCAAGGGCGACTGGCTCGGTGTCGCAAACCGTTGACACGAAACGCGATATGAGCGTTGTCTGTTTCCGAACGTTTTGCTTTCACCTTAAGATAGTCTCGCAGCAGTCTTCTACGTAGCAACACAGCCTGGACAAGAGCACCTCGTGTAACGTATGCTACGTCTACGTGGGACGTAAAAACTGCATACTGCAGTGCTGTGTGGCAACATTGCGGCCACACGAATTGCAGCCACATATACTGCAACATTACCGGACCACTATCGCTCAGAAATGTTTGTGGCAATACATTTCGGGAGCAAATGGCTACACTGTTCCCACAAAATGGGCGAACGCAAACTCCTGCAAGTGTTTGCGTCTCTATAACATCACACACAGAATCAAGTTGCACAGAACAAGAAAAATCGGGCATTGTGGATGAGTGCTTTTTTGACTCAGGGGAATGCTTTAGAAGAATTAAATGGTGAACTGATGCTGGGTACATACTTGTTCCATAATTTCATCGGGATGTCAGAACACGACTTCTAATATCTTATGGAAGCAGTTTGTCTGAGAATTGGTAAAACTGTTAAAATGTAAAAGAGTATATATCAGTTACAATCCAAATGGGGATCTCCCTTCGGTTTTCAGCTATTGGTGATTCGTACAGAAGTTCAATGCATCTCTTTAAAGTTAACTATCTATTAGTAAGTCTCATGCTGGCAGAAGTGGGCAATGCTTTGCAGAAGGACTAAAGGATTTCCCTGAGGGAGATTTGAAATAAGAGTACATTTTTTATTATGATTTTATTTTTGTTCACAGTACCACAGTTTACACTACAATTCCTAGATCTGGAACCATTAGAGATGATATGAAACTCATGGCATCAATTGCAAACCATGTGGGCGAAGAGCCACCAGCGCTTCCACTCTTTCCATTACAATTTTTTGTGTCCTTCACCTGGCGTACGTACAAAGACTTTGGAATTTCTTGTATGATTTCATGAGGCTTAGCAACGGCCTTGCCGCAGTGGATACACCGGTTTCCGTCAGATCACCGAAGTTAAGCGCTGTTGGACGTGGCCGGCATTTGGATTGGTGACCATCCGAGCCGCCATGCGTTGTTGACATTTTTCGGGGTGCACTCAGCCTCGTGATGCCAATTGAGGAGCTACTCGACTGAATAGTAGCGGCTCCGGTCAAAGAAATCCATCATAACGACTGGGAAAGCCCTGTGCTGACCACACGCCCCTCCCATCCGCATCTTCATCTGAGGATGACACGGCGGTCGGATGGTCCCGATGGGCCACCTGTAGCCTGAAGACGGAGAACATCATCAGGCTTGATTCAGGGTGCACATGCACAGTTTGACAACTGTTTTTTCAGATTGATAACTTTGTATGCATTAGTTTCGACATCCTATAGCTCTGGTCGTACATGAGTTGCATTTAAAAATTCATTGTTCTCTCGTTTGCCCACTTCTCCACTGCTGAAGACAACAACCTCACGGCAACAAACAACTGAAAAACATGTGGCCACATATGCACGTGCAAACTTTCGAAGAAAATCAAAACAATATTTTTTCGCTCAGACAAGTGTCGGAGAGAGAAGGAGGAAACAAAGGTGAGAGCGAGAGAGAACCGTTTACAGACAAGGACAGATACTCAAAGTGCCTTGCAATACGAAATACTCCCCACCCTCGGTGGAAAACACTGGTAACCCTTCGACAATGCGTCGGCAACTACCGGCAACAGCCTGTAACATCAGGAATATTGTTCAGCCATACTGCACAATTACCGTCTCTTTCAGTCACATTACAGCAATCTTGATGCAACACTTATGGGGCAAAATATTGCCGTAAAATATGGTCCGTCTAAAAGCACCTTTACAGACGGTGCAAGACTGGAAATCAAACGAGTTGGAGCGCTTGTGTTATGTTTACGGTAGTACCAGAGAGGACAGTCGGACTGACGCTCTGAGTTTAGCCAAGAGTCGTGACCGGCTGACCCATTTGGCAGAGAGATGCCTGTGAAAGTAAGAGCTATGGCTTCAAGCACCCGTCCAGCACTAAATTTCATGTCACGCTGAAATTTATTTTATTTCTCTGTCGCTAATCCATTTCTATAAGGGGCAGTCATTTGAAAACCGAACAACCTCCTCAGCAGGACCATGAAGTACTTGATTCAAAAGTAATCACCACACACATTGTGTACCCCACTCGGAGATGAGACGACCAATTCCTATTTCACAGAACGCTGTCAGCCGCTGACGGATCCGCAATTGTGAACTCCTTTTTCGACTGCAGCAGCCCTCGGCTCGTCGAGTTTCTCAGCGTGGAACCAAAATTAATTACCAGAGCTTTGAGGACACTTTGCAGACACTGTCAGGACTATAAAGACAAACTCCCAGGAATGCTGTCGGAAGGAATCATCCTGTTGCACGTTAACGCCCGCTTCCACATCGGCAATCGGATGAAGGCTACGCTTCAGCGATTTTGTTAGGAAACACTGCAACATCCCCCGCACTGCCCGGACTTTTCACCACGTGAGTTTCACGTCTTTGGCGATCTGAAGAAAGATATATGTGGACGTCGGTTTCAGTCAGACGAGGAAGTGTGAGAGTGGGTGCTGTTGTGGATCCGTCAGCGGGCGACCACGTTATATGAAACAGGAATTGATCGTCTCATCTCCCAGTGAGATAAATGTCATAACGCGTGTGGTGATTATTTTTGAATGGAATAATTTCATGGTCCCGTTATGGCGGGTGTTCGGTTTTCATTTGACTCCCCTCAATAGAAAACCCGTTGCTGGTAAATACGACTAAATGCTACGTCAAAACCTCGATAATGTGTTTAGCCCCCTAATCTATGTAATTGCTGCGATGGACAAAATAATCGGGATTCACAATATTTTATATTATGACACTGATTGCAGTTGATATCATAAAATTGTATGCTTATGCTTTCAAACTAGATTCTAGGTACAAGATGCATAAGTGGTTTAAGGAACGACATTTTGCGAACACCGTATGCTCGTACGTAAAAAGCTCATTAGTGTTGCCAAAGAGTACATACTGTAATGTTACAGTAGCTTTTAGTTAAGAGAGTAACCTCGCGATATCCCGGCTATAATCACGGATTGCAAAAATCTGGAATATAATCTGAAAAAGAATGTGACGTATCATTAATAAGAATATAAGACACTCGGCTCCCTAACATTAAAATAAACTGAAAAAGTAAGCCGCGCGGGATTAGCCGGGCGGTCTTAGGCGCTGCAGTTATGGACTGTGCGGCTGGTCCCGGCGGAGGTTCGAGTCCTCCCTCGGGCATGGGTGTGTGTGTGTTTGTTCTTAGGTTAATTTAGGTTAAGTAGTGTGTAAGCTTAGGGACTGATGACCTTAGCAGTTAAGGCCCATAAGATTTCACACACATTTTTCGAAAAAGTAAGTAAATAAATAAAAGCTGTGATTAAGAACTACAGTTGCGATAGAGAGCCGCACAACTCTCCATCCGTGGTATTAGGACCGCTCCGTTAGCTGTCGACATACCTTGCGTCTTCTGTCTGAAACATATCTCCTGGGCCTTATCGGCATAATTGATCGTAAATACCCTTGATTGGCATAATGCAGCAGAGATGATAATTAAGTCCGACCACGGTGAAGCACCGGTGCAAATACTTACCCAAGCTGCGTCTTACAGGAACGTGGAAAATACTTGTATACACGTGAATACCAAAGGAGAAATGCAGCCTCCTACAGGACGATTATTGACTCGTTGTTCTTTTGTTTCAGTCGATAATTCTATGTTTTGCAAATCACTCTATAAACAGAACCAATTATTCTGCTACGTGGTCAGAAATACTATAGTCACTGCTGATGGGCGGTGCTGGATCATTCGAAGACAGCGTTCGCAGCCTTAACATCCTTCTCTAGACCGATGCTAGATCTTAGATGCTCTCGACAAGCCGACCACTCGCCGTCAGGGAGCGTCACAGAGCAAGCCGGTAGGTCGGCAGAAAGGGTTCAGAATAGAAGAGAGCTCCGCGAGCATGAATACAGCGTGACCGGTCAGTCGGTGTGTACGGCGCTGTGTGCGCCGGAGCGTGTCGCCGTGAGCCTCCTCCTCTGGCTCCACGCCGCGGGGCTGGCGCCCGTCCGCACAAGTGATATACAGCCACCTCGCGCGCCAGTGGACTTCCAGCCAAAGTACTGGGCGTCTGTGCAAAGTCCTCTCACAAGATTCACGCTCATTTCACTGTGTTCAAGCTAGCGCCGCAGTTGCTGGGATGATTGTGTCAGGCTGTAGCGTGAAACATACTCCTGCCAGCAGAAGTCGTGTAATTCAATACTTCCGGCATCTGGCAACTGGCAACTTTTGCACGCTCGGCAGATCCTTAGCCCAGACAGCTCGACACGAAAAAAATTCAAAAAGGTGTGCAGTGGTTGGCATCCGGCATAATTTGTGACTTTCAGCTTCCGACGGTACAGCGCTTCATCATTAAGATACCAAGAGGAACACTACACGGAAATTTGCACCGCCCATAATCTTGGACTCCTGCATCTATATTCTTTGCTTAGAAACAACACTTCAGCTGCAGGAAGGGATCTTTTGTTCGGCAGCAGACTGTGCAACAGCCAGCAGAAATCGTTATCATTACGGTTGTCAATGTCGTTCGGTTCAGGTCACGCTCATAGATTGGATGTCTGGATGGCCAGAGTGTCACAATGTGTTGAAGAAGATAATGCTTAAAAACGTGCTGGCAGAGGACCACTTTTCCAGATAGAGTTATTTGTTCTGCATTGTGGCTCAAATTTGTTCTGATGAATCCCCTGCGGATATTATTTATTTTGGTGCATAAAGCAAGAGTAGAAACGATTGTGTTCTGCAAAAGCGGAAATCAATCTATATATTTTTAACCAGAAAACTGTTTTAAGATGTTTTATGTGTTGTATACAAGAATTATGTGAGGTAAGAATTATTTGTAACAGCATACACCAAACATTTGGAACGTGGCTTTTGGTTCAAGCGAACGTGAGGCTGACAGCGGATTCTGAACACCCGAAGTGTCCGTCGCCCTATTGCAAACCGGGTAGCGTCTTGCTCAGCTCGTGAGGTACACTTGCTGGAAGTCTCAGACGCAAAAGCGTAACTCGAAATGCGACATTACGAAATGTGTTTTAATTACGACAACAAGTGATTCTGCGTGTTTTTGCCAGAAAGAGAAAAAAATTTCTTGAGATGGAATTCATATTATTAATTCCAGAAATAAAAGAACATAATTAACTAGAAGTAAACCTTTTCAGCGCCTAGACAGACATTTTCATGCTATAATATAAATTCGAGAACACACCAGTCGGTCCTCAATATGAAAGTAGCAGAACCCATAGAGCCTACTCCTATAATTTTTTCTGCAAACACGGCCACTTTAGATCATTGCATATCAAAGGTAGATTTTATTGCGTCTAATGGTCTTTGCTTTCGGCGCCGAAATGTTTTTAATGGAAATACTCGAGAGATTGGATAATGCAATAACTACAAATAATGAACCGACAAAACTAGTTTCGTTCAATATGTACTCACTGAACATCAAGTTTATTTGACTACAACTATGTCCTTCAAGTTAAAGTAGCAGTCTAATGTGATGTAATGTTTTAGAAAGGCTACCGGTTAATCGAATGATTTTTTTTGCCATGTCCTTTGCAAAGTTTCCACATCGGTATCTTCAGCTTTCAGTACGCGGTCCGCCTAGAATATTGTGGGTGTCACGATCCATGAAATGATGCTAATAATTTACTTCGAAACTTAACGCACTTTCACGATAGAGAAACAGTTCACGTTTTGAGGTGCCATGTGATCGCTGTTTTGAAAGCTTCTCTAATATTGCGCGACGATATATAGTCAGTTACATGTTACCGTAATAGCCGTTACTTTTTAAAAATCCATGCTCTAAAGCAAATACTTCTCATAGAAATTATCTCACAAAATCATTTTCATTTTTCTGAATCTTTGAACTGTATTAACGCCCATGTAATTAAAACGTAACTACACTGATCCATTTTACTTGAAAGTGTGGTTTCAAAATATAACAAAACAACAAATCAATTTCTTCAAACTATTAGTAGAATTAGAAGACAATCACGCCTGTAATTTGCAGTAGAATTGGCTACGCTCAGATTATCTTAAACATTAATGTAATGAAATTGTAGAGAAACGAATAATCATAGCTTTTTTGCAAATCAAACTGCCTTTTCCTGCTGCGAGTTACTTTATTTATCCCATACGCGTTTCGCCTTCTCCTGTTCTAAGGAATCATCAGTGGGATCTATAACGATACGGTTTTGTTAGTTATAGATTATCAAACAGTTCACTTCGCGATTTTTTGATCTGCGTTTCCTCACATCTGGTCTGGAGGTCGCACTACTAGATGTGAGGAAACGCAGATCAGAAAATCGTAAGTAATTACTTTTTTACAAAAAATCGCGAAGTGAACTATTTGATAATCTATAGCTATCAAAACTGTATCGTTATAGATCCCTCTGATGATGCCTTAGAACAGGAGAAGGCGAAACGCGTATGGGATAAATAAAGTAACTAGCAGCAGGAAAAGGCAGTTTGACTTGCAAAACAAGTATTATATGCTTGCTGCGGAGGATGGCCACACATACAAACTTGTTAATCATAGCTTTCTTTATGTGCAGAAAAAGAGAACAAGTTAAATGAATCAAATTACATAACCTCACAACTGTTTTCACGTCCAGACCTATGTAATGCATTTTTTTCTAGAGTTCGTCGCTCACTTGTACATTGAAGTCTCCAGTACAAACTTGATGGGTGGCTACGAGAAAACCACCGCAAGTGGGGAAGCAGATAATCGGAGAAACGCCAGTGATATTTCGTTTGGTTCCAAAGCGAAAAGAAAAAAAACAAGGAAAGAAGGCCGGAGGAGATGATTGACTGACGTCCGTGGAAGACGAGAAGCGTTACAGACTATGAACATGCTCGCAGCGGATGGGGACAAAAGGGAATGGAGCTTTTCGGTTTCAAAGGAACCGTCCCGGCAGTCCTCGTAAATGATTGAGAGATTTTATGTGTAGAATGAAGACATTAACGACCGGATGACATAGTTTGCTGGTAAATCTTTCAGGATGTGAGGTCGTGGTCCAGGAAACTCTTCTGTTTCTGACGTTCACATCCCGAAAGGTTCACCAGCAGGTATACTATGTGTAGCCCAAATCTGGATGGTAGGAAATGGATTTATGCCCTGCTCTTTCTGAATAAGAGAATGGAAGTTAATTTTTCTCTTGTTTCTGAGAATGCATAGAGCATCGTGGATTTTGATTAATCATGGTAACTAATAATCCAAGAGACGATGTGATTAACAGTCTGTTTTTGTCAGCCTTGTAATATGTCGTTGACTCAGCCTCGGACTGCGTCGGGGTGTTTAGATAGTCCGATACTCTTTCAGTCCATGGCTGAGAAACACTCTTTTAAAAGCAAAGTACAAAAGAATTTGAGTGGATGGCTGACAGCCAATATAATATTCCTAACCAAAGAGGGAGCGACACAGCCGGCTCTGCCATAAGCAGTGTTGAGATCTCGGAAGAAACTCGCAAGAGGCATGTTATGGTATAAAACATATGTGGAAACTTGTTATCTAGTTGTGTATAAAGAAGTAACATTGTGAGATTAAAGATACGCAGGGACGTTACAGACTTACACAGACACTGGAACTCGAATTAATATATGGACATGTAAGCTCCTCTCAATAAACGGGAAAAATGAAGAAACGATTACACAGTTAATGAGACATGTATAACGTGCCATTTAATGGTGACTTCAGATAAGTGCCTTATGCTAATTTTGCCGAATGCCTCCTCTGTGTAACCAGATGTGCTGTGTGCGCTTTTCCTAAGAATGGTGTCTGTACCCGCTGACTGAAGATATATGAAGCTTGGAAACACAATTTGTACTGCTTTTTCGGTGAATTCGTTGTCTTCTCCTTTTTTGTACCAGAAAATAAAAATAATCCAGTAGTGTAAGTCTCACGTGAGCAAGTAAACCAGGAACGTTTCGTACAAAGTTTTCGTAGCCAGAAACTTCGATCTCAACGAGGCTAAGTTTTTGTCGATTTTGTAAATTGGAGAACCAATGATGGTCGCACAGAAAAATATTTGTTATGGATTTTCAGGAGTTAATAAGCCTCGGAGGGAGAATATCGTTTGTTAACAGTCTTATCACAAAATCAGAAGAGAAGGGACAGGCGTACAGAAGAGAAGCAGTCTTCCTTGCCGCCTGATTAGCGGGGTTTTACATTTATCATGAATAAAGACTACCGTCTCAGTATCCCGGCGATGTCTACGTCGTGCAACCCTCTCTGCACGTTTGTATTCTGTGGGCGCAATGATGGATTCTTCCAGATTAGGTGAACGGTACCGCAAGCCGCGCGAACTGTTGTAACACCACGAAGAATAATTACTGTGACACCTCGGCAGCATCCGCCTCATCTTCAGCCACTGTGCGGCCCCGACGTAAGTTCTCTCTCGACCATTCTTCTGGTCACACGCGCAACGCGTTGCTCAAGTCACCTCTCTGACAAAACGTCCGGAAAGGATTGCTGTGCGCCTCTTCCCTATTTAGCTAGTACACGAGCGTGTAATTTCCGTGAGCACCATTCACGCTGCACTGGGTGCGGTGTGTGATGTATATATACGGCGCTACCGGCGGGAACTGCGAGTCCAGGTGGCGGGGGTGATATTTCGGTCGGTGGCGCGAGCCGGCGCCGCTTTCAGAACACGTCACGAGGGCCGAGAGCCGACCGCCAGACACGGCCACTCCCTGGCGTGCGCCAGCCGCTCGGCCTGGGCCCCGGCGAGTGTTGGCTGCCAGGTGCAAACACTCGAAACTTGTAGCCGTGCTCATTGTTTCCTCTGCTGTCGTACCGGATCATCGCGTTTCGCTTTTGTATTCGTTCTGGCGGTTCCTTTCACTCGAGACGGGCTCTACATTCGATTATAGAACAATGCACTATTGTGCTGGAACTGACGGAGGCAGGAGTACATTTCCTGTATAAGCTACGTTGGAGTGTGTAAGTCTCCCACTATTTCCCGGTCGTAGGCAACTGTATATTTCTTCTATTTCTTTGTGGTGATATCTGCTTTGCAACATCTACATACTCTACTGGCCATTAAAATTGCTAGACCAGGAAGATCACGTGCTACAGACGCGAAATTTAACCGACATGAACAAGAGCATTCACACAAGGTTGGCGCCGGTAGCGACGCCTACAACGTGCTGACATGAGGAAAGTTTCCAACCGATTTCTCATACACAAACATCAGTTGACCGGCGTTGCCTGGTGAAACGTTGTTGTGATGCCTCGTGTAAGGAGCAGAAATGCGTACCATCACGTTTCCGACTTTGATAAAGGCCGGATTGTAGCCTATCGCGATTGCGGTCTATCGTATCGCGACATTGCTGCTCGCGTTGGTCGAGATCCAATGACTTTTAGCAGAATATAGAATCGGTGGGTTCAGGAGGGTAATACGGAACGCCGTGCTGGGTCCCAAACCTCGTATCACTAGCAGTCGACATGACAGGCATCTTATCCGCATGGCTCCAACGGATCGTGCAGCCACGTCTCGATCCCTGAGTCAACAGACGCGGACGTTTGTAAGTCAACAACCATCTGCACGAACAGTTCGACGACGTTTGCAGCAGCATGGACTATCAGCTCGGAGACCATGGTTGCGGTTACCATTGACACTGTATCACAGACAGGAGCGCCTGCGATGGTATACTCAACGACGAACCTGGGTGCACGAATGGCAAAACGTAATTTTTTCCTATGAATCTAGGTTATGTTTACAGCATCATGATGGTCGCATCCGTGTTTGGCGACATCGCGGTGAACGCACATTGGAAGCGTGTATTCGTCAGCGCCATACTGGCGTATCACCCGGCGTGATGGTATGGGGTGCCATTGGTTACACGTCTCGGTCACCTCTTGTTCGCGTTGACGGCACTTTGAACTGTAGACGTTACATTTCAGGTGTGTTACGACCCGTGGCTCTACCCTTCATTCGATCCCTGCGAAAACCTACATTTCAGCAGGATAATGCACGACCGCATGTTGCAGGTCCTGTACAGGCCTTTCTGGATACAGAAAACGTTAGACTGCTGCCCTGGCCAGCACATTCTCCAGATCTATCACCAATTGAAAAGTCTGGTCAATGGTGGCCGAGCAACTGGCTCGTCAGAATATGCCAGTCACTACTCTTGCTGAACTGTGGTATCGTGTTGAAGCTGCATGGCCAGCTGTACCTGTACTCTCCATCCAAGCTCTTTTTGATTCAATGCCCAGGAGTATCAAGGCCGTTATTACGGCTAGAGGTGGTTGTTCTGGGTACTGATTTCTCAGGATCTATGCACCCAAATTGCATGAAAATGTAATCACATGTCAGTTCTAGTATAATATATTTGTCCAATGAATACCCGTTTATCATCTGCATTTCTCCGTAGTGTAGCAATTTCAATGGCCAGTAATGTATCATAACTTGATAAGTATCCAATCCTCACAGAGATGGTATTGTTTTGCATAACTTCCTACAAATCCTAATGCCTTGAGGGTCAACTGTATGCCAGAAATGTCTCTTCGAAAATCTTTTTTATTCTACATCGTTTATTTATTGCAGGTTGATTCCCTACTCCACTGCACGAGCAGCGAGGCAACAAACTGACTATAAATACGAAATATTTGAGAGCGAATTGTCAGTTTCGGAATTTCCTGACAGTCTTGAAATATCTCTCGAGAACCGGAGGATACAACGATTTTTTTACATGATCTTGAGCTAGTTGCAGCTTCTGCTTGACTCTATTGACACTTAAAGAGCGTCAAACTCAAAGTTCTTCCCTTCAGGAAAAGAGAAAAGAATGTCATCTCCATTGGTATGATGCCTGATAAAATACTGTTGATTTCCGGTCTAGGAAATCGGTTGACTATGGTATTATCTCGCAGAGATGTACTGATGTTAGCAACCCGATATGAAAAACAGTTTGGAACAAAGCACCGGGCTCTGCCGGAATTCCGGCTACATTTTTTTTTTAAATTGAAGACGTCCGGAATTAATTCGTTCCCTACCTCATATTTATCAAGATTATCTTCTGCAGCCTACAGGTCCGCTTGACTGGAAAAGTGTGTAGATTACTCCTGTTAACAAAGGAAAGGGTGACGAAATTATCACCCGTCACAATCTTTCTGCACAACATAACAACAGCCTAGTGAGTTGTTTCTTTTGATGTATCCAAACATCACTCAAAAATTCATGTGAAACTGTTATCACAGGCTTGCAAGTTACTAAAATAGGAAGAATTAAACTGTGTGAAGTACTGGAGATGGAGAGCGAGAATGTTTGTGAGAAGGAATAATCGCTAATTAGTGTTTGGTTGTTGTAATTACTGTATTAATGTCCCATTTGCTAAATTGTCTGCCATGTCCTTCCTGAGCACCATACGGAGAAGTATTTCGCAGTCCTGCAAATGGAGCGAAGATAGCCAAGGCACTTCAGACTTACGCGAAGGTGGGTCGTCGACGGGTCGAAAGATGAAGAAGAAGAAGAAGAAGAAGAAGAAATGTGTATATAGGTATTCTTACCCTACAAAGTGAATTGCTGAGCCGGTCTAGCCGTCTTAAATGTGTAGCACCTTGCTACCTGGCAGTTTAAGTATGGGAAAGTGATCGCGAAGAATGTGCTGTCGGCTGGCAGGACGGCTTGCTGTTGGCGCATTCAACTGATGAGAGGGAGGGAGGAGTGACAAAGGTGATGGAAAAGTAGAGGAAACCTGCAGAAAAAATATTGAAGTTGAATAACTAGATGATATGCAAATTACCGCTGGAGAAACAAGGGCACGTATGCACCTAATTGATAGGTGCATACAATAAATACGAGCGGTAGCCTTGACGTTTTTACTATAGACTCGAGAAAATAAATTTACGTAATAAATTTTTTGTTTGTCTGCAGCCGCAGTACGCGTTGAAACCCCGTGCCACCTTATCGTATAACGCCGATAATGGGAGCAGAACAAAATGGCGCAGCTTACTTATAAAGAAGAATGTCGTACGTTAATTCCTCTGTCATGGTGTGCCACGATTGCGGACATATACCTGCAACCAAACAAAAAATTAATTACATAACTTTATTTCTTTTGGTGTGATAGTTAAAACTTTATCATTGCCTCTCGTGTAGATAAAATGTTAGGAGGTAGCACTTTCTGTATTATTATGTCCAAGAAAGAGAACTACCAGCTTTGCGAAGTAAAGCAGCAGAAGTAAAACGGCTGGTGAGCTATTCAGATGAAACGTGCATACATGTCACAGTATGCACGAATGTCAAAGTGTGCGAGGAACACTGTCAGTGCCCATGTTTAATGGTTCAGCTATGTAGGCTACTGAGGACGAGTGGCAGCCAATTCTCCCTCAAGAACCCAAACCAGAGAAGATATTAATGCAGGACGAAGGCGTCTGGTGCGAAGCCGACGTTCCAGCTCATTCCAAAGGTGTTCTTTTCCTTTCAGATCGTGTCTCCGGCAGGTAATTCCATTTCAGGAATGTTTTTTCCCACAAAGCATTGCTTCACAGATGCTGCTTTTTGACAGTGTGGATTGTGATGCTGATAGAGACAACCATCGTCTCAGAACTATTATTCTATTGAACGCAGTTCACAATGCTGCAAAATGTGTTTCTGTCCTCCCGCATTTAGCGTTTTCTGTTACTTCTTAAGGGGGAGGCACCCTAACCACGAAATATACCTCCGTATTATGAGACCATCTTCTCTTGGCATTCCGGAGAATGACGATTGAAACCCGCGTCCGGCCATCTTGATTTAGGTTTTCCGTTATTTCCCAGATTGCTTCAGGCAAATTCGGGGATGGTTCCTTTGAAAGGACACGGTCGACTTCCTTCCCTATCGTTGTCTAATCCAATGGGAAAGATGACCTCGCTGTCAGGTCCCCTCCCCCGAATCAACCAACCAACCTCTTTGGCACTGGACATGGTGGCAGGTAGCGTTCTGCAGGCACTCACCAAGTTCCATTCCTTCGATGGGAATGTGGCCACAGGGTGCAGCGTGTTTCGGCACTCGACATCACTCGTTTCCAGTCATCCAGCGCCATTCTTCTTTACACCACTTCGAGCTTCGCTTAGCGCTGACCACAGGAGTTCGTGGCTTACGCGTAGCTGCCCGACTACTGCACCCTGTTATTTTTTTTGTGCTAGCTGAACTGCTGACATCACTTTGGACCTCGCGAGTGTTTCCTTCCACCGTTTTGATGCGAACTTTTACACTCATCCTGCGCACTGCTCGACGGTTCCTGTACGTCAGTGCCTAGGTTCTGGCTGATATTGGTTTAGCTGTGGTCGTTCTTCCGCGTTTCCACTTCACAATCACGTCATCAAAAGGGCTTGGATGCTTTAGAAGGGCTGAAACGTCACTTAGGAACCAGTTACACGGTTGATATCCAATGGCTGGTCCACTTGCTGTCGACTGAACCGCTCTGCTGTTGCTGCTTCTTCACTGACAACGCTCCGACTGTATTATCTATATATTTTTTTCCATTTGAATCATCACAGGCTTTGCCCGTCTGACTTCTAGCACGGCTAAATGAGTGTTTGAAGACAGCTTTTATTTATTCGTCGAAAAAATTGTTTGCATGCATGACTGTACGCCGGCCGAAGTGGCCGAGCGGTTAAAGGCGCTACAGTCTGGAACCGCACGACCGCTACGGTCGCAGGTTCGAATCCTGCCTCGGGCATGGATGTGTGTGATGTCCTTAGGTTAGTTAGGTTTAAGTAGTTCTAAGTTCTAGGGGACTTATGACCACAGCAGTTGAGTCCCATAGTGCTCAGAGCCATTTGAACCATTTTTAGCCATGACTGTACGTTTGGATGTGTTATTCCCTAAATTGTCTGGTTATTGTGGATATTACTCTATTATTTGAAGTGTTATGGTATCGTGTACCTAAATGGTGAATTATTTGGTTGGCCGAAGTTGAAGTCTTTTCATATACAGTTACCGACTTACTTTTGATGTATGTGTTCGCCGTATGTTTATCGGCATCTGCTATGATATGGAGGATACGGTTTCGTACAGTTTTAAGTTTGTGCAGATAGGTGCCTGCCCCCATTGACCAAAATTATGATCCATACAATAGAGTATATAGTATATCTGTACAGTCACAGCTTCGTTTCTACTGTCAGCCCCCCACCCTTGAGGAGTGGGTACAGGCGATTAAATGCTGTACTGCCTTTGTTCCGATCCGTATTTATTTGTTTCCTAAATGTCAACTTTTTGTCTATCTCTATCCTACGTAGATTGACGAGTCGCTCCAGTCGATGTCTCTGCCTGAACTCGAAGTATTAACTTTCCTGAACATTATCGGTAATCCAGAATGCGATTTTCACTCTGCAGCGGAGTGTGCGCTGATATGAAACTTCCTGACAGATTGAAACTCTGTGCCGGACCGAAACTCGAAATCGTGACCTTTTTATTTAGCGGGCAAGTGCTCTATCATCTGAGCTACCCTACCAGGAACCACGACCCGCCTTCACAGCTTCAATTCTGCCAGTACCTCGTCTCCTACCTTCCACTCTCCTCCAGGAGAGCTTCTGTGAAATTTGGAAGACAGGAGACGAGGTATTGGCAGATTTGAAGCTGTGAAGGCGGGTCGTGGGTCGTGCTTGCGTTGCTCAGATGATAGAGCACTTGCCCGCTAAAGGCAAAGGTCCCGAGTTCGAGTCTCGGTCCTGCACACGGTTTTAATCTTTCAGGAAGTTTCATTATCGCTACTGTTTTCCCTGGATTTAATTTAATTTTCCATGTGTTACAGCAGCTTACTATTTCGTCCAGATGTTATTATAGTTTCCTCACTATAAAGTAGAGGTTTCTACTACTTTTATATACCGCTGTATCATAAGCGTAAAGCGCCAGTTTGTTGCCTGCCAGTTTTGGTATGTCATTTGTATACAGCGAGTATGATATGAGGTCCGGAACCGACCCCTACGGGACCCCAGCCACAGCGTCCCTGAGCGTACTAACATGATTTCCGCACCTAACAGAGTATTGCCTACATGCCAGGAACGAGTAAGTTATGATTATTATGTGTTCTGGAATGTCTAACTGGAGTAACTTGTATATTAAGCCATCTAGCCAGACTTTGTCGCCGGCCGGGGTGGTCGAGCGGTTCTAGGCGCTACAGTCTGGAACCGCGCGACCGCTACGGTCGCAGGTTCGAGTCCTGCCTCGGGCATGTATGTGTGTGATGTCCTTAGGTTAGTTAGGTTTAAGTAGTTCTAACTTCTAGGGGATTGATGACCTCAGAAGTTAAGCACCATAGTGCTCAGAACCATTTGAACCAGACTTTGTCGAATGCTTTCTCGATGTCGAGAAATAGCGCTCTTGTGCTATGTTTTATATATCTTTCCTTGCATATGTGACGTAGGGATTTATGGGCAGTGCTATGTTCAGGACATGAGCCAAACTGCTCAGCGGTGACTATGTTATTTTCTCTCAGGAATTGGGTAATGGCTCTGTGGACGAGGCACTCCAGTACTTTCCTTAGAAAGTACAGGAGTGAAATGGGCATGTAGCTCTCGGGTAGGATGCCGATTTTATTGGGCTTGGATAGGGTTACAACCTGAGCAGTTTTCCACGCGGTTGGGAAGTGGGTTAGGGAAAGGCACCGGTTGTATACGGCGCTGAGCTGGGTGATTGCGGTAGAAGGAAGGTGTTTTAGGTAAGGGACACGAACCTTGTCGGGGCCGGGGGATTCTTTTGTACTGGCGGGTTTCTGTCTCGTGACGTCTAGTGGTCAATTAAGCGTACGTAGGGGTGTGCGAATACCTTTAGTCAGAGGTTGTGTTTCGGTTCTCCGCAGACAGAGTGTGCCGAGAGCGGGTGCGCTGCCTCTGCCGCGAATCACTGTGGCCGGTGGAGCCGCGCCGGCGGCCGGCCGGCGGTAACCGAAGAGGCCGCAGGAATGCGCCCCGCGAAACCCGAGAAGGCCGGCCGCGGCGCGGCGCGGCGCGGCGCGCCACCACTCGATACCTCTGAGCGGCCGCCGGCGGCCTTGCCCGCTCGCCACAAGGTCGCGCCGCGCGGCCGGCGGAGGGGTCAGCCTGCTGGCTGCCCGTCTGCAGCGCGCCTGCGACACTCTTCTGTCGCTCACCACTTTGGGACAGGGAGCGCTTCGCGACCACGCGAACGTTCTGGAAGACTCCGACCTGGAGGTGGCGCATATTTCCATCACCAGGCTGTACGCCATTGCGCTCACACACTGATCGTGATCGGTCCACCGAAGGCCTCTCGGTGCCGCTGCCACTTGCGACCGTGGGCTTCGAATGCTGCGATGAATGTGTGGCTGTGCCCTCTTGCAAGGTTTTGTGGTGCCTGGGTGGATGAGGAGAGGGTCGTATGATAGGTCGGTGGCCGGCTTTCTCTCACTATAACAGAAAATGCGCAGCTGGTTAAAATACACTTTATTACAGGAACCAATTGAGTAATTAACTCCAGTGATGTCCAGTCTGAAATTCTGTGGTTAGTAGAAATCAAACCTTTCTTTGTTTCGCTTACGCCATAGTCCCGCAGCGATCGCAGGGTGGGCGTGGTTACAACGGATTTGGCAATGTTAGTGCTTGGGGATGGCCGGATGCCCTTCCTGCCGCCACCCCGTACCCACAGGGATGGAATCAGTGTACCCCAGCTGTCTGCATCTATTGTAAATCGTGAAATAGTGCGAACGTGTTTCAAATGTCTGCGACTCGTGTAACTGAGGCGGAACGTGGGGACCAGCTCGGTATTCACATAGCGGGATGTGGAAAACAGCCTAAAAACCACATCCGGGCTGGCCGGCACACCGGCCCTCGTCGTTAATCCGCCGGGTGGATTATATCCGGGGCCGGCGCGCCTACCCGAGTCCAGGAACCAACGCGTTAGCGCTCTCTTTAATTTTTTTTTTTTAGTCTCATTTTAGTTCGTTACATCTGATCGGGGCGGACGTCGCAAGACACCCGTTTCAGTTCGTAGTTGATCCATTAACTCAGATTTTTTACTAAATGGGGCAGCTAACCCTCTGACCGAACACGCTGAGCTACAGTGTCGGCGCGCTCTCGGCTACCCTGGCGGGTGGTTAGTAGCAGTCAAATAACGTGTACTAATTCTTGTATATTGTCCGTGTCCATATCACAACTATATGCAATGGCTAACATTCCTAAGGTGTGAGGCGACGACTATCGTTGGGGAAGACTAGAGCACAATACGGCGTACTGAGGTGCAATGTGAAGTGAGTCCCGGTGCGACGTGGTGAGGTACTGACATCGAAAGATTGAGACAGCTGGCTCGGCGGTGGCGGCCTATACGCATGCTGCCCAAGGGGCGTTATCGGCGCGCAGCATGGGGGCGTGTCTTGGTCTTCTCTTGTCATAGGCGTACCTAGTTCAGCGCCTGGTATACAATGTTTCCTAGAGCAGTTCCGGTGTCCTGGCGAAAGTGTACGCCAGCACTATGGATATGCAGATTACTCATTTTGCACGCTGTTCTCATTCTCTGGTATATTAGTACTGGGCAATTTTATGGGGGAATGAGGTTCGAAAACTATGTTCCGGAGTATACAGACTATTCATTTATTTGATGTCGGTTTCGAAGCAACTTTGGCTTCATCTTCAGGCACTGTAATACTGTTGTCGATCTAATATACCTGCGGGCTGGTGAGCCGGCCAGCCTACGTGTGGGTTTAGGTGATTTTCCACATCCCGAGTATCTACTCGTGAAAAACGGACTCGATCCCACGACCCGCCTCAGGTACACGCTAAGCAAACATTTCCACACTTGCTCATAGGACCTACTCTAGACGGAGACAGGTGGGGTCCAAAGATTGCTTTCTGGGACGAATGAGAGGCTTAGACCTTAGATGTTTACTGTCTCCCTCACTTGGTGCTAGACACCACGTGGTACGTAAAATCTGAAATTTACGAATTTGCTTTAAAAATGTTATGAGGAAAGCAAATACTTCAATGTAACAAAGTCCTAATTATTTACGAGGCACATGACCGACAAATGGCCACAGTAACAGTTCACAATTGGTGTGTTGGTACGCTGATTCACGAACTAGTACACGTGCAGAAAGAAAATAGTATGAAACAGTGCAAGCAAAGCATTCGTATAAAGAATAAGCAAGCTTACATGATGAATGACTGATCAACTAATGGACATGTGGCTTAGAGGAACCAGCACTCAAGAAAAGATCTTACCTATTAATTTAGACCGTGACTTAAATAGTTTATCTGACAGGAGACGTAATGACGGAGGTAATGAAAAGTTAATTCTCTCTGGCTCTCGCAAACGTAGCATGGCACTACAAACATCTCGTAGGAACTGCAAAGTGGTGGCGTCTCTCCTGTTTACTGTTTGTGGTACGTTCTGTGTCTAAGCTGGCCAAGATAAACCACTTCAGAGATCCTGTTCACCTCTACTGTCACTTGTCTTACTGACCCACAGTTAGCGTGACAGCTTTGAGAAACACCATAGTTGGAATACGTGCAAGAAATGAAAAATTTACGAGAAATGAAAAGTTCTCTCTCTCTACTTGTGTTCGTCAAATAGCCATTCGACTAGATATGAGAATAGTCACTGGCATTAATATGCATCATAAAATTCTGATTGTACGCTGCTATTGAGTCAGTCTGTCATTGCAGTAACCCAGTGGTTCCAAGCCTGCGAGTAGTTACATCTTGAGGGGTGGAATGAATTTTCCCTGAGGACTAAAAAGAAAAAGGTTTCATTGCGTTTCGATTACAAAACTGAACTATATTTGAAAGATCTTTACTTCTATCACTATAGTCCGCGTAGTTGCTACAACACTGTGTCCCGGATGCCGTAGTGGTTAACGCACCAGGTTAGTAGGCAGGGCGTCCCGGGTTAGAATCTCGGTCCGGTACACATTTTCACTCGTCGCCGCTGATTTCGCGTAATGTCCCTGTGTAGCTAACATCAACAATCCCTTTCCTTTATTACCCCCTCCACCTTCAATGGACGATATTATGTATTCGCTCACCTCTACGAGTCCTAGAAGTTTGTAACGGGAATTTCCGAACGCCCTGTATACGTCACGTATACGTAAATATCGCATAAAAATGATTTCTCCGAGTTGTAGGTACTCACAAAATGAACCTCAAACTGATTCATTATTCATTTCGCAAAAGATAAACGAATTAATTGATGGACAAGATAACAGTTACTAGCTAATGGCTACTATACTGAAATAAGGCCTCCGCAGTAATATTAGTACTTTTATTACTTATTATTTATTATTATTAATGACAGCGGTAGTGATCAGACACAAAGCATAGGCAGCCTGACGTTTTCCAATTTCTGTCAATTCAGAATTAAGGAGTCCAGCAATCAAATTATATACGGACAATACGTGTAACACATACTTTTCTACTTGGTTGATTTCAGGTGGGGTGGTGGTTACGCATGACGCAAGTGCCGCTACAGGGAGGAGTGCTGCAGAGGAAGCATGTTTTGTAAGAAGTGTCTACCCTCAATGTGGATAACTTTCTTTCGTACGAAGTTTGGGGGTAGTACTCGCGAGACGTCGAGAATTGCTTGGTCATTCTGTACGAAAAGTTGTTATAATGAGCAGTACCGACTGTCTCATTGACTCATTACCTCGTGGATTAATGAAAGCCTACAAAAAACTAAATATGATTTTTGTGTCCAGCATTTAGAGCATGGTGATGAATATTCGTCACCTATAGTTGAACTGCCACTGGTGCGGTCATTTTATTTGAAATGATTCATCTTCTGTCATTTTAAAAATAAAAGAGTTGTAGGCGCTAAGGTTGATGATGTTCTGAGGAGGGGGGGCGGGGAGGGGAGGGTACTGCCTACCATCTGATTACATTCAGGGAGGCCTCAGAAAGGTTGAGAACCACAACAGCAACCCTTCAATAGATTTATAACACTATTTGGTTTTACTTTTTTTCTTAGAATAACTAGAAAAAAAGTGTAAATGTAAAAATGAGATAGCGCCATATATTTGAGAAATGTTACCAACTGGACAATAAAAAAAAATGGTTCAAATGGCTCTCAGCACTATGGGACTTAACATCTGAGGTCATCAGTCCCAGAACTACTTACACCTAACTAACCTAAGGACATCACACACATCCATACCCGAGGCAGGATTCGAACCTGCGACCGTAGCAGCAGCGCGGTTCCGGACTGAAGCGCCTAGAACTGCTCGGCCACGGCAACTGGACAATAGCCGTCCGGTGTGGCCGTGCGGTTCTAGGCGCTTCAGTCTGGAACCGCGTGACTGCTACGGTCGCAGGTTCGAATCCTGCCTCGGGCATGGATATGTGTGATGTCCTTAGGTTAGTTAGGTTTAATTAGTTCTAAGTTCTAGGCGACTGATGACCTCAGATGTTAAGTCGCATAGTGCTCAGAGCCATTTGAACTGGACAATAAATAAAATCCCATCAACCGTACAATTGCAGTAGACAAATGTGTTTAGATGAACACAAATGGAAGTGTGCTTTACTTGAGGTGCACCGTCCGTGACCTTGTGGTCAGCTTGGCTGGCTACAGAGGCCGCGTTCCCGATTGGCCCTTTCATCCCGCTCCTGCCCCTACGCCCCCTCCGTCGTGTAATTTTTCTGCGATACCACGGTTTGGAATGGCGTCCACTCAGGTACAGTCAGAAGCTCGAATAAATTAGCGGTAATAAAGATACGAAACTCGCCAAAGTTAAGGCAGGTTACCGTATGGTGTTTAAACATTTAACAGACGCAGGTCTTCTACTATTGCCGTAAAATGCTGGGGTACTGCACTGTTCGATTAAACACGTGGGACCTGAGAGAGCCATTGTACACGTTTGTGTTGTTGCCAGACGATGAGAAGAGAAGCAACAGGGAGGTGGCGTGGCCCGCCCGCAGAGGAGGTCGGCGCGTCGCCGCCGGGGCGGTGACAGCGCGCCGGCTGTGGCTGCAGCAGCAGCAGCGGCAGGCAGCGTGCCAAGCAGCCGGGCCCAGTCCCTAATTACGGACGCATTATTTACGAGCTCACCGCTGACATCTGCTGATTAGGAGCCGTGGAGAAATATGACGGAACACCTCGCCGAGTGTGAGATGGCAACGCAACGCGTCGCTAGGCGCCGCCCCGCGCCGGTGCGACGACCCTGCCTAGCAACGCTCGGTGTGTGTGTGTGTGTGTGGCAGAGAGAGAGAGAAAGAGGGATCTTTCGTTCCTCTAAGTCTAAACACTGGAAAATGTACAGGGAAGTTTCAGAGCGGTCGGGCACACGCAGTCTCCAGTCCGATTTATAGCTCGTAGTCGTCATCTGACGTTTAACGTCTAAAGTTGTGACGTCACGAAAAGTACAGTTTGCAAGTAGCCGCCACACCAATCCGCTGCCCGCGGCGATATAAATTTGCTTAAAAGTCTTTATCTACTTCAAAACTGACGTAAAAAACTCAGAATCTATTCCTAATACTGATTAGCACCGGAGTTAAACTTAGTTTTTTTAGTGTCCCGTACCTCAACCGATAAAAACGGAACCCTTATAGGATCCTTTGTTGTCCGTCTCTCTGTCTCACTGTTAAAAACGCTTCTTCCCAGGAACCGGTAGACTTGTCAAATTGACATTTATGTCACATACCGACATCTGTAGTACGTTCACGATGTAAGACATAGAAGTTTCTAAGTCAGTGCAATCAAAAGATACGTCCATTTTTTTTCACATATGATCTTACTCGCAAACCCACACAACGAAACATATAGTTTACTTCCCGTCGATCGACAATGATGAAACTTAGCAAGAAGTAATGTTTCTCAAAACAATTAAAGAACAAAATCGGAAAATTGTTAATTTATAATTATATCTCACGAAAAAATATTTCTTTTGTCGTTAGTTATCCGACGTGAAACTTGAAATTAAAACACTCATTAGTTCTGCGTTCAGGCTGAATGGATTGTCTCCGAATGTTTAATTCACGTACGTTTGAAACGCCTTACCTACTTACAGTAATCAAAAAAATGGCTCTGAGCACTATGGGGCTTAACAGCGGAGGTCATCAGTCCCCTAGAACTTAGAACTACTTAAACCTAACTAACCTAACGATAGCACACACATCCATGCCAGACGGAGGCTTCGAACCTGCGACCGTAGCGGTCGCACGGTTCCAGACTGTAACGCCTGGAACCGCTCGGCCACCCCGGCCAGCTTACAGTAATCGCTCCTGGATATCTGATGATGAATAAATTCCGAAACGCATCATTCGAGCAATAAAGTCATTCCTGCCTGATATTTGACTACTACCATTGCGACCCAGCCAGCCTGAATGCAGAACGATTGGTTATTCTAAGAACGGTCGCCTGCCTCTTCCCTGACTGTATATCACGTTTATGTTATTGAAATTAAAACATTCTGCAAAGTCATAGAACCCTGGTAGTAATATCTCGCCACAGCAACGGGCAAAAATGGTCGAGATCCTGGATTCCCAGAATTAATGAACTGTCTTATACATAAATAAGTTGGTACGGAACTCAGTTCGCGAGTTCTATTCGCGCCTGGCCAACTTTTTGAAACGGGTGAAGTTTTTCCATCCCAACAACAGTTTAAAAATTACCGTCTTATATCTCGAAAACTATTGATTTCGCTGAAACTCTTTGTTTTTCATTGCTTACCAAATTACCTCCCCCGGCAACGCATAGCGAGCTTTCCAAAACCGGCGTTCTTTGCAATTTTATCACTATTCAACTCGTGCTGAGTACTAAGTTTAAAATGTCTATCTCCTCCAAAATTTCATTAAAATTCAGAAATTCACTTATGTTCATGTCTGTACATTGTCTCTAACCACTTCAAGCATGTCGCAGACACGACCCCTTTAGAAATGCGCATTTTAAGTTCTGGAGTTGTTTCCGGTAAAAAGGCACATACACGGTGCCTCTCACGTAAGAGCTTAAAAAGTAGTGCATGGGTGTCAGATCAGGAGACCTAGGCGGGCAACGGCAGAACACAGCATCGACATGTTCATTACGACCGTATTCACTTGAACATCACTTCGAATGCGCCGGCTTCCTATTCACTGCGCCTGCGCAGCGATCAAAATTTTTACTTTCCTTTTATATTATCTCTAATTGTTATTGATGTATCCATATTTCCGTTGGATCTTCTTTAAGATCTAGAAGTCTGTCTTTCAGGTGGTATGGGGTAATACGTCCATTTCTGTTCCAGTTTGTCGATTATTCTTTTCTGGTGCTATTTTATAATGTTCATTCCATGAATTAAATCACCACGAAAATACGAACAGAACGATAAATGAAAGGCTTTATTCCCTATCGTAGCTACAACAATAACCAATGTTTCTGTTTTGTTTGTTCAAAAATATTCCTCCACCTCCCCCCCCCCCCCCACCTCCACTACCACCACCACCACCACCAACGCCGTTTCCTGCCCCATCCCATGGACACGTTTGTCAAGTCGCAGATGTGTTGCGCTGGTGTAGTTATGTGAAATTTTCAGAAAAAAATTCGTGTAAATGACGAGAAAATTAAGGCTGGGGAACAGGTAGCCTGTTTTCTTTTTTGGCAACATCAAAGGTCGATTTTTGTCTTAAAAATCGATGTTACGACGTACTTAACACTTCAGTATAGATCTTAAAATATCAATTTTAAACTCCCAACATCGATATTTCGTAAATAATGATAATCATTGCCGGCCAGCGTGACCGAGCGGTTCTAGGTGCTTCAGTCTGGAACCGCTCGACCGCTACAGTCGCAGGTTCGAATCCTGCCTCAGGCATGGATGTGTGTGATGTGCTTAGGTTAGTTAGGTTTAAGTAGTTCTAAGTTCTAGGGGACTGATGACCTCAGATGTTAAGTCCAATAGTGCTCAGAGCAATTTGAACCATTTGATAATCATTGAACATACCAACCCATGTGCAACAAATATTGCTTCGGAAAGAATTTAGAGCTTGAGACGTTGAAGACCATTAGCCTTTCTTTCGAGGGCATGGATTGTGCGGCGCTGTTAACAGACGCGCCTGGTTTCCTGTTCGGCTGGCGAAGGCCGCCGGGCACGTGCGGAAGCCTCGTGTCGCAACCCGCTAATTGTTCGATAGCGCCGGCGCGGTTTGCCGTCGTGTTATCGCCGGCACGCCAAGTCGCTCAAGGCTCGTCTGGTTGCTTCTTATCCGCAAAGAGACAACGCGAACTCCAAACGCGTCCCTGAAATCCACCTACTCTTCTGATCAGTATGGTAGCGTCTTTTCCTGAAAGTTTGTGTAGCAGTAATGCGAACCACTTGCAACCGCCAGGGTGTTTGCCCTACGACGCAAGCGCTGTGTCCGGCGAGCGCGGAAACAAGACAGACTCCAGTCGCTGATAAGGCTGCGACATTTCTTCGGGCTCTGGTTGGTGGCGTAACATTTTAACCGAACTGGATAATTGGACAAGCTAGGAGCAGCCTTGAAAGAGAGTGAGAAAATCTTTTCAGCTTTTAGCACCTCCGACTGTGTCAGTAGCATCTGAGCACAGTGTCAAACTCGATATGCCACCTGCCATACTCCGAGGGACGGGCCGCTACCTTACTTACGATCGTACTGTTTTCCAATCAGACGTCGAGCGTTAAGGATAAATTTGCAAACATATTTTGTTTTGATTCTGGCAATCTGAGAGGCGGTTGTAGTTTTCATGTGTTTACATCTTCACCACTATAGCGTTAACTATCGCCTCCTTTCTCAACCAAAGGGCCTTGTATCTGACCACACGTGTTCTGTAGATCTCTTTGGTAGGGGGTATGAGGTTGGTAATAGCTGGCG
This sequence comes from Schistocerca cancellata, assembly GCF_023864275.1. Classification (NCBI taxonomy): domain Eukaryota; kingdom Metazoa; phylum Arthropoda; class Insecta; order Orthoptera; family Acrididae; genus Schistocerca; species Schistocerca cancellata. The sequence goes on along the minus strand of NC_064627.1, from coordinate 696,401,887 downwards.
TCGGAGGTTTTCCGTGCAAATGAACGGGTGGATAGAAGTTGCGGGGTGGTGCTTGGGGTACATTGATTGCCGCCACTGTGTCGCCTGCTGGTGCGTCCTGAATGTGGTGACGTTATGGCTGCTACTCTAATTAATATTTTGTAATACGATTAGGGCAGAATAATAATGTTGTCTTTTGATTCAGGTTCATGATTTTAAAATCATTGGTATAGTAGCCGCCTCACGGTACCTAAGTCAAGTGGATCTTGGCAATGAGTTGCTCTGCGCCTGTAGCTCGAATTCATACGATAGCTTTATCACGGTAATTACCAGGGCATGCTGAAAAATAATACTCCGAAATTTTTAATGTGAAAACTCTTAAGGCTTTTTAAATAAAACAAACGTTATTAATATTTTACATCTTTATTATTGATGTCTACAATTTTGGAGTCCTCTGCCACTAGAGGGATCCGAATTGTAATGTGTAACGTGGCGGTTTCTAACCTATGTCTGTGCGTGAGAAACAGCGAGCCGTAATCGAATTTCGAAATCGGTGAGTACGTCCACACATCGAGCACCCTCTCCTTCAGCATGATGATGCCATACCACACACTACCGCTGTGACATCACCAAAAATCCGCCGGCTTTGGTTCACAAATATCGATCATCCTTCATATAGTCCCACTTGGCCTCTTTCGATTTTCATTTTTCCAAAACTTAAAGAACATCTTCTAGGACTTCATTTTATAGTAAAATAATGGAAATGAGCGTTTGGCGTCATTGGCCGGGAGGCCCCTTACGATTCAGGTCCGGCCGCCTTGGTGCAGGTCTTATTACATTCGACGCCACACTGGGCGACCTGCGCGCCGGATGGGGATCAAATGATGATGATGACAACACAACACCGAGTCCCTGAGCGGAGAAAATCCCCGACCCACCTGGGAATCGAACCCGGGCCCCCGAGGACGGCAGTCCGTCACGCTGGCCATTTTTTTAAAATCTCATTTTGTTCGTTTTCGTTCGTTGCATGTGCTCGGGGCGGACGTCGCAAGACACCCGTTTCAGTTCGTCGTTGATCCATTAACTCAGTTTTTTTATTACAGAGGGCAGCTAATCCTCTGACCGAACACGCTGAGTTACCGTGCCGGCTTTGTTCGCTATTGTTCTTTGCGTTTGGTCTGGGCGGACGTCGCAAGACATCCGTTCAAGTTGATCGTTGACTCTTTGACTCAGTTTTTTTTATTACAGAGAGCACGCAGCTCTCTGACCGAACACGCTCAGCTACCGTGCCGGCGTCCATTCAGCTAACGAGGCGGACTATTTTTACAGTGATGAAGTGGTACAAACAGAAATAAGGCTATCTCTCTGTCAACAAAGTCAAAAATCCTGCAGTGTCGGCATCAACAAACTGGTCTCTCGTTAGGAGAAAGGTGTTCGTCGCCTGGGTCGCTATGTTGAGAAATAAATATATAGACATGAAGAATAACGATGTAGAATGTCAATAACATATGTTTTATTTAGAAAGCTTTAAGGGTTCTCACATAAAAAATTGAGAGCATTACGTTTGAGCAAGCCTTCGTATTGCTTGGAGTGAGACTTTTCATTCTACGCACCCTCGGATGTGATTTGGTGTGCTCAGACACCAGCCACGTTCAGTGGACTTAACGTTATCTGAGTTAATGGGCGGCCAGTGATTTCCTGCCACGCATGTGCTTATGAAGTGGTTGTCTCATCCCCTTCCTTCTGAGAATTTGAACATATTTTATGTAGAAAGCTTTGACGAATACGTGTGATATTGTGTGTTTTCCGTGTTCCACGTAGTTGTTACCGACGTGTTCGTCTAAAAGAGGCTTTCACTAGAAACTTAAAATGTAGATGGAGCCCTTTAACCATGCGTTGGTGTTGTTAGTCTCTTATAAAAGCATAATAGAAGTAAATTTTTGACTCACGTTATCTTACGACTCCACACTTCCCGTTTAGTATTGAAAACTCACCTCTTACAAATAAGCGCACTCACAGTGCAGACCAGCGTAATTTGTTTCGTATACTTATGCAGATCATCATATTTCACGTACCGTTGCAGAGCAGAGCAGACATACCGTTGTGCAGCTAAAATTTTCAGTTTCAATGCCATGAGGAGCAATTTGTTTCTATTTCAGGACGAGAGAACACGTTGACAATTCTTCACAAGTTCAAGTGATAGAACTAGCTGTTAAGGGCGAGAGAAGATTGCAGGGTTTCACATTAAGAAGTTTCAAATCGATGGTGTAATATCCAAGTTATGTATCACATGGGAAATAAATGCACGTGTTAAAAATGTCACTGCACTGGACTTTATGACAAGTCAGCTGGAGCGATGGAGTGACTTGTGTACTGGAGAGACTTTAAAATTGCCTTTCGGTAATGCTGATTGAGCATTCCATTGTTTCGCTGAACTATAGCATACAGGTATGCCAAAATGGCCTGTTCAACAAGGTCAGCACCAGTTCCCTTTTACGTCTTTCTCCTAATGACGGCGTTGGCGATGAGATGATACACCCCAGCACTCCTTTTTTGTATTTTTTTTTCATAAACTTGAAGGCGCTGACATCCTTATTCTCTAAGAAGAGCTGAGCTGTATTTCATGCAGTGGGTCCTCCATTTACAAACTTGTTTACTCCGTCACGCCATATTGGCAAATTGAGGACTGAGCTGCGTTGGCGTCGGCAGCGCACACGAGTGAGTGGCCTTCAGAAGCAAACGGCCGACGTCTTTCAGGCCCAAGTACAGCCGCTCATACTGTCTCTGGACTGCCCGTCCGTAAAGACTTATACCTAGCCACTGCTTATTATCCACAACGCTTTTTCTATGTGATCGTTTTCAAGATGAAAAGAACTCTTAATACTATCAGAAAACCCAGCGCGTTTCTGTGATTTTACCACGTTCTCTGGAGTTGATTTGACTTCTTCAGACTGCTATTTGCAGACAAAATTCCTGTTAGTGTTTCTTTCGCGTAGCTTCTCGTCATTCTGCATTGCGACTTTTGTGCGCAATCTGTTAAGAAGCATAACTAGTTTTCTTCGGCCTTTCCTCCTGAAAGAGGATAATCTGAAGCTTCTAGCTAAATAACTGTGCAATACTGTAAAAAGGTTGTACCCGTGTCTACTTCACGATGTTACAAACATAATGGATTTTTACCTTGTTCTTTCTCTGTTTCTTACTCTGTCTCACTATGACCTATTTTACTTTCCTTTTTAAAACTGCGCAAGGATGAAATATAATAACACACTTTAAATGTTGCGTAAATATAAGAGCTAAATACCCAATAACATGTGCAACATGCGATCTGTTTTACAATCTCGATAGGAAACTACGGCAAAGCAGCATATAAATAAACGAATAAACACGCGACTGAGTCTCTATCCTCCCAAGGCATATCATCTTTGATTGGAATGTTAAATAAATGTGACTGTACTAGAAAATAGGCTAATAATCCAAAACTGAGATGAAACAAAGATGTAAACTTTGTGGAACCTAGTCTACATAAAAGAGTGTGTTGTGTGATCTTCCTGTGGCAACTCTACGAACTGGGTCAACTTGTCGGGTGCATTGAATGAGGCTTTTTTCGGCCTCCTTAATGGGTAGTGGTCTGGGCATAAAAGAGCGGTGTAAGGAGAGCGTGGTCTTGTGGTTGGCGTTGTTGACTCCAGATCAGGGGGCCCTGGGTTCGATTCTCTGCTGAGTTGGAGATTTTCTCCTCTTGGCACTGCGTGTGCGTGCGTGCGTGTGTGTGTGTGCATGAGAGAGAGAGAGAGAGAGAGAGAGAGAGAGAGAGAGAGAGAGAGAGAGTGTTTTTGTGTGAGGACTTCGTAATCATTCCGGCATCATCGACGCGGAAATCGCCGAAGTGGCACAAAATAAAAAGACACAATAAGGTATATGCCGCCGAACAATTCCATACGCACATTCCGTCTTTGTAGAGAATGGATCAAGGCCCAGTGATATTCGCAGGACGGATTGTTTCTGCACCACCTGTCGCAGAGATTCTTCTGAAAGTCCTCGCAGGAAGTAGGACCTTTCAGAAGCGCTGTAGGCGGGACCAGGAACTAGCCAGTGAGGGTGCATACATTCTGCTCCTCATTCTGACTGGCCGAAAAGCGTGAATGTTGAATAATTTCGTGAAGCGGTTTGGAACTCGCGATATCGACGAGTCATTCGTCAGCCCTCGTGCAGTGTAGAAGTGGTGTGTCCCCTGGGCAGGTGTTGGTGCTCTCGCAGTATATTCCACGAGTCGAGAGTTCGTGGTCAACCGAGTAATTTCTTGCAGCGCTAGGCAGAACGCCATCATAGGGTCTTGGAGCCAGTAGGTAGTTGCAAAGTACTGTTTCAGCGAAGGTCTAATCAATTGTACTTGTTTCCGTGGTAAGTTGAGAGCGGTGTTTTTGTATGAGTCTTTTTCTCTTGACGTTGATTCGTATATCCTGTTTTGTTGTCGTCATTGACAGTGGGAGTTGGTGGGAGACAGTTGTTGGAGGCAGTGTGTAGAACGTCAGGGGTGAACCTTTGCAGTACAGTGGTCGGTACTCACAATCTTTCCTGAAAGTAGTTACACACTTACAGGGCTTTTAATTATCGACTTAGGAGTTGTGACAAGCTTAACTCTGCCTGGCGGGTCAGAGCGAGGTTCGCGACTCTTAACTAGACTGACTGGTAGGGCAACAGAGCAGAGGACCGATACAGGTACGCCAAAAAACGTTTGCGATTACATCGGCGGTGCAGTACGTCGTGGAATTCTCGCCACGACCGCGAGAGTGATTTCACGCGCCCCGACAGAAGCTCCGAGGCACGGACTGAAGGAGCGTATCCATTCGTGTGATTGTTACAATGTTTAACCAGCAGTAGGTAGGCTGAGAGGATAAGAAGAAGGAACTGCAGTGCCAGATCCTCCTCCAGCTGCCGTTGGCGGTGCCCTCGAACCCCGCGACAGCCCGGTGCCCAGGTCGCTGTGACGCCGGGCGCGCCCGCAGGCCCGAGACGCACGGAGTGGAGGTGCTTCTCCTCCAGGAGCGCGGAGGCGCCGACGCACTTCTTAGCTAAGAAGAGCCGAGCTGCAGCTTCCTCTAGTGGGTCCTCCATTTGCAAAGTTGGTTCCTCCGTCACGCCACATTGCCAAAGTAAGGACTTGGCGTTGGCGTCCACAGCGGACACGAGTGTCTTTCAGAGCCAAACGGTCATAGAGTGCCGGAAATTCTGTTTTGGACTGGGACTTTATTTTCTGAAACTAAATTATGTCAAACCTCCCTAAAGGATAACAACTTTTGACGTCGCACGACCCATATCCTGTGTATTTCTCCTTTTTTAGTATTAAAAAGATCAGGACACAGTCCTGCACCTAGAATATATATATATATATATATATATATATATATATATATATATATATATATATATATTATAAGTCACTTACCTTATAGAAAATCTTCATAACACGAACTACAGCAATTACAGCAAGCAGCAACTACAGCCAGCTAAATAAAAAGATTAAAAGATTCCATCTATCATAGACTGTAACTACTAGGAGGCATATGGTTAGCAAAGGAAAGATTTTGTTGAAGAGCAAACAATGTATTTAGAAAATTTTACCTTATTCATGTGACAACCAATTCCGAAAACTATGTAGTTGTCAATAGTTCCACTGCCCAAACATTATCAACATCCGTCCTTATTTTCTTGCGTCTCTCTTTACAATGCATGTACTACCAACAGAGAGTCTCCACTAAGAAAAAAACATGTCCGTACACTCGCTAACAGCTAGTCCGTCGAACCACAGAATCTCTTGCCGAGGGCGCAGAGCGCTGTCAGCGATATTAATACAGTCTACAGCGCTGCCAACATACAAACATGGAAACAGGCTATTTACAAACTGAGGACTACTAGCGGCGCCTAAAAGTACTTTGTTTGAGTGTGACAAATATACTGAATTTACGTAACAAGTGGACATAAGGTCTGACAGTGAGTGTAATACTGTCCGTAATGAGCAAAAGTGAGGGTATCTTCATATTCTAGCAATTAATACCATTAGTATTCAGTCTTTGAACTTTAGTAATACAAATTACGTGTAATGGGCCGTTAAGAAGTTTCCGTCTGAGGGCGTTGGTGCAGCGTGCATGCAACGTAGGAGAGACTCCGATGTGGGAATATAAGCACTGACCTGTAGGCAAGGGATTAACGTGGCATTCTTGTCTTTGCGACGTGCGTACGGTAAATGCGGTACACTCGAAATGTGGTGACGTCATTATCAAATGCGCCCAAACAGGACCGACGTGCGGTTATTCTTTTCTTGACTACCGAAGGACAAACACTGGTAGAAATACTTCGGAAATGAAGAATGTATGTATATGGAGCAGCATCTCTGTCGGAAACCGCCGTTGTCGAATGATGCACCAACTTCTGTTGTGGCCGCGATTCCACACAAGATGCCGGTCGATCTGGGAGGCCGCCTCAAGCGGGAGACACTCGAACAGCCGCCCGCGATCCATTAAAAAAGACCTCGAAGCGTCGACGATTCCTGTCGGGCGAGGACGTGCAGCAGGCGGCTACGGACTTCTTCACGGACTAGGACTCGACGTTTCACTAAACGGACATCTTCAACCAAGTGCCTAAGTGGGGTGATTGCCTCTACATTCACGACGATTTTGCCTGATTGGCGTACCGATTCTGGACTTTAGGGCCTTGGAACAACACCTTCCTGATTCCCCATTATATATTGGTATTCTACAAGACCTGTGTGAGACGTAAATAGGCGTAGCTTTGAATGTGCTGGACGAGGTTGTCCCACAATGCAGATTGTTTGTGATAAAGTATGAAAAGTAACCGTCAATGATATTAAGATGTAGCACCATAGTTCTTATGTACATCATATTTTTGTTTATAGGCACATTTTCGATGATTTAAATGTATATTTGACGTACATTGTAACCATGGGCATGTGGTTTACTACGAAGTAGTACTTAATGTTATTATATGGTTAAGGCATTATATATGCTTCCCTTTTATTGAGTAAGATTTTATGCCCTTATTAGTTATTGCGTCTAGATCTGCCAAATGATGGCGATATATCGCATCTAGTCGCAGCACAATAAACTACTATAGTATTAAATGGTAGCTTTTTGTGGTATATGACAGCTAGTAAAAACTTCTATGAACTCGAAAAAATCAAGTTAATTAGTTAATTTTTGCATTTCCAACGTCTGGATACTTGGTCCACATTGAGGTATTGGCGCCACAGTGGCGCATCACGTCACTAGAGGAGACAAACCAAACGGCGCAGCGCTTGTCAAAGTAGAGTATCGAGCGATAATTGGTCTTCGGCAGCAGAGGAAGTGTTGCAGTAGTGTGACATCTGTCCTGCCAGCTGTAAAAGCCACCTCGATCGGCCTGACACAGCTACAACGGCTCCATAGAAATCGTAGTTCAGGCGGTTGCAGGAATCGCTAGCTTTTCCAATCGCCCAATAAAAAGAATAAAAAACGATGGGGAAAACATAGCTACGACATATGACAACTATGATAAATGAACAGTGAAAAACTTTACTTGTAAAAAAGGCAAAATATTTTTGAAAAGTAATATCTGTAAACTACTGACATGTTAATGGTTGTTCTACGATCTCCTTTTAGCAGCGGCATGATACACATGTCAGTGCATTCGTTATCAATAACAGTTAGACCATTTTGTTTAAAAATGAGTTTTATTTTGTGATGTGATCAACATTTCAGTTCTCTTGCATTAATTATTTGAATAAAGTGATTTTCGGCCATTTAACTTCGAAGCGATTTGCTCAGTGGCGCAACGATAGAGCGCCATAAGCGTTTGATCGTTAGTTATTTGATCTTTTGGAAGGTGGACCTGCATCTGAATACAAATTGCGATTAGCTTATTACAAGGTAATTTCCTTTGTATGAATACTAACAACAAGCACAGTTATCTGTCACCAGTGCACCAAGAACCAACAATGACCATTTTGGAATGAATTTAGTTTTCTATTTTTATGCGGTAAATTCATTAAGTATGACACTATTCAGAATTTAAGTATTCAGCATTTGTTGTAATTTTAACAGTAAAGAGCCATGATTGTGCTTTTCCCTTTTTCCTGCTGTTGAAGCTGCTTTCCTTTCGTTAAGATTTTGTGATACATATGAACATAAAATATTTCTAACCATTCCAAAGGCACTGACACAGGATTTTCGCGTGACAATTTTCTTCATTTTACATTTTCAGTATCATAGTAAGCAACGTTATCTGCTACAGTACTTTTTTTAAACATAATTTGTTTTATAGGATTTTGTTCTAGCAGAATCGGGTCGGCCCTGTTTGTTTTGTTTGAGACTTGGTTTAGCCAGTACTCTTTTTTTGGTACAGTAGTGATAAACTATTCACTTCGAACTATATTTGTCGAATTGCTGGTCATACCTGTTAATATGATCTTTGCAGACTGACTAACAGTAGTCTACAAGATACGCGAGACACATGTGTTGTACTTAGGCTTCAGCTGTCAAACTCCACCTCCCCCACCGGACAGTGGCCGTTCACAACGGAGCCCCCACCAGCGTGGTTGTCCCTCAAATGGTTCAAATGGCTCTGAGCACTATGGGACTTGACATCTGCGGTCATCAGTCCCCTAGAACTTAGAACTACTTAAACCTAACTAACCTAAGGACATAACACACATCCATGCCCGAGGCAGGATTCGAACCTGCGACCGTAGCGGTCACGCGGTTCCAGACTGAAGCGCCTAGAACCGCAAGGCCACACCGGCCGGCGGGTTGTCCCTCCCCTGTTGATCCGTCTGTGCAGCTACGAGTTGAGTAATTTTATGCGCACCCCACCGTACCCGCAACATCTCCATAGTGTTGGACTAATTGGCACGGATATACGCAAATGTGGAGTAATTAGCACACCACAAGACACCATATTATATTGTCCCATGTTTAGACACATGCGACCGCAACAGCACGACAATGACATACGACAAATGGTAAGACAGCCAGATGTGTGGGTAGAACTAAACACCATCACCGACAAAATTTCACAAGCACTCCACACAGCATGTAGACTGGAACGACCACACACGAGACGGAGAATAGGTCATCACCCCACAAGGCAACACAACACATGGAACAATTCCGACAACAACACAACCATTCACTCGGATGCCTCAACAAAATCAGAAGAACACAATATGGATTCATAGAATAATATAAAAAATAAGAAAAATAATGGAAAAAGTGTATATTGAACGTTATCCAATGATACGGAATGTGTAAAAATGTGTAAAATGTATCAAGATTGTAACTATAGATAAGTAACATGTAAATAACTGCTAAGTTTAACTTCATAACGGCATACATTACAGAAATACACTGAGCTGAACCTTCCTGGGGAGGCGAGGCTCAACGACCTTCCGAGGCACCGCCCCCCCCCCTCCCCCCCCCCCCAGCAAAAGCCATGACACTGCCAGTAACCAACAGTAAAATTAATATTAGAAATGTATGCTAATGTATTATATTTAATGAAAACTTTTGAACAACAATTAATATCATTTCTACTTAGATCTAAGGAAATTTCTGCTCCATCTATCACTGACTTGATGCCCTCCCCCTTGGAACGGTCAGACAGTGGGACACTTTCTTCGATTAAAAACCTCTCCTGTCATCTTTTAGCTTGTTCTTCAGTTTTTTAACTGTTCCTGTTATATTTTTCGCAATTTACACTCATTCTCATAAATTAAGGATACTGCTGATACATGGTGAAACAACACTCTGGTGGGCGGTTTGCGGATTTATATCACCTCGGGGTATGACCATGCGCTGCATTTGATCTGCGAGCGTCGCACGGTGGCGCTGACGGCAGTCCACATACGCAGAGTTGGTGAATCTCAGAGTACGGTGCAGCGAGTAAGTGTACAGACGTTTTCAGACGTACTAATGGTGACTTTGTCTTGAAAATGGCTCAAAGAACACATATTGATGACGTGGGTAGAATACTAGGGCGACTGGAGGCTGGTCAAACACAGCCGGTCGTAGCACGGGCCCTCCGTGTGCCACAAAGTGTGATCTGAAGATTATGGCAACGATTCCAGCAGACAGGAAACGTGTCCAGGCGCTACAGTATGGGACGTCCACAGTGTACAACACCACAAGACGACCGATCTCTCACCATCAGTGCCCGCAGACAGCCACGGAGTACTGCAGGTAGCCTTGCTCGGGATCTTACCGCAGCCACTGAACAGTTGACTCCAGACGCACAGTCTACAGACAGCTGAACAGATACGGGTTATTCGCACGGAGACCTGCAAGGTGCATTCCACTGACACCTGGTCACAGGAGAGCCCGTAAAGCCTGGCGTCAAGAACACAGTACATGGTCATTGGAACAGTGGTCCAAGGTTATGTTCACGGACGAGTCCAGGTATAGTCTGAACAGTGATTCTCGCCGGGTTTTCATCTGGCGTGAACCAGGAAGCAGATACCAACCCCTTAATGTCCTTGGAAGGGACCTGTATGGAGGTCATGGTTTGATGGTGCGGGGTGGGATTATGACTAGTGCACGTACACCTCTGGATGTCTTTGACAGAGGAATTGAAACAGGTCAGGTGTATCGGGACGTCATTTTGCACCAGTATGTCCACCTTTTCAGGGGTACAGTGGGTCTCACCTTCCTCCTGATTGATGATAACGCACGGCCGCACCGAGCTGCGATCGTGGAGGAGTACCTTGAAACATCAGGCGAATGGAGGGGCCTGCCTGTTCTCCAAACCTAAACCACGTATGGGATGCTCTAGGTCGGCGTATCGCTGCACGTCTTCACACCCCTTGGACACTTCAGGTGCTCCGACAGGCACTGGTGCAAGAATGGGAGGCTATACCCCAGCAGCTGCTCGACCACCTGATCCAGAGTATGCCAACCCGTTGTGTGACCTGTGTACATGTGCATGGTGATCATATCCTGTATTGATGTCGTGGTACATGGGAAGGAAATAGTGGAGTTTTGTAGCACATGTGTTTCGGGACGGTTTTCTTAACTTATCACCAATACCGTGGACTTACAGATCTGTGTGGTGTGTGTTCCCTATGTGGATATGCTATTAGCGCCAGTTTTGTGTAGTGCCACGTTGTGTGGCACCACATTCTGCAATTATCCTTAATTTATGAGCATGAGTGTTCAAAATGGCTCTGAGCACTACAGGACTTAACTTCTAAGGTCATCAGTCCCCTAGAACTTAGAACTACTTAAACCTAACTAACCTAAGGACATCACACACATCCATGCCCGAGGCAGGATTCGAACCTGCGACCGTAGCGGTCGCGCGGTTCCAGACTGTAGCGCCTAGAACCGCTCGGCCAGCATGAGTGTATGTTCATCTTATTCCAGTACCAACAGAATGTAACAACGTATTATAACAAGCAAAACTGTAAAATGTACGACCTGCTTTTTAAAATAGACAGCATATCTCTGAATATCCAATAAAAGATTTATCGCTTCCATTTGCTGGCACAAGCATTGCACTGCCTCTGCTCTATGCTCGCATCTCTAACTTGATTCTGTGGTGTCACCGGCAGACACCACACTTGCTAGGTGGTAGCCTTTAAATCGGCCGCGGTCTGTTAGTATACGTCGGACCCGCGTGTCGCCACTATCAGTGACTGCAGACCGAGCGCCGCCACACGGCAGGTCTAGAGAGACTTCCTAGCACTCGCCCCAGTTGTACAACCGACTTTGCTAGCGATGGTTCACTGACAAAATACGCTCTCATTTGCCGAGATGATAGTTAGCATAGCCTTCAGCTACGTCATTTGCTACGACCTAGCAAGGCGCAATTACCAGTTACTATTGAGATTATGAATAATGTACCATCAAGCGCGATGTTCACCATTTATGGATTAAAGTTAATTATTCCACCAGCTACGTCAGTTTTTTTCTAAGTCTAATTCCCTTGTCCTGTTCCAGACCTCACGCCAGCCTGCGTGAGCTAAAACGCGTGCCTTTCGGCTTCCTCTTGTAGTACCGGGTTGGTTCTCTTGCCAATCCACAACAGATTCAGTATACTGGCCTAAGCAATATTTATATCCAGGGCAGGAGGATACGAGTGTAGTATGCGAAGGTCATAATTTTTCTTAAAGGGGAAGGGTGTGGGGGGGGGGGGGGGGGCAGCAGACCTCCTTGCCTTTACTAAGTTAACGAAAAAGAACACAGTATCCCCATATTCTTAACAATTATCTCTAGTTTACTTTTACTGGCAGACTTGTAATGAGATATGTTAGTGCATTTCATGCAGTGCACAGCCAATGAGCTTGGCGTTAAGAGAACTGTGCATGGAATATGTGAACTGTTTGTGTAGAGTGCCAGCCAGCATACCATTCCTGGCGTTTTCGAGCAATAACTCTAACTGGTGGGCCGGCCGGTGTGGCCGTGCGGTTCTGGGCGCGTCAGTCTGAACCGCGAGCCGCTACGGTCGCAGGTTCGAATCCTGCCTCGGGCATGGATGTGTGTGATGTCCTTAGGTTAGTTAGGTTTAAGTAGTTCTAAGTTCTAGGGGACTGATGACCTCAGATGTTAAGTCCCATAGTGCTCAGAGCCATTTTGAACCATCTAAGTGGTGGTCTCATGGCTTATCCTCATAACTTATCAACAACACTGCAGTGCCTCACAAGTGAAGAAGTTTTATAAATGGAAATGTGCCGGAGAGCCGCTTTGATCCTGCTGTATAGGCGCCAGGGGCCGAGCGGCAGGAAGCGGCAGAGCGCGGAGCAGGTGGTCCGCGGCAGTGTTCCATTATTAATGGCCAACGTGCGTAATCTGCGGCGCGCGGAATGTCCGCCGCCTTCTGCCGCGCCGCGGGGTCGGCGAACGCGCGGCCGCTGCGGCCAGCGGAGAGCCAGAAGGCGGCGCGGCGTAGCGTAGGCGACGCCACGGCGGCCGCCGCAGACCCACTGGGCTGCAGGGCGCCGCTCTGTCCGCAGCTCTTGCCGAGCGCACGGCTCCCCACCAAGTTCGTGAGGAACCGCACCACCGGGAAACATAAGCTGTAATCAGTCGCATAGTTCCTCGAAAAGTCAAAGAGTGCTTCACAGCCAGCGCTCTCCGCGAGCAGAAGGTGAACGCAGGGAGTTCTGTACCCCCTTCCTCGCCACGGGGAACAGGGTGGGGAGACGCGGGAAGCTTTTGTGAACGAGAAAATCCATCCTTAGGGAAATGCTTGGACGAATACAGTCTATGTACCGGGTGATTATAATTAAACTTTCTCTATTTAACACGTTGTAACACGGAAAGTAATTACCATATGAGGATCAAACTGCGAGGTGCCGGGTGGAGGAGAGTTTGTACCGCTTTAATTCAGACGAATCTTGCATGAGAACGAGACATACACTCGACCCTGTCCTTATCTACCAGCTAATTAATCATGTGCATAACGGTAACGGAAGGAAATCATGGTGGACCCTGCTAGTTGGTAAAATAAGGAGTGCACACTCACAATAATTTAATAAACATCGTAATCTACTAAAAAAAAAGATAACTTTGTCATAATAAACAACAGGTTCAAAAAATGGTTGAAATGACTCTGAGCACTATGAGACTTAACATCAGAGGTCATCAGTCCCCTAGAACTTAGAACTACTTAAACCTAACTAACCTAACGACATCACACACATCCATGGCCGAGGCAGGATTCGAACCTGCGACCGTAGCGGTCGCGCGGTTCCAGACTGAAGCGCCTAGAACAGCTCGGCCACACTGGCCGACTAGACAACAGGAAATGGGATTCTGCCTATATCTATGAAATTATATGCGCATTAAATATCACAATGAGATTTATTATATATCAGAACATAAATGCACATGATTGTCGCCACACACAGTGGGTAAAAGGATACGGTATACTGAAATATTCTGAGAATAAGAGTTGGCTCGAGAACAAGGGGCTCCTACTCTCTGTTATGCAATAGATTGACGATAATGACTGGAGGTCCTAATGAATCAAATATTAATCTCCCGACTATATAGCAGTATCGCAATTAGTAGTGAGAACTTAAATGGGATGACATGGAGAAACAGGCAAGGTGGACTTGTAGCGACGCAAGCGCGCTTCCTGCTGAGAGATTCAGTATAAAATTGGTAAGGTCCTACAATGCCGGAGCCGCAAAATACTGTAGCAGTACTGAAATCTGGAGCACGTCGTCGGTAGGCAGCGTCCTGAATACTTAGGCGCCGACTTCTGCCGTGCAGCAACTCTGTGTCAACCCGTGGCTGCGAAGGCTGTCCGAGAATTCTAAGTTTTTCCAAAGACGAGCGACCAAGTCGCAAGACCGTCCGACTCCGAGGAATATCAGATCCCGAATCCCCCTCTGCGATGCAATGTAAGCAGATAAGCCAGCATTGCTCAGCTCCCTACTCTCCTCAAAAATTGCGAATCGGCATTCAGTTCTGATTCCAGAATTCCCCCACACTGTCTCAGGACATCATTCGCGCCAGTAGCGAGCGTTCCCTCCAATTTCGAGCAGGGCTTTATGACAGCAACTAGCCTCGGTTTAAGTTGACCAATCATGCCTCTACCATTCACCTGAGGGCGCCGGACTTGCCGTTTGACCGGCTACTAAAACAACCTGCCTAGACCACCAGCCATCCAGTGCCAGACAGACGCACTCAGCAGGACACTGTCCACAAGTTTTCTCCATATCAGGAGGACAATGCAGTCAGTCGGTGCCAGGAATCTTCGTTCCGGACGCGCCGGAACGGTAAACACATAAACTGCGGCGACACTCAGACGTCTCGCATGTCGTTTCGCCCTGCATACAATAGGCGAAACTCGACCGACGTCAGTCGTTCCGCCAGGCGCTTAAGCCTATTGTACGAATTCAGGGAATCGCAGCCCCCAACCAGAAACGCAGTGTGCCGCGTCCTCCGACGCTCGCTCACACAAGCCACCCAGGGAAGTAAAACAACATGTTTAGGAATCGAGTGAAATGTATTTTTTTGAGCTCTCAATACAAATACTCTCATTACAGAAACTTTATTCCGTCTGTTACCACCGTGTAATGACACAGAACATTAATAAAATTGATGAAAATGAGAGGCGACATGCAAAAGAGGGCATGGAACCTCTCAAAACACGGTAGCATTAATGTCAAGGACGCCGGGAAGAGAAATAAAGCAGAATCACTTCAATTGAAAGACTTTTAATGTGCTGGTACGTTACATCATATCATTACATACCGGTACCATTACTGCTACAAAAGGGGTTCAATATGGCGCCCATCAGTGTCCAGAAGAGTATGTAAGCGGAGGATTGCATTCTGCACAGCACAATGAAGCATGCCCGTAGGCGTGCTGGTTACCTCTCTTGAATTCTGCGCTTCAGATCAGCACATGCGTGCATCTTCCCCTGGTAAACCCCACAACCAGAAATCATAGGAAGTGAGATCAGGTGATCGTGCCGGCCAAGCATTTGGAAACGATCGGCTGATAATTCGATCGTTTCCAAACGTGCTTCGGAGAAGCAGGTGAACTCCACGAGCGATGTGCGACGGGGCCCCATCTTGTGTGGAAACCGTTGACTTCAATTCGTCGCTCTCCTGCAGGGCGGGTATGACATGCTGGCGAAGCATATCGAACTAGTGCTGGCTAGTCACACTGCACGTCTTTGGTACTTGAGCGCCAGCCTGTTCAAAAAAGAATGGGCCAATGATGAACATAGTCGTGAAGCCACACCATACTGTGACACGTTTATCGTACAGAGCAACTTCATGCACAGTGACTGGAGGTGAAGATTCCGACATTCGGCAATTCTGTGTGTTCACCTCACCCGCCAGCAAAAAAAGAGATTCGTCCGTCCATAGGATGGTCCAGGGCCAGCCTTCGTCAACTTCAGCCCTTGCGAGATATGGATCTTGCACGGATACCATTTGACAATGATTCGAAACACTTTCTGTGTAGTGGACCACGGGGTTCAACTGTCGTCACACGCCACGCGCACTGCCTGACGATCTGAAATTGCACGCAGCGATTTCTTCCATAGCAACAGTGATTTCACCGAGCGAGGTGGCGCAGTGGTAGCACACTGGACTCGAATTCGGGAGGACGACGGTTCAATTCCGCGACCAAGCACCCTGATTTAGGTTTTCCGTGATTTCCCCGGCAAATGCCGGTATGGTTCCTTTGAAAGGGCACGGCCGACTTCCTTCCTCGTCGTTCGCTAATCCGATGACACCGATGACCTCGCTGTTTGGTCTCTTCCCCCAAACAACCCAACCCAACCCAACAGTGATTTCATCAATTATCTGTGGTGCAACCGGTTGTCGGCCGCTTCCCGGAGCGACGCCCAGTTCTCCAGTTGCTTTGAACTTATTCATCATGCTCCGAACAGCAGCTGGAGAAAGATTACTCTTCCGTAAACCTTTCAGCCGGCGATACTTCGAAGTGCAGCTGCAACATTACTATTGTTTTGATAGTAGAGCTTCACCAATAATGCCCTGCTCCATTTGTCCAAGCTCATGTTGACAGGTCAAGAAGTATACTGCGACTGGTCACGTGTGTGAGACTACGAATCGCGATGACTGATCACCCGGCACCTGGTGGCCATAGTTGGAACTGGACGGTGGCGCTGTGATGCATGAAAATCATGCACCCCATACTCTGTGCATTAATGCTACCAAGTTTAGTACTCGTACAGTAATTAGTTTCCGTGTTATAACGTGTTAATTACTGGAAGTTTAATTATAAACACCTGGTAATTCCTGTCGCGTTGCAGACCAATTACTTCATGCTGGAAACAAGCGCTATCTGCATGGTAGGTTCATAGGAATCTATTCCTATTACTTCACAGGAAGTAATAGGAATAGAAAACTGAAAATCGCTAATTTCAGGAACCGGATATTTTGAGCGGTTGTAACAGTCAGGTTAAACTGACCAGGAAAAGAAACCGATTTAACCTAAAACAGGTTCTTTCAGTGATAACCGCCGTCCCTAGGTGGCAATCGTTAAAAGAAAGGCATTTTTGGTGGCGGCGAGATGTTTTCACGAAACTTCAGTCACCAGCTTTGTCCTCTAAATACGAAAATATTTCATTGCCGACAAGCTACATAGACAGAAATGATAATAGCAATAAAATGAGGGAGATCAGTGCTCATACATAAGGATTTAAGTGTTTTCTTTTTCGCACGCGCTGTTGGAGAGCGGAACGGTGGAGGAATATGCTGAATGTAGGTGGTTCGATGATCCCTCTGCCTGAAACTTAAAAGCGACAATTGCGGAATAGTCACGTAGATGTGGATATGTAGATGTACGGCCGCAGGTAATGTTTCCCAGGTGGGGTAGGGGGTGGGGGAGGGAAGAGGGAATAACAAACTGCGACCGTATCTCCACCTCCCCCCCCTCCATCCTCCCCACCCCGCCCCCTCCCCCACCAGGCCCAGTCTCCAGAACGGACTTGCTGTGAATCTGTGCAAGATCTGCACACGACACAGTATCCGCACGTTTCACAAAACTGCACAAGCAGTTGATGTACCTCGCTCGTGCCTATATTATGTACATATATACAGCGAGCGCTGTGTTTTGCGGCCGGCCTGCTGCCTGCTATCGCTTTCGCTCGTCCTGCGAGGGTGCCGAACTGGGCCGTAGTATGCTGGAGAAGCTGGTGATGGCAAAATGACGTGTCACTCGATACGACTACTAAACCTGGTAGCAATCGACCCAGTACACCACCCGTGTATGTGAGTGGACCCTCCGGGATCGCAACGGATAAAAAAAGCCAAATATCTGTGACAAGCAGGAATACAAATGCCACTGGCACTCGTTCCACTCGCAGCTATTTCATCTTTCGTGTATTGAGCAGACCGAAGCCACAAAGCCGGCCGGTGTGGCCGTGCGGTTCTGGGCGCTTCAGTCTGGAACCGCGTGACCGCTACGGTCGGAGGTTCGAATCCTGCCTCGGGCATCGATGTGTGTGATGTCCTTAGGTTAGTTAGCTTTAAGTAGTTCTAAGTTCTAGGAGACCGATGACCTCAGATGTTAAGTGCCATAGTGCTCAGAGCCATTTGAACCATTTTTGAAGCCACAAAATGGAACAAACTCATTCCTGTTACAGTTCGCTGTCGCATATAATTATCGAATATTGCAGAACATACCTATGTTACAATATCATGAAGGTTCCAGATTCTTTTACAGACGTGAAGACGAAGTAAACCTACTACCTTTCATTTTTTAACACGTCTAATCACATGACCAAGACGAACACATACCACTTCTCACTTTAATATCGTTCATCGTAGTGTCCCCTGATCGCTGTTACCGCCGATCACAACAAATCGTAACAACAGTGACATATTTGTGATAAATCGCCACCGTCCGTTGCCTTAAAACGGCGTACTGTCATAACTCGCAACTTATGATACGAAATACGATGAAATTCATCGTGGCGTCTCCAAAGCTGTTCACATGTCGACTGCTAAAGAGTTTCGTGGCCGCACAGAGTGCCACGACGTTTTGACCACACTTTAGCTCCAAAGCTCCGAATGACACTAGCTAACGTCCGCTTCTGTATGCGCCTCACGCGACATGGCCTGCCTAAACGGGCAGCTGGCGTGCATGCGCATCCGCCGACATGACGTGAGCTGCCCGCCTTCTTGCCCCACGCCACTGCCGTCCTCACATCTGCCATCACAAGTGGTCATCACCTTCTGAGTGTATCAGATCGTCTAGCGTAAATTCCGCTTGAAGCGGCGATTCTTATTTCCAGAATGAAATTGTCACTCTGCAGCGGAGAGTGCGCTGATATGAGACTTCCTTGCAGATTATAACTGTGTGCCGGACGGAGATTCGAACTCTGGACCTTTACCTTTCGTAGGCAAGTTCTCTACCGACAGTTACTCAAACACGACTCACGACGCGCCCTCACAGTTTCACTTGATCTGCCTGAAGATTTTAATTGTCTTGTTCGTTATTTTTACAATACGGGGTTGAATTGCTTTTAATCATCATTACCGAGCGTCCACGTCATTCTGTTACTTGTATGCGAAATATACGCGAAAAAAAAACAGCCTTAGTATCAGATACGGTTTCATATGTGTTTCCCGTGTATATCTGAAACATGTAAGCCTACCTTCGATGACAAGTCTTCAGAAGGGAAAGTAGCTGCGGGCGTATTCTACGGCAGTGTTATGCGCCCTTCCTTTTTCACAATATAGTGGATAACGTCAGAAGCACCATGAGGCTGTTTGCAAATGACGCTGTTGGATACAGGGAAGCCACATTGCTAGTAAGCTGTAGTGAAACGCAGGAAGGCTTGCAGAGGATCGACACGTGGTACATGCATTGACAGTTGACAGTTGAGTCTAGACATCGTCAAATGTAGCTAACTGCGCATAGATGAGCGAAACGGACTGTTCTTGTTTGATTAGACGTCGTCCAACAATCAATAGAAACAATCAATAAGACTGAGCGATTTAAAGTGCAACAGTTAATTATAAGAGAGACAAACAGATTTCATCGAAGAATCCAGAGGAAATGAAGTCCACTGAGGAAGGAGGTTGCTTACGAAATCCTCATGTGACCGATACTTGAGTATTGTTTGTCAGTCTGGGACTCGTTCGCACGACAGTGAGACGCCATCCACCGCCCATTCTTTCTCGATGAGTTTCGGTGCACACATCTTAAAATCGGAAGACGCTAGACTGACTTTCTTTTTGGGGTCCTTTGCCAACTGGCCTAGACTGTCATTATAAACCAATCATTCATGTACTGACGCATACAGAAAGGCGATTTTCATACGTATCTCTACGTTTATTCTGCAATGACTCATCTAATTTCGAGTACATGGTTCGTCATTCTACTGGCCCGCTTCGGGTTCTCAGTAGATTTCAATACGCTTTTTCTGTCTGGTAGTATAAGTGGGAACTGGAACACTTATGACGAACGTCCTACATATATCTCACGAAAAGACCATAAGGCTAAAAACTGGAGAGATCGGACCTGATACAGTGCTTACCAACACTTCTTCTTTCGGCGCACTTTTGACGAATCGAATACGAAAAGCTACATGATTTACTCTCTTCCGCACACTATAATGGTGTCTTGTGGTGTGTAGATGTAAAGGTTTCGTTTTGTTTATTTACATAAACTTCGTCGCTTTTGAGTGTATCTATCTTTTGCAAGCATGGACTGCAGAGAAGATACAGGAAAAACACTCCTTTTGTTTTTTGACAAGAACATCCAACAGTGTGACACACTCCGTTGCACCTGATTACGGTTGTAAATGGGCTATGCGGTATGTCTGTTAAGGGAAAAATAAATGGATAAATAAAGTACCATTGAATCTGTAACCACATGGACATAATCATTTCTTTTTAGGCAATAAAATACGAGTATATGTGATTAAGGGGTATTTTGTTTTAACTACACCTGTGAATACACTATTTTATTTTCTGTAGTTCCATCTTGTTTAAATGGAATGAGGCTGCGGCTTGCCGAAGACTTGCCAATGAGGCACCGAAACTCGTAGCTAAATAAAATTATTAAATAAAATTACGCGTGTTAATTTTATTTAATAATTTCATTTAGCTACGAGTTTCGGTGCCTCATTGGCACCATCTTTACGCTTCTATACACGAAACTACGTTAAGTCATCTAGTCGTTTGTGCACCACTATAACCGCGCGACTGCTATTGTCGCAGGTTCCAATCCTGCCTCGGGCATGGATGTGTATGATGTCCTTAGGTTAGTTAGGTTTAAGTAGTTCTAAGTTCTAGGGGACTGATGACCACAGATGTTAAGTCCCATAGTGCTCAGAGCCATTTGCACCACTATATCCAACTGGTTTCCGTAGACTTTTCGGTCGGGGTGGAACCCTTCACACCTCTCTGTTTTAGTGGTTGGAGCATTGTAGTAAAGATTTCAGAGAAACTCCATTACTCACCTATAACATTTAGTTCGCTCTCGTTTTGAACTTTATATGTAATTTTCCAACACCGAGTAACTGCAAGTACAATAATCAGTCTAATCAGTCTCAAGTATTTGATTTAATGATTTAATGTAGCGTTCGTCTCAATCCCTACTCCTCAACAACAACAACAAAAAAAAGAGAGAGAGAGAGAGAAACAATAATAGCAAGAACCAAGGATCCGGGAAAACTTGTCACAGTTGGGCCAATCTATGAATAAGCATCATCCAGGGTCACTATCTGTCAAGGTTACGTGCTACGTTAACGAGTTGTCTTCATGAATAACGGCAACTGGAAGCTGAATACCACCACTCAGATTATGGTAATATCTTTTCAATAAAAGCCACTCATTCGGTATGAATCAAATCGTGTCCTTCAGCATGTTATCATCATCATTATTATAACTATGCCTCGTACGTAATACGTCATCGAAATGCCATGGAGAGGCACTTCAAGCATTATTATAACGTTGATTTGTCTCTTCTGTTTCAAACTCACACCACCGTTCTTTTCGTACGGAAGCTGGTGTCGTGATGTTGGACAAGCCATTTCCTTAACATTCGGAACAGAATTTTCTTACGAGTCATTGAAGCTACCTGCCGTGTCCGAAATTAAGTAGTCGTCCCATCAGTGCTTTGGATAAACAGGACGGAGTCGAGAGCAAAAACCGTGATGACAAGAGACAAACCTGCCTTTTATTGCAACGCAGAGTGAAACAGGGGGAAAAGAAAAAGTCAGCGAGGCTGTGCTGCCGCTTTAGGCCTCCCGACAAGAGCGATCGCCGGCGCGGTGACAGCGGGCAGCGGGCGGCGGGCCACTCAATTTGTGCCGCGCTGACGGATGGACCCGTCCCGCGCTGGCGCACGGCAGTCGCCGCGCAGCGCGCTCTGCGCGTCGCAGTTTTGCGAGTTCCGTCGTACGGATGCATCATCTATTTTTTTGCTTATTGTATGCAAGGCAAATAGTTATCATTTTGGAGCTAATGGTGCTAGTTTCCCAACAAGCAGTCGTTTTTATTTCATTTCGAGAAGCCTGCAGAGAAAAGTGTGTATATTTAATGGCTCGTAACATATTTGTATTAAATTAGCTGATTATACAACTAATTAACCGGTTAGTTAATCGTTCCAACGTTCTCTTTGATACGGAAGGGAATCTATGTACAGTATAAAATCGAATTAACTCTTTTTACATAT
The DNA here is from genome assembly GCF_023864275.1 of Schistocerca cancellata. NCBI lineage: Eukaryota > Metazoa > Arthropoda > Insecta > Orthoptera > Acrididae > Schistocerca > Schistocerca cancellata. Next base: position 696,379,748 of record NC_064627.1, on the reverse strand, counting down.
TTTGGGATTGAAAGTACACGACATTAACCATGAAGTAAAATGTTTTCCAGTTTCTCTATAATACTGATTAGACGCAACACTTGGTTATAAACAACACACTTAGTTTCTATTCCAGGTAGAGGGTGCTGCAACACTAGAACGGCTAAAACGAGATAGAGCGGTATTTTGCTTCATTGAAATCTCACTTCTGAAAACTTAGCAGCTGGAGGGTTGGGTTGGGTTGTGTAGGGAAGGAGACCAGACAGTGAGGTCATCGGTCTCATCGGATTAGGGAAGGGCGGGGAAGGAAGTCGGCCGTGCCCTTTCAAAGGAACCATCCCGGCATTTGCCTGGAGCGATTTAGGGAAATCACGAAAACCTAAATCAGGATGGTCGGACGCGGGATTGAACAGGCGTCCTCCCGAATGCGAGTCCACTGTCTAACCACTGCACCACCTCGCTCGGCTTAGCACCTGGACCTTAAACATACAGAAGCATATTACTTACACGCGGCAAGCAAACCAAAACAAAAGATAAAAAAATCACAGTGAGACATAAGAAAAAAAGTTCTTTGATCTCTACTGGAGCTAAAAATGTTTTGAATGATTCAAATACGATTCTACATATTGCATGCAAAAGAACTTGTCGCTCTTCTACCAGTTGTGTACTTTACGTCTGTGGAGGAGCGAAGAGGCCCTAATAATAGAAAAAAATTTCAGATCAGACCTGCGTTCAAGAAGTACCAACGAAAAGACGAACAAAATTATAAACCTGTATCTCTGATGTTGGTCTGTTGTATATTTTTGGAACATGTTTTATGTCTCGTATAATGATATTTTTGGAGATATAAAGTCTCCTCTCTAGGAATCGGCATCGGTTTCTAAAACAACGATCGTCCGAAAACCAGCTCGCTCTGTTCGACCACGAGACCCAGAAAGCAGTTGATACAGGCGTGGAAGACGTTCGATACAGTTGCACACTGCCGCCTAATGAACAAAATACGAGCGTAAAAATTTTCGACCAACTGTGTGATTGGACTGAAGAGTTTCTAGGAAACAGAACATAGCACATCTTTCTCAATGGAGAGAAGTCTTCAGACGTAAAAGTAACTATGGGTGTACCGCAAGTGAATGTCATAGGACCATTAATTTTCACAGTATTTGTAAATGACTTAGCAGACAACGCTAGAAGCTTCATAAGGCTTTTCACGGATATTGGTATTGGACAGGGAGTCGCAACGCTGGCAAATTGTTGCGAAATGTACGAAGACCTACAGAGGATCGAAGTTTGGTGCAGGGAATGGCAACTGACTCACTACATAACTAAGTGGAAATCCTCATTACTGTACGATTCGACGATTGCTAAACTGCCATTGGAAGCAGTTACATTCATTGAACATCTGGGAGTATGCGAACGGAGCGATTGGAAGTGGAACCACCACATTAACCAAGTCGCAGATACGACAGAGGTGCCAGACTGATATCAGCTGGAAAAGTTCTCAGAAAGTGTATAACGACGAACCAGGTAGCTTACAAACCGTCATTTGACCGATGCATAAGTATTTCTCGGCAATCTGAACTGTTACCACAGTGGGTTGGTGGCTAAAATAGAGAAGATTAAAAGATGATAAGGTTTTCCACGTCGGCTGCCACAAACACAAATTCATTAAAAAACAATTCTGTTTTTCGCCTTGGCTATCTGTCATTTATGTCATACGATCAGCTGATTTTGGAGACTACCATTTTCAAGTGCTGCTGCTATCGTAGTTACCTTACAGTTGCGCTCTCTGTGGGGTCATGCTATCTAAATAACAAACTTACATTTGTATACGCACATAGAGGGTGACGTCCGAACCTTAGAAGAGTGATGCCGGCACGGTAGCTCAGCGTGCCCAGTCAGAGGGCTAGCTGCCCTCTGTAATAAAAAAAAAACTGAGTTAATGGATGAACAACTAACTGAAACGGGTGTCTTTCGACGTCCACCCACAGCAGATACCACGAACGAAAACGGACAAAATGATTTTTTTTTTAAAGAAAAAGAAGTGGTCGGCGCGGATGACTGCCATGTGGGGCACCCGGGTTCGATTCCCAGTGCTGCCAGAGACTTTTTTCCTTAATGAGTTGACTGGTGCGGGATGCACTCAACCTCATGAGGCCAACGAGGAGCTACTTGATCGATTAGTACCGATTTCAAACTCGAGAAACCCAACAACGACCGGGAGAGCGGTCTGCTGATATTATGCCCATCCATGCCGCATCTAAAGGCGCCATTCCAGAGGATGACAAGGCGGTCGGTCGGGCCCGAACGGCCCGTCTAGGAGCAGAACCTGAAATTCAACACAGGGTGAAGGTGTAAGGTTACGACGACAGGAGCACTTGGAAATAGTACGCCACCGAAATCAGTTGATCTTATGCGGTAAATGACAAACAAAGTGAAAATGGAATGTCTTTCAACCCACGAACGTTCGTTTAGTGAGCGCGGAGATGTTCGCCCAACTTTAGTGGCAGACATTACAAGACAGGAGTTTTGCATCACGATGTGGTTTACTGCAGGGCGTGTGTTCCGAGAAGAGTCAACCAAAGTATTGCTTTCTCCTACTTATACTCTCTAAGACAAATTAAAAAAAAAAGACCCACGACGAAAGAGTTATCCGAATGGGACTGAAATCGGTAGGTGTAACGTACATGTACTGACAACCAATCATAACAGTTTTAGAAAAATTGGATCATTTATTCAAGAGGAAGAGCTTCACAAATAGAGAAAGTCTAACGCGCTGGTCCTTCTTGTGCCTTTATGTAAGCAGTTATTCGGATTGACATTGACTGACACTGTTGTTAGCTGTCCTCCTGAGGGATCTTGCGACATTCTCTCCAATTGGCGCGTTAGATCGTCAAAATACCGAAATGGCTGGAAGGTCTTGCCCATAATGCTCCAAACGTTCTCAGTTGGTGAGAGTTCCGGCCACCTTGCTGGCCAAGGTAGGCTTTGGCACAGTGAAGGATACAGTAAAACCTCAAGGAGGGGGCGCTAAGGGTATCTTTACTTTTACGGTAACAAAAAATAATCAAGTCACACGCAAAGTTTAAGAAAGTTTTATTTAAACTGATTATTCACATACACAAGACAATGCCATCTTATGATATAAAAAAGTTACAATTGTGGTCCTCTTCCTTAAATGATAGGGGCTGACTGACGGGGGCGGCGCGGGTGGCAATGCGGACGGCCCCGCCACTGGTTTGGCGAGCGCTAAGACAAAATATGGAAACTCTCGCAGTGTACGGGCGGGGGTTATTTGCTGGCGTGTAAGCCTGGGCTGGCTTACCATGAGGGGTGCCGTAGATGACAACCAGAGGGGTCCTGCTGGCACCCCAGACCATCCCTCTGGCTGTTGGGCCTTACGACGGGTATTCCACGGCTGTCCGGGACGTCTCCAGACAATCTTCGCTGGTTATCGGGGCTCAGTTCTAAGTGGGACTCATCACTGAAGAACACTGTACTACACACAGTGAGGTTCCAGGCCGATGTCCAGGGTCTTCCATTGTAAGTAGGCTGTTTAGGTTGTTATATTGGTAACGCCACCGCCACCTAGCGCTCTGTATGAAAATCACTGTCTGCGCTGTGTGCACTCTGTGGCTGGGTGGCATTGTTGGAATATTTGCTATTGTACTGCTGGGCTGTTGGATGTGAACAGCCCGTAGCGTTGCGCAGTTGGAGGTGAGCCGCCAGCAGTGGTGGCCGTGGGGAGAGAGATGGCGGAGTTTTGAGAGCGGACGATCTGGACGTGTGTCCATCAGAGACAGTACATTTGCAAGACTGGATGTCATGAACTGCTATATATATTATGACTTTTGAACACTATTAAGGTAAATACATTGTTTGTACTCTATCAAAATCTTTCAATTGCTAACTATGCCTATCAGTAGTTAGTGCCTTCAGTAGTTCGAATCTTTTATTTAGCTGGCAGTAGTGGCGCTCGCTGTATTGCAGTAGTTTGAGTAACGAAGATTTTTGTGAGGTAAGTGATTTCTGAAAGGTATAGGTTATTGTTAGTCAGGGCTATTCTTTTGTAGGGATTATTGAAAGTCAGATTGCGTTGCGCTAAAAATATTGTGTGTCAGTTTAGTGTTGATCAGAATAGGGAAAGAGCGAAATGTCTGAGTACGTTCAGTTCTGCTCAGCTGTTTGAAAATCAAATAATGTAAGAGGTTTATCAGCACAGTAATTCATTAATTTTTTTCAAGGGGGACGTTTCACCATCTCGGGATTTTGAACATCTAATACGTCAGTTGAACAGAATTTGGCACGATATCTCTCCGGAAGGCATCCAACAACTCTATCAATTAATACTAAACCGAATAACTGCTTGCATAACGGCCACAGGCGGACCAACTCATTAATGTGAAGCTTTTACTCCCGAACATATCATTCAGTTTTTCTGAAATCGTATACTCATGTGTTTGTCTGTACATTTACATCACATCCACCGATTTCCTCCCCTTTCGCGTACTTACTTCGTGATGAGTCGTTTTTTGGTCTTAGGTATATTTAACGAAAAGATATGAACACAAGTGGACACAAAGTGCCCCCCCCCCTCTCTCCCCTCCCCACCCTACACACTGTAAGAAGGCTTCCGGAGTACAAATGTAGATATGGGCGTGCTTCACATACAACACGTAAAAGACAGCCGGACTGCAATATTTGATGAGAAAACTGCTAACAAAAGCATCTGGGTACTTGAAATCGGTCCAAGGCCGTAAATGTGCAGTAATACTGAAAATGAGTTAAAAATTGTCAGTTGCAGACACCATACAGTCACTATAGAAAAGCCGAGCGGGGTGGCGCAGTCCTTAGAACACTGGACTCGCATTCGGGATGACGACGGTTCACTTCCGCGTCCGGCCATCCTGATTTAGGTTTTCCGTGATTTCCCTAAATCGTTTGAGGTAAATGCCGGGATGGTTCCTTTGAAAGCGCACGTCCGACTTCCTTCCCCAACCTTTCCTAATCCGATGAGACCGATGACCTCTCTGTTTGGTCTTTTCTCCCAAAAAGATCCAACCACTGTAGAAAAGCTATGTCTCGAGGAAAAACAACATTCCCTTGGAATGTTTCTACTGTTAGTTGTGAGGAACCTCATCATTGTTAAAGCCTTTACAGAAAACATTTTCGTGGGTCTGGCGTTAATCCAAGGTCATATGCGTAAACTGCATATTTTTAAAGTGAAGAGCTGAGCTGCTGACAAGCGGCAGGGAATTATCACGTCAGTAACAACATTTGCATAAACATCGGAGCACTTCTGTCGGGTAGTGTTTTCCCCGCGCCGCCTGTCGAACACGCACCCTGCGCCGCTACTTACATCTCACCGGCTATCCGAGAGCGGCTCTTTTGCATATCTATCTCGAGGCTGCCAGTCACAGCTGTATCGATGGATCTGGGAGCCGTGATAGACCACAGAAACAAAGGAACAGCATCCTATTCACGATATACTTATCGAAATGTCATCTTTAGTCCGACACTGCGATACGGTGCTAACTTATTCCGAAGCTCAGTTCAGTCACTAGAGTGGAATACCGCCTCTCGGTGTATCGCTGTTTTTATATATATTTGTGACGTTTTTCTGTTCGTCGCACAAAAACAACATTCACCACGGCTTCTTTCACTTCTGGTACCACCTGCTTTTAATATTATCTCCAGTACACAAATATCTTTTATGACTTATTCGTCTCATAGTCTAAGTGAATATTAGTAATTCCCTTTAAAATCTTAGACTGTCATCAACTAGGTATGGATTCCTCACTTAAGTTTTTACTTTTTTTTACATACTCAGCAGAGGGAATCCCCAACCACCCCACAGACATCATGCACATATATTCTTTTTATTAATTTGGAAGTACTTATGTTTGTAAACTCACTAAAAAAATGGTTCAAATGGCTCTGAGCACTATGGGACTTAACTTCTGAGGTCATCAGTCTCCTAGAACTTAGAACTACTTAAACTTAACTAACCTAAGGACATCACACACATCCATGCCCGAGGCAGGATTCGAACCTGCGACCGTAGCGGTCGCGCAGTTCCAGACTGTAGCGCCTAGAACCGCTCGGCCACTTCGACCGGCTACTCACTAAAAACTAATTACATATGTAGGAAGTAGAAAGCAATTTATGGCAATGTTAGATGGCCGAGATCTTCGATGTTTAAGGACGTTTAGAAAATCCCAGAAGCGAAATGGTAAGGCACTGGGTTCACATTCGAAATTAGCGAGGTTCATACGCCCGGTCATCCAAACTGTGACTAACGAAGCTTTGACTAAATCAGTTGTCGTACAGAGGAAGCAAACTTTAAGCTTTCGGTATCCCTCGTACGTATTCACGGTGCGTCATTTTTTGCTCAGATCTCTTTTGTAATCTGTCTTTGCATTTCAGTATCCGAATTTCCGACAGCACTATAGAAAAAATTTCCATTCCTGATAGCTCATGCGTACTATTGGAAAATTAGCTTCACGTCCCAAACGCCACTACTGTCGAATGAGCTTCCTTTAATCAAGTGTACGATACGGAACGAAAATATACCTATTTCGCGTGGAAAGAATGAAGGGAGGAAAATATATGTTTGGGGATGCATGTCTCGTAGGTGCGGTTCGCCGCTTATAATGACCTCAGTTTCAGGTGGCCAAGAACAGTGAAAGAAATAAAACTTGACCTTACTGAAGGAAGGAAGAGGGAAAATTAGGGCTTAACGTGTCGTCGAAATGGTTCAAACGGCTCTGAGCACTATGGGACTTAACATCTGAGGTCATCAGTCCCCTAGAACTTAGAACTACTTAAACCTAAGTAACCTAAGGACATCACACACATCCAAGCCCGAGGCACGATTCAAACCTGCGACCGTAGCGGTCGCGCGGTTCCAGACTGAAGCGTCTAGAAGCGCTCGGCCACATTGGTCGGCAACGTGTCGTCGAAGACGCGGGCATTACAAGCGGTGCATAAGCTCGGTTTGAGGAAGGAAATCGGTCCTTCCGGCATTTGCGTCTAGCGTTTTGGCAAACGCGTAGTTAACGTAAAGCTTGATGGTCGGACAGGGATTCGAAGCCACGTCCCCCAGAAGGGCGGGTCTAGTGTGTTACCACATCGCTATCTCGCTCGGTTTTTCTGATGGAACCAGCGTTGCTTTCGACTGAGGCGATTTTCGAAAAACTTGGAAAACCTGAGTCGTGTTGGTGGAGAGAGGCTCTGAACATTGTTCCAGCGTCTTAGCAGCACCTTTGTCTTCTCCCTTGTTCAGAAAACGAATGTGGCTGGAACTTCTTTCTCGTTTTTTGTGTCTCAGGTGATATAGGTTATATACCTTCTTTCGTGACTGTAATGAAACTCTTATTTAGACCACACGCGCTTCCCTTTATCTCAAAGCAGCTTCAACGGTCAATAGAACAATTTACTTCTTGTTACAAAACTGTTTGTCAAGATCGTAATCAGTTCTCTTGTTTAACAGTACTACCGTTAAACATCCCGCGTCTGGCCATCCTGATTTAGGTTTTCCGTGATTTCCCTAAATCGCTCCAGGCAAATGCCGGGATGGTTCCTTTCAAAGGGCACGGCCGACTTCCTTCCCCGTCCTTCCCTAATTCGATGAGACCGATGACCTCGCTGTCTGGTCTCCTTCCCCGAAACAACCAACCAACTACCGTTAAACAGTATCAAATTACAATTTTTTGTATCCTGCAAACTGTTTGGTGGTAGTACGATAAAACGTGAGAACTGTTTACGATCTTGACAAATACATTTGTAAGAAAAACTTAATTCTTACAGTGGCCACTAAAGATGTAGCCAATAATGATGGTCTGAAATAAAGCGAATAGGGTATTGTATAAGTAAAACGTATTACTGTCACAAAAGACGGAAAATAACATACCGGGCGATTCGAAAACAAAGAACGCAATTCAATAGTTTGTTACAGACAAACCATAAAAGATAGAAACACATTGCGCATTTCACTGGATAGAGTAATGTTCAGAGATTTGTCACAGATGGTCTGTTGTCCGTTTGTAGCAAAATGGCGACTACACAAACAGAGAAATAATTCTGTATGTTGGAATTTGCGCGAAGTCAATCCATTGCTCAAATGCAACGTGCATTCCGCCGCCGATTCAGCAAGAAGCCGCCTCTGCACCAGCGAATTTATAACTGGCGTACTCAGTTCTTGGAAGTTGGCTGCATATGCAAAGGGAAGAGCACTGGTCGGCCACGCACGTCTGGCGGAAATGTGGAGAGCATCCAAGGTACGTTCCCACGGAGCCCTCTGACGTTCACAAGACAGGCAGGTCACGAACTTCAACTTCCTCAAACAAAGATGTAACATGTCCTGAAGCGATGCCTCCACATGAAGCTTTACAAGTTGCAGTTGCTACAGCTACTGCGTCCCGACGACCGTAACAGGACACTTTTTCCGAACAATTAATCTTTTCGGACGAATCGACATTTCGTCTATGGGGTACAACAAGCCACCGTAATGTAAGAATTTGGGGATCACAAAATCGTGGCGTCGTCGTCGAACATGAAAGAGACTCACCCAAACAATGTGTTTTGTGCCGTTTCTGTTCACGAAGTTTACGGACCTTCCTTTTTTGCGGAGGAAACTGTGACAGGAATATCATACATGGACACGCTGAAAAATTAGTTGTTTCCTGAACTTCGCGAGTATTCCAATAATTACATTTTTATGCATGACGGCGCTCACCTCACTTTCATCTTGAACTGCAGCGTTATCTTAACAACACCATTCCACAATCTCGGGTTGAAACAGGTGGGCAATAAAATCTTGTTCATTGCTTTTGGCCTCCCAGGTCGCTAAACTTTACATTTTGCAATTTTTTTTCCTGTGGCGACCCTTAAAAGACAAGAGTCTTTGTTCCAGCCATAGACAGCTACTCTTCAAGAACTGAGAAATCGAATTGTTGAAGCTGTCGATTCAGTAAACAGGACCAGAAATTAAACAGCACAATTCTAGCACATTGGATCACCAATCACAGCTGTCAATTATAAATTTTCACCAATCACCAGAAATTTTATCTCCACCAAGTTGTATCTCAGTCCTAGGTAATTGCATTGATGAATTAAAGTCACCCAACCCAGTTGGCATAATCTGCCTCTCTGAACACCATGTGACCACTGGTATAGGAACTAGGCCTAAGCACAATGAGAAACTCAGACAGGAGAGTACTGCAAATGTTAGAATAAGGAAAGGTTCTCGTAAAAGTATAATTAAAAATAATGTAAGTATATTTCATCAAAATATTGGGAGTTTAAAGAATAAAATAGATGAGCTTCTGGTTTGTTTAGAAGATTTAGAAGCTGAGGATGAAATAGATATACTATGCCTGTCTGAGCATCACATTGTCTCTGATATGGATAAGGTAAATATAAGTGGATATAAGCTCTCTGCACATGTAATGAGAGAAAATATGGAGAAAGGAGGAGTTGCCATATATGTCAAAAGTTATCATTGTGCAAAAAGTATAGAAACAAAAATGTTTTGTGTAGAGAAACATATAGAAGCATGCGCCTGTGAGCTTAAATTAAATAAAGGAACATTTATAATTGTAACTGTATATAGGTCCCCATCAGGAAATTTTCATCTATTTCTGAAAAATTTGGACTCCTTGTTGTGCTATCTGTCAGACAGGGGGAAGCAAATTATTATTTGTGGGGACTTCAATGTAGATTCTCTGAAAGAGGGTAATAGGAAAAATGACCTTGAAGTATTACTCGGTTCTTTCAATTTGACACCCGTTATTGATTTTCCTACTCGGGTGGTAAAAGATAGCAGCTCACTGATAGATAACTTCTTTATAGACCAAGATACGTTTAACCAGATAAATGCTCAGCCTGTTGAGAATGGTCTTTCTGATCATGGTGCACAGCTAGTTACAATATATGACATAGGTCCATTCAGCAGTACTAAACAGTCCTCCAAAGTAGTACGTTCAGTCAACGATTTAACAATTGCAAATTTCAGGGAAAGCCTACAGCAGTTAGACTGGGATGAGGTGTACCGTGAACCTGATGCCAATGTAAAATATAATTTATTTCATGACATTTTTGTAAATGCATTTGAAAACTGCTTCCCCAAGAAAATAGTTAAATATACTCGTAAGAAACCTTGTAACAAACCATGGCTTACTAAGGGTATAAAAATATCTTGTAACCAGAAAAGGGAAATGTATCTGACAGCAAGAAAGAGTAGTGACCCAGAAACAATCAAACATTATAAAAACTACTGTGTTATATTAAGAAAAGTTATTAAAAAATCCAGGAGTATGTGTATCATGTCTGAAATCAGCAACTCTGATAATAAAATTAAAACAATTTGGAATATTATTAAAAGAGAAACAGGTCAACCATGAGCAGAGGAAGACAGTATTACCATCAAATTGAATGAAAACTTTACGAACAAAAAGTCAGAAGTTGAAAATATTTTTAATAATCATTTCCTAAATGTTGTGGATATAGTAGGATCCAGGTGTTCATTAGAAGATGCTAGGCTGTTAATGGAAGAGGCCATACCTATGCAATTTGATACAATTGAAATCTCACCCACTTCTCCCTCTGAAATAAGGAAAATAATAAACTTGCTTAAAAACAAAAACTCACATGGAATTGATGGCATTTCCAGCAAAATACTAAAAGCTTGTTCTCAACAGATAAGTAAGATTCTCAGCCACCTATGTAATAGCTCTCTGGAACAGGGCATTTTCCCTGATAGACTGAAATATGCTATTGTTATAACTTTGCATAAAAAGGGGGATAGATCTGATGTCAACAATTACTGTCCAATCTCCCTTCTAACAGCTTTATCCAAAATTTTTGAGAAAGTAATGTATTTAAGAGTAGCTTCACATATCTGTAAAAATGAAGTACTAACAAAATGTCAGTTTGGTTTCCAGAAAGGGTTTTCAACAGAAAATGCCATATATGCTTTCACCAATCAAATTTTGAATGATCTGAATAACCGAACACCACCCATTCGGATTTTTTGTGATCTCTCAAAAGCTTTTGATTGTGTAAATCATGAAATTCTGCTAGACAAGCTCAAGTATTGTGGCATGAGTGGGACAGTGCACAAATGGTTTAATTCATACCTAACTGGAAGAGTGCAGAAAGTTGAAATAAGTAGTTCTCATAACATGCAAAGATCAGCACATTCCTCAAACTGGGGAACTATCAAGAATGGGGTTCCACAAGGGTCAGTCTTGGGAACTTTGTTGTTCTTAATATATATTAATGACTTGGCATTCTATATTCATGAAGAGGCAAAGTTAGTTCTCTTTGCTGATGATACAAGTATAGTAATCACACCTGACAAACAAGAATTAACTGATGAAACTGTTAATACTGTCTTTCAGAAAATTACTAAATGGTTCCTTGTAAACGGACTCTCACTGAATTTTGATAAGACACAGTACATACAGTTCTGTACAGTGAATGGCATGACGCCATTAATAAATATAGACCTTAATCAGAAGCATATAGCTAAGGTAGAATATTCCAAATTTTTAGGTGTGTCCATTGATGAGAGATTAAATTGGAAGAAACACATTGGTGATCTGCTGAAACGTTTGAGTTCAGCTACTTATGCAATAAGGGTCATTGCAAATTTTGGTGATAAACATCTTAGTAAATTAGCTTACTATGCCTATTTTCACTCATTGCTTTCATATGGCATCATATTTTGGGGTAATTCATCACTGAGGAATAAAGTATTTATTGCACAAAAGTGTGTAATCAGAATAATAGCTGGAGTCCACCCAAGATCATCCTGCAGACATTTATTTAAGGATCTAGGGATATTCACAGTAGCTTCTCAGTATATATACTCTCTTATGAAATTTGTTATTAACAACCAAACCCAATTCAAAAGTAATAGCAGTGTGCATAACTACAATACTAGGAGAAAGGATGATCTTCACTATTCAAGATTAAATCTAACTTTGGCACAGAAAGGGGTGAATTATACTGACACTAAAGTCTTTGGTCACTTACCAAATAGTATCAAAAGTCTGACAGATAACCAACAAGTATTTAAGAAGAAATTAAAAGAATTTCTGAATGACAACTCCTTCTACTCCATAGAGGAATTTTTAGATATAAATTAAGAAAAAAATTTAAAAAATGAAAAATAAAAATAATAAAAAAACACAAAAAATAAAAAGTTGATATATTAACTTAAGTATGTTGTTAAATTAAATTAATTATGTCATGTATTGGAAACTTTGACTCGTTCCACATCATTACGAAATATCGTATTCATGATCCATGGAACTAGTATTAATCTAATCTAATCTAATCTAATCTAATCATGTGTGGAATGAAATGGACTGCCGTTTCGATGTATCTTGAGCAACGCATGGCGCCGCGTTGAATGAGTGGTCTATGCGAACATAAAACTGTGAACCTTAGTCTATCCAGCGGTATGCGCAATGTGTTTCTATTTTTCATAGTTTGTAATAAACAACTGAAATCTTTTCTTTTTGAATCACCAAATGGCTCTGAGCACTATGGGACTTAACATCTGAGGTCATTAGTCCCCTAAATACTTAGAACTACTTAAACCTAACTAACCTAAGGACATCACACACATCCATGCCCGAGGCAGGATTCGAACCTGCGACCGTAGCAGCAGCGCGGTTCCGGACTGAAGCGCCTAGAACCGCTCGGCCACAACGGCCATCTTTTTGAATCACCCTGTATATTACTTTTATAACGGCGACTGCAAGGAAAAAGAGGCCTAAACACACAAAAATACAATATGTTATAATGGCTGGTCAGGCATACTTTATTTTCATTTCGTCGTTTCATGTTTTCTCTTTTTTCCTCTTCAGTTTGTGCTTGGTGTTTAAGAAGGGTAGTAGGAGTAATCCATCGAACTACAGAACTATATCATTGACCTCGGTTTGCAGTAGGGTTTTGGAGCATATACTGCATTCATAAATTATGAATCACCTCGAAGGGAACGATCTATTGATACGTAATCAGCATGGTTTCAGAAAACATCGTTCTTGTGCAACGCAGCTAGCTCTTTATTCGCACGAAGGAATGGCCGCTATCGACAAGGGATCTCAAGTTGATTCCGTATTTCTAGATTTCCGGAAAGCTTTTGACGCCGTTCCTCACAAGCGACTTCTAATCAAGCTGCGGGCCTATGGGGTATCGTCTCAGTTGTGCGACTGGATTCGTGATTTCCTGTCAGGAAGGTCGCAGTTCGTAGTAATAGACGGCAAATCATCGAGTAAAACTGAAGTGATATCAGGTGTTCCTCAGGGAAGCGTCCTGGGACCTCTGCTGTTACTGATCTATATAAATGACCTGGGTGACAATCTGAGCAGTTCTCTTAGGTTGTTCGCAGATGATGCTGTAATTTACCGTCTAGTAAGGTCATCCGAAGACCAGTATCAGTTGCAAAGCGATTTAGAAAAGATTGCTGTATGGTGTGGGAGGTGGCAGTTGACGCTAAATAAAGAAAAGTGTGAGGTTATCCACATGAGTTCCGAAAGAAATCCGTTGGAATTCGATTACTCGATAAATAGTACAATTCTTAAGGTCGTCAATTCAACTAAGTACCTGGGTGTAAAAATTACAAACAACTTCAGTTGGAAAGACCACATAGATAATATTGTGGGGAAGGCGAGCCAAAGGTTGCGTTTCATTGGCAGGACACTTAGAAGATGCAACAAGTCCACTAAAGAGTCAGCTTACACTACATTCGTTCGTCCTCTGTTAGAATATTGCTGCGCGGTGTGGGATCCTTACCAGGTGGGATTGACGGAGGACATCGAAAGGGTGCAAAAAGGGCAGCTCGTTTTGTATTATCACGTAATAGGGGAGAAAGTGTGGCAGATATGATACGCGAGTTGGGATGGAAGTCATTAAAGCAGAGACGTTTTTCGTCGTGGCGAGATCTATTTACGAAATTTCAGTCACCAACTTTCTCTTCCGAATGTGAAAATATTTTGTTGAGCCCAACCTACATAGGTAGGAATGATGATCAAAATAAAATAAGAGAAATCAGAGCTCGAAGAGAAAGGTGTTCGTTTTTCCCGCGCGCTGTTCGGGAGTGGAATGGTAGGGAGACAGTATGATTGTGGTTCGATGAACCCTCTGCCAAGCACTTAAATGTGAATTGCAGAGTAATCATGTAGATGTAGATGTAGATGTAGATGGTGTCCTACCGAAAGAGGAAACAATTGTTATTGGCCGACTAACTTAAGCATGATGTGGATGAATGAAAGAATCGTCCGGGCTGCTTGTGGAATGTTCACACATGGAGTTACCTGTACAAGGGAACCCCCCACCCCTTAAAAAAGGAAAAGAATGATTTGACCGATACGGGGACGTCCAGCTGGTGTTGTTTACCCTGCTCACACTGCATGTAGCGCAGCCTGTCCACAGGCGGAGCAGTGTGTCTCGCGACGAGACGCGCATGCGAAGGTAGACAGCACGCGTGGCGTGAAATGCGAGACGGCGCCCACGGAGACGGTGGTGTCACGCGTGGGAGCCACGTGGCCGCGTGGGCGGGGGTCAGCCCTGGGTCGCGGCGAGCGGCCGCACGTGGCGGTCAGGCGCCTCACTCTGTCACACGGCCACAGCGTTTCTTCGAAAATCTGCGGGGAATTGAGTTTTTGTCGTTGTGGGACAGAGTCCGAAGACTGGTTTGCTGCAGCTCTCCACGATTATATGTTCTGTGCAAGTTTCTTCGTCTCAGCACAACTACCTACATCCATTTGACCCTGCTATCCGTGTTCAAGCCTCCCTACGATTCCTTGCTTTACGAAACTAATAATTCATTGACGCCTAAGGACGTGTCCTGGCAACCGATCCCTTATTTTAATCAGTTTGTGCCACAAATTTATTTTCTCCCCAATTCGATTCAGTACATCCTCATTTGACTTCTGAGGTATCCTGGACGTGCAGTTGATTGATAGTGTGCACCCGTGTGTTCTGTCGAATTGTTTCTATTTATTGCTCACTACTTCGCTAGCGACCCAGCCCCGTTGTTCAGTGGTGCTCGTTATATCTAGTCGCTGTCTGCACTCTAAACCAGTCTGGTTGCAGTCCAGTCAGCAAGTACTTGTAACAGCAAAATTTACACAACGTGTAGAAGACAGTTGGCTCAGTGGTCGAAATGTTATACAGAAAATGGAAATAACAACGCGGTAGAACACATGCAAGCGCACAATTAAACTCCTCATTTGTTCTTCGATCTACCAAATAATTGGGAACTACGAATACCGCAGCACAACTGGAAAATCGTGTGGGAAAATTTACCGATGAAAATAATACCAAAGGGCTCCAGATCGGCTTGGTACAAAGTAATAAACCGGAAAATAGCAACCAAGGCCGGCCGGGGTGGCCGTGCGGTTCTAGGCGCCACAGTCTGGAACCGCGAGACCGCTACGGTCGCAGGTTCGAATCCTGCCTCGGGCATGGATGTGTGTGACGTCCTTAGGTTAGTTACGTTTAAGGAGTTCTAAGCTCTAGGAGACTGATGACCTGAGAAGTTAAGTCCCATAGTGCTCAGAGCCATTTGAACCAACTCCAAACTTTACTGCGTCCAGTTAAAAACGACAGCTGCATATGGAAATTGTAATTCTGAGGATACAATCGAACATCGTTTTGAGTGCCCGAAATTTGTCGATGTATGGTACACAGCAAGGGGAATGATTCGACTGAACAGTGGAACGGACATTCGCAATGTACATACTTCTAACGCTATGATACCCGAATGGAAATCGTTTCCCAAAGGAAAGCTTCACGCAACATGGCACAGACAATACATATAAATTTTGGACTTAAATTGTCGAACAACTTACAGAATCTGGCATACTTATGGGATGAATACGAGAAAGCAACTCTTCATTCTAAATACAGGCTTACTTACACGAATTTTCTCAAGATTCCAATACGTAAAGCTTGTGATAGTATTTTGACATGAAACCTCACACAAAAAAAGAAACGGAAAGTGAAGTGGATTCTACAAAAGTGTCAACTAAAAAATATCTGAATGGTCAACTTTTCGCATATTTCTGTACGAAAGACTGAAACGTGATAGTGATGTAATGTATATAATTATGTTTCAAATGAGTTTGTTTTCTTTTATTATGTAAAGCTGTTAAATGCTAAATAAATATTTAAAAAATGTCAGCACTCTTCTATGGCAACCCCATTTCAAAACTACTATGTCTTCTTGTTTGAACGACTTATCGTCCGTGTCTCATTTCCGTATAAGTCTAAACCCCGGACAGAGACCTTCAGGAAACACTTTTTTAACACTTACATAATTTTATATTAGATGTTAATAAGTTCCTCTTTTTCAGAAATGATTTTCTTGCTATTGTCAGTTTGTGTCCTATAGGCTCTCTACTAAGGCCAACATCTGTTATTTTACTGACCATATTAGCAAAATTCATCTACTACTTTTAGCTTCCTATTTCCTAATCTAAATACCTCAGCATCGTCTTATTTAATCGATTTATTTACATTTGTTGATGTTCAGTATAGAAATCCAAATTACAGTAACAAAAGTGGATAACTGAGAAAGACATGTTCACGTTAAGAATGGTGTTGGCTCTGTCGTATCTGCCATCATAGTACAAGGTGGGAAAAATGAAACTGTACCGGAAAATATTTACAGTAACACTGAAGCAGGACTGATAATTGTTAATGAAAGTCACAGAAGATGCTGGAAGTGGCCACCATTGACATTGATGCCGTACTATGCTCAATTTATCAAACTGTGAGAGACTTGTGGTTCTGCCTGAGGCATAGCTGCAGTAGCATTTTTACTGTTCCCTTTTAGCTCTGCCGGCCGTAGTGGCCGAGCGGTTCTAGGCGCTGCAGTCTGGAACCGCGCGAGCGCCATGGTCGCAGGTTCGAATCCTGCCTCGGGCATGGATGTGTGTGATGTCCTTAGGTTAGTTAGGTTTAAGTAGTTCTAAGTTCTAGGGGACTGATGACCTCAGAAGTTAAGTCCCGTAGTGCTCAGAGCCATTTGAACCATTTGAATCTTTTAGCTCTCCCAGCGTGTGAAGATTATTTGTGTACACCTGCCCTTCGACGTGCCACACAGGTAAAAATCATAGGGCGGGAGATCGGGCATCGAGATTTCCAGGAGGCTGCGCTGCCTCCGCTGATCGCCCTCTCCTCACAAAACCTGAAGCACCTCCCGACAAGGCTGTCTAGGCGGTGTGTGCTGTTGCTCCGGCTTGCTGAAAATGTGTATACAGTCGTCCATCTGCTGTAAGTTGATCTATGTATGGATTAAAACTTTCTGCATATACCGAAAAGAATCGTGTTTCGATGCGGAGATAATCTTGAGTTTATACAAGGGCTCTGCAGAGTACTGATGGGAATTTCATGATACATGTTGCCGCATGTTCTGTCACCCCATATTCTGACAGGCTGAACCGTGCCTCATCTGAAGAGATGGAAAGAAAAGCTAATGATCCAAAAGTCCTGATTCCACTTCGCTCGGAAACCACCGGCGGAAATCGATACGCGGAAGCTCGTCTTGACGCTGCAGCTCATGCACATCAGTTAGTTTGTAAGAATACTGTTGCACCTCCTTTTTTTTTTATAATGTTTGGACACGAAGACCACTTAATTCACAGTTGCACGGGTAAACGGCGCTGACATGTCGAGACTCTGTTTCAGGTTTTCCTTCACTCGAGCATCGTTTCTTGACGTTCGAACTCTTTACGGGTTTTATTTACTACAGAGCCCGTTTCGCGTCATTTTGCACGTTACAATAAGCAACTAAATTGGCGACTAACGAAAACACATTGCATTTTGAATGATTACAACCTTTCTCTGTAAATATGCAAAAGCGTGACGCCCTGTGACGTCACCCGATAGATACTTCAAACAGCAAGATGACACACGCGAAAGAAAGGCCAGAGTTCAGAAGTTCAGGTGAGGTGTAAGCTGGGTTAATGATGTCACAGTTCACCACAATTTTACCCGTCGCCACCGTGGACGTATCGCACGGTGGGAAGGTTGTCGTAACCCACCTTACCAGCTTTTCTCCCCTTCTTCCACGTGTCTGCGATGGAGATTAGAACCACGACGCTCAGAAACGAAATCACGCGGTTTCTTATGTGTGGCAGAGTAAAATAGTCCAGACACCCTGGTGCTCAGAACTGACACAAAACGGCCTCACAGGGTGGCATAAAGAGCGTCGATGGAATCGCCCTTTCCCTTGAGGCGCTGATTCCCACAAATTTTGAGGCCGAAAACAACAGTTCACAGTAAGACGAGCAACAGGATGACTTCTTGACACTCTGACACTGCTGACACCCCATGGGCGCTTTAACTCTTCTCTAAGGACATTGTGGGACAGCAAACCCATTGAAAATGGTAGCACCCCTTTGGAGGAGAGTGCGATAACAATTTTTGTTCTGGTGTACAGTGTGGAACTACAACGGACCGATGAAAACCATTCAGCGAAATCTGACCGCAGCAAAGGATGCTTACTCTTTTTCAGACCTCCTGTTTTGCGCCGCCCTGACTGCGACCCTCTGCGGCATGATCATGGAGGTGTGTGATATTGACACATGTTCGAATAAAACGGTAGAGGGTTCCTTTAAAACTTCCCAGTTCGGCAACAACCTCAGTGGTACGACCCATGTTTGCTGAGTGCTTTAAAAATGTATCTGCAGAGAGAAAAATCTGACGAGAGTTACAAGCGCCTGCAGATAGGCAACCACTTGACACCTCTCCGCTCCAGCATGTCTACTACTTGTCACAGATTTTTTCTGTGCAGATACATTTTTGAAGTGCTCAACAAATGTGGACAGATGGCACTGAAAGTATTGTCGATCTGGGGGGATCTTAGGGAGAGAATTTACTTTTTTGTTCACTCGAGTGTCAATCCCACAGCCCTGTATGATGATGCTACTGGCGGTTGCAAAATGGGAGGGTGAAGAAACGCAGACACGCTTTGCTGCTTCGGTTCACGTTCATCGTCGAAAGGCTTTTAACGTTCCATGGTGGTTCCGCCTTGCATACAAGAGCAAAACCTGTGAAGGCAGCGCACTCCAAAGGGGTGTGATCCCATTCAGTTGGGTAGCTCAAATGGTTCAAATGGCTCTGAGCACTATGTGACTTAACTTCTGAGGTCATCTGTGCACTAGAACTTAGAACTACTTAAACCTAAGTAACCTAAGGACATCACACACATCCATGCCCGAGGTAGAATTCGGACCAGGGGCTGCAGCGGCCGCGCGATTCCAGACTGAAGCGCCTAGAACCGCTCGGCCACCACCGCCGGCGAGGGGTAGCTCGACCACAATATCTTTAGAGAAGGACTGAAGCGTCCGTGGGGTGTTAGCAGTGTGAAAATTGTCAAGAACGTTGTTTTGGACCTCAAAATGTAAGGGTATCAACGCCTCTAGAGAAGGGGCATCTTTTTGACGCTCTTTAGGCCACTCCCAAAGCTTTTTGTGTCGATTCTGATTGGCGTTGTGTCTGAAACGTTTTCCTCGGCCGCACATAAGGAAAGAGGCACGTAAAGAAGAGGTTAAATGTGGGTGAGAGGGGTTGCGACTACTTTCCCATCGTGTGATACGTCGACGGTGGCGTTGGGTAGAATTGTGGTGAAATCTGATGCCAACATGACATCATTAACCCACCTTACACCTTACATGAACTTCTGAACTCTGGCCTTTCTTTCGCAAGCGTCAGCACCGTGCTTTTTGAAGCGTACAGAGCCCGGTGGTGCTCAGTGTAGATTAAGAAGAGAAGAGTGTCTATAACGCATCTCTCCAGCTCCACTTAATGACTTCCCGTCAACTACTGGGAACTGTGCCCTTTCTGACGTTAAATGGCTGATGGAATAGCACAACTGACATTTTTAACTCTAGCATGTCAGTGTTCGCATAGACTGTACGGTTGTACTCCACCGTGTCGTTGAGTGAGCTGACGCGAGAACCGCGGGGCGGAGGGCCTCCGCAGCTAGGGTTCCCCTCCCTGCGCTACGAGCGCGCTGGCCTCAGCAGACCACAGGTCCGGCCTGCGCTGTGCTGGGCGGGCCCTGGCTAGCGGCGGCTATCGTGCCCGCATCGGCCCGCCGTTTCCTGCTATTGTTCCGTCAGCCGCGCCGTATCGACAGCTCGGCTATTTCGAGAAAACGCCGCCATTGTGCAGCTCCAGCTTCACGTGCCAAATGTGAGTCGCGGTCAGCCGCCGGGCACTTCTGCTGCAGGCTCTGCAGGCCGCATCACACCACGGCTGCGGCGCCATCCGAGCTCCGACGGCAACTCGAAGTTGTACGTAGGGCGCTCTGCCAGTCTCGGCATCGAGGCACTCGAGACACCGTGGCGCTACGTCTGCGTCTCCACAGACTTAGTGTCCGTGCTTGAAACAGTAACCTCCTCCACAACTTAAGCCACAGTGGTTCTAAAGAATCAAAAAGTAGCGTATTATCTATTTTTGCAATTTAATTTAATCGTTGGAAAAATTTAGAAGATTCCCTTTAATCTGCTATGCAGGGTGAGCACAAAGTCCTGCCCTGATTATAAGAACTTATTATTGAATAACCGTTTGACATAATAATTTACATTTGATGCCGTTACATAGGTTAGTGTTATTAGTTTTTTTTTAAAGACCACTTACGTTAGTAAACCTCAACGTGTGCTCCCTTGGTAGCTCGGAGAATGTCGAGGCGGTATCCCAGTTCCCGCCAGGTGTTTCGTAATATGTGTTCTGTCACAGTGCCCACAGAAGCTTGTATCCTAGCCTTCAGTTCGTCGACGTCAGCAACTGGTGTGACAAAGACTCTGTCCTTGCCGGCCGGAGTGGCCGAGCGGTTAAAGGCGCTACAGTCTGGAACTGCACGACCGCCACGGTCGCAGGTTCGAATCCTGCCTCGGGCATGGATGTGTGTGATGTCCTTAGGTTAGTTAGGTTTAAGTAGTTCTAAGTTCTAGGGGATTTATGACCACAGCAGTTGAGTCCCATAGTGCTCAGAGCCATTTTTTGACTCTGTCCTTGATATAGCCCCAGAAAAAAAGTCAAGGGACCTAATGTCTGGAAAGCAGGGTGACCAGGCTGTTGGACTGTTCCTTCCAATCCACCGATCCGGAAATGTTTCATCCGGGAAATCACGCACTATCAAAACCCAGTGGGGTGGGGGTGGGGGGGGGGGGGTGCTCCATCTTGCTGGAAAAGTATCCATGGTTGATATTCTTCTGACTGTGGGGCAATGAACTGTTGCAAAGCGTCTGAGTAAATGTTAGCGGTAATGGATTTTTCCGAGAAGGAAAACGGTCCAAAAACCTTGTCATGAATGAGGCCGCACCAAACATTCACTGTAACTGTACAGTAGCATGTGGAGACTCTGAACCCCATATATGGACATTATGCCTATTTACCATTCCACTGGCATGAAAGGTGGATTCATCGGTAAGGCATATACGATTTAAGTTATCGTTAGCGCCATCAATCCTGTTGAGAATCTCAGTTGCAAATTCAGCACGTGCCAGCAAATCTTTCGGTTGCAAGGCCTGCACGATTTGCACTTTGTAAGCGTGCAACCAAGCCATTCAGAAGAATTTTCACCAAACTTGCTTGCGGTATTTGAAGTTCACGCGATGTTTGACGAGTTGATTTAGACGGACTCCACTGAATCGATTGTCGAACACGAGCAACAGTTGCGTCACTCACACGAGGCCTGCCACTTCGAGGACGATCTTCAACGCTGCCTGTCTCGTTGAACTTTGCGTACTACCGCTTTATTGATTTTACGTCAGGAGGGCTGCGTCCACAAGAAGCTCGAAATTTACGTTGAACATTTATGGACGATTTCGTTTCGTGAAACCAAAGCACACATTGCGCTTTGTCCTGCTTCGACGTCATTTCGCCCGCAACTAACGGACCTAACAGACCGCGTCGGTGTTGTGGAGCACTGGCGCCATCTATTGGTCACAACAACTAGTAACACTAACCTACGTAACGGCATCAAATTTAACTTCTTATGTGAAACGGTTATTCTGTTATAAATTGTTATAATCAGTGAACGACTTTGTGCTCACCCTGTATATGTACTGTGAAGAAGAAATACGGGATGTTCTGAATGGAATGGTATTATGAGTAGAGAATATGGACTGAGAGTAAATCAAAGAAAGACCGAAGTAATGAGAAGTAACAGAAATGAGAACGGCAAGGTAGTTAACATCGGAACTGGTCATCGCGAAGTAGACGAAGTTAAGGAATGTTGCTCATAGGCAGCAAATAACATATCACGGACGGAGCAAGGGGGACATAAAAATCAGACTACCGCTGGCAAAAAAGGCGTTCCTCGCCAAGAGAAGTCTACTAGTATCAAGCAGAGGCTTTAATTTGAGGAAGAAATGATAGTCAAACACGGACTGTGCGAAACCCGGAACAGAAGAGAATCGAAGCGTGTGAGGTGTGCTACTACAGAAGAATGTTGGAAATTAGGTGGACTGATAAGGTAAGGAATGAGGAGGTTCTCCGGAGGATCGGCGTGGGAAGGAATATGTGGAAAACACTGACAAGTAGAGGGGCATGATGATACGACATCTGTTAAGACATCAGGGAATAACCGGTATGATACCAGAGGGAGACGTACAAGGTAAAACAACTGTAGTGAAGACGCAGATTGGAATACATCTAACAAATAATTATAAACGTAGGCTGCAACTGCTAGTGTGAGATGAAGAGGTTGGCACAGGAAAGGAAATCCTGGCGGACAGTATGAAACCAGTCAGAAGACTGATAACTTCTCTTTGGTAAGGCTTTTTAGTAAATTTTCTGACAGTTTCTTTGAGCCTTTTATACGCTCATTCAGATGCGTGTTCCTTTTTTATAAAATCAACATTCGACCGAAAATTCTTTTTTTTTATTTTTTAGGCATTTATTACCCCATGACATTTTTACAGTAAATAAATTCGCGCCTTCCAATAGTATGTAATGTCATTTGCATTAAACACTCTCACTGCAACATCGGTTATTAACACCAGGTATAGAGACGCATTGGTGTATACAGGTAGGGAATCAGCGCAAGCGATGACACCCCATCGAGTTTCTTCGTACTTACAGGATGTGAACGCCCGTGCTCGGACATTGATTTCATAAGGCAGTACTGCACGATTTTCAAATACTCTCGAAAAAATTGATTTTGAAGTACAAAACTTGTCCATTGGCTTACAATACTTGCCGGTAGCTGAGCAAAGTCGCTGCTTCGATTTTCTCTTCTAGCAAATACTCTTTTTTGCTTTTATTTATATTTTGTATTTATTATTGAGTAGTAACATTAATTAAACACTACTGAATAACATGTCTTACCCGCACGGATACCCGCTCTTGTTAGTACGCCTACTCCTCGATTCGGACAGGCGCACCTGCGCGGGTTGGAATCCTCTCAGCGGGTTAACGACGACGGTCGACGTGCCGGTTTGGATGTCGTTTTTAGGCGGTTTCCCACATCCACCTAGGTGAATACGGGGTTGGTATCTGCCAGTCCCGCCTCATTTACACGATTCGCAAACATTTAGAAAACTCACACTCGCTTTCACATGACTAACACTACGCGCAGGCAGTTGGGGCCCACAAATTCCGTCCTGTATCACTAACAACGTCAAAACCGATAGGAACCACGTCGACCCCATGTAGGTACAGGATAAAGGCAAAAGAAAAATAAGAAATAAAACTGAATAATATGTTTTAAAAAAATATGTCTTCTTATTTTGAAGCATTAATCAGATGAAGAAGCCAGCATTCGAAATAAATTTGTTTAAATATGTAACTTCAATTACTGAATGACTTTTTTGTTACAGAAGATCGAACAATGATGTTAACGTATGTATTTTTTTTAGTCTGCTTGTGATCATTCCTACTAGAACATGTAACTTTTGTATCTACGTGCCACATGATGTTCCAGGATATATAGCGATGGAAATGTCCCAAACGCATGGTATTGGGATAATAAAGTCAGCTTGCTTCCAATAAATGACTTTTTCTCAGCGACATATTCAGCATTTTACAGATAACACATATTTTTAAACATGGTCGTATACCTCCTTCGTGAATTAATGTCGCAGCTATGTCAATTTCTTTTCATTTCGTAACAACGCATTTTGCATACCTGTATGAAATTTTATTTTCATGCAATTAATAATTAAAAATAAATAGCTGTTTTTTAAGAAAGTGATTCAGTAGTAGTTAATTAACACTTCCATTTAATAATAAATGCAGAATTTAAATAAAAGTAAAAATATATATATATATTTGTTATAAAGGAGAACTGAACCACTAACTTTGTAACAATGAGACTTATATGCTACATGCTCAGGTGCCTACGAATTTTGAAAAGTAATGTATCACTTTTCCATCTAACACCACTCAAAAATTCTATAATATGTCAAATATTATTTTCCGAGTTTATTCGAGAATTGCGGCTTACTGCTTCTGGAAGTTAATATTCGCATCCTGACCCCCAGACTTTGTAAATCGAAGAACGTCAGCCGGTAAGTGCCTCTTGTACGACGAGAGTATGTTAGAAGTCAACAATTTCAAATGACACACTTACAAAGCTATATCATGCGTGCCCAGTCAGTCACTTATTTTTATTATTGAATTTTAAGGCCCGTATTGACTGTAAAAGATCTTTGACAATAAAATTCTTCAGTCAGATCTTTGACAATTTGCTAGGGAAGCTTTTTTCAAACATATCTTTTATCAAAGTTTTTTTTAAAATAAAAGAGCGTGGTCCTAGCTTTGATTAGAGTTCGCCATTGTATACTTTCGCTTCGTTTGCTTCAGTGCCTTTAACCTATAAAATGATATCGAAGTACTTGTGGTGCGTGTTTAACACCACAGTGATCATTGCAAAGAAGAATATGAATTTTTTTTATAACACAAAGCACACTGACTACAAAAATCACAATAAACGGTTAGAATCCTGTAAAGCACTAGTGTGATCATCTAATTACAGTGGGGTTGCACTTTGGATGAGGTAAGGAAAAAATTAAATTGAGAAACTATGTCACATCTTCTTATTGCACAAAACCATATAAAGACGAGTACAGGGGAAAAGAGGCAGAACGACACACATTAAAACATCACGTAAAATACCGTTGTAAATATTTGCACTTGCTGACGAGAGTAAATCGACGAAGTGCGTCATTATAAGCACGAAAATATACGTTATGGAGTCTCGCTTCTGTTTGTGACGTAAAAACGATGTCGCATCTCATTGGCCAGGTTCTTCTGCACGAGGCAAAAATCTGACATGCCCTTCGTTTCACGCTACGCAGTGTGGTGGAACATGGAATCCCATCGAGGTCTACGAGAAAGACAGTCCGTGGTGCGTATGTCACAGCACGTGACACCGCAGGTCTTACGAGTGCCAACAGATGCCTCCGGCGGGGAGCGAGTAACTATTTCAGACAAGTCTAATAATTCTTCACTGCGTGTCAAGTTCTTGACAGCAGACGAAAAAATTAAGACCTTTAGTGGGTACCTATTCAATTAAATTTTGATTTCCCTTGGGCCCTGCACGGAGCCGAGCGTTCGCGAAGTGCGGCGGACAAGCCAACTAGTGTGTTCGTTGCAGGGCCCTTACATCTCGTTGGCCTTTCTATACCACGATTTGACATTATCAGCTCCTCATCCACGTGCATCTCGTGAGAGGACGGCTTAAGGCCCTGTCTTGCTCGTTTGTGCTCCGTGGTCACTTAATGGTCAGGTTGTCTGCAGAGCGTGGCGCCTGTTCCGCGGTACTGACAACCGCATGCGCCAAAGACGGTGCATTTTAGAAATTCAAGTGGACGGTGACTGTGGAGAAGTCTACACCAGAGAAGTCGGCAGGTCCGTAACATCATGCACCTGGGTTACGAGCGCTACATTCGACTTGGAGAACACAACAAATTTGTGGTGGCTGAACTTCAGAAAGGCTGCGCCAAGAAAATAACGTTCAACGTGCCCTGCGCAATGGTCAAATAGCAAATGATGATGAAGCGCCAGATCAGACAGGCCACATTAGGACATCTTGGCAGCATGCATAGAGAAGATGGCCTAACGCTTGCATCATTCCGGCTATTAGACAACAGGTCTAATAGACAATTTGAGACGCGACTGTTAATGGCGGGTAACTGACGCTGCGAGACCAGTCTCCCACAAGAAGAAAACAAGACACCACATCCCATTCGCCAGCGTCTACCACTCATGGCAAATACTGTACACAACAGCAGACCCCCATTTCCTGTAGCAAAGCAAAGAAATTTCTGTATTTTTCTTCATTCATTCTGCCACGGAAGACTAATAATGTCAACGGTTTTAAAATTGTGAATCAGAGTCACGCTCAGTAGAGGAGCCATGACGAAACATAAACCAAGCAGAATATTCTCTACCTCAATCAACTTACTTCCTGCTGTAACCAATGGCTCCTCGAGATAAACCCTTCCAAATTCTAGGCAATAATTACAGGATGAACCACCCGCAGCTTGTGCCTTCATGGCTTCTACTTCACCGTTTATGATGATCCTATCGTACTAACCAGCACAATAAAACTCTCGACTGGCGTCTAACATGGAAACTCCACCTACTAACCATTCAACAGAAAGGCCACAATAGATGAATACTGCTAGAACTACAAACTGGCCGAACTGACGTATAATACGCCTCCACTATCCTCCACATCTACAAAACTCTGATCAGGTCTATCCTATCCAAATACAGCTCCATCTTTCTATGAGCCACTCCAAATCTTTGAACGCGATTCGTTCTACCTCGCTTTTCTCATCCTTTTAACTTGCCCACATGGATCCCTTATCATCTTATCAAATACCGACTTCCCCTCACTCACTCTGAAGCCCTCCTAACAACTTACACGATACGGAAACTAGACTCCAATATCTCTATTGTTCCTCCATTAATTTAGAATCCTGGTACGCCTTCGCCCCCGCACCCGCACATTCCATGAATCATGCACGTACGTACGCCCAACATCCTCTCCCAACGGAATTTCAACCGTCTCCCTCCCTCAGACACTAAAATCCGTTCCGATACTTACCCATACTATCATTTATAATTCCACCCCGCCTGTTCCGTATCATCAGAACTCCTACGTTCGCCTCGGCCCCTGTTCTTTCCCTGCCCCCTTTCCCTGTCCGTTTTCTGCTTCCCTCCACATCTTTCCCTTCTCCTTTTCCCCTTTACACCATGGCCCTAGCCACGCCTAAAACTACTCTTCCCTTCCTGTTTTACTAATATCTACTCCAGCATCTTCTCCATCGAAACTACCCATTGAACATCTGTACTTAAACTGACGTAACATTTTGCTTTCTAAAAACAGTTTCCTCCCAGTGCAGGTCCTGAAAATTTTACTGAAAGTTCAGTGCTCCATTTCATGATTACCATTTCTACAACGTCTTTCAAATGTATTTTTATTGTTTTTATTTTACCTTTTAACTGTTTTGTATTTTAATTAGAAAGAAAACTAAGAAAATCAGATTTCTTGTACAGAAAAACCTTCAATACATTCATCCTTTCAGAAATTTAAAAAACACTCTAAGATAAAAAACGACTAACCATGAGGGCATTATTGGAATGGGACGGAAATTGGTAGATATGATTTACATCTACAGACAAACAAATGATAATAATTTCAGAAAAATTGGTTGCCTTATTGAAAAAAAGAGCTTAACAAATTGAGCAGTTCACTAACTCTTTGGTCCACCTCTGGCCTTTATGCAAGCAGTTGTTCTGTTTGGCACTGGTTCTTGGATGTCCGCCTGAGGCCTGCCGTTCTCAATTCTGTCCAGTTGGTGCGTTACATCTTCAAAGTCCCCAACTGTTTGGAGCATTACAGGCAGGGTCCTCCAACCAGCTCTGGATTTTGACAGTCAAAGGCTGAACTTGGGCAAAATTTGGCAGGATATCCCGGAGGAGAACATCGAACAACTTTATCGATCAGTGCCAAACCCACTAATTACTTGCATAAGGGGTGGAGGTGGACCAAAGCGTTATTGAGATGTTCAGTTTATGAAACAGTTTCTCCTGAATAAATCATCCATTTTTTTTAAACTGTAATTGTTTGTCTGTACACGTACATCATATCTGCCGATTTCCGTCCCATTCCAATAATTCCTTCGTGGTGCGTCTTTTTTTTTTGTCTTACAGTTAATTTGACCTTTTAATTTGGATTGTTTTCACCTTATATGTGTGTGTGTGTGAAAACCGTTCTGCTGAAGCGCGACTTGATTGCACCATTGACTGCTCACTCCCCCTTCCACATGAGGTGACAGAGATGGAACAACAATAAAGAAAAGAATAGTGTAGTAGAACCAGAATAAGGCCAGTGTAAATGTGATCGAAACGGGATGGACTTTTGCAGTAAGATACGGCACCATACCCGGAAAACTTCAGTACTGAGCCTGGCCGCAGACGGCCAGCAGAATTATATCCGTGTGAAGCACCAGCACCGGCGGGTGCTTGGTGAGCAGGGCTCGGCGTGCAGCCGCGCCGGTGGCCGCAGCGACACTCGAACCTCGCGCAGCTCCAGGCCACGCCACACCGGACGGCCAGCCTCGCGTGAGAGCGACTCCCCGTCCTCCTAAACTCGCCGTTCAATTATACGGCTGCAGACGTTCCCAGCGTAATTACAACTACCACGAACTGGTTCCCCGACACATCCTTCGGCAATCGTAAAATCGCTACCCGTTTCTTCTGTCATAACCGGCCCCGTCCTCCTCAACTTTTGCTACTCCCTACAGGTTTCTCCGCAAGAAAGGAGGGAAAGGGGCGGAAAGAGGACCAGGGCATATGGAGTCGACGTCTGGTGAATATTTCCAGATTTGTGGCGTGGTAACATACCAGTGCGACACAAACTGATAAGAGACCACAAGCGCGTATTCTGCCTCGGTATTATAGAACATAATGCTGCGATTCTCGCTTCATATACTGAATTTCACATCTTTTACTTGGATAAAACACCGTTTCTGTCTTGGGAGCACCGTGCAGTCATAAGTAGGGTGCATTACTTAATTGATCACACAGGCTGTACAGCCTATGTGATCAGAGGATTGTTTGTGTTCTCTGTCTGTCTTTCGTTGTACAACTTGCAAGTTGTAATCACTAACTAGATAAGAATATACTTATTATATAGCCATATTATATGTGTACATGTACATCTGCACTCCGATAGCCAGTTTGCGGCGCGTGGTGAAGGGTACTCCTGACGCCGGCATCTTTCTTCCCCCTTTCCTTTTCCATTCGCAAATGACACGTGGGTAGAATGATTGTTGTTGAAGCCCCGTATGACACCTCATCCCTCTGATTTTCTCGTCGTGCGATATATTAGGAGCGTTCAGATGAGAAGGGACGAAACGTCGTAACAACCAAACCTGTTGAAATTTGCATATGCCGCTTTGGAATAACGTAGTGAGACACGCGTGAATGTGTGTATCGTCCCCTCCCGCTAAAAAATCCAAATCTGTGCCCTCAGCAGGCAAGATGACGCTCACCGACTTTTTCGACATCCGAGGTCCGATGCTCATCGAATTCCTCGACTACGGGAAAACCGCCAACAGTGACATGTACTGTGAGAGAATTCGTAAGCTACGCAAGACCATCCAATGGCCTGAATTGCTCGCGGAGGGGCGATTCTGCTCCATGATAACGCACGTTCACGCGTCTCCAAGGTCACACAAAGTGTAATGGCGCGTCCAAGTAGGAGCAGCAGCTTGAGGATTCACCCTACAGCCCGGTCATATCGGCTTGCAATGTCTTCGGTCCGCATAAAAATTTAAAAAAAAATCTCAAAGAGAAGCGCTTCAACTCCGACAATGTGTCGTAACAACAGAGAAACATTCGGGCTCGTGAAACAGTGGAATGGTTGTACTCACGCTTCTGGTGATTAATTTTCAATAAAGACTTCGATTATATCGGCAGTGCTGTTTCGTACCTTTTCTTTTGAGCACCGCTCATACAAAGACTTCATTTGTAAAGGTCCGTCTTGATCACGCAGGTTGACAGCCTATGTGGTCAAAACGGACCTTTGTGTAAATAACGACCCATAACATGATCGCGGACTCATTTACAGACTTCATGTCTTCAGCTGACAGATAGCAAAATGTTTCCAGATTCTTCTTGCAAAGTACGTTCTCGATATTTGAGCAGCATACCTCTCTGTGACGAACAGAAGGCCTCTCTTGTACCGTCTGCCACTGGAGTTTACCGAAGGTCTCCGAAACGGTTTTGCGCCGAGTTAACGAACCCGTGACAAAAATGCGCTCCTCTTCGTCTGCCGCGCGGTCTTGGGCGCCTTGACACAGTTCGCTCGGCTCCCTCTGTCGGAGGTTCGAGTCACCCCTCGGGCACTGGTGTGTGTGTCGGCCTTAGCGCAAGTTAGTTTAAGTTATATTAAGCAGTGTCTAAGCTTAGCGACCGATGACCTCAGCAGTTTGGTCCCACAGGAAATTACCACAAATATTCTAATATAATCCTTGCGTTGTATCTTTCATAAATTAAGCATAAATTCGAAAGGGTCTCAGACTGAAAAACAATACTGAAGAATCCGTTTTGTAAGCTACTCGTTTCGAGGGTGAATTACATTTCCGTAATGTTCTCCAGATGAACGCTTTAGTCTAACATCTGTTTTTCCTTCGATTTGTTTTATGTGGTCATGAGACTTTGGGTCGATCCATATGGGCACTTACAAATTTTTAACGGTAGTTGCTGTTTTCAGCGATTTGTCGCCTTTCGAGCACAAGTGGATATCTTCGCCTAGTTCTAAGCAGTGAGTTAGGTTTGTTTACGTTAAGGAGCAACAGCCAGTCCTTGCAACAGTCGTATGATCTGCGGGTCTTCCTGCATTTCGCGAGGTGTTCTGGCGTTGTAACACTATCGGCCGCAAATAGTCTCACGTAGCCCTCAACGTAATCCACTAGATCATTAGTGTCAGTCACAAATATTAGCGGTCCCATGAAACTGCCTGCGGTATTCCCGAAATTCGTTACGTTGGTAACCGTGTCTTGAGTTATACCTCCTACCTGTAAAGGAGTCCAGTCTTCAGCCACAAATCTGACAGATACCCGCTGATCACGTTTTTTGTTCACTAAGCGACAGTGCGGAACTTTATCAGATGTCAAGAGCTAAAGATATTGATTATTTCCCACAGTGATTGGCAAAATTCATAAATATTTTGTGAATAACCTGATAACATAGGTGTACGTCAGTACAGTTTTCTGACTAGCGACTTTGATATATGCTGTACAGAATGGTCAACGAATAGCCGCACGGAGCATCCGGTTTTATCCACGGGATAATTGATATCACCGGCTAAAGTTTTCTAAATAAATAAAAATATAAGCTGCAGTAAACTGTTTCTGGTTGTAAGACCTGAGCTGTAATAATAAATCAATTGTCGGATTGTGCAAGAAAAGCTGCACTGTAATAGTAATTAATTGTCGTAATGAAAAGGGAAGTCTTTCACACTGTAAAAGTTAGCAATATGGCAGCAAGAATTTTAAACAGTATAAAATGCCTGAATAATTAACTTGGACATGAAACCTTGAGTAATTGGCTTTGCAAAATTTGACCACGAAAACTGTCTCTGAAAAACGTAAGTTGGCCCTGACTGAATAAATAAAAAAAAAAAACAATCTTTTCTCCTTACTTCTATTCTGCCCAAATCTGGATAAAGCGTTACAGTACTGCTCTGTCTTGCGCGCCGCTATGCCAAAGCTGCAAATTACTGTATCTACACAGAGATACTTGAGAGGTGCATTTAGTTCTATGTTAATTGCAAATCGAACATATTTGTGGATCAATTATTAAAAAGAATTGTAAGAGAAAGGTTGGTAAGAAAATGAAATTTGCGTGTAAATGACAACACCCTGTATTTTTTTGTATATTGAGAAAAAGTGCTCAAAGCAGATTTTAAATTTAATGGGCCAGCTGAAGTGGCCGTGCGGTTCTAGGCGCTGCAGTCTGGAACTGCGCGACCGCTACCGTTGCAGGGTCGAATCCTGCCTCGGGCATGGATGATTGTGATGTCCTTAGGTTAGTTAGGTTTAACTAGTTCTAATTTCTAGGGGAATGATGACCTCAGAAGTTGAGTCCCTTAGTGCTCAGAGCCATTTGAACCAAATTTAATGAACTTCTCAACATGCAAACAATACACTTTCCTATCTCTCAAATCTAACAACTTTCAGTGCAGTAACCAAGTTCATTCGATGGCGCAGCAATAGCGCAAGAAAAACCATCATTATTGTATTTACCTGACATTCCATTAGATTTCTTCCTTCAAAAATCAGTTTCATAGTCATCTTGATTGAACAAAATGATAAACTGAGACATTAAATTTGAATCATAATATTGCCATAGCTTCGTCACTAACACCGGTTAACATTATCAGCCTAACTCTAACGCACCTAAACTTCGACTCTGTTTCTCTAAAGCTAAACATTGTCTGTCCCACTGCGCCCTCCCGCAGCTTAAAGATAATTACTTATCTTCTGCGATACAGCTTAAAACATCGCTGTTCGCTTATAGTCGATGCACATATACCAAAAATTCACATACCTGAATTATACGTGACACCTTTCAACAACAGGTTTAACTCTTCCTTTCTTGGTACTCGTCACCACGTTTGGTACCACAGAAACGTTGAGCATAACAGAGCGTCTCGTCAGTGCAACGACACATTGTTAGCTGTTTGCACAATTGTCGACTGTCCCAGTCACGGTGTATGGACTTAATGTGCGTTTAGTGTCATCTATGACTAGGGGAAGTCTGCATAGCCGTTCACGTGATAATCGAACTGATCGCCCGCCGTGTTCTTCTCAAACTGAAGCAGTCGTGTCTCGCTTGAAGATTTCGCTGTCGACGGAACGTCAAGTCCTAGCGTCAAAAACGAATGTGCAGAATGGACTGTGCTGTTAATAATCAGACCTTCGATGCCTGCCAACAGCCTGGGCGCGCAGCGGGTGGTAATCCCGCCGGCCTGCCTGGGCCCTCGCCGCTGCCACGGCTCAGCCCCTTCGGACGTCGGATTAAGCAGCCAGAATGGACACACGCGCTCAAGCCGTCGTGCGCTCGCGTTTCACACCTTGCAAGGCCCGCGACGCGTTTCATCTTGTTTGAGCTGTGCTTTAGCGTGGTGAGAAATAAACGAAAGGGCACAGAGGTTTAACATGTTCAGCGTCTTGTTCACATTCAGCCCGCCAGTAAGGGAACGTCCGTTGTTAGAAACAAGCGCTGAGGATAAGGGTTACCAAGCATCTGTTCAAAACAGACGCAGTCACTTGGACCGAAGAATGGAGAAGAGGTTCAAATAAGTTATTTAATGGTGTAGAAGATTTTCTATGAAATGGTAGCAGAGTAAAAACAAATACAATAACATGTAAAAAAAAATTTCTCGGTTTCGTTCACATGGAACACAGTTTTCTCTCATAAGATTAACAGAGTCTGTTTACCCGATGGGGGCACCCATCACTTTAGAGTGATATTAACGTCTCCGTCAGACAAGAAGAGCCTCGCCGGAGAATTACAACACATACGACTGGTGTTCCGAAGGAATGGGTACTCAGAGCATCAAACTGAAATTGCGATGCAATTGAAATCAAGAACGCCTGAGAAAGAGGATGAGACAGAGACCGAAGAAGAGTAACCAAAAATCGCTTACCTGTCTTACGCTGGCCCAATATCCGGAAATACGGTAGACTTCTACAGAAATATGCCATCTAGTGTATTTCTCTCTTTACAGCTAACACCATTACTAATATTAAAGACGATCCAAGTCTCCCAAAGCTCGGCGTGTGTCACATTCCATGCAAATGTAGCAGACTATTAGAACAGTAGAGGAGAGTTGCAAGGAACATCAGTGGCATACCCGACTACAACAGCCAAACGAATCAGCTGTCGCCGAGCACTACCTCTAATGTGATCATGAAATGGCTGAATTTTTCATTCTGAGAGAACTAAAGGGCGATCTCTATAATTTTTAGAAACCATTCGCCATCCTAGATCACTTAAAATATTTCGATACGCCCGCTAAACCCGCTGGGCGGAGCAGGTGACTAGGATTGTGGCAAGGGACAAATAAGGTGGCGGTCAGTTTCACCTTAAAATTGTAATTCATTATAATCTAATAACACATTTACAACCAAAGCGGCACACAGCCGAACCTTTACAACTATGAGTCTCAAAATGCAATTCTTTTGCGGCAGAAGGCCTCCATACAATAAATCTTAAAAATCAAGAAGATAAAAATGCAGTTAAAAAATAGCAAATAAAATAATTAAAATACAAAAAGCCTCAAGGCAGAAGTAGTTAGAACAAACATATGCAAGGTGCAATACAAACGGCTGAAGGCCCACAGTAAAATTTTAAAGATCTTTATATTAAGTACCATACCCTTTCAGAGGCAGAAGGCCGCAATGTTTAAGCTTGAAACGTAATTTTAAGAATAAGGTTCCAAGGCTGAAGGCCCATAATTAATTTTCCAAAATTAAAAAAAAATATAACCATAGGCCTTAAGTTTTAAGTCAATGAAACCGGAGTGAAAGAAAAGACAACACAACGGCAATAAGCTTTCAGCAAATATCCACTTGCCGGAATCCAAACTTACTTACATACAGTAAAACCAAGAATTTTTCTTTTATCATTGGCTATGATAGATTATAAACAGACAATTAAACACCTGTCAGAAAAATAGTAAAGACAACAGCACTCAGAAGCCTCCAGGGGGTCGGTCTGCCCTCGTTCACTTAGTTGAGACAGGTGGTGAGCCCAACTACACTTGATCCGTCGGAACCCAACCAAGGGACAGCCACGGACCGACCGACAAACGACTTTCTTGCCACCAATCGGTACATGAGAATTGGCTCTGAGCACTATGGGACTCAACTGCTGTGGTCATAAGTCCCCTAGAACTTAGAACTACTTAAACCTAACTAACCTAAGGACAGCACACAACACCCAGCCATCACGAGGCAGAGAAAATCCCTGACCCCGCCGGGAATCGAACACGGGAACCCGAGCGTGGGAAGCGAGAACGCTACCGCACGACCACGAGATGCGGGCGACATGAGAATTCAAACACAAAATGTTAAGGGCGTGATTATCCACAATCAAACATGTATATGTATTAAGCTGTCAAAACTACACACCGTGTTGGACAGCGACAACAGGTGAGGAAAGGAGACTGCCTAAAATTACGTTAGCGGCCAGGGCAGGTAACCGGAACACTAACGACCAAAAGGCGGAAAATTCCTCTGAAGTGGTCCTGAATAGAAGGCGCCATTTGGGGGCGGCTGCTCCGAATTGGGAGGATGTCTGCCAAGTGATGAGCCTGTGTGGTGGAACCCTCTCGTGCTTTGATTATGTACCTCGTGGATGAGGTACACAACACTGCTACACTGAAGAACCTAAGAAACTGGTACACCTGACTAATATCGTGAAGGATCCCCGCGAGCATGCAGAATTGCCGCAACACGACGTGGCATGGACTCCACTAATGTCTGAAGTAGTGCTGGAGGGAATTGACACCATAAATCCTCCAGGGCTGTCCATAAATACGTAACAGTACGAGGCGGTGGAGATCTCTTCTGAACACTACGTTGCAAGGCATCAAAATGTTCATGTATGGGGAGTTTGGTGGTCAGAGAAAGTGTTTAAACTCAGAAGAGTGCTCATGGAGCCACTTTGTAGCAATTCTGGAGATGTAGGGTGTCGCATTGTCCTGCTGGAATTGCCAAAGTCCGTCGTAATGCACAATGGACATGAATGGCTGCAGGTGATCAGACAGGATGGTTACGTACGTGTCACGTGTTCGAGTCGCATCTGTATGTATCAGGGATCCCATATCACTCCAACTGCACACGCCCCACGCCATTACAGGGCCTCCACCAGTTTCAACAATCCCCTGGTGACATACATGGTCCATGGATTCATGAGGTTGTCTCCATACCCTTACACGTCCATCCGTTCGATAAAGTTTGAAACAGACTCGTCCGACCAGGTAACATGTCTCCAGTCATCAACAATCCAATGTCGATGTTGACGGGCCCGCCGGCCAGAGTGGTCGAGCGGTTCTAGGCGCTACCGTCTGGAACCGTGCGACCGCTACGGTCACAGGTTCGAATCCTGCCTCGGGCATGGATGTGTGTGATGTCCTTAGGTTAGTCAGGTTTAAGTAGTTCTAAGTTCTACCCCTAGAACTGATGACCACAGCAGTTAAGTCCCATAGTGCTCAGAGCCATTTGAACCATTTTTGACGGGCCCAGGCGAGGTGTAAAGCTTTGTGTCGTGCAGTCATGAGGGGTACACGAGTGGGTCTTCGGCTCGTTGATGTTTCGTTGAATGGTTCGCACGCTGACACTTGTTGATGGTCCAAGACTGAAATCTACAGCAATTTGCGGAAGGGTTGCACTTCTGTCACGTTGAACGATTCTCTTCAGTCGTCGTCGGTTCCGTTCTTGCAGGATCTTCTTCCGGCCGCAGCGGTGTCGGACATTTGATGTTTTACCGGATTCCTGATATTCATAGTACACTCGTGAAATCCCCGCTTCATCGCTACCTTCAAATGGTTCAAATGGCTCTGAGGATTATGGGACTTAACATCTTAGGTCATCGGTCCGTAGAACTTAGAACTACTTAAACCTAACTAACCTAAGGACGTCACACACATCCATGCCCGAGGCAGGATTCGTACCTGCGACCGTAGCAGTCGCGCGGTTCCAGACTGAAGCGCCTAGAACCGCTGGGTCGCACCGGCCGCCTCACCGCTATCTCGGAGATGCTATGTTCCATCGCTCGTGCCCCGACTATAACGTCACGTTCAAACTCATATAAATCTTGATAACCTGCCATTGTAAGAGCAGTAGCCGCTTTCACAACTGCGCCAGACACTTGTTGTCTTATAAAGACATTGCCGACCGCACCGCCGTATTCTCCCTGTTTACGTATCTCTGTATTTGAATATGCGTGCATATACATATTTATTGGGCTCTTGAATGTATTATTATGTAATAAATTGGAACAGGTATAGCCGTCCTTACGATGTTGCTTATCATTTGGCTACTAGTTTCATTGCTTCAGTACACCATCTTCAGCCTTTAACTGACACTTAGGGGGTAGACTTCAATCGTATACATTATTTCATCAGTGGCGAACATCTATGAAATGGTTTTCGCAGAGTGCGTGTAACTACGATATTGTTTCTCTAACCATCAAAATCATTGTTACAGATAGTCTACGAAAGCCAGTTCGTAGATGTTAGCCACTGATGGACTCGTGGAGTTAACCCTCTCAGCGTCTCTTAAGCCCTGAAGAATGTGAACTTAAGCACCGACATTGGTAGCCAGGTAATAAATAACATCTCAAGAATGGCTGTATGTGTTCCATTTCATTACATAAATGAACGGCCGAAGTACCTCAAATCTCCAATCAGAAGGATGGAAATACTACTAATGTTGAAACTTCCTGGCAGATTAAAATTGTGTGCCGGACCGAGACTCGAACTCGGGAACTTTGCCTTTCGCGGACAAGTGCTCTACCAACTGAGCTACCCAAGCACGACTCACGCCCCGTCCTCACAGCTTTACTTCCGCCAGTACCTCGTCTCCTATCTTCCAAACTTTACAGAAGCTCTCCAGCGAACCTTGCAGAACTAGCACTTCTGGAAGAAAGGATATTGCGGAGACATGGCTTAGCCACAGCCTGGGGGAATGTTTCCAGAATGAGATTTTCACTCTGCAGCGGAGTGTGCGCTGATATGAAACTTCCTGGCAGATTAAAACTGTGTGCCCGACCGAGAGTCGAACTCGGGACTCCCGAGTTCGAGTCAAGGTCCGGCACACAGTTTTGATCAGGCAGGAAGTTTCGTATCAGCGCACACTCCGCTGATGGACTCGTGGAGTTAACCCTCTCAGCGTCTCTTAAGCCCTGAAGAATGTGAACTTAAGCACCGACATTGGTAGCCAGGTAATAAATAACATCTCAAGAATGGCTGTATGTGTTCCATTTCATTACATAAATGAACGGCCGAAGTACCTCAAATCTCCAATCAGAAGGATGGAAATACTACTAATGTTGAAACTTCCTGGCAGATTAAAATTGTGTGCCGGACCGAGACTCGAACTCGGGAACTTTGCCTTTCGCGGACAAGTGCTCTACCAACTGAGCTACCCAAGCACGACTCACGCCCCGTCCTCACAGCTTTACTTCCGCCAGTACCTCGTCTCCTATCTTCCAAACTTTACAGAAGCTCTCCAGCGAACCTTGCAGAACTAGCACTTCTGGAAGAAAGGATATTGCGGAGACATGGCTTAGCCACAGCCTGGGGGAATGTTTCCAGAATGAGATTTTCACTCTGCAGCGGAGTGTGCGCTGATATGAAACTTCCTGGCAGATTAAAACTGTGTGCCCGACCGAGAGTCGAACTCGGGACTCCCGAGTTCGAGTCAAGGTCCGGCACACAGTTTTGATCAGGCAGGAAGTTTCGTATCAGCGCACACTCCGCTGATGGACTCGTGGAGTTAACCCTCTCAGCGTCTCTTAAGCCCTGAAGAATGTGAACTTAAGCACCGACATTGGTAGCCAGGTAATAAATAACATCTCAAGAATGGCTGTATGTGTTCCATTTCATTACATAAATGAACGGCCGAAGTACCTCAAATCTCCAATCAGAAGGATGGAAATACTACTAATGTTGAAACTTCCTGGCAGATTAAAATTGTGTGCCGGACCGAGACTCGAACTCGGGAACTTTGCCTTTCGCGGACAAGTGCTCTACCAACTGAGCTACCCAAGCACGACTCACGCCCCGTCCTCACAGCTTTACTTCCGCCAGTACCTCGTCTCCTATCTTCCAAACTTTACAGAAGCTCTCCAGCGAACCTTGCAGAACTAGCACTTCTGGAAGAAAGGATATTGCGGAGACATGGCTTAGCCACAGCCTGGGGGAATGTTTCCAGAATGAGATTTTCACTCTGCAGCGGAGTGTGCGCTGATATGAAACTTCCTGGCAGATTAAAACTGTGTGCCCGACCGAGAGTCGAACTCGGGACTCCCGAGTTCGAGTCAAGGTCCGGCACACAGTTTTGATCAGGCAGGAAGTTTCGTATCAGCGCACACTCCGCTGATGGACTCGTGGAGTTAACCCTCTCAGCGTCTCTTAAGCCCTGAAGAATGTGAACTTAAGCACCGACATTGGTAGCCAGGTAATAAATAACATCTCAAGAATGGCTGTATGTGTTCCATTTCATTACATAAATGAACGGCCGAAGTACCTCAAATCTCCAATCAGAAGGATGGAAATACTACTAATGTTGAAACTTCCTGGCAGATTAAAATTGTGTGCCGGACCGAGACTCGAACTCGGGAACTTTGCCTTTCGCGGACAAGTGCTCTACCAACTGAGCTACCCAAGCACGACTCACGCCCCGTCCTCACAGCTTTACTTCCGCCAGTACCTCGTCTCCTATCTTCCAAACTTTACAGAAGCTCTCCAGCGAACCTTGCAGAACTAGCACTTCTGGAAGAAAGGATATTGCGGAGACATGGCTTAGCCACAGCCTGGGGGAATGTTTCCAGAATGAGATTTTCACTCTGCAGCGGAGTGTGCGCTGATATGAAACTTCCTGGCAGATTAAAACTGTGTGCCCGACCGAGAGTCGAACTCGGGACTCCCGAGTTCGAGTCAAGGTCCGGCACACAGTTTTGATCAGGCAGGAAGTTTCGTATCAGCGCACACTCCGCTGCAGAATGAAAATCTCATTCTGGCTACTACTAATGTTGTCCGCAAGGTCATTAATTTATACAACATGAACAGCAAGAATGCTAATATACTATCTTGTGGCACGCCTGAAGTAACTTCTACATGTATCAACGACTCTTCATTCAAGGTAATATGTTGCCCCACCTCTAACAAGCAATCCTCAGTGTACTCACAAATTTGGTGTGGCACCGCATATGAATGTAGTTCGTTAATGAGCCTTGGTGTGGTACTGCGCCAACGGCTTTTTGCAAGGGAAAGAAAACTGAACCTACCCAACTGTTTTCAGGCTGTCATGTGGGAGAAGCTTAAATCGGTTTTGCTTATGCTCTTGATTCCATTTCTCCGACGCAACTGCTGATGGCGCACTCTGAGAAGCTGAGAATGCGAATAGAAGAGACAGCTGAGATAAAAGAGAACGAGATAGAGAAGCTGTGAGGGGGAGAGACTGTGGTTGTAAGGAGTAGGAGGTGGGGGGGGGGGGGGGAGGCGTGACGTGGCGTCCCGCTCGGTCGTGACCGGCCGCCTATCTGGCCGACATCTGGCGCGGCCGCAGCACGCGCCGCCGTTGCGCCGCCCTTATTAGCTAATTAATTAATTAACTCGCTCACGGCGGCGCGCGGCCCGGCCAGCCCCCGCGCTGACAAGCGCAAACCACTGCTCCGAGAAGTGCTATCAAAACGCGGAAGACTTGTTCAGCGCGAAGTTGATTTTACACTTTGTAAGCTGTATGTAGGTCGCTGTTTTTCGTTTCGATCGCCACAGTTTTGAATGTAGCTGTTGTTTGCGCGCGAACGTATGCCGTGATGGGATAGCTACGTTAAGGTAGACGATAACCAGGACAGGCAAGTGGAAAACGGAAGCTTTTGAAATTTGGTGCTAGAGGAAAAAGATAAATTTTAGAGGAACAGATAAAATGACTAATAGGGACCGACTGAACCGAACTGGGGAGAAAACAAATTGACGGCAGTACTTGATTAAAACGAGTGATTGATTGACTGGGTGCATACTGAGACATCAAGGTGTTAATAGTTTGGTAATAGAAGTGCGGGAGGTAAAACTTGTAGAGGGAGACTATGACTAGACTTCAGTAAGCAGGATCAAATAGATGTTGGTTGATGGAGTTAGGCTGAAATTAAAAAAAATCTTGCACAGGATACACTAGTGTGAAGAGCTGCATCAAACCAATCTTCACCAGGCGAGGTGACGCAGTGGTTGGCGTCCCGAACTCGCATTCGGGAGATCGACGGTTCAAACCCGCGTCTGGCCATCCTTCTTTAGGTTTTACGTGATTTCCCTAAATCGTTTGAGGCAAATGTCGGGAGCCGGCCGCGGTGGCCGAGCGGTTCTAGGCGCTCAGTCCGGAACCGCGAGACAGCTACGGTCGCAGGTTCGAATCCTGCCTCGGGCATGGATGTGTGTGATGTCCTTAGGTTAGTTAGGTTTAAGTAGTTCTAAGTTCTAGGGGACTGATGACCACAGATGTTTAGTCCCATAGTGCTCAGAGCCATTTGAACCATTTGACCCAATTGTCGGGATGGTTCCTTTGAAAGGGCACGGCCGATTTCTTTCTCCATCCTTCCCTAATCCGAGCTTGTGCTCCGTCTCTAATGATATCGTTGTCGACGGGACATTAAACCCTAATTTCCTCTTCCTCCAAACCAATCTTCGAACTGAAGACCACAACAACAATAACAACACTGTGTAGACGTGAGGTATGTGCGCTCACGCTTCACTAAAAATATATAGAGGTATACGTTAGTATAACAGAACTTATTGTCCTGCGTGTGAAAATAATGTTAAAATATCAATTTGAAAGAGATAGTTGCCCTATGGAGAACTGTACAGTGTCAGATTGTCTGGGTCACACCCCAGGATACTGTTTTGAGTAATAAACATGAACCTACATCTACATCTGCATGGATACTCTGCAAATCACATTTAGGTGCCTTCATAATTCTCTGTTATTCCAACCTCGTATAACTCACGGAAAGAATGAACACCTATATCTTTCCGCACGAGCTCTGATTTCCCTTATTTTATCGTGGTGATCGTTCCTCTCTATGTAAGTCGGCGTCAGAAAAAGATTTTCGCATTCTGAGATAGCTGGTGATTGGAATTTCGTGAGAAGATTCCGTCGCAACGAAAAACGCCTTTCTTGTAATGATTTCCAGCCCAAATCCTGTAACATTTATGTGACACTCTCTCCCATATTTCGCGATAATACAAAACGTGCTGCCTTTCTTTGAAGTTTTTCGATGTACTCCGTCAGTCCTATCTGGTAAGGATCCCACACCGCGCAGCAGTAGGGCCTATTCTAAAAGAGGACGGACAAGCGTAGTGTAGGTAGTCTCCTTAGTAGATCTGTTACATTTTCCAAGTGTCCTACCAATAAAACGCAGTCTTTGGTTAGCCTTCCCCATAACAATTTCTGTGTGTTCCTTCCAATTTCAGTTGTTCGTAATCGTAATACCTAGCTATTTAGTTGAATTTACGGTGTGTAATCGTTGTGTGACAGACGACAGTAAATCTGAAAAGTCAGAGCATCCGATTAGTTGCTCTGACATTCGAATTAAATTGAGAGAAGTGTGTTCACTTTACGCGATAAGAATAGTTCGTCAGACTCGAGAATTCTGGCTATGTTAGTATTATCAGGGCATATATTTCGCTGCGAACTGAATGATATTTCAGTATGTAAGCACTATGAAATTTGTGGTAAGGACTATGGGACCAAACTATTGATCTCATGGGTCCCTAGGCTTACGCACTACTTAATCTAACTTACACTAAGAACAACACACACACCCATGCCCGAGGGAGTACTCGAACCTCCGACGGGGGGAGCCGCGGGAACCGTGACAAGACGCCCTAGACCGCACGGACACCACGCGCCTGTAAGCAGTGTAGACCAGATTTATAGATGTTGTTTCAGAATACAAGGTGTACATAAAATCTGGGAAGACTTTCAATTATTTATTGCACAAGAACTAAACATTGTACAGATGTCATACATACTGCATTTGGAAGAGAAACTCTGAATGTTCTTTTTTTACAAACATTCGATATGTGAACCATGAGTGACCCGGCAGACGTTAACACGGTAAACGAATTCTTGTCATACCCGTCCCGGCATGGCATCGTCGACTGTGGCAGTCGCTTCCCGTGTTTTCTCCCCTAGCTCTGCTACATCACGTGGTAGAGGGGGTACATACACGAGATCTTTAATGTGTCCCAATAGAAAAAAGTCACACGGAGTGAGATCTGGTGATAGGGGAGGCCATTTCATGAAACAGCTGTCCCCTTCTGTAGCACGACTGATCCACGTTCACTTCACTCACACTGGGACGTCCGCTTCTCTATGCCGGGCAGAAGTAACCCATCGTAAAGAATTTGTTGTGCCAGTGGTAAATGTCCTTACTTGTTGGTGGCTTCTTACCATACTTGATTCTAAACATCAATTGAACAGCTGTAGCACATTTGTTTTTGTTGAAATGCAACTCACAGAAACCTCGCTCGGCACCTGAACGCGCCATGTTTGCGACTAGCGCTGACTATCGGAAAATTACCAAACTACGCTGTGGTGGATACATAAAAAAAAAACAACTTTAAGAGTTTC
Organism: Schistocerca cancellata; assembly: GCF_023864275.1. Taxonomy (NCBI): domain Eukaryota; kingdom Metazoa; phylum Arthropoda; class Insecta; order Orthoptera; family Acrididae; genus Schistocerca; species Schistocerca cancellata. Next base: position 696,336,363 of record NC_064627.1, on the reverse strand, counting down.
TCTTCAAAATGACATATGTATGTTATCTGTACAATGTTTGGTTCTTATGCAATAAATAATTGAAAGTGTTCCCGAATTTTATGTACACACTGTATACGCATATTTGGGAAAAAACTGGTACCGTCACTTACGAGTGCAATTCTCCACGCCGTATTAATACTTGGGAATGAATTCTGGTAAAATTATAAGCAACTGCAGTGAAAGAAGGAAGTATCAATAAGCAGCTTAGCTATGGGTAGACGAACATGGGCGCTGTTCGTTCTGCGACTAGATCACGGAGATCTCCAGTCAGGTTAGATGGTAGTATTTATGTAAGGTGATCCAGGAGGAAAAGTACGTGCTGTAATGGTGCTGGTATTAGTTATTCTGAACAAAAAAACGTCATATGAATGTATACCATATTCCGAACATAAAGGGATTTAATAAGGCTTTATTCATGAGTTGTGACTCATTATTCCTGCCATCACATCAGTCAAAGATGTGAGGCTATTTCACGTGCGCGATCTTTCTGCGACTACTGAAATTTTTGTTTTCAGCTGTTTGTGTACTGTATTCCAGAGTCAGAGATAGGAAAAGAGTCCTGGAAGTATGTACGGAACGGTCTAAAATTTCTAGCCTGTCTAGTTAATTTAACAGGCCGGGATCTTCAATCAATCCCGCAAGTGAATGCGAACCGGGTCTGACCCCCTCCCCCCCCCTCTCACCCCCTGTGTCGTCGCCTAATCGACTGCGCACAGATTATATGGCAGCAGGTCTGCTTGCATGCGTTTATAATTATTATTTGTGTCCTTTGTAAGTAACCAGTCAAATGAAGACAGCTATTTAGATGAATGCGTTTATAATTATTATTTGTGTCCTTTGTAAGTAACCAGTCAAATGAAGACAGCTATTTAGATGAATAAAAAATTATATAACATGTCTTCTGAAAACTGTAGAATTACTTTATTTCTGTTGTTTTAAAGTCTTCTTTTATTATGTCTGACGACAACTGTCTGTTTGTATTTTACAAGACCCGGTTGCAGGTCTGTTCTACAGCCGTCATCAAATCTAAAAATAGGAAAACCAAGCAAAATTAAAAAAATAAAACTATACAGTAATATTTTACAAAAAATTGAAAGTATCATACCACTGCCGCAACTTACTTTTGAGTCATCAGTCTTCTGACTTGTCTCATGCAGCCCGCCACGAATTTTTCTGCTGTGCCTTGAACCCTACGTCCTCAATTATTTGCTGGATGTATTCCTCTCTGTCTTCCTCTACAGCTCCCTTTACTACTACAGAAGTTATTCGCTGATGCCTTCACAGATATCCTCTCATCCTGTCCCTTCTTCTTGTCAGTGTACTCTTTCCGTCTATCCGCTCTCTCCTCTGCACTTAACACTGGATTTTCCACTGAACTTCTAATATTTTAATTTCACCGAAGAATGTTTTGACTTTTCTATACGCTGAATCCGTCCTTCCGACAATCACGTCTTTTTCGATTTCTTCACATTTTTCGCGCAGCAACATAAGAAGCCTCGTAACAGCGTGTCCCATGCGTTGTCACAGGGCTTGGTGCTATGTCATTGTACATTTTTAGTTTTAGTTGTGCTTAGTCTTATTTTTCTATTTTAGATCTGATATGGGCTGGAGATCACAGCCGAAACGGGTCGTTGTAAAAGGCAAACCAAGAACTATCGTCAGAAAAAATAAAAAGAGAAAATAGAATCGTTTTTCTTTCGAAAGAATTTATCGAGTCTCAATATTTCTTTTAGGAATAGAATTAAGTGCCTCACATACACTGTTATGATGTTTTCGAGGCATTGAAATATGGTTTCCGTGATTCCATCGTTCCCTTACTTCAGGCACGGGCAACGTTTGGAGACCCGCAGGCCTGATCCACACACTCAGTGAAGCTCGAGAGCCGGTTCGTCGCGAGACTCAACAGCAGTGCTCCTAACGTATAAATCTAAAGCTATTCGGCCTTGGCGTTAATAGTTATGCGGTAACGCACCGATATGAGTGGCACACCTTTCACGATAGGCCACGCCAGTAAATTATGCCTCAAAAATAGCGTATTTGTAGAGTTTATTCATTTTATATTTTTCCTCTCATCAGATATTTACATTTCCTTACCCTTCGTGAAGACTGTTTATTTATTTAGAACGTTTTACAATAGATGTGTTAAATATTGTGCAACGCCGTTAGTAAACAAACTGTATTCAGGACACGCAAATAAATGTACACATCTGAAGTTAGTATGCCAGACATCTTGAAATGTCTTGATGGAAACGTAAACACCTATAAAAACGTCTGGTTGCACTTAATTCATCATAAACTACCTCCAGTTTCAATAGTTGCTGTGTTGTAATACGTCCACAATGGACAAAAATTGTTTACTAATGTGGATGCTAGAATTCTTCAATGAGATATGCAGTCGCAGTCGAGAAGCAATTAGAAGTAACTTTGTGAGTTTTGGCCAGAGGTAGGTCATTAGAATGCTTGAAATTTACTATGTTCGAAAATGCTTTTGGTGATTGACCTCACAGACGTGAGTTGTTTCTGTAAAATAAATAAATTAAGCCATGACTTCTTTGTTGATTTTAAAAACTTGAAAAGTCTTAATCACTTGAACTTAGCGTTTAAAGGATGACAATTATTGAAGTATATGAAAAAAAAATCCGCATAACTTCTGAACGGTTTGCGATTGTTCAAACTGTACGGCTGGCCACCGGGCATGATGGGAATTAATATGCGCATTACTGTTTGCTTTCGCGACGAAACCCACTTTCATTTGGACGTATTCGCTAATAAGGAAGATTGGCGCATTTGGGGAACTGCAAATTCGCATATCGCGATCGAGAATTCTCTTCACCTTCAACGGGTGACAGTGTGGTGTGCAATGTAGGAAAAATCGATGCGATATTCCTTGATGGCACGGTGACTACCGACGGTACGTGAAAGTTTTGGAAGATAATATCATCCCCGTCATCCAAAGTGACCCTGATTTCGACAAGATGTGGTTCATGCAAGACGGAGTTCAACCCGATCGTAGCAGGAGAATGATGTCCTGGAGGAGCACTTTGGGAACTGCATTGTGGCTCTGGGTACCTAGAGGCCACTGGCATGGACCTCGATTGGCCGCCATATTCTCCGAATCTGAAGGTATGCGACTCCTTTTTCTGGGGTTACATTAAAGTCAAGGTGTACAGCAATAACACCAAAACCATTGTCGAGCTGAAAACAGCCATTCAGGAGGTCATCGACAGCATCGATGTTCCGACACTTCAGCGGGTCATGAAGAATTTCGCTATTCGTCTATGGCATATCATCGCCAATGACGGCAGGCATATCGAACATGTCATAACCTAAACCGAATATCTGTAGTGACGTTTACATGTTGAATAAAGTGTGTGCACGCCGTAGTTTGTAACTAATTTACGTTTTTTTTCACGTAGTTCAATAATTGTCACCCTCTATCAGCTGATGCATTAGCTCCATACTTGACAATCATACACATCCGTTCGCTCGACGAAAGATGCCTACCCAAAGACTGGAAAGTTGCACAGGTCACATCAATATTCAAGAAAGGTAGTAGGAGTAATCCACTAAATTACAGGCCCATATCATTAACGTCGATATCTAGCAGGATTTTTGAACATATATTGTGTTCGAACATTATGAATTTATTCTGCCAGGAAGTTTCATATCAGCGCACACTCCGCTGCAGAGTGAAAATCTCATTCTGGAAACATCCCCCAGGCTGTGGCTAAGCCATGTCTTCGCAATATCCTTTCTTCCAGGAGTACTAGTTCTGCAAGGTTCGCTGCAGAGCTTCTGTAAAGTTTGGAAGGTAGGAGACGAGGTACTGGCGGAAGTAAAGCTGTGAGGACGGGGCGTGAGTCGTGCTTGGGTAGCTCAGTTGCTAGAGCACTTGTCCGCGAAAACGATCTATTGACACACAGTCGACATGGGTTTAGAAAACATCGTTCCTGTGAAACACAACTAGCTCTTTATTCACATGAAGTGTTGAGTGCTATTAACAAGGGATTTCAGATCGATTCCGTGTTTATGGATTTCCGGAAGGCTTTTGACAGTATACCGCACAAGCAACTCGTAGTGAAATTGCGTTCTTATGGAATATCGTGTCAGTTATGGGACTGGATCTGTGATTTCATGTCAGAGAGGTCACAGTTCGTAGTAATTTACGGAAAGTCATCGAGTAAAACAGAAGTGATTTCTAGCGTTCCCCAAGGTAGTGTTATAGGCCCTTTGCTGTTCCTTATCTATATAAACGATTTGGGAGACAATCTGAGCAGCCGTATTCGGTTGTTTGCAGATGACGCTGTCGTTTATCGATTAATAATGTCATCAGAAGATCAAAACAAACTGCAAAACGATTTAGAAGAAATATCGGATTGGTGTGGAAAGTGGCAGTTGACCCTAAATAACGGTAAGTGTGATGTCATCCACATGAGTGCTAAAAGGAACTCGTAATTTCGGTTACAAGAGAAATCAGTCTAATCCAAAGGCCGTAAATTCAACTAAATACCTAGGAATTACAATTACGAACAACTTAAATTGGAAGGAACACATAGAAAATGTTGTGGGGAAGGCTAACCAAAGACTGCGTTTTATTGGCAGGATACTTAGAAAATATAACAGACCTACTAACGAGACTGCCTACACTACGCTTGTGTGTGCTCTTTTGGAATACTGCTGTGCGGTGTGGGATCCTTACCAGATAGGGCTGACGGAGTACATCGAAAAAGTTCAAAGAAGGGTAGCACGTTTTCTATTATAGCGAAATAGGGGAGAGAGTGCCACTGAAATGATACAGGATTTGGGCTGGACATCGTTAAAAGAAAGGCGTTTTTCGTTGCGACGGAATCTTCTCACGAAATTCCAATCACCAACTTTCTCCTCCGAATGCGAAAATATTTTACATAGGGAGGAACGATTGCCACGATAAAATAAGGGAAATCAGAGCTCGTACGGAAATTTATAGGTGTCCATTCTTTCCGCGCGCTATACGAGATTGGAATAATAGAGAATTGTGAAGGTGGTTCGATGAACCCTCCGCCAGGCACTTAAATGTGATTTGCAGAGTGTCCATGTAGATGTAGATGTAGATGATTATACAGAAGCCAAACTGGAAAAATTCAAACAACAAATGGTGAATATCTGAAAATACGTCCCGGTCACTTCGCTCTCTCTGCCTGAATTTCTTACGCGGGCCGGGTGGAAACCTATTGGGATCAGGATCGCCGTCCGCCGGCTGCCACCCGAGTCTAAATAGAATGTCAACAGACATGGCGCCCCGCGCCGCCGGCGCTCGTCTGCACGAGAGGCGCCGACGCAGCAGCTGTTTGCTGGACTTGCGCGGCCCGGCTCCTGCAGTGGAGCTGAACTGCGCTCACAGCAGAATGCAGCCGCTGGAGTGCTTACGAGCAAAGGCCCTGGGAGCGTGGCCCAGATAGCGCCGGCCGCAGAGCGTTCGCCGACTCGGCCGCCAGTGCAGACACGCACCTGCTAGCTGCTAGCTGCACGCCACCGCCGCCGAGTTCACGGCTTACCGCAGTGGCCGAGGTTGTAAGCCGAGAAATTAACGCTTCTCTTATAGTTGCGCTACCTTACAAGCCTTGCGGGATTTGCGATTAATATGTAGATTAAACAGGTATTTCCTCGTAACGTATTCAGACTACTGTATTAAATAAAAGTATGCCTTGAAAATCGCAATGGGCTGGATGAACGTGAACTGTAACTCACTGCGTAATACCGTTTCTCCATCACACGTCCATTGACGTTAGGAAGAATATCTTATAAAATTCGTATTGGACTTTCAAATAAAAGAGAAGTTGGCGAAGAGTTCTCGGGCTTCCAGCCGGGTGGCGGTGTCTTCAAACTGCGACGTTTCGACGAGTGACATACTCATCATCTTCTGGCTCATCATCATACTCATCATCTTCGCCAGATGATGATGAGTATGTCACTCGTCGAAACGTCGCAGTTTGAAGACACCGCCACCCGGCTGGAAGCCCGAGAACTCTTCGCCAGCTGTATACGCCGGGAAAGCGTACATTCACAAAAGAGAAGTTGTAGTTTTCGATTACCAGTATTAACATTGCAATAATTAAGTTTTCCTCGAGCATTTTAACGAATTACTTAGGTACTTTCTGAGTACATAAAGAAAGAGAGGATTCTCCTCTTCCCAGTTATTTACTGCGGAACAGTATGCAGGTTGGTGAAGGATTTTCCGTCATATTCCGTCGAAAGCCAGTTCACGAAATTTTGTAACTAAAACTTTTCCTGAAATAGTCTCCGATTCCCTCTAAATGTATTACGTTAATTCCATCTCAGATTTTCGTCAATTACATTTAAGATTTACATGGTTTCTTAGTCCTCTCACTATCCCTGTTCCGTTTCCTTAATAAATTTTTTGTGTGCGCTGGGGGTCCTTTAGGTACATCAGTAGTGATTATTTGAACGCTTTGTAAGCTATTTCGAGGGCAAATCGCGTTATCCTCATACCAGCACAGTGAAACCAAAGTTGGTACATTCTGTCCGACACAGGTAATTAACACACCAAACATCTACTAACAAGGGGGGCACATGGTAATTTTTTGTATTTATGGTACTGAAGTTCAAAAGTCAAATATTAATCGGCAAAAGCAGTTCGATGCAACTCGCAAAAATTCAGGAGAATATACATTTTTGAAAATTTGAAATTTCCCGACCATCTTTAACATGCTAAAGGAAGATAAATTTTACTCGACAGCACGCGTGGCTCTGAGGTACCATGCCCGCCTACCGCGTCTGTGGCACAGGTTCGATTACCAGCTCAACCGAAATTTTAAATAGAAGTGCATGTTTCACAAGAACTTAAGGATGAGAAAGAATTTAATTTGTAATGTCTTTTTACTTCAAACACTCTTTTGTAAAATCTCAGTTATTAAGAATGTACATTTGCAATGAAAACTGAATTTTTGCTTGCGATATGTAATTGGACATAAGAAGAAGCACATTTTTCATAAAAATATCAATCAGTTACCCGCCATTTAGCATATATTTCATGAATTTTATATTAAAGTAATTTAATATTCGAAGTGCATGGGGAAAAAAGATAAAGACAATGCCTGAAACGAGACTCGCACCAGCGATTGCCAGTCTCGAGAGCTACTGATTTGTTTTGCACCTTCATATATTTCAAACTTCACGGAATTGCTAGTGGGACAGGCACCTCTGCTTGCAAATTTTCATCAGCCGGTAATCGAACCTAAAACCCCTACGGCGCAGGCGAGCGTTCTATCACATAGCCAAACCGCCTATCGAGAAAAATCTACCATCCCTTAGCATTTTAAAGTCGTTCGGAACTTCAATTTGTGACGATTGCACGAAACTATTTTTGAGGATTAGTATTTGGCTTCTGAACTTCACGTACCTTCATAGAAAATTTTACAAAAATCCGATTGTAGTTTAGTCCCCTTGCAAGACTATCGGTAGAAAAACGAGAATGTGTTCGAACAGCTTTTGAAACATTCACAGAAAAACAACGGAGTGCGAAGCTACGCTAAGTACCCTCCGCCATGAATCTCACAGTGGTTCCGAAGTATCAGTGCACTGGCGGATATAGAGCGACTCGCAGCCAAAAGTGGGTGCGTAATATTGAGAGCCAATAAAAGAAAATAGGTCACTGCATACGAGGCTGAAAACAGGATACGAACTGAAGTAAGAATAATTGCAACCTACGTGCCCGTTTGTAAGGAATTAAGTTGAATTTTGCAATACTGTTCAAGTCTTTATTGGAAACGTATAAATGAATCCCGTTGTGTCAGGTAGTGAGATTACTGGTGAAAGCACGTTTCGAAAGGATGCCCACATTATCTCTGTTGATGTAATTGAGTCAATGCTTATACGGAGTGCCGATTACAATAAATCTATACCACATTGACGCTAGCTTCCACCAGCCGGAAATACTTGTATTTAGTATTAACATATTAAGTTAAATGGCTATGTTCACAAATGGTTATTGCATGGTTTGTGAAAGTAAAATGTAAATATTGTTATACAGATGTTAACTTAGTATTGCCGTTTTGTAAACTGTTTTATTATGAAGAGAGGAAGTAGTTTAAAATGATTTTGGCTTATATAACTTTTTAGGGCAAAATATTCAGTGCAGGTTTTACTGTTGAACATTGGCACCGCTAATGACTACATCAGAACATTGAAGAATTTGGCACATTACATTTGCACATTACAGAACCTATTCTTACATAACGGACATGAGTAAAGTCTTTGATTTATTTCAAGTTTCGAGATACTGCTGCTGATTAACACTTACACTGCAATTTCTCACTTTACAGATTACCAGGCAACTGTTTTTTTCTCTACTGACTGCATATTATGTGTAATTTAGTATTCAAGCGAGTAGACTGTGATGATGGAAGTGATTTTGTGTTTAATTTCAATTTATTTAATGTGTTAAGATATTCATGCGTACAGACGGTTAGGCGTTCATGACTGTTTTAGAAATTTGTTGAATGGCTGAAATTTGAATACCTTCGGATGAGACAAGTTTATACAGGAATAGTTACCAAAGCATGAATGTATTTTATAAGATGAATGTCTTGTGTTGTTACGTATTGTAAAGTCACAAACAAAGATTAATCCCCAAACTTAAATGGTTAATCAGTAGCCCGTTTCTCTGTTTCAAATCTCTCGGATTTCTGTTTGTTCTCAAACACAACACAGCTCTTATAAATATTAAAATTTTCTGCCAGATGGAAACCTGGAACTAAAATGTCAGTTGCTTATTATGTAGAAGAAGCAAATCAAGCGATGTTGTATCTGAAAATCAGAGTTTTAAACTTTTCTCTGGTCATGTGTTAAAAAACTACAACTGATCTTGTTGAAATGTGCATCTGTTTGCTTTTTTTCTTCTTATTCTGGTTTTACGGTCTCGTTGGACGACTTTAATGAATCATTTTCTGGTCATGATATTCAATAAGTTTTCTTCTAAGTGCCCAGTATCCTTTCACTCGTTCTCGTCTTTTTTGTCGTTCCTCGTCTGTGAAGACCATTTTTATTGGATGTTTCCAGAATGAGATTTTCACTCTGCAGCGGAGTGTGCGCTGATATGAAACTTCCTGGCAGATTAAAACTGTGTGCCCGACCGAGACTCGAACTCGGGACCTTTGCCTTTCGCGGGCAAGTGCTCTACCAACAGAGCTACCGAAGCACGACTCACGCCCGGTACTCACAGCTTTACTTCTGCCAGTACCTCGTCTCCTACCTTCCAAACTTTACAGAAGCTCTCCTGCGAACCTTGCAGAACTAGCACTCCTGAAATAAAGGATATTGCAGAGACATGGCTTAGCCACAGCCTGGGGGATGTTTCCAGAATGAGATTTTCACTCTGCAGCGGAGTGTGCGCTGATATGAAACTTCCTGGCAGATTAAAACTGTGTGCCCGACCGAGACTCGAACTCGGGACCTTTGTCTTTCGCGGGCAAGTGCTCTACCAACTGAGCTACCGAAGCACGACTCACGCCCGGTACTCACAGCTTTACTTCTGCCAGTACCTCGTCTCCTGCCTTCCAAACTTGCCCGCGAAAGGCAAAGGTCCCGAGTTCGAGTCTCGGTCGGGCACACAGTTTTAATCTGCCAGGAAGTTTTATTGGATGTTGTTTGTCTATGTTTGGTTTAAATCTTATTTTTATGTATTCCAGTTTCTAGCTCTTTCACATCCTCCCTGATATCCTTTACCCACCCATGTTGTTGCTTGGTGTTCCAAAATTTCTCTATAATTTTTCTTGGCAATCTGGTTTCGGGTGTACTCATAACGTTACCCATAAAAAGAGATCCTTTTTTTCCGCGTGGTGTCTGTAATGGGCTCCAGTCCACTGTACACCACTTCATTTGGCACTATCCGCAGTTGTCCATATTTTTGATATTTCTTACGGATGCATCTTGTAGCGATTCTTTTCTCTACTTTTAGGAGTTTGTCGATTATTTTTTTCCGAATGACTTTGAAAAGAGATTTACTTCCGTATGTAACCTCTGATTAAACCACTGTTCTCTAATGGCTTAAATCACTTGTGACTGATTGACATGTTTTGTTGTATGAAGATCATGTTAACTTTGGAGCTTTTATCATTTTATTAGTTCTTTCTCACCACGTGGATTATTCGTGGAAGTTATGTGTTGTAAATTCACCTAATTACATTGTTTCGCAACTTCTACTTTTCTATTATGTACTGTTAGGGGGTTGATTACTAGTGAATCTGCTACCGTCATCTCAGTCTTTCCGAATGACATCTGTAGTTCTACGTTTTTGTGCTGTATTTTGTACTCTTGTTATTTCTAGCTTTTTAAATGTTATCCGTTATAGTAACGCTAGGTCGTTCTAAGCAATTTAAGCTTTTTCTATCTCTCTTGGTTCGAATTTTTATGTTTTAATATATTCCTTGTACCATTTCCTAATGACGTTCTCTGGAACATAGTTGCAAAGTAATGGAGATAAACCATCTCCCTGTCTTAACCCTTTTTAAGTCATAAATAGCTCAGATATTTCTCAGCCGGCCGCTGTGGCAGAGCGGCTCTGGGCGCTTCAGTCCGGAACCGTGGTGCTGCTACGGTCCCAGGTTCGAAACCTGCCTCGGGCATGGATGTGTGTGATGTGCTTAGGTTAGTTAGGTTTAAGTAGTTCTAAGTCTGGGGGAGCGATGACCTCAGATGTTAAATCCCATAGTGCTTAGAGCCGTTTGAACCACCATATATTTTTCCTCTAAACTTCGTTTTAGATCAGGTTAGTGATAATTTTATGATTTTTATTAATTTCGGATGGAGTCCGAAATTCCTTAGTTGCTTCATCATTGTCGATCTGTGGATACAATCGTAAGCTTTTTTGAAGTTTGCAAACGTTATGTCTTGCTGTTTTTGTCTTCTTTTGTAGTAATCCATTATCAAAGTGATTACTCGTTTCCTTTATTTGAACAAGAAAAAAGGACTAATTACAGGTTCGGCAGAGACTGAGATTTCGGAGAGCAGAGCACAAACTTCTAGCTGGATGCGGTTATGCAAAGGATAGAGACTGTGAAAAAACTGCAAGTCAGTGGATGACTGTTTCGCAAAATCCAGCCGAACACCAAATATAGCCAAGCTTCCATCGTAGCTCGTCAGAAGAGGGCAGCTGGCGCTTACTGAATACGAGCTGGCTTGCTGTCGCTGTGCGTGAAGCTTCATCCCGCTCTGGAGACCGTGGGATTACGCCACGTGAGTTGACGTAGCGGGGGAGGCCGCCCCTGCCACCCGCTCCGGTGCGCTCTGCGCCCGCTGTCCGCATGTGGCGCCACTGGTTACGGGGTTGTCTGAGTCGACGGCTACAGCAGTTTCCTCTATTATGTCGAAATATTTTCTGACAGTATTTCGGCAAAACACGAACTTTCCCACACCTCATATAACATTTCGTTATTTGGCTGATCCCATACAGCAATGTATTACAATACAGAAGTTCACATTAACAAGTCCTACATAGAATCAAGGTAAAAAGGTGTCTGTAATTTATGTGAGAGACTTTCGATTTTTAACTCCTGGGGAATAGGTCTGAAACTGTCCCATAAAATTTCGGGTGTGCAGCTGCATAAATTTCACTTCTTCTTCTAGTATTTCAGCTGTATATCTTCCATCAGTCTTCAGAGCAAGCCGAGCACTTGAACCCGCGGACCGCGCTACTCACCTTCTCCTCGAAATCCTCCATAAAAAAGTTGGCCACCAAGGGTGGTAGAGGACTACCCATGGCGACGCCGTCAGTCTGTTCATAAAATTCGTTACTAAATAAAAGAGGCTGGAAGACGCTGGAATCTGCTAGCTTGAGGTATATTGACGACATGTTTGTAGTGTCGCCCCACGGTGAAGATAAATTAAACGAATCTTTAAATCATCTGAACTACATCCATAGACAAATTCGGTTGACGATGGAAATGGAAAAAAATTGGTGCCTTCCATTTTTGGACGTTTTCGTACGACGCAAAGGTAATGGCACTTTGGGATATGCAGTGTAACGGATCCATCCCATACGGATTTATATCTTCGTGCAAATAGTTGCCACCATCCTTCGCAGACGATAAGTGTTCTCAGAACTCTGGTTCACAGAACACACATCATTGCTGACGAGAGCAGTCTGGAGGACGTGCTTCTACCCTTCAGAAGAGTTTTTAAAGCCAACGGGTACTCTCCACAGCAGATACGTAAGGCGCTACAAATGAAGCCAACAATGGGCATAAGGAATGCAGAAGAAGACACGGCAGGTTTTAGATCGTGGCTTTTCTGCCATACATTGGAAGCCTATAGTCAAAAATAGGACGGATCGTCAGTAAACTAATTCAAATGGCTCTGAGCACTATGGGACTTAACTTCTAAGGTCATCAGCCCCCTAGAACTTAGAACTACTTAAACCTAACTAACCTAAGGACGTGACACACATCCATGCCCGAGGCAGGATTCGAACCTGCGACCGTAGCGGTCGCGCGGCTCCAGGATGTAGCGCCTAGAACCGCTCGGCCACTGCGGCCGGCGTCGGTAAACAGAAAGTGTATTTTCGCCCTCCACCAAGGACAGCAGTGCTCCTCGGTTCCGCTAAAGATGATTTCGATTTTAGCTTTGACTTCATCTTTCTGCGACTTAGTAGCGAAAGAAGCAACTGAAATTCGGTTGGTGACGAATTTAATTAATGGAGATAGCGGTTTCAGCCTGGACAAATCATGGAATGCGGCACTTTCTGTGATAAACTCACAAAGACGCTGCGACGGTGCAGCTCGCAGTGATACATCGATATCACCATGTGTGTCGACCGAGCAGTCACAGATCTAATTTCATGCGTATGTTATACCTCTTTCCCACCACTTTCTGGCTGCTTGTGTACCCTTGGCCGCATGCGCAGTAGCGAGTTTAAAAGGACGGAGCAAGTGCTGGCGCGTCACTCACATTGGCTGACCCTGAACATGGCTGGACTATATACAGCTGAAACATTAGAAAAAGAAGTGAAATTTATGCGTCTGCACGCCAGAATTTGTTCTGGAACAGTCATTCAAAAATGGTTCAAATGGCCCTGAGCACTATGGGACTTAACTTCTGAGGTCATCAGTCCCCTAGAACTTAGAACTACTTAAACCTAACTAACCTAAGGGCATCACACACATCTATGCCCGAGGCAGGATTCGAACAGTCATTGCGCCGCGAAAAAATGAAGATGCGCGCCTGCAACGTTGAGAGCTACATTGGCGAATCTATAAATTGGACTACTTTAATTGTCTAAGTTCCCACAACTTTTGCACTCTCAGATATAGTCAAGTACTCGTAGTATCCGTTCAGTCCGTTACAGAGTACAGTTTCGAGTCTGAAACAGAAGCGACTACCTTCATCCGGAAGACTGGTTGAACGGGTTTAACAGGATCGGCGAATACGGTTAGAAAAATCTACCTGTTAACATCGCTTTGATGACACTTGTGTGTGTGTGTGTGTGTGTGAGAGAGAGAGAGAGAGAGAGAGAGAGAGAGAGAGAGAGGGAGAGAGAAGTGCGGCAGTCGTCTCTCAGTTGCGAAGCGCGACACGTCTGGTACATTTGGCAAAAATAGCGGCGACTCCACCGAACGTATGTAACCCCGAAAGGAAAATAGAGGTCACATGTAGTGTGGCTACCCTCCTCTCGAGAACGGTTCGTATCAGCAGAAGCGAAAAGCTGAGGCGGCCTGAGACAGTGGAGCCGGCAGCGGCGCTGGGTGAACGAGCGCAGCCGGCAAACAGAGGACGCGTGCCTCTGAATGAAGCCATTGTGGCGCCGCGCGGCGCGGTATCCGGACATTATATTCTAATGCGCGGCGATGCATATTCAGGGCCCGCGGCTGTGATTAGCGCGGCTGCCGCACGGCGTGGCCCTAAACACGTTACCACCTGGTCAGCCGGCCGCTCTTTAATTTACGTCTGCACCGCTCCTCGCATTATACAGTATCTACGAATGAGAGGCTCTTAAGCTCCACAACCTTCACGAAAGACGTACAAAGCTACTCGGACGCTGTACTTTAGGGGTCTAACGTCTCCGTGTTGTTGTTTTGTTGAGTTAGAAGACTGGTTTGACGCAGGCCTCGATGCTAACCTATCTTGTGCAATATGTCGTATTTATCCGCGGACTTTCGATTGAAGTGTCCTTCTCCCCTGTACGGGAGCTACATACTGTGTGCGCAAATACAGGTTGTGACACAGGAACGTCGACATATGGAAGTTTGGCCTGGCCGTGAGTGGTGCACGGATCCCAAAGCGGTTAACGCTCGCATAAAGCTGGAAATCTGGGTTCGAATCCCGGTACGGGCACAGATTTCCGCTGTCGTCATTCTCTTACATAGCTGATGGTTAATCGTATGCGTAACTGCGAATACATTTTATGTATGTTGTGCAGCTCTCTTCATTTCTGCGTTACTATTCCAGTCTACATCCGTTTGAACCAACTAACTATGATCATGTCTTTTTCTCCCTCTACATTTTTATTATCTCTTCCCACACTTACCTCCATTACGAAATCGACTATTCCTGAATGTTTTTTATTTCAGTCTTTGATCACAATATCAATTCTTTAGACGATGACCGGTTTCAGTCCATAATGACCATTCTCAGATATTTTTTACACCACTATTCTTGATTCCTCAGGCGCTTCAGTCCGAAATCGCGCTGCTGCTACGGTCGCAGGTTCGAATCCTGCCTCGGGCATGGATGTGTGTGATGTCCTTAGGTTAGTTAGGTTTAAGTAGTTCTAAGTCTAGGGGACTGATGACCTCAGATATTAAGTCCCATAGTGCTCAGAGCCATTTGAACCATTTTATTCCTCAGGGCATGTCCCATCAACCGATCTCTTCTTTTAAGCAATTTCTTTTCTTCTCAGTTCGATCCAGAACCTCCGCATTAGTTATCCCGTCCACCAATATAATCATTTTAGGCTTTTCATTTCCGTGACGTTCTGACGTGATTATATATATCGTAAACGATTTTGTCACAGAATGCATACTTGACATACATGTACTGAGAGACGTTCTCTCGCAAGTAACATCTCCTGGATGAGCAAAGAAATGCCAGGTGAAGACCTTGCTATAGAACTACGATAACGCCATTCAAAAACACACACACGCGCGCGCACGCCCGCGCGCGCGCTCGCAGACACACACACACACACACACACACACACACACACACACACACACGGGGTGAGTCACGTAAGACGTAATACGCCTTTTATTTCGTGAACGGTTACACATATCGAAACGCAACATCGAGGTGCACGAATGTTTCGTACTTTATTTACTTTTTGTTATTAAATTATCTTTTTTAACTTTTTCTGCATCCTACTCAGTAAATAACTAAATATGGTTTGTGAATTTGATGTCTAAGCATAATCTGTCCTGGGAGGTAATTGTTATCTGACCTCCCATAACAATAAAAACAATCATCCTCGGACGGTGATGTTCATGTGGCCTCCCATAAAAATAAAAATAATCTCTCTAAAAATGTTCGCATTTAAACTTTTATTATTTCGCATCAATTATATTTCTGGAAATTTAGACAAGACATTTGTGATGAATATGTACGTGACGCGGTCGACAATTTCGTATGTTAGTGATGCTGTCATTTCTGTTGACTCCATAATGTGCTTGTCTATAGTGCATAAAGTGACAAAGACTCTTTAAGCAGATAGAGGCAGTAGAAAACGTGATGATAGATTTCCATATGAAACAAAGTGAGCACGAACATCTGATGGTGCGCTTCCTCACCCCCACAGGCTGTCCTTATTACATCGAATAACAACACCTGAGAATAAGATTCGCCTGTATCTTAACGACAAGTTCTCTAGCCGCTGCTTACTAACCGCTCAACTATGCTCGACTAACTCCTCATTTCCTGCCACTCAGCATGGTTGTCCATGTTTAGCGCATGTGACTTAAACTTGTTCATCTCAGTGATACTAAAATTAAAATAATCCCACTTCCTAAAGGTCACTTACGTTATTTGATGACACGCCTTCTTAGTTGAACATATCTTGATGATCATGTGCTCTCTTGTATACTGTGCTCTCTATCCTGAATTTCCAAGGACAAGTATCGCAGTCATTTTTATCTACCAAATCAGAACAAGTTGTAGTTTCACAACTGAAATTAGACGTCGTGAATGTGGGTCCTTTTTTACACTTATAAGTGTATTTTCGATTCTTAACCTAGAAAACATGAGTGTATTCCTGATAAATGAAATGCAACTAGACGCGAAGAAGAAACCATCGTCTGATGGCTACTACTGAAACACCTTTTAATAAGGTACAGTAGTAGTCTGTACGTTTAATGGACATTTTGGATTTCGACGTAAACATCTACTTGGGTGGGTCGCATACCTGTGGTTTATCTGTTGATGTGGGTAAAATAACAATAAATATTTATGACTGTATCATGAGCACAGAACTGTGTTTTAGTGATTCACATTGAGCACTTAGCGAAACCCGATGTTCTTTAAAGCCAGTTGCCATCAACAGTTTTTTTTTCTCTGTGGTTCTCCACATTATTTTATCCTCTTGTCCATTCTAACATTATGGCAAGTACTGATTTCTCTCACTATTGTGCCTTATTGTGTATTCGAGAAACGTTAATTTGAATGAAATATCAAACAAATTGCCACGTCGGTATGTAAACTCCAACTTAATGATGCACGCACACTAAAGGTAAAAAAAAAAAACTAAAAAGAAACTAAGCGATTGAAATTAGCGGGATGAATTAATGATTTCAATACCATATTACAGGTCTTATGTAATTTTCAAAGAATATAAACATTACCAGAATATAAACATACCAGAGATGTATACTCTACGTAAAATATCATCTCTGGCTCAGCGTAATAATGGCGAAGACAGGAATAAGTCATTGCGAGGAAGAGAAGCAGACCGTGTCTGTTGGCACCTAACACGAAAAACATCGACAGCATAAACCTTACTTTCGTGCTTCACAGACAGAGACACAGAAGGTAAACCATTTTCGTTTGCTATAATTGTAGAACTTTGTTTAGCATGTTTGTCAACTCAAACATTGTTTACGTAGTAATTGAAACTTCAGGCATACGAAATTAATACTCAAATGAAACTGAAACTTGTAGTTTAAAGGAGATTGATTTACCTTATGTCTAACGCAAACGTATCTTTTCTTCTGTTTGGCTCGGACAGCCATCAATGCCTCCCGTATACAGAGACTAAAAGCAATAGTGTTCTTTTCAAAGCCCACCGCTGCTCGCCGAAGACTGAAGATTAGCAGTGCTCTTTTATTTCTAGAAAATATGACGTAAAATTTTGCTTACGGCAGCGCCAGCATGGTGTGTGTGGTGATGTTGGCAACGACCAGCCATGAAATAAATAATTAATGCTGTTCATGCTCTACGGTTGATATGATCTTGTAAGTACCCTTGTCTGCTCATTAAATTAATTATCCCAGTACAGCGAACATTTCACAACAGAACGTTTTCGTTAATATGAACCTCACATAGTTCTGAGCATTCAAGGGTCGTTGCCAACATCAGCAAACTACACCGCTACCGCCGTAAGTAAAATTTAAGTAGATTTTATTATTTTTCCTTAGAGCCTTTCGCTGCTGCGTGACAGGTTAAAATCTTATCGGTTTTTAGTGCAAATGTCATCGTATTAAGTATTATTATTGCTCTGAAATATTTGTGTATAGGTTAACCCGTACTTTTTTAAACCTGCACAGAAAAACAAGACGATTTTCTGCGCCTTTGCTCCGCAACTGCATTCACGGTTGGTAATACCTTTGCTTTCGTACTGCACACTTCACCATTTTTGTAATGTTTTGTTGTACTCTAGTGAGCCACACATTGCATGTAACTTGTGCAATACTTTTTCTTTATTTAAAAGATGAAATTTTTGACTCACTTATTTTTTTAAATGTTAATCCAAACGTTCCGGAATTCGATTGTTTCAGACACAGACGTAACTTGATTTTCCTCTTTGGCAATACAATGTTTGCGCAAAAAATACCCATTTTAGCTGTTGTATTGAGTTCAGTGTCGAGCTGTAGCCTACGCCCCGGTATTAATCGTTGGTTATTACCTGGGTCATAAGAAAGAGAACAGCGGTGGTCTTTGAAAAGAGCATTATTGCTTTTAATTTTTGTGTGCTGGAGGTTTTTGTGACTGTATGAGCCAAACAAAAGAAAAGATACACTTGCGATAGAGACAAGGTAAATCAATCTCCTTTTAAACTACAAGTTTTAATTCCCTTTTTTTCCTTTGTACTTCAGTCTAAGTTTTCTCGACGGTAGAGGCGGGTCTAAAAAACGTAAATCTATGTGACTTATTGTGCTTGATTCCACAACATTTTGTCTGAATAAAAACCAACCTAACAACGATGCTTGTAATCAAATTCAAATTTGTTTCTTTTACAGAACGCGTAATGTTGTACTGCATTTAAAATAGAAACCTTTCAATGTTAAGCGTTACGTGAATGTAGGAAAGCTGTTGTCCTGAATAGCTGCATCACGCACCCGCTCTCACCGCTCTCCTCCACGCTGCAGTGTGAGGTTTCTGTCAGGCAGAATCCGCCACAACATAGGCTTACAGCCGATACCTCCATTTGTGCAATGTTTCAGTCCTAGGACAGAAAGCAGCACCTAGCGGAACGTTGGTGACAAGCTTACCAGCAATGATGGTCATGTAGATGACCTACAGTCTAATACATAAAGGACTTGGGTTGAAAGGTGACGGTTCAGATGTGAGCTGGCGAAGTCAACGAATGGTGAAGTCGTGAGAATCATTGTAATTTTCGTCATGGCATGTATATTACGCATATGCGGTTTCAGTGAGTAGTTTATGCTTGCCATTTTGATGACGTCAAGGTTCAAAGCGGGCAGGTGGTATCAGTAGGTTGAATATTTTCAAAATAAAATGGTTGTTTATAATATGCTATCTGTTACCCACAGCTGCGCTCGCCTATCAGTAATTCTGGTGTGATGAGTCATGGTGAGTGAGCAAGAAACTATTGTAAGTGAAATTACGCCAGCTGCCCTCCTTCCTCCCTCCCAACTATCTCAACGCACATATATGCATGGTTTTACTGAAGTAGGTATACATTATACAACGTGTACATTTTGCAAAAAAATTAGTAATTTTTTAACATCGTTTATGTCCATTCACGTAAAAAAGATGTTCCATTCCGTATTCATTTGTGGTCTCTCTCTCTCTTTTCCTTTTTTTCTAACGTAGCCCTTATTCTCCCTCGGGGCTCTAGCTATCTCCATACAGATTTCATCCAAATCTGTTAAGTGATTTAGAGACACTTTCGCATGTAATATTAGGATGGGAGTACGGATTAAACACGTTGAGGACTGTATAAAAAATTTTCCGTTACCTTGAAACTATTACGTGGAACAAATCGACCAATAAATAAATAGAATCAAGTTCAAAAGTCAAAGAGTGAATAGCTTTCGCTAAGAATAAATGTCTTTCCCTAATTCGCGTAACTTTCTTCAAATCAATATATCTGGTACTACTGACTATCAGTCTATATTCTTCCTATTCTTCCTATATTCAGCATTTACAATATTAATAAGGATTTCAGAGAACAACATGCCTCCTACACTCACGTCCTCAACGTGTTAGTGCTTCTTTCTACTAACAAAGAACTACTGCATCTTGATTCGAAAGAAGTAGAGGTCATTTTCTAGACCCTACAGCTGAGTCAGGAGTATTCCTTGAATGAAGTGACTTTTGGTTGCTTGCCAGACCAATGGCCCCAAGAACCTGGTGATGCTTGTAATTATATGATTGGTGTAATTCAAACAAGCAAGAACGGATAACCCAGGAGCGGCTGCTTGCGTCTTTCGTTTTATCCACTTGACAAACCTGTCTAAGGACATTTGATTATGCTGTTTTCTTTTAATCCCTTGCCTGTTACTGTGCCTTTTATAGTGTTATCCTTTTTAGTTGCTGTTTTCACATTGTGCCGCACCGTGCATTCATAATTTAGTCTGGGCGCTAATGACCAGTCTAGTTGTGCACCCTAAAACAAAAAAAAAAAAAAAAGAAAAAACAAGCAAGAACGGTTGTCTGGACAGTTTGAACTATGTATTGTGAATGTCTAGAACAACACAATAAATGTTACGTACAGCATGCAAAGTACGTAAATTTACATTAATGTCCCGTCTTAGTTTTGCATGACTCTCGTAACTTGCAAAGTTTGTATGTTAATTTGACGGGAAACATCTTTCCCATTTCTCTTCTGGCCAAAACAGGAAATCGCTACGACAGCCGCATTTGTAACATAGATAAAACTAAAGCCGCGTTCTTAGTGCCGCTCAGCAGAGCGTGTTGTCCTTCCAATGGTATATCATGTAGTCTGTCAACGTGATCAAAAAGGCGTTTTGTGCTTACACCGCACACGCATTGGTTCTTCACGATAAGGAGGGAATAGGCCGCCGGGTTGGCTTAGGCCGGTATTACACTATCAAATTTCTTTGTCCAATATCTTTGTCAAAGATATTTGATAGTGTAATAGGGATCTTTGACAAATGTCGTCCAATATTTGATCAAATCTAGGCCGAGGCCGTATATTTGATCAAAGAAATCGCTTGTCTTCTGTTCACTGCAATGCGATATGTTACCACGCGGAGCGCTAGCATCGCTGCAGCGTTCTGTCGTCTGTAGTGTTTTTATAACCATTGCCGGTAAATACAATTGGTGTGTACCGACAACTACAGAATTAATAGAGATGTCTGAAGCTTATGAGGCGCTTTACAACGTGAGGCACCCTGAATACAAAAATAGATTAAGAAGATTGGAGACCTTACCTGACCTGACCTAACCTAACCTAACCTAACATAACATAACCCTCTCCTGTAGCAAGGAATCGGAGTGTTATAGTGAGCCTGTCTTCTGAAGATGTAGCAGTTCTTAAGTGAAAATTGTGCTTTGTGATATGAGGATACACTTCATTGAGCACATACAGAAATGTA
The DNA here is from genome assembly GCF_023864275.1 of Schistocerca cancellata. Lineage (NCBI taxonomy): Eukaryota > Metazoa > Arthropoda > Insecta > Orthoptera > Acrididae > Schistocerca > Schistocerca cancellata. The sequence goes on along the minus strand of NC_064627.1, from coordinate 696,315,343 downwards.
TGCTCATCCATTCTTAAGTAATTGATGTACGACTTGACGTCTTCCACTGTAAGCTCACGTAACAAGTTTTGTTGAATGCTTTTATCAAGTCGTCGTAAAACCCTCGGCTTCATCCAGATTAGATTAGTTTTTCGTTCCATAGATCCGTGCTGAGGAGATCCTCGTGGATGTGGAACATGTCGATTTTTTTTAAGCTGAAATAAAAATACTAATAGTATGAATAAATACATCATTTGTTTCTATTAAAAATTTCGCCAATGGAGTAGGAGTTGGCCAGTAGTAAGTCTTTCAGGCTCCTTTTAAACTGATCTTTATTTCTAACTAAATTTTTTATGTTTCCTGGCAAATTATTGAAGATGAGTGTTCCTGAGTAGTGGACCCCTTTTTGAACTAAAGTAAGTGTTTTTAAGTCCTTGTGCAGATCATTTTTGTTCCTGGTATTGTATGTATGGACTGAGTGGTTTGTTAGAAAAAGAGATATATTAATTACGACAAATTTTATTAAGAAGTAAATATACTGAGAGGCAGTAGTTAACCTGCGAGCCGGAAGTATAGTGAGACTGTCATTTGGGCCTACGAGAGTTATAGTTTTTTTGTTTTTTTTTTGGTTTCTCATGCCTAGATAACTGTACAAACATATCGTTGCATTTATTGTAATAATCATTAATATAATGATCCACATGCAACAATATCTCTACGGAAGTATCTAGGCATGAAATACAAAACAAAAAAAGCTAACCTGCAAATCTCGTACGTCCAAACGACAGTCTCACTGTACTTCTGGCCCGCCAACAGTTTCATTTTCTTTCTTATTTTCCCCCAGTACCAATGCAAGAATCTGAAGTACCCAGTTCTTTGAAGAGGTTTCTGCAGGAGGTCCGTGAATTTACTCCACAAATAATACGTATTACACGCTTTTGGACCTTGAAAACTTTTGTTTGACTTCAAGATTTACCCCAAAATATTATCCCATATGACATTATGGAATGAAAGTATGCAAGCTTTTTCATTTTTATGTTGCCTATGTCTGCTAACACTCTTATTGCAAATACAGATTTGTTAAGGCGTTTCTGCAGTTCTGTGGTGTGCTCCTCCCAACTGAATTTATTATCAAGTTGTAATCCCAGGACTTTTAAGACTGTCAACCTCGTATGTATGGTTCCATTTTTTTCCCCCACTTCTTTTCCGCATGTGCACACAATGCAATTGGAGTACGTAGAACTGCTGCGGTTAATAACAAGTTGTTGTCAGCCATCTTGAACTTTGACGAAAAATTTGATGACAGTGTAATACCCCTTGTAGCGCTACGTCAAAGATCTTTGTCAAATATATTGGACGGAATATTGGATCACATCTTTGATCAAATCTTTGACAAAGAAATTTGATAGTGTAATACCGGTCTTACATCTATATTTATTTCTGCATCTACATTCATACTCTGTAAACCACTGTAAAGAGCATGCCAGAGGGCACCTCTCATTGTACCAGTTATTAGGGTTTCTTCCCGTTCACTCGCATAAGGAATGAGGGAATAATGATTGTTTAAACGCCTCCGCGCGTGCACACACCACAGCGATGCATCTGAATATATTGCCTTGTAGCTTTCACCAACACCAGCTGCCTGCAAATTACTTTTCGCAGCTAGGCCTACACAGAGGAAAAATGTGCGCTGTAATTTTGAAGGCAAGTGGGTGGGCTATGTCGACCTAACGGTAGGAAATTGTCTTCATATTATCAGTTTTTCCTTTAGACGTCCTTTACGAACAACAGTATGAGTCTCCCAGCACCGCGCTGTGCGAAGTGGGTGGAGAAAGGAACGTCTTGATCACAACATCGGTCAATGGCGTTGGACTCTTTCACCGTTGGCTGTAGAATCTGTCTGACGCCTTATGATCGTTGCAAGATTGTGTGGCGGAGGCCAGGTACAAACGTACGTATCGGGCGTGCAGCCTCGCGGGTTCAGCAGGGAGATGGATCAGCCATGTTTTCGGCGGGTAGCATGTACGGATGTCACACGTCTCTCATTGCTATATAATGTTATGTGAGGGCTCTCCAGTATCCCGACTGTGCAGTCAACATCTGAGCGATGGATTCGTCATTCCAGACGATATTACACGTACACTCCACGTCCGCCTCGTAAACACCTTCCCCGACGACGCAGTATAAGCTCCACCAGTCATTTTCTAGTTTACGATCCATACGCAATCAGAAAGACAAATGTGGAGCAGATATTATAAAAAATAAGCTGGACTACCAAGTTGAGACAGGACCTGGGAGCAAAACTTTAAATGGTATTAATATTGTTCGTAAATAGTAATAAAATATTTAATATATTTTTTCTTTTATTGTTTATCGGCGATTTTCACAAAAACGTGAGACCTCTAATCCTTTATATCATGACTCTAATCATCTTAATTACGTCAGTCATGTCCGCTCAATTCTTCATACTGGTACAATGTTGATTATAGATCATTTGCATGCGCTTCCCACGAATGGCGGAATTGAACTCTCTCCAAAAATGTATACATATCGTCTTCATCTACGGAAAGTAAAAGCATAAGAATGTAGATGGAGACGTACATTTCTTCCTTATCTGTGACTTAAGTTACCTTACTCGAGATTACCCATTTGAGTACTAATTCAACATTTTAATAAAAATTTACGATGTAATTTCTGGAACGATGGATGGCGGAAACCGTACCAGGTGTTACAGCAGGATGCATGATAACAAAAGCAGCATTGGAAGAAATTTCTTTCCTGGGAGGTTGACAGATTGCTTAGCAAAAGTGATCTAGATGTAACCTACAGAGATCATCAAGTGCGAAAATTGAGTGTAGGTAGAGAACCACATAGTCGCTCAATATTCGAGACCTGAAACGCATTTATCGAACTGGGGTTCCAGGCGACATAGGTGAATGAAGGCCAACAACCGATCTCTTTCCCCAACACGTGAAATACGAAACTACGTGAGACTGTACTTAAAACCACAATTACATTAATTACGCACAGTTTCGAGAAGGCCACTATATCAGCAGGAAGCACTGCTTTTTATGCCGCTTCTGTAAGTCTCTTCCGTCCGTCGCCAGTTCAGTGATGCCAGTGTTCGCTCCCGGCGCAGCATACGGTAATAAACGCAACTCGTTGTGCGACCTATCTGATTTATCATCTGTTCTATTCCCGGCGGAGATGCATCATTCGGACAACAGTCTAATTTCCGTCGGTGCCTCGGGGCCTTGTTAAGATACCTGGAAACCAGCTTAGGACGCGGATAAGGCCCGGTCGCCGATTACATCTTAGTCAACTGCCATACCGACGTTATTAAAATACGGCAGTTTGCGAATACATTTCATTATCTCTTACGAACCGAGATAAATGAAAGAGCCACTTCACTCTAGACAGGAGCAAACGTAAGCCTCGTAGAAAACGATTTCGTAAATCTTTCAATCAAATAGGACACAGACTCTGGAAGTGTTAATATGGAGGACTTCGAACCTGCTGCAAGGTATATGCTTAATATAATCCTTGGAGTTTGTAGGATGATTTGGCGCAACCGGGAAAAGGAAGCTCTCTGTTTCACGTGTAAATCAAACACTAACGAACACACCTGATGGGAAAATGGCGTTAAGTTCTGAAGGCAAAAGTGGCGCATACATCAGTTATGTGTGGAAAGTACTAATGAATTACGAAGCTCAGAGAAATACACACGGACAATTCTGCATTATCATATGCGCAAATGGAATATGTAGACGAGTGACTAATGATGCTAGGAAATACTCTTTACCATACACTGTATTGTGGCTTGCGGAATATGTAGCCTGGTTTCCATAAGTATCACAAAATGACGACTCGAAGTTATGTGTCGAACGTGATAGAATTTCTGAAGGGAAAATTGGGTTAGATAATGGGAATGCATTCTCAAGCAAGTATACATACACTCCTGGAAATTGAAATAAGAACACCGTGAATTCATTGTCCCAGGAAGGGGAAACGTTATTGACACATTCCTGGGGTCAGATACATCACATGATCACACTGACAGAACCACAGGCACATAGACACAGGCAACAGAGCATGCACAATGTCGGCACTAGTACAGTGTATATCCACCTTTCGCAGCAATGCAGGCTGCTATTCTCCCATGGAGACGATCGTAGAGATGCTGGATGTAGTCCTGTGGAACGGCGTGCCATGCCATTTCCACCTGGCGCCTCAGTTGGACCAGCGTTCGTGCTGGACGTGCAGACCGCGTGAGACGACGCTTCATCCAGTCCCAAACATGCTCAATGGGGGACAGATCCGGAGATCTTGCTGGCCAGGGTAGTTGACTTACACCTTCTAGAGCACGTTGGGTGGCACGGGATACATGCGGACGTGCATTGTCCTGTTGGAACAGCAAGTTCCCTTGCCGGTCTAGGAATGGTAGAACGATGGGTTCGATGACGGTTTGGATGTACCGTGCACTATTCAGTGTCCCCTCGACGATCAAAAGTGGTGTACGGCCAGTGTAGGAGATCGCTCCCCACACCATGATGCCGGGTGTTGGCCCTGTGTGCCTCGGTCGTATGCAGTCCTGATTGTGGCGCTCACCTGCACGGCGCCAAACACGCATACGACCATCATTGGCACCAAGGCAGAAGCGACTCTCATCGCTGAAGACGACACGTCTCCATTCGTCCCTCCATTCACGCCTGTCGCGACACCACTGGAGGCGGGCTGCACGATGTTGGGGCGTGAGCGGAAGACGGCCTAACGGTGTGCGGGACCGTAGCCCAGCTTCATGGAGACGGTTGCGAATGGTCCTCGCCGATACCCCAGGAGCAACAGTGTCCCTAATTTGCTGGGAAGTGGCGGTGCGGTCCCCTACGGCACTGCGTAGGATCCTACGGTCTTGGCGTGCATCCGTGCGTCGCTGCGGTCTGGTCCCAGGTCGACGGGCACGTGCACCTTCCGCCGACCACTGGCGACAACATCGATGTACTGTGGAGACCTCACGCCCCACGTGTTGAGCAATTCGGCGGTACGTCCACCCGGCCTCCCGCATGCCCACTATACGCCCTCGCTCAAAGTCCGTCACCTGCACATACGGTTCACGTCCACGCTGTCGCGGCATGCTACCAGTGTTAAAGACTGCGATGGAGCTCCGTATGCCACGGCAAACTGGCTGACACTGACGGCGGCGGTGCATAAATGCTGCGCAGCTAGCGCCATTCGACGGCCAACACCGCGGTTCCTGGTGTGTCCGCTGTGCCGTGCGTGTGATCATTGCTTGTACAGCCCTCTCGCAGTGTCCGGAGCAAGTATGGTGGGTCTGACACACCGGTGTCAATGTGTTCTTTTTTCCATTTCCAGGAGTGTATATCAGTTATGTGTGGTAAATACTAATGGCTTACAAAAATGGTTCAAATGGCTCTGAGCACTATGGGACTTAACATATGAAGTCATCAGTTCCCTAGAACTTAGAACTACTTAAACCTAACTAACCTAAGGACATCACACACATCCATGCTCGAGGCAGGATTCGAACCTGTGACCGTAGCAGTCGCGCGGTTCCGGACTGAAGTGCCTAGAACCGCTCGGCCACCGCGGCTGGTTAGTGGCTTACAAAGCTCAGAGGAATACACACCAGGCAATACTGCATTGCTATATACGCAAATGGAATATGTAGACGAGTGATCCCTCCCTTGTCGTGTGACAAGGGCCTCCCATCGGGGAGACCGTTCGCCGGGTGCTAGTCTTTCGATCTGATGCCACTTCGGTGACTTGCGCGTCGGTGGGGATGAAATGATGATGATTAGAAAACACAACACCCAGTCCCTGAACGGAGAAAATGTCCGACCCAGCCGGGAATGGAACCCGGGCCCTTAGGATTGACGTTTTGTCGCGCTGACCACTCAGCTACCGGGGGCGGACATAGACGATCCTAGCAAATACTCTTCACCGCACATTGTGTAGTGGCTTGCGGAGTGTATTGCCTGGTGTCCATAAGTATAGCATGTTCAGTCAAACAAATCGTTACACTCAGAGAAAAACTGGATAATGTATTGAAGACCAAGAGCTTCACAAATTGTGCAAGTCAATAACGTGTTTGTCCGCCTCTGGCCCTTATGCAAGCAGTTGTTCGGCTTCGCTTTCATCGATAGAGCTGCTGAATGTCCTACTGAGGGATTATTCTGTCCAATTGGCGCGATAGATAGTCAGAATCCCGAGCTGGCTGGAGAGCTGTGCCAGTAATGCTCCAAACCTTCTCAGTTGTTGAAATATCTGACGACCTTGCGGGACGAGGTAGAGTTTGGCAAGCACGAAGACAATCAGTAGAAGCTCTCACTGTGTGCAGGCGGACATTATCTTGCAGAAATGTAAGCCCGGGATGGTTTACCGAGACGGCCAGGAGAACGGAACGTAGAATATCGTTGACGTGCCGCTGCGCTGTAAGGGTGCTGTGGACGGCAACCAAAGGGGTGGTGCTACCAAAAGAAATGGCACACAGATTGTCAGTCCTGGTTGTCGGGCCGTACGGCAGGCGACAGTCAGGTTGGTATCCGACAACTGTCCGGGGCGTCTCCAGACACGTCTTCGGACTAGAATTTCATTGACTGGAGAATTGTCTTCAGTGATGAGCACTGCTTGGAACTGAGCCCCGGTGACCAGTGAAGACGCGTCTGGGGACGTCCCGGACAGCGGTGGGATACCAAAATGACCGTCGCGCGCCATGCGTCCCAACAACCTGGAGTGATGGTCTGGGGAGTCATTTCATTCCATAGCAGGACGCCTTTGGATGTCATTTGTGGCACCCTTACAGCGCAGCGGTACGTCGAAGATATTCTACGCCCCGTTTTGTTGCCCTTTATGACAAGCCATCCTGAGCTTATATTTCAGTAAGATAATGCCCGCCCGCCCGCACACGGTGAGAGTTTCTACTGTTTGTCTTCGTGCTTGCCAACACTGCATTGGCCAGCAAGGTCACCGGATCTCTCCCCAACTGAGAACATTTGGAGTAGTGATCGTCAAAGCTTTATGCTCAAGAGCCAGTATTAACATTGGGAGACGACACCTCGGGCCGTATATGTAATAATCTTATTACACTACAGACCATTAAAATTGCTACACCATGAAGATGACGTGCTACAGGTGCGAAATTTAACCGGTAGGAAGAAGATCCTGTGATGTGTAAATGATTAGCTTTTCAGAGCATTCACACAAGGTTGGCGCCGCTGGCGACACCTACAACGTGCTGACATGAGGAAAGTTTCCAACCGATTTCTCATACACAAACAGCAGTTGACCAGCGTTGCCTGCTGAAACGTTGTTGTGATGCCTCGTGTAAGTAGGAGAAATGCGTACCATCACGTTTCCGACTTTGCTAGAGGTCGGATTGTAGCCTATCGCGATTGCGGTTTATCGTATCGCTACATTGCTGCCCCCGTTGGTAGAGATCCAATGACTGTTAGCAGAATATGGAATCGGTGGGTTCAGGAGGGTAATACGGAACGCCGTGCTGCATCCCAACGGCCTCGTATCACTAGCAGTCGAGATGACAGGCATCTTATCCGCATGGCTGTAACGGATCGTGCAGCGACGTCTCGATCCCTGAGTCAACAGATGGGGACGTTTGCAACACAACAACCATCTGCACGAACAATTCGACGACGTTTGCAGCAGCATGGACTATCAGCTCGGAGACCATGGCTGCGGTTACCATTGACGCTGCATCACAGACAGGAGCGCCTGCGATGGTGCACTCAACGAAGAACCTGGGTGCACGAATGGCAAAACGTAATTTTCTCGGATGAATCCAGCTTCTGTTTACAGCATCATGATGGTCGCATCCGTGTTTGGTGACATCGCGGTGAACGCACATTGGAAGAGTGTATTCGTCATCGCCATACTGGCGTATCACCCGGCGTGATGGTATGGGGTCCCATTGGTTACACGTCTCGGTCACCTCTTGTTCGCATTGACGGCACTTTGAACAGTGGACGTTACATTTCTGATGTGTTACGACCCGTGGCTCTACCCTTCATTCGATCCCTGCGAAACCCTACATTTCAGGAGGATAATGTACGACCGCATATTGCAGGTCCTGTGCGGGCTTTTCCGGATACAGAAAATATTCGACTGTTGCCCCGGCCAGCACATGCTCCAGATCTCTCACCAATTGAAAACGCCTGGTCAAGGGCGGCCGAGCTACTGGCTCGTCACAATACGCCAGTCACTACTCTTGATGAACTGTGGTATCGTGTTGAACCTGCATGAGCAGCTGTACCTGTACACGCCATCCAAGCTTTGTTTGACTCAATGCCCACGCGTATCAAGGCCGTTATTACGGCCAGAGGTGGTTGTTCTGGGTACTGATTTCTCAGGATCTATGCACCTAAATTGCGTGAAAATGTAATCACATGTCATTTCTAGTATAATATATTTGTCCAATGAATAACCGTTTATCATCTGCATTTCTTATTGGTGTAGCAATTTCAATGGCCAGTAGTGTATTAATTGGTAAGATATACAAGTTGGTATGTTGCAAGCGTCCAGTAGACTAGTTGTGGTAAGGGCGCGATAAGTTGGCACCTGGCCCCCATGAAGTGATCGTTAAAAATCGGCACCATTCAGACCACTTCGTGTCAGCTGTTCTCTATTTCAGATTGTTGCGCCCTCAACGACCCCAAAGTCGTAGCACAGCTTTGCCTAACTAAACCTTGTGTTGTCTGTGTGAACGGATGGTTAATTGGTTAGTAAAAATAACTGTACTTAAGTTTTCAAGAATTATTCAATACGGGACACTATGACATATGATTTGAATGTCAGTTTTCTTCTACTCATTGCACTGCATTATAAGATCTTTAATGTAATGTTCCCTGCTGCAAGTAATTATCACATTTGAAGATGACCGTTAATTTGCGCGTTATATAATGTATAGCTACTTCAATTGCACGCTGCATAAATGCGTCCTCCTGTATGCACTGTTTGGCAGCGACGCTACGCATGCTGATGCATCGTGCGCTGTGACAGCTTGAGAGGAGGAAGAATGGGGCGCACATCATGAGCCGTGGTTACCCAAACAGGCAGACACGTGAGGGCAGCTAATGTTATTGGACATGTAATAGTTAATTTACCACCACTAATCGTAACAAAACCCCTGATATGCGAAAGCCGGCATGGGTACCAGTTAGTACATAATACATTTGTCCGTTGTTTGTAGTCGAAGTAATCTCAGTGGGGAGTGTGATTAATCCAAGCATTTATAATACAGAAAAAACAAGATGTGAAATAGTTGATAATGCTGTACATAGGATGTGAATATCATTCGTGTTGCGAACTACTCTCAGCAGTGAATTATTTTCTCTCACTTTGAAATTGAGTCTTATCTGTGAAGACATTGATTCTCTACGGATCTAGAATTCAGCGAATATGTTATGACTGTTATGATTCCTTGTGTTGGTAGTGGTAAATGTGGGGAAACTAGCCTATTCCGGCGTTTGTAGAAGTATTTAGGATGGAGTAACCATTGTGTTGTTTCAAATGGTTGGCAGAAAATATTAGCGAGCAGCATGTTGTTCTCAACGGAGAGACGTCTACAGATGTTAAAGTAACCTCTGGCGTGCCACAGGGGAGCGTTATGGGACCATTGCTTTTCACAATTTATGTATATAAATGACCTAGTAGTTAGTGTCGGAAGTTCCACGTGGCTTTTCGCGGATGGTACTGTAGTATACAGAGAAGTTGCAGCGTTAGAAAATTGCAGCGAAATGCAGGAAGATCTGCAGCGGATAGGCACTTGGTGCAGGGAGTGGCAACTGACCCTTAACATAGACAAATGTAATGTATTGCGAATACGAAGAAAGAAGGATCCTTTATTGTATGATTATATGATAGCGGAACAAACACTGGTAGCAGTTACTTCTGTAAAATACCTGGGAGTACGCGTACAGAACGATTTGAAATGGAATGATCATATAAAATTAATTGTTGGTAAGGCGGGTGCCAGGTTGAGATTCATTGGGAGAGTCCTTAAGAAATGTAGTCCATCAACAAAAGAGGTGGCTTACAAAACACTCGTTCGACCTATGCTGGGATCCGTACCAGGTCGGGTTGACAGAGGAGAGAGGGAAGATACAAAGAAGAGCGACGCCTCTCGTGACAGGGTTATTTGGTAAGCATGATAGCGTTATGGAGATGTTTAGCAAACTCAAGTGGCAGACTCTGCAAGAGAGGCGCTCTGCATCGCGGTGTAGATTGCTGTCCAGGTTTCGAGAGGGTGCGTTTCTGGATGAGGTATCGAATTTATTGCTTCCCCCTACTTATACCTCCCAAGGAGATCATGAATGTAAAATTAGAGGGATTCGAGCGCGCACGGAGGCTTTCCGGCAGTCGTTCTTCCCGCGAACCACACGTGACTGGAACAGGAAAGAGAGGATATGACAGTGCCACGTAAAGTGCTCTCCGCCCCACACCATTGGGTGGCTTGCGGAGTATAAATGTAGATGTAGATGAACCTTGTGGATGTCGAGGCTGTGGTGGTAGATGGTTACAATGTACATGAATAACAGGAGCTCTACACTCAAACATTGTGTGCTATTCATAAATGACACAGCAGGTCACAGCTTTGCTCGTGTTAAGGTCGTAATTTTTTGCACGCAACTATTTTCACAAAATAATCAATTTTCGTGTTTACTTCTTCGTTCTTCCTAGTTACTTCTTCCCGGAAGCCTACTAAATGGGATGTGGTAAAGGCCTATGGTGCATAGTTAATGGACTGCGACCTCCTCAGGACAGTAGGTGCTTATCAGCACCTATTAGAAAGAAATATCTGAACGTTCTGGCAGGAGACAGAGATTTACCGTGAGCGCTGTTAATGCGAGAAGGCAGTGGCTAATGAAAAATGCCTTCATCCCTCTTCTGAGACTGACTAGCTGAAAGGGATACACAGATACCTCCATGGAGCAACTTTGTTGCTCGCGGAATGAAGAAGTTAGCTGGTAGGCCTCATTTGAGGTAAGTGACAAGCTGTGGGCTCTGCGAAGCATTGGTGATGTTTTCTTGAGTATGTCGACAACCAGGGTGGTCGTCAGAGATCAATAAAGTTGTTTCGGCAACTATGGGAAGCTTCGAAACTGGTCAGGAGAGCGTTTCCCATGCGCACGCGGTTAGTCACCTTCCTGTTTTCACGGGGAATGGCTTTGTCAACGTGGACCCAGTACCTAACTGAAGGTGGAGTTCAGTGGATGGAACGGACATGGCGGGGTTTAGTTGAAGCCAGTTGATTCCATTTGCCTCCATGAAAATTTGAAGTGGGGTACTTCTATTTATTCTTTGACCAACTGACACTGAACTGTAATTTCGGTATTGTTCTCGTGGAAATTGTCGGCAGAAGTTTCTAGCAGCGAGTTGGAGGAGATGGAGAATATTTTAGCGGTTAGACTGCTATAGGACATTTATTAGTGGCGTAGTTGTGTTGGCAGTTTTAATTCTGTCTCGTGGCTCAGAGAGAGGCTGACAACCCTTAATTAGCCTGATTTAATAGAGTGGTAGTACAGAGAACTAATGTGGGTCCGCCAATAAATGTTTCCGAGAAATATCGTGTGCTGCACACCGGTAAGACTGCGTGCAGTTGCCTGCGGCCGCGAGCGGCACTTCGCGCGACGCAACGTGAGCCCCGAGAACGGACGAAAGAAATGTTTCAATCAAATGTTCAAATGTGTGTGAATTCCTAAGGGACCAAACTGCTTAGGTCATAGGTCCCTAGACTTACACACTACTTAAGACCTACACACTACTTAAACTAACTTATGCTAAGAACAACACACACACCCATGCCCGAGGGAGGACTCGAACCTCTGTCGGGAGGGGCCGCGCAGTCCGTGACATGACACCTCAAACCGCGCGGCCATTCCGCGCGGCAAAGGAATGTTTCATATAAGTGAACGTATCTGAGCTATATACATGACGTCTTTAAGGTTATAAAACGATTTCATTGCTTTTTTTTTTTTTTTTTTTTTAGTGGCAGATTTATGAATTATCAAGAGCTTGACAAATTTCTAGAATTTGAATACTGTCTCCAAACAAACAGTAGTACAAAATTCCACTGCTAGGTGCCTCTAGTTTAGCTTTTCAACTGCTAGTCAGTCACATGGCGTCACCGGAGTGCATCAGCGTCAACGTTGTACACCGTGCTGTACTGTGTATGCGAATTCCGGAATGGCTGACTTGAAGGAACAATGGATCAGCATTAAGTTTTAAGTTCCACAAAACTGCAACCGAAAAGCACTGCATGTTAAAGAAGGGTTTTGGTAAGTAATCTTTGAGACATGCAAGAATGTTTGAGTGGTTAAACGACTTAAAGATGGAATTCTGTGGAAGAAGGAAAAAAACACGTCCCACAGTCATCATACGCAATTCCGCAAACAAACCCAAAAGAGCGTGAAGTGATCTACAAGGACACAAAGCAGACAATCCATTATGTTTGTGAAAACGTAGTTTCATGCGGAAAATGTCAATGCATTCTAGCTACTGAACTGAACAGTGCAATGAAGTTCGTTCCTCGTCTTTTGAACGCCAATCAACGAGACCATCGGATTCAGGAGTCCACTGAAGTATAACAAGAGTCCCAGATGGTCCAGATTTCCTGTAGAGAGTCTTAACTGCCAATTAATCGTGGGTGTACTGTTAATACCCTGAAAAAAGTACAGTCTTCGCAGTGGAAGATACCATTCTCTCCACACCTGGAAAAAGCACACGCCGTAACGTCACCTCACTGTTTGTGATTGGTTCTGACATTCCTGGAATTTCCCGTAAGGAATTTCTTCCATGTGGTCAGTTACAGGGAAGTTCCATTGCGAAATTTTGAGGACATTCAGGGGAGAAGTTAGTCACAAACGGCTAGATACACTATGTGATCAAAAGTATCCGGACACCTGGCTGAAAATGACTTACAAGTTCGTGGTGCCCTCCATCGGTAATGCTGAAATTCAATATGGTGTTGACCCCACCCTTAGCCTTAATGACAGCTTCCACTGTCGCAGGCATACGTTCAATCAGGCTCTGGAAGGTTTCTTGGGGAATGGCAGCCCATTCTTCACGGAGTGCTGTGCTGAGGAGAGGTACCCATGTCGGTCGGTGAGGCCTGGCACGAGATCGGCGTTCCAAAATATCCCAAAAGGTGTTCTGTAGGATTCAGGTCAGGACGCTGTGCAGGTCAGTCGATTACCGGGATATTATTGTCGTGTAACCACTCCGCCACAAGCCGTGCATTATGAACAGGTGCTCGATCGTGTTGCTCTTCAACAGTGGGACGCAAGAAGGTGCTTAAAACATCAATGTAGGCCTGTTCCGTGATAGTGCCAAGCAAAATAACAAGGGGTACACGCCCCTTCCATGAAAAACACGACCACATAATAACACCACCACCTCCGAATTTTACTGTTGGCACTACACACGCTGTCAGATGACGTTTACCGGACATTCGCCATACCCACACCCTGCCATCGGATCGCCACATTATGTACCGTGATTCATCACTCTACACAACGTTTTTCCACTGTTCAATCGTCCAATGTTTGCGCTCCTTACACCAAGCGAGGGGTCGTTTGGCATTTACCGGCGTGATGTGTGCCTTAAGAGCAGGCGGTCGTCCATGAAATCCAAGTTTTTTTTACACCTCCCACCGAACTGTCATAGTACTTGCAGTGGATCCTGATGCAGTTTGGAATTCCTATATGATAGTCTGGATAGATGTCTGCTTATTACACTTTAGGACCCTCTTCAAATGTCGGCGGTCTCTGTCAGTCAACAGACGAGGTTGGCCTGTACTGTACGATTTTGTGCTGTACGTGTCCCTTCAAGTATCCACTTCACTATGACATCGGAAAAAGTGGACCTAGGAATGTTTAGGAGTGTGGAAATCTCGCGTACAGACGTATGTCACAAGTGACATGCAGTCACCTGACCACGTTCGAAGTCCGTGAATTCCGCGGAGCGCCCAAGTCTGCTTTATCACGATGTCTAATGACTATGAGGTCGCTGATGTGTGTGGAGTACCTGGCAGTAGGTGGCAGCACAATGAACCTAATATGAAAAACTTATGTTTTTGAGGGTGTCCGGATACTTTTGATCACATAGTGAAGATGGGAGAATATAGACTGTTTGCTGCATAATGACGAAGCACCCGCACACACTTTGCTCATTGTGAGAAAATTCATGGTAAGAAACAGCATGACAACTATCCCTCACCCATCCTACTCGCCTGATCTAGCGCTTTACGATTTATTCCTCTTCCCAAAAAATGAAACTGCACTTCTAGAATTCTCGGGTGTCAGGGTAACGTCACTATTTCACGACGATAATTCAGCAAACAGACTCGTAGCCATTGTGAGACTGCAGTGGAGAATTTAGCATACCCCTAAGATATGAACCCAGTGACGTATACAGTGGACGCATCGGTCCTCATATGATCACGTGAATTGTTAATAGAAGGTCACGCAACGCAAGCTATTAAACATCTGAAATCAAATGCAGGTGCCCCAGACGAGCATGAAATTCGGTTCCGTAGCCCACACAGGTGTAATGAGACAGGATTTCATCAAATAATGGGATGTAACGAAAGATCAATTTAAAATACTGTTAGGTACTAATTCATTAACTTGATTCGAGTCATAAATTGCACAATGATTCAAATGAATTATAAAAGAAGCATGGTAATATCTTGGCGCAAGTTGATGGATTTGGAAATGGAATGATACAGTTAGTTATGTCCGCATAATCCATCAATGACTGCTGAATTAATTAACAGATTAAAGAAAATACACAGGAAAGTACATATGATCACCAGCTTCCTTTCCTAAGCATGTGCTGAGTTCAGAAAAGCGAAACTAACTCGATACAAACGACTTCATCGTATCCTCGCCACGATGTACTGCTCTTGCTTACGATCGTTCGAAAACTCAAATGCAAACGATGGTTGCAGTGGTGGCTATGATCAGCTCTACGATGAAGTCCTCCATCTCTGCTGTTCTAAGGCGAAAACGGTCTCTCCTCCAGACGATCCAAGACAAAGTGTCTTTCTGCCCAAGTTCTAACTTGCTGGTTCTGCCAGCACCGGATTCTCGTTAGCCAACTCTGTAGATCTTCCGAGTTCATACTAATTGCACCAATCTCCCTTCTCCTAAAGACTCAGCTGTAATTAACCAGTAATACACATTTCCCTCGTAGAATGGGGCAGAAAGCAGAAATTCTCTTCCGCTATGAGGTTTGTTTTACACTTCGGCCAATGATAACGGCTGTAAGTGCACATTCGCAAGTCTTCTTTCCTACTGCAAAAATGGTATTGTTGAACTAATCCGAGGCTCCCTCGCAAAACTTAAACATGAATTACTGCTGGCCTCCTTTGGGTCCAACACATTCTTCACGCTCTGAGTTTTCTAATCCCCTTGCAGAGCTCTATCTTTTTAGAAAACATTCCTTACTCTGCTTCGCACAACGGAAGCTTACAGCCGGTAATGGACAATGCACACTGATATGACAAAAGTTATGGGTTAGAGGAAATAGCATATACAGATGGCGGCGGTATCGCGTACACAAGGTATAAAAGGGCAATGCATTGGCAGAAGAGTCGTTTGTACTCAGGTTACTCATGTGAAAAGGTTTCCGATGTGATTATGGCCGCAGGCTGCTGTGGCCGAGCGGTTCTAGGCGCTTCAGTTCGGAGCCGCGCTGCTGCTACGGTCGCAGGTTCGAATCCTGCCTCTGGCATGGATGTGTGTGATGTCAAATTCAAATGGTTCAAATGGCTCTGAGCACTATGGGACTTAACATCTGTGGTCATCAATCCCCTAGAACTTAGAACTACTTAAACCTAACTAACCTAAGGACATCACACACATCCATGCCCGAAGCAGGATTCGAACCTGCGACCGTAGCGGTCACGCGTGTGATGTCCTTAGGTTGGTTAGGTTTAAGTAGTCCTAAGTCTAGGGGACTGATGACCTCAGATGTTAAGCCCCATAGTGCTTAGAGACATTTGAACCAATTTGATTATGGCCGCACGACGAGAATTAAGAGACTTTGAACGCGAAATGTTAGTTGGAGCTAGACTCACGGGACATTCCATTTCGGAAATCTTTAGCGAATTCAATATTCCGAGATCCACAGTGTCAAGAGTGTGCCGAGAGTCCCGCATTCAGGCATTACCTCTCACCGCGGGCAACGCAGTGGCCGACAGCCTTTACTTAACGACTGAGAGCAGCGGCGTTTGCGTGGAATAATCAGTGCTAACAGAGAAGCAAGACAGCGTGAAATAACCGCAGAAATCAATGTGGGACGTACGACGAACAAATCCGTAAGGAAAATGCGGTGAAATTTGGCGCAGACGACCTATGCTAGTCCCTTTGCTGACAGCACGACATCGTCTACAGCGCCTGTCCGGGGACCCTGACCATATCGGTTAGACCCTAGACTACTGAAAAACCGTCGCCTGGTTACTGAGTTCCGATTTCAGTTGGCAAGAGCCGATGGTTGGGTTCGAGAGTGGAGCAGATCCCACGAATCCTTGGACCCAAGTTGTCGACAAGGCATTGTGCAAGCTAGTGGTGGCTCCACAATGCTGTGCGCTGTGTTTACACTGGTCTTTGACAGGAAATGGCTGTGTTCGGCTGCTCGGAGACCATATGCGGCCAATCGTGGACTTCATGTTCCCAACCAACAATGGAATTTTTATACATGACAATGTGACATGTCATAAGGCCACAGTCATTCGTGATTGCTTTGAAGAACATTCTGGACATTTCGAGCGAATTATTTGGCGATCCAAATCTTCCGACATGGAACATTTATGGAACATAATCGAGAGCTCAGTTCGTGCACAAAATCCTGCACCGGCAACACTTTAGCGATTATGGACTGCTATAGGGATAGCATGACTCAATATTACTGCGAAGGACTTCCAACGACTGTTGAGTCCATGCCACATCGAGTTGCTGCAATTCACTGGGCAAAAGGAGGTCCGATACGATATTATGAGGTATCCCTTGACTTTTCTTGCCTAGATGTATAAAGGATGCTGACACGAGCAGAGCAGGAGTCATAAGGAACCTCCTGAAGATGGTAACGGGCCTCCAAATGCGGTGGAGAGCTTGACCTCACTTGGGTGGACACCTGAAAATTCTACAAGTCAGGAATGTGCTGGGAATCCATCAATCACAAATAAAATCGAACTTGAAAGGGCGGCATTTTGACTTCATAGAAGATATTCGAGCAGAATCACAACTAATTTGGAACATGGTTAAGCAAGCAGACTTCTGGCACTGCTTCCAACATTGGGGAAAATGAACTGAAACGAAGCGAATAAAAACTTGCAACATTGTCTGGATTCGAACCCAGGACTCCTACTCACTAGGCAGACTCACTAACTACTGCACCACTGCAGCACAGCAGCTTTGCACAAGTGGACAGACTACCCTAACCAGCCTTCCTCCTCAATCCAAGTTGCCATTCACGCCACAGACCACTCAGTATTGCCCCTAAGCTCGAACACCGTTGCACAGGCTCTCCAACCGTATTGGAATAAGACCTCAGGATTGTTGCTTCAGTCTGCACACGTACGTCATAGGTCTTTGAGATTTCAAAACGTCTCTAGAAAACTGTCGTTTAATTTGCTTAAAACACCTGTGATTGGGTTTCAGGTGGAGTCCCCCGTGTCGTTTAATGCTGAGGTGCTATTCCATGAAGTTGGAGAGCTTTCGCAATCCTGTTGGAGTTTTTGGAGAATACCAAATGGACTGAGGCGCAGATGGTAATTTGGATCAAGGAGGGAGGCGTGCTAGTGTAGTTCATACAGCTGTGCAAAGCCACTGTGCCAGGATTGCGTAGTGGTTAGCATATTTGGCTAGTGAGCAGGAGACCCGGGTTGGAAACCCGGTCTCGGTACAAATTTTCATTCATCGCTTCAGTCTGCATATGTGCATCAATGAGATAATCGCTGGAAGCGGTGCATAAAATTTCGCGGCTACTACGTTGGCGGTGATGTTGGGAATTAATGTGTAAGTTAAGTTTTGTGATTTTTAAGAGAATATGCTCGGAAATTTTGGATGGCATCCCATATAACCTCAAAGTATCATTGACGAGCGCTAGTCATTCCACGACCCCCCCCCCCCCTCTCCTCACGATCCACTGGGGCTGTGTGCCAGGCAGCGATGTTGCGTGCTCTGCTGGGCCGCGCGCTGGGGATGACGGAGTGGGTGCGGCGGGCGAGCAGCGCGTCCGAGCAGCGGCTGCGCCGGCTGGAGGCGTGCCGCGCGCTGGGCGTGGCCCCGGGGGCGCCGCCCGACGCCGTCCGGCGCGCGTACTACCGGCTGGCGAAGCGCTGCCACCCGGACCTCGCGGGCCCCGCCGCCACCGGCCGCTTCCTGCAGCTGCAGAGGGCCTACGAGACGCTCCGCCAGCACCACCAGCAGCTCAGCACGCAGGCCGCGGCCCCGGCTGCGCCGCAGGTAGCGGCTGCCCGTTTGTCTCCGTCCACCAGGTTGCTGCCTACAACGCGCTTGCACAAGTAGTCGGTTCCATTTCCGCTGGACGAATAATTGCAGCAAGTTCCCGATTATCCTGCTTTCAGATTTGGCCATTTTCGGTAAAAATGAAGAAAAGTCTGAATTATTCTGCCATAACTAGAACCAATATCTTTTTAGAGTAAAAACTTGTGGTCAAGAAGATGTAGATGACGAAAACGTACGTGAGTGGTTAAAGAAGGAAGGCAGTAAAGTGAGTTCGGTAGAGGTTCAGAGTGAAGGCAAGGCGCCTGACCTTATGTATGAGTATTATTCCATATCCTTGATACTAGCCGACGACGAAAGCGCAGTTGAACTGGTTTCCATGCTTCCTCCGAGAGAATGGGTTCCATTCCCATCTTTAATTCTTAGACTTGACAGGTGGGACGGTTACGGAATGGATGGCTCCGCCTCATGTTGAGCCGTGGGGAACATTCGAATGCGTCCTCGCCTTATTCTACTGTTGTCGATTCTGCTAATGTGATTCTTCAGTTTCCCCCGGCATATTTTTTGACTGAAGAGTTCACGGTTGTACTGCCAGTCCGTAGTGTCCAATGGGCACAATATTTCGGCGATCATACATGTCGCCGTCGTCAACTGCGTTGACGAACTGAGCTCCTGAGGACGCACAGCTGTGCACCCATAGACTGTTCGGTTCTAATTATGTTCATTAAGTTTTTTCCTTCTCACTTTCAGTATCAGGAACCTCCTGTCCAACCAGCTAGAAGGAATAATTTTTTCTCTTACTGACATACCTCTACACAGGCTCTGTGGTGAACGTGTGGGTGCTATTGTATCATTCTGCGCAACGTATTAATCTGAGATGTATCCTTTACCCTCTGGCTCCTGCAAGATGCACTTTCCACCCCCACTCTACTACAGAAGTCAGACAGACGCTCCTAACGTTCTAAAGAGAAATGCCGGAAAAACTTTCTTCTGGAGTCGTCGACTGTAAGGAAATGACACAAAAAATCACAAAATTTCTTACGTAACTAGTGGGATACTTGGGTACTGGAGTAGTGCTAGTTAGTGTAAGAAAAACATGAAACTAACGAAAATTATTATTTATTTTGCAAAAATTCTGAGAAATGACAATTGCACTTTTAGTTATGAACTGAACAAGTTATTTTCGGGTTCTCTTCGGAATGTGAAGTTACCTCTTAAGGATAGCATTCGCTAATGAAATTTCTACGCAAAGTTTAAGATTGTTATTGACTTGGCAGAGTGGCTGAGAGCCGCGCCTACTCAACTTGAATAATTATCCGTTAGAATGTTGCTAGGTACAGTCGAGGCAATTGCGTGTGAAATGCAGTGAAGTGTATTGTTGTGGAGGAAAGATGGGGCTCACAAGAGCTGTAGCGCACAATACCGTAAGCCGCGATGACTGTTGTCTGCGCCGCTCGCTGCTGACAAATAACACAACTATCTCGTTCTATCTGGATTGACCTTCGCCAATCAAACTCTCCCTACGCCTTGATGAAGTCAAGGACTCCTGTTCGGCCCTAGTCTAACTATTAGCTTGGTACACCGGTCAGATAACCAGTCCATCGCGATGCCACTCAAAAATTCGCTCGCATGCGTTTAACTATAACTCTGTCCGTTCACACCGCACATTAAGTGTGGCGGCCAACACAGTGAACAACGGTTAATCGCAAGGACTCAGTATAGAGTCGCAATGTGATTCGCTCTCGACAGAGGTGCTCTCCCAGTGAAGTACTGAGGAGAGACTTGTTCCTCGGTCTTTGAGTACATGTACGAGTGCACACGCTCTCGTTACGTGTTCTTACTCCAAGAGCGACAACGGAACGGCCCCTCTCTGCGCCATACATGAAGGGGTATATCTTTTGGTCTTTTCCATTACTCCTTCAGCTCAAGGTGTCGGGAATATCGTCTACCAATCAGCATTGCTCTTCTAAAACGTGAGAATGACGTTTCGTTTAAGGCGACCAATCCGGAAATCTGTAGCATCGGCGTTTGGCGTTTGCTGTCTCCCTGTGAAAACCTCTGAAACTGCATGCTATGTTTGTAAAGAATGCGTAGGCTGGGCGCTCCCACACAATGTAGCGGAATTTGCTTTTAAGCCGAACACGGGATCGTTCTTCCTTTCACTCGGGCAAACACTGTCCGCTCCACGGGCGGTCGCCATCTGACGTAGATAGACTGAATCGTCCTCTGAAGCGACCGGCCTCTCGGCGTGTGGTCCGCCTCTCCCAAACTAAAAGCTCTTGTTACCTTCGTGTCTTGAATGTGTGTGTATACGCCAGCCTCGAGTATCTCAATCCCGGTGCGCACTTGTTATTTGCGTATCATTTACAAGAATTCATACAACATTGACTTTATCTTATCGAGTTTGGGTTCGAATGAAGCGTCTTGATGTGCGGAATATGATTGTGAGGGCGCAATATGTAAGCAATGACGGTCAGGAGACCACGACGTCTTACAAGGCCCATACGGAGATTCAGAAGGAAAGTAGTAGGCACTCCCACACATGATCAGCCCTCAGCTGCTCTTTTACATGCAGACTGGCCCAACCTTCATACTGTGATCTTTTTAAAATTATTCCTCATCTCTGCCACCAACATTGCTTTCAACACCTCGCCTTTACCACGCCTAGTTATTATCACAGGTCCATCAATTTCTGACTGAAGTCAGTAACAGCAGCGTCTGGCGAGAAACTCGTAAATAATACAGAGGTTTAAATGCCGCATGTAGAATGTTTTGTAAACACAGTAAACAGCAGTTTTCGGTGGAACAAAATCTACTGCTTGGCGTGCCATCAAAGTACACTGTCTGATTAAAAGTACCCGAACACTCCTACGTAATGCGGAGGTAAGGCTAAGTGTCATTACAGTTGGATCCGCCAGCATAATGTCAGTGTTGTCAGTGGAGAAACAGTAACAATACAATAGGTCAGCCACGAGAGCCCAATGATCTCGAATGTGGTCTAGTTGGGGAAGTCACCCGAGTAACAGATCCATTGGGGACATTTCAACCCCTGCTGCTCAAGTCGACTGTTAGTGCTGTTATTGTGAAGGGGAAACGTGAAGGAACAACCACGCCTGCACCAAGCCCATGTAGACCTCAAGTACTAACACACAGGAACCGTCGAGCACTGCAGAGGATGGTAGTAAAACACCAGATAAAATCAATCAGCGAAAGGAATCACTCATGAGTTCCAAAGTGCTACCAGAGGTCCTGCTAGCGCAATGACTTTGAGTAATTATTTAAAAAGAATAAGGGATATTGTTACAACAAACCACGTATTTATATAGTCAGTGCTAAGCTATGGTTGATGTGGTGTAAACAGCAAGGACATTGGGTGACTGGAAACGAGTGATTTATTGAATCACCCTGTGACAAGCCGATGGAAGGGTTTGAGTTTGACGAATGCTTGGAGAACTTCACCTGCCATCACGTCTCGTACCAACAGTGAGTTAGAGTGAAGGTAATGTTACAGTAAGGGGGTGTTTTTCTTGGTTACAGTATGGTCCCCATATTGCGATTAAGAAAACTATAAATATAGAAGGATCTGGAAATAGTAGAGGAACAGTTCGGATACGATGATTATATCAGGATGATAATGCACGCTGTTAGTATCTCCGAGGCAATGGTTTGTGGACAATAATGTTCCTGAAATGGACTGCTCTGCCCAGAGTCCCGACCTCAATGCAACAGAACACCTTGGGGATGAGTTAGAACATAAGCTTCGCTCCAGACCACCAGCGTCCAACATCATTACATTTCCTGTTTCAGCTCTTGCGGAAGAAGCAGCTGCTATTCCTCAGCCCACATTCAGAAACCTCATTGAAAGTGTACCCAGCAGAGGTGAAGCCGTCACAAAGACGAAGTGTGGACACACCCCTTATTAATGACCATTAATAGGTGTCCAGATACCTTTTATCAGATAATGAGTTGAGTGAGTCTTATTGGGACAGTTATAGGATACTGCTTTCCTTATTTGTAAATCATCTGAGGTTACTGTTAATATTGTTCGCTAGATCATTAATATAAAGCATGAACAGAAATGACCATAACACACTTTCCTGTGGCATGCTTGAAATTACTTCTGTGAAGAAATAATTAGTACCCTAAGTAATCTTATTTTCGTTAAAAGGCGTTAGTGTCGTACTGAGTCAAATGCTTTTCGGAGGTCCAGGAATAATACATCTGCCTCACTGGGTTTATCCATGACTTTCAGAATGTCATATGAGACAAGTACAAGTTGGGTTTCACATGTTTGAAGTTTCCGAAAGTCGTGCTGGTTGACACGGAGGGGTTTGTTCTGTCCCAGATACCGCATTATATTTGAGCTCAAAATATGATTTAGGACCCTATAACAAATCTACGTCAATAAGATTGGACGGTAGTTTTGTAGATAGGTTCTGTTACCCCTCTTGTGGACAAGTGTTTTTCCAATCACTGGGCAGAGCGTTTCATTGAAAGTATGTACAGTATATTAGAGATGAAACGTAGCTAACTGAGCTCCAAATTCTGCATCCAGTATGGCAGGGATTCTATATTGGTCCGGAGAGTTAACTGATTTGTACATCTGCATTTACATCTACACTCCGCAAGCCACCTTACGGTGTGCGGCGGAGGGTACTTTGTTTATCAGTGTCAATTCCCCCTTTTCCTGCTACAGTCGTGAATGGTTCGCGGGAATATCGACTGCTGATAAGCCTAAGCGTGAGAGCGAATCTCTCTAATTTTACCTTCATAGTCTTTTCGAGAGGTATACGTAGGAAGAAGCAAAATATTCGTTGACGCTTGTAGGAACGTACGCTTTCGATACTTTCAGTAGACCACATCATACAAAACGCCTCTCTTGCAGCGTCTGCCATGGAATTTGGCTGAACATCTCCGTGACGCTTTCGCGCTCGCTAAACGAACCTGTAACGAAATATGTTGCTCTTATTTGGATCTTATCTATTTCCTGTATCAGTCCTACCTAGTACTGATTGCATATTGACGAGCAATATTCAAGTACTGGTCGAACGAGTGTTTTGTAAGCTACTTTATTTGTTTATGGTCTACATTTCCAGACGATTCTTCCAATGAATCTTATTCCGGCATCTTCCTTGCCTGCGATTAATTTTATGTGATCGTTCCACTTTAAATCACTTCCTTACTCATCCTCTTAGAAATGTTATGGCTGTTATTTCTTCCCGTGATTGTTGCACTCTAAAACGCTTCGTCTGTTTCTGTTAAGGTTCAACTGCCAATCTCTAACCAAGGGTCTGTCTTGTGCAGGTGTTCCGGCATTTCGCTACAATTTTCTAGCGTTGCTACTTCTCTGTAAACAGCAGCATCATTTTCGAAAAGCCTGATGGGACTTACGATATTATCCACTGACTCATATACAAATATTGTGAAAAATAATATTCGAGTAACACTCCTTTGTGGGTACGTTCGAAGTCGCTTTCTCTTAATTGAGAATGACGTGTCGTGGTCTGTTTGCTAGAAACTGCAGTCACACAGCTGGTCTGATATTCCGAATGCTCGTATTTTTTTCATTAGGCGGCAGCTGGGTCTCAACGCCACTTATCTTTGCAGTAGTGTGGAAGTACTTTTGTATCTTCGTTAGTAAAGGAACATTTGAAAAGTACATATATAATTGCACCTTTTTTCGTGATCTTTTTGCTCGTAGGAAAGAGGCTTTCAAGCTTTCGTATATTTATTGCTGCACATCGGATACGACACAAAACACGAAGTTGTCCTCTGTCAGTGTTCAATAGGAACACGAAGATTCTCCTTCACCTTTTTAGTGACATGCTGTTTTCGTTTCTCTCAGGTGTAAATAAACTTTAGGAGGCCTCTCGCGTGACTGGGAGCTGCCTGTTAGGAGTGGGCCGGTGTTAAGCCGAGAAGTGGGATCCGATGTCGGGGCTGCCAAAGCGCGCCTGGATTAGCCGACCGCCGCGTCGGCAGGTGTGTGCCCGGCGGCCAGCGGTGCGTGACAAGGCGCGCATAACAACTGTCCGGACCCGCACTTCCATTACCCTCACGGCTCCTTCTTTCCCCATTTTTTTTCCGCGTCCTTCCGTCCTTGAGACAAAGAGAATCTGGAGCGCACATTAATGAATTGTCTGAATGGCGTGTTAATAGTCGACGCCAGACTAATGACGACGGCAGCTGTTGGCCGAGAGCTTGTGCGTGTGCGTGTGCTTGTCCGTGTGCGTGTGACTGCGTGCACGGCAGCGAACAGCGTGCTGCGTGACGGGCCGTCACCTGCCGGGTTTTTGTCCCGCGGCTTCCACTCGTAATGCCTAGATGAAGATGTACGACAAGATAGGAAAGAAAACAGTTTGTGTGTGTGAGTGCGTGCGTGTGTGTGTGTGTGTGTGTGTGTGTGTGTGTGTGCGCGCGCGCGCAGTGAGGCAGCGTCACTCCTACGTAATGTGAGACGAGTTCTGGCAACAGGGGGCTTTTTTTGCAAAAGCGAGAAAGAGAAAAACAAAAACTGAAACCTTTCTCCTTCTCAGTTTCAATTTTTCCCATCAGAATTATTGTTTACTTAGGGTACTACATGACAAATACGAGTACAAAATGTTCCCAAAATCGCGAGTTGCATATTTAGTTCTTACGGGGTGTAACGTGACAAAATGTTCATTACTCCGACATACGAAGCACCCAATCCTTATTTTTCTAAAATTGGCTTCTGCAATCGCAAGTGCATATTGTCGTCATTGTTCCACTGCAGAGTATTCACCAGCTTGTTTATCGTTGAGCTGCCCGCATCTCGTGGTCGTGCGGTAGCGTTCTCGCTTCCCACGCCCGGGTTCCCGGGTTCGATTCCCGGCGGGGTCAGGGATTTTCTCTGCCTCGTGATGGCTGGGTGTTGTGTGCTGTCCTTAGGTTAGTTAGGTTTAAGTAGTTCTAAGTTCTAGGGGACTGATGACCATAGATTTTAAGTCCCATAGTGCTCAGAGCCATTTTTTTATCGTTGAGCTTTCACAATGAGACTACAACTCGCTAAGAACAGTGTCTTTATACATGATCATACAATGTTCCACACACTTCTGTGTAAATTATGCGGATGGAAGAGTAACCTATACTGAGTACTTAGAGGTAAATAGAACTGTTACTTGTGTCAGTCACTTTTTTTTATCCACTACGCGTTTCGACGGTTTACACTCTCACCTTCCGAAGCATCACTGCTATCTGTTTTTCACTTCATTTCGCTACAAATAAGGTATAATTTGTCACTTGTTATCGTAATATGGCACAGAAATGATATGCAAACTGGCAAGTGACTACCTCCAGGAAATGAAATTGGAATATAGTCCACTGATCCTCCTGAAGATATGGGTGTAAGCCCTCAGAAAGCGTCGGGAAGAAAATGAAACTGTGTGACGTAGGTAAATGTTTTAATTTACCTTTAGTCTCATAAACAGTCGCAGTTTCCAAACCACATTCGAACATGGAAGAAATAAGTCTACCTACAATCTTCTTTTTTTAATCCACATTGCTTGCTTAGTCAGAAACAGCACGCTCACCATACAAAAAATACTTAAAACAAAAAAATCGCGGCGTTCGTTAGGTTGACACGCTGTCCTCGCTCTCTCATGTTATCTCCAGTGTAAACGTTCACACATACAAGCGAAGTAGTGAACAGTGGCGAATTGTCCGCGAACGCTAGTCCTCTTGTGTTCCCTACTATTCGCTCCGGTGTAAACGAGGGTTCAATGTATTTTGATCATTTATTGCTGGTTCAAAAGTCTCATTACTCTACACACGCCAGTAATTTTTATTCATTTGGAGCATTTTTTCTGGTGGCTGTACAGGGTGTCCAGCGTAAGAATCCCTGATTTTAAGTGAAATATCTCTAAAACTGACATCGATAGACGAGCGCAAAAGGTGTGATATTGTGAAAGCTGTAAGAATTTTATACAGAAGTTTGCAAATAGTTTGAGTAGCAGCTAACAAATGGCGCTGTACACTGTGCAGCTCGTAAAGTATCAGAACAGAATCTTTTCGAAATGTCCACCGCTTGCAGTACGGAAGCGATGCAAACGAACAGTGAAATTTGCCGTCACATCCTGTAGCTCAATGTAAATGGGTTCAGATGCCACACAGACCATCGATTCAAACTCTTCCAGCGTGGTGGGATGGTTTCGATAGACAGTGTCTTTCAAAGTGCCCTATAAAAAGTAGCGATACGGAGTCATATCGGGTGAACAGGAAGGCCAACTGAATCCTGCAACAGTAAATTTGCAATAATCCAACGCAATGACTCTGTCCCCGAGGTATTTATCAAGAAAGCGGATTATATGTTCGATGCGATGTGGTCTGGTCCCACCTTGCATGGCCGGCCGCGGTGGCCGTGCGGTTCTGGCGCTGCAGTCAGGAACCGCGGGACTGCTACGGTCGCAGGTTCGAATCCTGCCTCGGGCATGAGTGTGTGTGATGTCCTTAGGTTAGTTAGGTTTAAGTAGTTCTAAGTTCTAGGGGACTTATGACCTAAGATGTTGAGTCCCATAGTGCTCAGAGCCATTTGAACCCACCTTGCATGAAGCACTCGGTGCCTGGTTGATCCTCCAACTCCAACTGTGCGGCGACAAATTGTTCCAAAACTGCAACGTAACGTTAACTAATCACCGTTTCTCATATTAAAAAATTGGTCAATAATGCCTCTGGAACCCAAACAGTAATTTTGGGAAAATACATTGGTTTCGCCTCACACAAACGGGGATTTTCGGAACCCCAGAATCGGCAGTTTTGTTTATTTACGACTCCATTCAAGTGGAAGCGTGCTTCATCTATGAAACAGGTGCAGCAAACATCAAATACTTCATTGTTATCAATCACTGTTCGCAAAGGTAGCGCTCTGTCGCAAGGCTCTTACATGGTGGCTTCGGATTTTGAATGGAAACACATGTAGGCTCTGTCGAAGGATTTTCTGCGTGTTGGAACGCTTCAAACCAGTCTCTGCTGCAATTCTTCCGACGATTTCCTTGCGTTATACAGAATGACTGCAGAAACCGTGGAGATATTTTCAGGAGTAACTGCAGTTTACCTAGCGCTAACATTTCCATCTAGACAGATCATCAGCCACGCTACCTGTCCGTTGGAATGTGAATGGTTTTCATTTCGGGTTTATTTACAACATTAAATCGTGATTGGAAACTGCGCATTGCTGCCGTAGGACTATGTTCTAACCTGTGGTATTACAGTACCAGGAAAAGAAGTTGTTCAATGGAATACAGGATTTCAAGCACCTCCTTCGGTGTGCCAACCTTCTTTCGTGTTCCAGCGGTGGAATTAACTGCTCTGTCGAGGAGGAGTCGGGAAGTGTCATAATCCAATTTCCCAGGAACTTCGCTCAGTGGAAGAGGGGTCAAAATAAGCGAATACGTGTCTCGGATTATGCGTAGATACTTGACCGTTTCTGAGAAAAGACTGTCAGAGTTTTCGACGTAATTTAGTTGCCTTTCAGTGCGCGATTAGTTCAGTCCAGCTCACGGGGCAATGACTAGCGTCTTTCGATTTTGCATCCCTTGCTCGAAACCCGATTAATGTTTTTATTTATTTTATTTCATTTATCTTCCCGCAGGTCCATAGAAGATTACTACACGAAGTTTTTTTATCAAATTTGGGGGTACAGTGGAGTTATCTTAATTGCAAGATTACAGCTGGGTTTCACAATAATTGTCATACATTTATTGTGTAATGTATGTGTGTATGGTATTTTCATGGGTTATAATCGTTTTAAATTCTCATGTTCTTATATTTCTTTCTTATATTTTATTCTTACGCTTATTGTTTAGAGAGATTTACTGCATTCAATTCGATTACACAGGACGTAGCATCGTGTGAAGGCTAGATTGCTACAGCGACGGCTTTACTTGTGAATCTCACTCGGGAAAGAAACTTCGTTCAAATTGCTGAATATTTCATGCGTTGGCAACAATTTGGTGGCAAACCACGCATAATGGATCACCTTCCGAAAAGTGGCTCATTCATTTGATTACAGATCGCGATACACTGGAAACAATTTCAATAATATTTCCATTCATTTATTGTTTTTATTTTTCAAATTAATTCGCCAGACATACGATTAGTAGGTGAATAAGGACAACGTTATTTCAATATACATTGGAAAACATTCATGTAGTAATTTTCTACCGTCGTTATCTCAAAAACGCTGGAGTATCTATGGATAAGCCGAGACACGTATTCGCTTATTTTGAGCGCTCTTCTACTGAGCAAAGTTTCTGCGAAAACAGGTTCTGGCACTTTCCGTGTTCTCGTGAGCTGCGCGACTGTGGCGCATTAAAATATGGGTACTAAGTATTGCGATTACAGAGGGATCTGTTAGCAGTTTTTCGAACTATTTCGAAACTTGTGTATAAAATTATTACTGTTTTCGCAATAAACATACCGTTCGTTCAAATGGTTCAAATGGCTCTGAGAACTATAGGACTTAACTTCTGAGGTCATCAGTCCCCTAGAACTTAGAACTACTTAAACCTAACTAACCTAAGGACATCATACACACCCATGCCCGGGGCAGGATTCGACCCTGCGTCCGTAGCGTTTGCGCGGTTCCAGACTGTAGCGCCTAGAACCGCTCGGCCACCCCGGCCGGCCATACCGTTTGTTACATTTGTCTATCGACCTTAGTTTTCGAGATATTTTATTCTGAAATCAGGGTCCGCTTCGCAGGAAACCCTTTAATTTTCGCGAATGTTAGTTCGTTTGTGTCGTGGCCGGGATGGTCAACGAACGGCAATGGTAATAGCAACAACAGTGAACGTGACTATAGGCTTTTCCGCCGTGTACTGCTGATGAAGGTTTCTCGTGTCTCCAGCCGGGTGGTAGTGTTGATATATCGCGACGTTTCAGGATGTGTCATATTACCCATTTCCTGGTAGTGTTGATATATCGCGACGTTTCAGGATGTGTCATATTACCCATTTCCTGACGAAGTGTCGAGATTCGCGGAGAACGGGCTATTTATACGCGCGGTCTCCCCCATCCAATAGTCCTCGGGAGGCTGCGGTGGTCCGGCCGCGCCCGCTACCACCAGTAGACCCGAGAAAACTTCATCAACAACAGTGAATTAAAAAATTCCAATACGGTCAAGTTTCTCCTGAGGGATGTGGTAGCAGGCATGTGGGGATGTGGTGTGTTGTTGAAGGCGGAGGCGGCGTGGCGCGGCGTGACGCTGGAGCACGGGCTGCGGCGCCGCGTGCTGGTGCGGCGGCGGGGTTCGCCCGCGAGCGCCATGGGCGGCGGCCACCCGCTGTGGGCGCTGCTCACCACCCTCTCCAGGTTCCTGTGGCGGCCGCGCTGCTGACACGGACACGCTCGTCGCACATTACGATCGTCTTTCATTTTCTTCTCCACTTTCTGGTAGAGCCGTTTGTTCGAAAGCTTCGGCGACTGCGTTTAAATAAATCCTCGAACCCTCGCTGTGATCCTGCTGTTGTGCATATCGGGCGAAAGGGATTAAGCGCTTTCCTAACAAAAAGGCACGGCCAGATCGCCGAGTCTACAAGAAAATTCAAGTTTTATGAAATTCATCGTTTTCTAGGCAACGGATATTGCAGTTCTCACCATAAATATGTGTAAACGGATATGACATGATTAGTCGATTACCAACCGAGAGTCCGAAGATACAGCTCACGGTAGCGCTTAATGGTCATATCCATTGCATGTAGCAGTGGCCATTATACCATGCAAACAATATACAAAGAAGTTAGTACATCCCTGTGAAACAAGACGTTCCCGATGTACAGAGAAGCGGCAACCCCGAATTATAACTGCAGTACAACCGTTGTTCCATACATTACTGTTTCTGACGCATTCGGGTCTAAATCCTCATCTGAAATAAACTGTCTAAACATTGAGTTCACTACGAGTGCTACCTCATGTAAGCAGAAATTTGTAGTTTCAAGCATTGTCAGTTTTACCCAGGAATGATGAATAAATTTTGAGTGATGAAACTACTGGTTGTGTTTTGTTGAAACCATACTCTGTTTTAAAAATACTTGTAGTAAGGTATCATATTCGCTCAAGGGTGTTTAATCCCAAGCATTAATTGCAACGTTTCTTTCATTGTTTATCTCTCTCACTTAAAGTCTGAGTAGGAGTGACTGGGTTCACAGCAATACTTTAATAATTTGCCGCTGAGCACTAAGGGTGAGAGGGAGCCTTAAGCCACTACCGGTGTGTGAGACTTTCCCAAATATCAGAGAAGGATGACTGAACTGTACTGTTTTGTAACACTCGGGAATGGTGCACAAGCATCTGGGGATGCTTCAGCGAAGTACAGGGATTCCCGTTACAAACAAAGCTGCGTGGCTCTTTCCTTCACAAATCAGGAATGCAGACAAACAGTTGAAGCAAACAAAGCCTAGCGATGTACAAATCGCTGGGACGATGGCAGCCGGCACTGGAAACTACCACAGCAAGAAGGAGGGTGAGAATGAGAGAGGAGTTCCCGAGTCACACACTGGCTGCCACAGGGTCTGAAATTTTCATTCTGTGTGAAGGCTATGAGGTGTGGTTATGCGGTGTCAGTCATTCGTTGGGTAAGATTGCGAATTGGGCCCACCAATGACAGACGATGCAATAGAAAATTCAGTGCCCTGCAGGACAGAATGATGGAGAAGGTGGACAAAACTATGTGGCAGGAAGAGCTGGAGAATCAGTCGGTTCGGCAGAGGGACAATGATGAGACGGTGAGCAGGAATCTGAAGAGATGGTGGGTTTGCCATCTGGTGGCATGCCAACCTCCTGTCGTCTAAGTCTGCGGACTTTGAGTCAGATCCCTGCATTCATTCCGAACTATACTCTCCCTTTCTGACTTATTCATTTTCCAGTCAATGTCGAATGGACTTGGATCTATAAGCATCCAACTGCGTGTCTTCTCTGGCTTTAGCCTCAAAATTTTACACTAACACCGCTTCTGCAAGACACTGTACACAACGGTCGCTGGGAGCTTGAACACAGGAACACCAAGTCGGCCACTGAGCGTGTTATACCTGAGGGGATTAAGTCGGCCATCCTGACAGAAGAAACCATTTAAGCGATCCAGGGCGTCGCTGCAAAGCCACAGAACATTTGAGATAAAAGCTACTGGTTGTTAACCCGACGCCACACAAACGGGGAGATGTGATCGACACTTCGTGCTTAGCTTACAACGGCGGCACACGCCTTCATGCAAAACTGACTCTGTCGAGTACTGAGATGAGACAGTTCATCAAACCCTCCCCGCCCCCTACTTTTACTGAGTCATGTTTATGCCCAGTCATATCGCTCCCGAGACTTACATTTAGGCCTATATTGCTTATATAATAATAAACGTTAATATTAGCAAGTTTTAATCCCTATAATCATTTGTTTCCTCTATGGTCTGATTTCCACATTAATTTCCATGATTTGCCTCTCCCAGTTCACTACATTTCGGCGCCCAGTGTGAGGCTAGTTTATCATTCGCTGTATCCTTTTTTAATTAATAACATTTTGGCCCTGACTGTGGGGCCTGTCGTTTGGGTATTCCAATTTCAATAACACTTATTGGGTATACTTGAGACGCTATACATACGGCATAGTGTCTGCGTTCCTTCTTCTGTTGTGTGCTTCTAAGGATTCTAGAATCTTACTTTTAGTTGTACATTTATTATTTGGGCTGAGTAACCCATTAGCTTCATCTATTTCTTATAACGAACAACACAGTGTGAAACTTGTACGTTATTTGATTCTGAAACAGCTGATTACAACTGAACGTATTGAGCCTGCTTTCTATTTATTTTTTCTTATCATGTCAACACTGACCCACAATATTCTAGCGCAACGCAATCTGACTGCTCAGAAAAACTACACCCTGACTTCAAATGATTAATTCAAAAGAATGGCCCTGGCTAAAAAGAAATCTTAACAATAACCTATATATTTCATTAAGCACTTACCTCACAAAAATCTTCAATACGTGAACTACTGCTATACAGCGAGGGTCAATACTATCAGCTAAATAAAAAATTCTAACTACTAAAGCCATTAACGATTAATACGCATGTTGCTAGCAAAGGAAAGATTTTGTTGCAAACCAAATGTTGTATTTTTTTTACCTTAATAATGTAACATCCAGTTCAAACACGAATATAAATCGTCATTGACATCTAGTACAAAGATATATAATCATGAATAATATTCAGTCTCCAAGTCGAACACGCACAGATCGTTAGCCTACGCTAACACTTCAGACCACTACCATCCACCAATGCTAACTTCTCACATGTAACATCCATCACTGCTGGCTGTTCTCCTCCAACTGCCCAACAGTACTTCCATCACTGCTGGCGATTAGCTTCCAACAACTAGTCCAACCAGCCACAGAGTATCTTACAAAGAAGGCGCAGTCAGAGATCCAATGCAAAGCGCTAAACAGCGCCGCCAACACAGATGCAGCCCACTTTCAAGTGCAATGGAACACGTGTCATTTAGTCGGACTGTTGAACAATACCAAATAATCTCTAGCATTAATACTTCTGAAGTATGTTCCTTTATTTCTGTTGGGAGAATTGCGTCAAACACATGCGAGTTGTCTCATTCTTCTTTTCTCTGTGTTCTGATGCTGCGGCATGTAATGTTACATTCTTTACATATATTATGGAAGTTGGCTTCTGGCATCTGGAGTCACTGTTTCAGGTTTTCCGCATTTCCTTGAAACAGACGTAGGGAAACTGTAATACTGCAGTATAAAAACTCCTTCATTATCCTGCTCCAGAAAAGCTAGTTCATAGTCGCTAGGAACGTAGAGAGGACGTTAAATCTGGATAGCTTCCTTTCGCGTGGTGTGTTATTGAATTGAGTCATTAGTCCATCGGGCGTGAGCATATTGTCGAATTTGATGAGTACAGTCCTCGATAGGCGCTTGTGTGGGTGACAGTCCTGATGTTTCACACGATTTTAGTCTGTTTCACTTGTCAAATGGAGCAAATATTTCGGTAACGATGAAAGGTTTCAGTTAATTAATTTCTCAGTTCTCTCTGCCCGTGCGATGTTAGTTCTAAGGTATCTGAAGTGGATAGGCTGATAGTGGCTAGGCTGTAGAATCCAGGGCCACTGACTCAGTGTTTGTGTTGTAATGGGGAGGGGAGGGAGGGGGGGATCAATGTTTCGTACTTCCGACCTCTCCCCACTCTCTCCCCAAATATAATATGCTGTCACTTCTACTTTTAACCGTCTAGGATTCAACAATAATAACAGTAAAATGTAGACTATATAATCCGTGAATATAATAATTATAACAATTATTTGCTTACATTAACATTCAGCACGTAGTTTTACCATAACTTACAAGGATAATAATGTACACGATGTAATATTCAAGTGTGCACTCGTCATTATCAGTATTTAACTTGGCATTAACATCTTGAACACAGGTTTGCAGACTGCGGCTGTACGAGTGCGCAAATGTGAGCAATGCAGTTTCGTTCATTCGGTTTCGCATACGATCAGAGAAGTAGGGAAGTCGGTCTTTATATTATTTTTTACCTAAGTGGAGGGCATTTTCCCTTCTGTCTGGCGTTACCAAACTCCCTGAGGTTTGTCGTTTCTCGCTGAGGACTCAAGAACCGGGTAAGATTTGCTGTTGGTGGCAGATAACTGACAGAGTGTGTGTAGACACATTTTCACGGCTCGAAAGCTCTCTGCCGCCTGGTAGTCCGCTAGTGGATCCAAGTGGGCCGGACCTCAATGGAGCAACTTAAAAGCGTCTGGTGATAAACATAGCTTGTAATTTTCTAGCATTTCTTGCTGTTATTAAACTTTTTTCATGACACTTTATTTTCCGATACATACCTGGAAGCTATAATTAATATTCCTGTGTTCCGAGTGCAGCAGTGCGGGCTGTATATATCACAGGACGCTGAAACATAGTAGACATGTTCATTAATCGATGCGCTGAAAAAAAAAAACAATAATTTCACTTTATTCCACCAAGTGAAAATATAGCACTGTAAGCAGTCAGAATGCAGGAAAAGGGGAGGAAATACCAAACACATGATATGTGTGGTTCTGGCACCTTTATTAGGATATTTTCACGAGTTACAACATGGATTCAGTATGGTCTCCCGACTCATCAACAAGTTATATCTGTAACGTGGCATGGTCGAAGTTTGCTCGTAGCATATCCAGTGCAGTCAGAGCAATATGTCATTGTATGCTGACCTTAGATCAGGAAGAGTCCGGATACACCCCTGTTAGACACGATTTTTCAGATAGCCCAGAAGCATCATGGACTTAGATCAGGAGTTCTAGAAAGCCATACATCTTGAAATTGCCCAGAGGTGATGAGTCGTTACAGAAGGTTTCTCGAAACAAATCTTTCACCTGGCAAGCGACATCTTGTATGAAAATAGTTACGTTCTTGCAAAGATGAAATCACGTGTTGCACAAGGCGGTCCTTACAATGTGCACCCAATAGGCCTTCGAGCTGTCATCTCCTCGAAGAAAAACAGACCAAGAAAGAAGGAGCTTGTGAAGCCACACCACACAGTCGCATAACCTGAGAGAACTGAATGATCCTGCACTACATGTAGCGGAGCAGTACCCCACATGCGACAATTCTGTGCATTCATGGCACTATGTGGAATAAAATGTACCTTGTCCGACAGAAGAATATTCTACAACCAGGTGTGGTCCATGCGTACCAAAAAACACTAAGGATAAAGCCACGGTGTTGTAGCCTATCTTGGACCTTCATTTGTTGCAAAATCTGTATCTCGTAGGAATATCAGTATAAAATGCGCCACAAAATCTCTTGAACTGTTAACCAGGGGAGAGACAATTTATGTGGCACAGTTCGGGCACTGATTGTAGAATTTAAGGCATGTGCTGCACGGTCGGCTACAGATAAAGTAACTTCAACATTCGCCAGGGGAATGGCCGCCTCCTATTCTTGCTGTAGCGCCTATTTCCCCTGTTTCTTCAAATTCTTCGATCATATTCTTTACCTCATTTACTGACATAGGGCCTCTTCGCAGTGATATACCCACAATGCAACGCTACTCTTGCTGCTGTTCTGATAAAATAACTTCACCGGCAGTGCATGGCCTTTATTATCAATAGCCATAGCGTTTCATACGGTAAACTTGAACCTTCCTAACTCTTCACATCAACAGTCACTTCGAAAAAGAAATCGAAACGCTTCGGCGAGCTACAGACTGCATACTGACGACAAATATCACTTTGCGACTGCTTACAGCGCCATATTTGCCCCTGCTGGCAGAAGGTGGAACTATTATTTTTTCAGGATACTCCGCGAGCGTACCGATTAATGAACATATCTGCGATGTTTCAGTGTCCTATGATGTCTACAGCCCACATTGCAGCACCTGTAAATCCGTCAGCTTAATTATAACGACGTGGCACATAACAAAATTGGGAAAGTGATAGATATGAAAGTACAAATGTTATTTAGTGAAGTGTTCTTCGTGGCCCCCATTATACACCCCGCGCCCCGCCCCCCCGACCCACTCCCTCCCGACCCTCCATAGATCCGCGCCTGGATCCATATTTGCCGGCCGCGGTGGCCGAGCGGTTCTAGGCGCTTCAGTCCGGAACAGCGCGACTGCTACGGTCGCAGGTTCGAATCCTGCCTCGGGCATGGATGTGTGTGATGTTCTTAGGTTAGTAAGGATTAAGTAGTTCTAAGTTATAGGGGAGTGATGAGAGGTAGTGCTCAGAGCCATTTGAACCATTTGATCCATCCTTGAGGTGCAACCCGATGGCTGAAATGGAAGAACGCTGGCAGAGAAGCTCCCGTGACCGCGTCCGAGTGTTCTCCGTCACACACTTTCGACGTGTTAAGAATGTTCAACGTAGCGATGACTTCTGAGACACGAGTGGAGTTGCGATTTCGGCAGGTCCAGATGTGAGCGGTTCCCGCCAGCTCCTTGCCGCTCCGCTGGGCGAGGCGTTGGCGGCCGCATGTCAAGAAAGAGCGGAAGGCGGGCTTGCGCAACGAGCTCGCTGCAGGCAGAACGTAACTATGCGAAATAACCGTCATTTATGCAGGCTGCGCTTCCTGTTGCACGGGCCGGCGTTCTGCGCCACAGCTACACTACTTGTCGCAACGCCCGCCGCCGGCTCTACTGTTTCTGTCTGGTCCTACCCACGCAACGTCGCAACTTACTGGCTCCCAGCGTCCGCACTGCCGAATTCGCGCAGTACATGGTACAGTTCCTGAGAGGCAGTATCACTACAGACGTTAATCATATGAGAAAAACAATGAATGAATGTATGTCAGAGTTTGATGATCCGTCAGTGTGGAGGATTCTGGAGGAGGAACATAATCCAACTGAAGAATGTGGGAAAGAAGCAGACGTGGCCTGTTTGAACAAACACCTAGTATCTGTCTTAGCAAAATCGCGGAAGGCTTACATCAAAATGGGTTGTGGTTGTGTTGGAATCACGCTGCTGCAGAATACGAGATAAATGTCATAGAATGCTATACAGAATGCAGTATCCTGGTGCATCAGTATCACAAGGGGCCAGTTTACTGCACTACTGTCACTTTGAAAGGTTTCAGTTTCAGTATGTGCACATTTCTGTGTAAGTGTTCTGAGCGTTCCGCCGTCTTGATGCACACTTTTACCTTCAGCTGACAGAACTCCCCCCTTCTTCAAATGGTTCAAATGCCTCTAAGCACTATGGGATTTAACATCGGAGGTGATCAGACATCTAGATTTAGAACT
Organism: Schistocerca cancellata; assembly: GCF_023864275.1. NCBI lineage: Eukaryota > Metazoa > Arthropoda > Insecta > Orthoptera > Acrididae > Schistocerca > Schistocerca cancellata. Next base: position 696,278,103 of record NC_064627.1, on the reverse strand, counting down.
ACTTAAACCTAACTAACCTAAGGATATCACATACATCCATGCCCGAGGCAGGATTCGAACATGCGACCGTAGCAGCCGCGTGGTTCCGGACTGAAGCGCCTAGAACCGCTCGGCCACAGCGGCCGGTTTCTCCCTTCTTCTAGAAGTTCTTCCTGGAAAAGGTTTTTATACAAAGAAGAACTATTCAGCTGCTCTGGAAGATTATCTGGTTTTATTGTCCAGATTACAAACATACTTGAATCCACAACTCAATTTACAAATCGTTAGTTATGCAAACATGACTGAACTGTTCCAAGGCTACTGGTGGAATCCTCCTTTACTTCATTTTACGCTTCTAGATCATCGTTGACCATTGTCATGGAACTTCATCTTGAAGGGGCTCCCAGGTGCGACGCACGGCGCTGTAGACCCTGTGGCTACTTGCGATGATTCGGTTTCATCGTAAGCAGGTCTTTCTCCACCGCACGCCGCCCGGGAGCACATCCAACACAATATCCAGACATAATGAAACCATAATCGGTTAAATACTTCGACTAACCCTAATAACATACTTTAAATTTGATTAGCAACGAACTAGACACGATTTCTCAATTACACTCCTGGAAATTGAAATAAGAACACCGTGAATTCATTGTCCCAGGAAGGGGAAACTTTATTGACACATTCCTGGGGTCAGATACATCACATGATCACACTGACAGAACCACAGGCACATAGACACAGGCAACAGAGCATGCACAATGTCGGCACTAGTACAGTGTATATCCACCTTTCGCAGCAATGCAGGCTGCTATTCTCCCATGGAGACGATCGTAGAGATGCTGGATGTAGTCCTGTGGAACGGCTTGCCATGCCATTTCCACCTGGCGCCTCAGTTGGACCAGCGTTCGTGCTGGACGTGCAGACCGCGTGAGACGACGCTTCATCCAGTCCCAAACATGCTCAATGGGGGACAGATCCGGAGATCTTGCTGGCCAGGGTAGTTGACTTACACCTTCTAGAGCACGTTGGGTGGCACGGGATACACGCGGACGTGCATTGTCCTGTTGGAACAGCAAGTTCCCTTGCCGGTCTAGGAATGGTAGAACGATGGGTTCGATGACGGTTTGGATGTACCGTGCACTATTCAGTGTCCCCTCGACGATCACCAGTGGTGTACGGCCAGTGTAGGAGATCGCTCCCCACACCATGATGCCGGGTGTTGGCCCTGTGTGCCTCGGTCGTATGCAGTCCTGATTGTGGCGCTCACCTGCACGGCGCCAAACACGCATACGACCATCATTGGCACCAAGGCAGAAGCGACTCTCATCGCTGAAGACGACACGTCTCCATTCGTCCCTCCATTCACGCCTGTCGCGACACCACTGGAGGCGGGCTGCACGATGTTGGGGCGTGAGCAGAAGACTGCCGGTGTGCGGGACCGTAGCCCAGCTTCATGGAGACGGTTGCGAATGGTCCTCGCCGATACCCCAGGAGCAACAGTGTCCCTAATTTGCTGGGAAGTGGCGGTGCGGTCCCCTACGGCACTGCGTAGGATCCTACGGTCTTGGCGTGCATCCGTGCGTCGCTGCGGTCCGGTCCCAGGTCGACGGGCACGTGCACCTTCCGCCGACCACTGGCGACAACATCGATGTACTGTAGAGACCTCACGCCCCACGTGTTGAGCAATTCGGCGGTACGTCCACCCGGCCTCCCGCATGCCCACTATACGCCCTCGCTCAAAGTCCGTCAACTGCACATACGGTTCACGTCCACGCTGTCGCGGCATGCTACCAGTGTTAAAGACTGCGATGGAGCTCCGTATGCCACGGCAAACTGGCTGACACTGACGGCGGCGGTGCACAAATTCTGCGCAGCTAGCGCCATTCGACGGCCAACACCGCGGTTCCTGGTGTGTCCGCTGTGCCGTGCGTGTGATCATTGCTTGTACAGCCCTCTCGCAGTGTCCGGAGCAAGTATGGTGGGTCTGACACACCGGTGTCAATGTGTTCTTTTTTCTATTTCCAGGAGTGTATATCAGCTATTACGGAGGCAGATATTTTTATTAATTCGCATATTTGTATCCTCGTAGTGTGGATTCAGCGTTCCATCCGGGGACGGTTTCTCAGCACTTTTCTGTTCCTTTTGCCCCTCCTCAAACCCTCCCTCCTCTACCACTCCGCCCGCATCTCGTGGTCGTGCGGTAGCGTTCTCGCTTCCCACGCCCGGGTTCCCGGGTTAGATTCCCGGCGGGGTCAGGGATTTTCTCTGCCTCGTGATGGCTGGGTGTTGTGTGCTGTCCTTAGGTTAGTTAGGTTTAAGTAGTTCTAAGTTCTAGGGGACTGATGACCATAGATGTTAAGTTCCATAGTGCTCAGAGCCATTTGAACCCTACCACTCCCCCGCTTTTCTCACTTCGACCACGTCATAGTCTGCGCAGTACAAAATCAAAGTGTGCGGTAACTACTAGCCCTGCAACTATAAATACAGATTTCTAGACCATGCCTATGTGAGCGTCTAAATAAGGGAAATACTGTTTCTTTTGCCGTACCCACCTGCGTTCCGGAAGCAGTCTTTCTGATATTTTTTCCCTTCACAGAGCTCCTGCTTACCCATACTCAACTTGGTGTAATTTGTAGGTTCTACCTACGGAGTTACCAACCGTGTCGGCTTTGTTGTTGACAGGACGTACGGTCAGCTCGGGAATGTGCTCCTTCACGTGCCTAGAGTGTTACCGGCCAGGTCGCAAGCTACAAGCAGCTGAAAAGGATCCTGTGTCAAATGTAATTTGTGATTTATAAAATTTCTTATCATTTTCGAGAATCCTAACTTTCTTGCTGAAATATTCTGTGAAAGTTAGTTGTGAAAGTTGTAAATTGATAAAAATATAAGCGCACCTACTAAAATGATTTCGTTGGATAGGGAGCCATGACCTCCATTACACCTCCTTCCCTCCCCTCCCCCTCCTGGAACTGCGCCCTGTTCTGCGAACACGTGCCGCTGACAGGGCAGTCTCAAGTGTTAAACGGCGCAGTTAATTTCTCGCCCTTCTTTACGAATCTGCTCGTAATCTAACTAGCCTATTTCATTTTTCTGATAGTGTCAAAATGCCAACTGGCACACGGTCAGAAGTGTTAACACGTCATATGGCGACCGGAACCTGCTAACAAACTGTTGGCTGCCACGCAGTGCCGGTGACAGCACTCGCGTCGTACTTAAACAACCAGTGTATTAACGAACTCTCCTTGAAGACCTCGTAACCCTCAGTGCATTTTTTATTTGCTGCCATTCATGACTGACCTACCACGTAGTGACTAATGAAGATCGTGTTTCCACAATATTACATTTTACGTATACATGAAATGAAACTCATTTCATTTCTTATTATTTTAACAAAGTTTTGACAAAATTGTAGTTTTAAACTCGTAAACTTAGAACTTATAAAGAAATGGAAACGTTTAAAATTAACAATTTATGTATTAAGAAGAAAGGAAAATACGAAGGTAGGAAAGAGTTTAGACTTATACAACGCCATCATCGAGTGCCACAGAAACACATTGAGCCCCTCGCTCCTGGGCAGCCACTGCCTTATCTTCTACTACTCGTCATCCGAAGCCCAGCAACCTCAGCAGTACTCTGAGTTTCTCGCCCTCAGATCTAGGTTAGCTTAATGTATACGCCAGTCTGCATGCATGTCTCTTAGAATTTAATACTGCTTTCTAATCAAAATTTGTTTTGTGGCACTCCGGTGAATAAGCCTTTAGTCCTTATTCTATGTTAGCTTGTCTTCGTCTGACCCGCTGCCACCACCACTTTCGTCTGTATCGCTAGTATTGTCTGTAGAATCATTCGTCGCCTGCGATAGTTGCCTCCCGTACTCTCGTTGCTGCAAGTAATCCTTATGCAGCGCTCTAAATATTCTGTCAGCACAGTCGGAAAATTTGGAAATTTGTGGTAAGGTCTTATGGGACCCAACTGCTGAGGTCATCAGTCCCTAAGCCTACACACTACGTAATCTAATTTAAACTAACTTACGTAATGAACAACACACACAACCATGCCCGAGGGAGGACTCGAACCTCCGTCGGGGGGAGCCGCACGGACCGTTAGAAGGCGTCCTAGACCGAGCTGTTACCCCGCGCGGCAGCACAGTCGTTGAGGTCGAGGCACAAGCTCTGGTCTGTAATTGATGGCGTTATGCCGTGTATGTGTAATAGTCGTCTTCCTGCGACCTACAGCCGCAGTATAGAAGTATGTGTTCTGAGTCCCCACTCTACCGACAGGCACAACCATCCTTCTAGTAGAGGTTAATGAATAAAAAAATAGGAGTGCGGGTAAGCTACTACCAACAGCATAGTGAGCGCATTATTGTGACCAAGATAGACACGAAGCCCATGCCAACTACAGTAGTACAAGTTTATATACCAACTAGCTCTGCAGATGATGAAGAAATTGATGAAATGTATGATGAGATAAAAGAAATTATTCAGATAGTGAAGGGAGACGAAAATTTAATGGTCATGGGTGACTGGAATTCGAGAGTAGGAAAAGGGAGAGAAGGAAACATAGTGGGTGAATATGGATTGGGGGGAGAGAAATGAAAGAGGAAGCCGTCTGGTAGAATTTTGCACAGAGCATAACTTAATAATAGCTAACACTTGGTTCAAGAACCATAAAAGAAGGTTGTATACATGGAAGAATCCTGAGATACTAGAAGGTATCAGATAGATTATATAATGGTAAGACAGAGATTTAGGAACCAGGTTTTAAATTGTAAGACATTTCCAGGGGCAGATGTGGACTCTGACCACAATCTATTGGTTATGACCTGTAGATTAAAACTGAAGAAACTGCAAAAAGGTGGGAATTTAAGGAGATGGGACCTGGATAAACTGAAAGAACCAGAGGTTGTACAGAGTTTCAGGGAGAGCATAAGGGAGCGATTGACAGGAATGGGGGAAAGAAATACAGTAGAAGAAGAATGGGTAGCTCTGAGGGATGAAGTGAAGGCAGCAGAGGATCAAGTAGGTAAAAAGACGAGTGTTAGTAGAAATCCTTGGGTAACAGAAGAAATACTGAATTTAATTGACGAAAGGAGAAAATATAAAAATGCAGTAAATGAAGCAGGCAAAAAGGAATACAAACGTCTCAAAAATGAGATCGACAGGAAGTGCAAAATGGCTAAGCAGGCATGGCTAGAGGACAAATATAAGGATGTAGAGGCTTATCTCACTAGGGGTAAGATAGATACTGCGTACAGGAAAATTAAAGAGACCTTTGGAGAAAAGAGAGCCACTTGTATGAATATCAAGAGCTCAGATGGAAACCCAGTTCTAAGCAAAGAAGGGAAAGCAGAAAGGTGGAAGGAGTATATAGAGGGTCTATACAAGGGCGATGTACTTGAGGACAATATTATGGAAATGGAAGAGGATGTAGATGAAGATGAAATGGGAGATACAATACTGCGTGAAGAGTTTGACAGAGCACTGAAAGACCTTAGTTGAAACAAGGCCGCGGGAGTAGACAACATTCCATTAGAACTACTGACGGCCTTGGGAGAGCCAGTCCTGACAAAACTCTACCACCTGGTGAGCAAGATGTATGAGACAGGCGAAATACCCTCAGACTTTAAGAAAAATATAATAATTCCAATCCCAAAGAAAGCAGGTGTTGACAGATGTGAAAGTTTCCGAACTACCAGTTTAGTAAGTCACAGCTGCAAAATACTAACGCGAATTCTTTACAGACGAATGGAAAAACTTGTAGAAGCCGATCTCGGCGAAGATCAGTTTGGATTCCGCAGAAATGTTGGAACACGTGAGGCAATACTGACCCTACGACTTATCTTAGAAAATAGATTAAGGAAAGGCAAACCTACATTCCTAGCATTTGTGGACTTAGAGAAAGCTTTTGACAATATTGACTGGAATACTCTCTTTCAAATTCTATAGGTGGCAGGGGTAAAATACAGGGAGCGAATGGCTATTTACAATTTGTGCAGAAACCAGATGGCTGTTATAATAGTCGAGGGACATGAAAGGGAAGCAGCGGTTGGGAAGGGAGTGAGACAAGGTTGTAGCCTGTTCCCGATGTTATTCAATCTGTATATTGAGCAAGCAGTAAAGGAAACAAAAGAAAAATTTGGAGTAGGTATTAAAGTCCATGGAGAAGAAATAAAAACGTTGAGGTTCGCCGATGACATTGTAATTCTGTCAGAGACAGCAAAGGACCTGGAAGAGCAGTTGAACGGAATGGACAGTGTCTTGAAAGGAGGATATAAGATGAACATCAACAAAAGCAAAACGAGGATAATGGAATGTAGTCGAATTAAGTCGGGTGATGCTGAGGGAATTAGATTAGGAAATGAGACACTTAAAGTAGTAAAGGAGTTTTGCTATTTGGGGAGCAAAATAACTGATGATGGTCGAAGTAGAGAGGATATAAAATGTAGACTGGCAATGGCAAGGAAAGCGTTTCTGAAGAAGAGAAATTTGTTAACATCGAGTATAGATTTAAGTGTCAGGAAGTCGTTTCTGAAAGTATTTGTATGGAGTGTAGCCATGTATGGAAGTGAAACATGGACGATAAATAGTTTGGACAAGAAGAGAATAGAAGCTTTCGAAATGTGGTGTTACAGAAGAATGCTGAAGATTAGATGGGTGGATCACATAACTAATGAGGAGGTATTGAATAGAATTGGGGAGAAGAGGAGTTTGTGGCATAACTTGACAAGAAGATGGGACCGGTTGGTAGGACATGTTCTGAGGCATCAAGGGATCACAAATTTAGCATTGGAGGGCAGCGTGGAGGGTAAAAATCGTAGAGGGAGACCAAGAGATGAATACACTAAGCAGATTCAGAAGGATGTAGGTTGCAGTAGGTACTGGGAGATGAAGAAGCTTACACATGATAGAGTAGCATGGAGAGCTGCATCAAACCAGTCTCAGGACTGAGGACAACAACAACAACAAGTTCTAGGGGACTGATGACCTTAGATGTTGAGTCCCATAGTGCTCAGGGCCATTTTTTGAGGATAGAGCTTGTTTGGTGGTAAAAGGAGAATCCGTAGCTCTAGTGGCGAAGGTACGAGAACAGCGTGAGGGAGGAGCGGCATAACCTGTGCCGCGGGGCGTCCGGTGCGGGCGAGGCGCGACGTGTTGTGAAACACTTGTTGCGGACGCCGCTGCTGCAGTGACGCAACGCCACCTGCGGGCGCCCGCTCCGCGCGCCGAGGCCGCCGCCACACCTCCAAACACGCGGCGGTCTTACTCGTTACGAAGACTGCACGGACCATCACGATGCCCCCTCATACGCAAGCTGTGAGCCTACCTGGTACTCACAGTGGGTACACTTCAAAATTTGTAAGAGATTTCCTCCCAGTACATGGCGACAAACAGATGGAAGAGGATGACAGCGTTAAATTTTGGAGATGACAGTTTCTAAATGAATTCAATTAAGAGAACCATGCCGGCCGCTGTGGCTGAGCGGTTCTAGGCGCTTCAATCCGGAACCGGTCGACTGCAACGGTCGCTGGTTCGAGTCCTGCCTCGAGCATGGATGTGTGTGATTTCCTTAGGTTAGTTAGGTTTAGGTAGTTGTAAGTTCTGGGGGCCTGCTGACCTCAGATCTTAAGACCCATAGTGCTCGGAACCATTTTTAAGAGAACCATACCACGAAAGTGCTGAAGTGCCTTAATAAATGGTTCAAATGGCTCTGAGTACTATGTGACTTAAATTCTGAGGTCATCAGTCGCCTAGAACTTAGAACTAATTAAACCTAACTAACCTGAGGACATCACACACATCTATGCCCGAGGCAAGATTCGAACCTGCGACCGTACCGGTCGCTCGGCTCCAGACTGTAGCGCCTAGAACCGCTCGGCCACTTCGGCCGGCGAAGTGCTTTAATAAATCAGTATCTGCAATGCAGAGCCGTCAGACGTAAGTGATGTAAGAATTAAAAAGCTAGCATATTTGCTGATTTTTATTCCATAATATCATATGGGGTCATTTTCTGGGATAGCTCATCAAGCCAGCCTAAAGTATTCAGAGTCCGAAAGCACGTAGGCTTAATATAAATTATTTGTGGAGGACTGTTCAAGAAACTGAGGATGCTGTCTAGTGTTTATCAATACAGTACAGACCTCGCTGATCCGTTCGCTACGGCACCGGTTGATTCGATGGTTGGAACGCAGAACAGGTCGGATGATCAAAGATACACTTTTGTTGACCGATAAAATCACAATACAGTACGGTACAACTTTAATTTTCAATTGGAAATACTGCCAGAAATATAGTTCCATGTTAAAATAGCAACAAAACGAAAATGTCGACACCCTAAAAAATCTTGTACAAAAGTGTAACGTACGGTACTGCCTGTACTGCAAAATACGGCCGGCCGCTATGGCCGAGCGGTTGTAGGCGCTACAGTCTGAACCGCGCGACCGCTACGGTCGCAGGTTAGAATCCTGCCTCGGGCATGGATGTGTGTGATGTCTTTAGGTTAGTTAGGTTTAAGTAGTTCTAAGATCTAGGGGACTGATGACCTCAGATGTTAAGTCCAATAGTGCTCAGAGCCATTTGAACCATTTTGTAAAATACGTGTGTATCGCACAGTAAGATATAGTTACTGCGAGTGGGAGTTTAACAACTGCAGATATATTATTACAGTACGGCATTGACACACAACTAACTCATTTTATGCAGCAAGAGTTCTTCTAGGGACATTTTGTAGTTTGAGTCATGAATGTTACACACTTGATCAGGAAACAGATTATACTTTTTAACAAAGTTCATTGGCAGCTGTTTCGCCAGCAGACAGCTTCTCGCTGCAATGAATTGCATTTCGAATGCCACGTCGTTTTTTCCGCTTCCACTCGCTGAAAACTTTTCGTTTAAATTGTATCCATCTAATTTTTCATACAAAATCAGTGACTTTCTCTTATGAGTGGTTTCTTTGCTTCTCTCCTGGTCAAACTACACTCACAAAGCATTGTATAGAACTTCACTTTTAGGGTTCTTCAAGTCTTGCATATTTTCAGTTCTTTCCTATCATTAATCATCATTGTGTGACTTTCAAGTTTATCTTTCTTCAGTCTTTAACAGCTGTTACCCCAACCCTTACCTCATTTGCAATGTTTTGAAGAGACTCGTCGTTACCTAACTTTACAAGTACTTTCTGTTTTTCCGCTGAAGACAGCGTGAGATGTTTATGTTTAATGGATGCCGTTCTTTACTTTTACACTCTTCAGTGTGTAACAATAACAGTGCCATTAATTTATAAAACGTGTGTCCACAGTAACACTTATTGATCGAGTTAGAAACAAGTTATTTCACACTAAAACTGATCCAACTACCGCATTTGTCATAGGCCAAGTGCCTACTGATCCGTATCGCAGACGATGAGTCTCTGACAAGTCCAAACAAACACCGAAAATGCGGTGGTCGGACTAAGCGGGAAATCGGATCATTCGAGTTCGAATTAACGAGATTCTACTGTATATTTAGTCTTTAATGAAATTTGTCGTAAAGGCTGTGCAAGTGTTGCAACTTTAATACTAGAAAATAGATACACCTTTCAAAGTTTCACTGTCCTTCAAAGCAGTCATCACTATTGTGTATAATCCTTGTGGAAGTCGTAGATATATTTAGCAGCGCCAATTGCGTTGGTAGCGAGAGTGGAGCGGTCTATTGCCAAACGAATCTCTGTAACACTTCTGAAGCGAATGTCATGTAGTGTTTCCTTCGATTTGTGAATCAAGTTGAAGTCATAAGGGCTTAAGTCTGGGGAGTGTGGTGGGTGGTATAGCAAAACAATGGGCGGGTCCCGCATGTTGGTAACGAAACGTTTCTGGTAGTAACGAAATGTTCTTCGAATCTCGTGGAGTATCAGTTGGTCAGTAAGGAGCATGCACGACATGCAGTGGCCCCGTTCCACACACAGCTGGTGCAGTTGAGTCGTAGCGAGAGCCAACTGGAGAGCAGTGGCCAGTGCCTGCGCTGGAGGAGAATGGCGCTGGTCTAGCGTGGGAGCGCCGCCACTTACCTGCAATGGCCGCTCATACAGCGGCCGCGCTGCCTCGCTAATGAAGCAAACACATCAGATGAGGCTGCCCGAGACACTGCGCGACCTACGGCCGTCGCCGTAGCGCTGGAGTTTATTTTCCACAGATCACAACTCCGACCGGAGCTACATACAGGCTAGCCTTCCCTCCGAGCCCTTGCTGTGCAATGTTGCCGGTACTGGGCAGAAACTAGTGTCTGTCTGTCCCGACATCGATAAGCATTAACGTCATTTTCCAGTTTTATATTCTCCGTTTGAGCATTTATGATAACCGTGATATTCCTCCTAAATACTAGAAAAACCGAATAGTACGAAAGTTGATGGCTTCAGACCACTGGCGACTTTTAGCGACTAAAACGAGATACCCACGTTTACGAACAAACATATGTTAGTTACTCCATATACGAACTAATAAATGTGGCGATTCGGTATTTTATTTAATTTCAACATGCGAACCATAGCAACTGAAAAAATACACAATTTTAGGGCCGACAGTATTCATATAGCGTTAACTTTCTTTGCTGACGTCTTTTAACGGCTTACCTTCACTGAAAGAGATGTTCTTTGAAGAGAGAAACGAACAACTTCGTTACCACCTGATGATACTTACATCCACGCGACATAAATTCGTAGCGTTTTTGTTTTGCATGTTGGTATTCCGGTTGCCATGGGTTTATTTACAGATCGTCATTTTTTATTTGCAGTTCACTGTTACTGTCTGAGTTCACGTATTATCATTCTGTCGTTTGGAGATACTGAGTGGACCTGTGGACGCTGGAGTGCCAAGTGGAGAGAGAAATCGCAACCTAAGCAGATTCAATAGACGGGTGATAGCAGGGGAGACAGCTAGAAAAATTTGTGCCATGTACAGTGATAATGACATTGGACCGAGTACGGCAAGAAAATGTTTTTCTTCTTTTAAGGAGGACCGTTTTGGCATTAGTGACTCTCCACGTTCAGGAAGATCTTCGGGGTTTGATGATTATCGTTTAAACGCATTAATCCACACTGATCCACGTCGTGTTCACGAAAACTGGCAAATGTGATGAACTGTGATGATTGCACTGTCGTGTGAAATTTGCATGCAACAGGGAAGGTTGGAAAATTGACTGTATGGGTACCACAAACGGTAAGCCAAAATCACAAAAATCTGCCGGTGGTCGTATGCCCATCTCTATTTGCGCCTCAAATTGGCTTCTGAACAACACTGACTATTCATATCCTCTATCGTTACTAGCGACAAGAAATGGTGTCTTTATGCTAACATAAGGAAAAATAAAGGGATATAAATGAACCCAAAAAACGCAGCTACTCCCTGCTCAAAGATCTGTGTGCAGCCACAAAAGATAATGTTACATATCTCGTGGAACAGACGCGGTACGGTGTATTAAGATTTCCTTCCCGACCTGTAACCATCACCGCTGACGTTTGCTGTCAACGACTGAGACGTCTTGCAGACGCAGCCCACGAACAACTGCCAGGAAGACTGCGTGAAGTGATGCTACTCCACGATAACGCCCGCCCGCATTCTGCTACATTGTCAGAAAAGGCTGTACAGAACTTCAGTTGGGAAGACATTCGCACACACCTTATTCACCTGACCTTGCGTCCTCATCTTTTCACCTTTTCCGATCTCAGTCAAACAGCATTCAAGGAACTTACTCTCCAGATGAAATATGCGCTCCGGGCATGGCACGACGAGTTCTTCGCCTCAAAAATATGTGACTTCTACAGCCGAAAAATTACGCCAATGCTGGGAGACAGTTGTAAATAGTGAAGGAGAATATATTATTGACGACTAACATCTCCGTTATGTGTATCTTTACGGAAAAAAATGCTACGAATTTATGCACCAATCCAATGTTGGTGCACGTTCATTTGGGTTGTGTCCATTCCTCGCCTTAATGACACCTTGAACTCAGGTGAGAGCACTTTCAATGTCTGAGTGTCTGAGAAGAAACGCCAGCCCAGTCTTCCTCGAGAGCTGAAATCAGAGATGGTAGTGTCGTAGGACGCTAGCCTCTGAAGTGAAGTCCACGACATAACTCATCCCAAAACAGTTACATTGGATTCGTGTACAGACTCTGAGCAGACCAGTCCATTTCTGCTATACTACCGTCCGCAAAACATTGCCTCACAGGCGCCTCTTTATAACAGGGTCATGCTGATACAATCAATCTATTGTACGCAGTACACAAAATTGTAAATTGTTTTCATGACCTTCTGCATGATTTCTTAAGCGCAATAAAGGGACCACACAGTAATTACGATAAACACCTCCATACCGTAAGACCAACTCCTCCGTACTTCACTATTGACAGTGCTCATGATGGCAGTAACGTTCTCCAAGGCATTTGCCAAATCCAGTTTCTTCCATTGGATTGCCATGGACATAGTGTATAGCGTAGTTCATTAGTCCTAGTCACTGTCCAGTCATCCACTGTCGATTGGTGTCGCACCTGTACACCACCTAAAGCGTCGATTAGCATTGATTACAGAAATGTGAGGCTTATGAGAAGCTGTTCGACCATTGTACCCCATTCTTTCCAATGCCCTACGCCCAATCATTGTGCTAGATGGACTGTTGATAGCACTTTGGAACTCACGAGTACTTCCGTCAGCTAATTTCGTGCGATTTTTCACAACCACCCTCCGCATTGGTTGACGGTCTGTGTCCGTCAGCAAAGGAAGGAGGCCTGGCCTTGGAATAGCTGTGATTTCCACTTTGCAATCACGTGACCAAGAGCCAACGTGGACAACTTTAGAGAGGATCAAACGCCTCTGTTGGATCTGTTACTCAAATGACATCCAATCACTATACTTTGATCAAAATTGTTTGGTGGTTGACACATCACGCGTTAGAGCTGGTTTCCTCCAATGGGAGCGTTCAACGCCACGACCGAACCGTTCGCCGTTGCCAAACTGCAGCAACAGTTGGTCAATGCACTTCCAATTCCTTGTCCGGCACTCTTTCTTGGTGTGTTTGGATCCCGAATCATGGGTCTAGCACTTTTATTTCGTATTTCACCATATATAATAACCATAAAAGAAACAACACATATAAACATAACGACGCTAATGAGTTACACACGTTTCATACATAGCAACAGCTAAACACTGCTGGATAATTCCGCACGACACGGGATTGAGCGTCACACATGCGTTTACCATATTCACAGAGATCGGCTTACATTAGGTAAGCTTCGCACGGCATTGTGTGAAATCGACTTTTTGAAGGTTGCAATTCATCGTTGCGACTGGGTGATCATAGTCAAAAGAACAAGAAAGTCATTCAGTTTTGTAATACAGCGCAATGGTTGGCATACTAACTTGCCGTGCTAAAGGTTGTAAGTTCGACTCTCATCAATTGTCGCGAAATTTCTTTATATCTAAATCTAATCAAAAGAATTTATTATTTTTTCAGTTAATTGGTTTAAATGTATTTTTATTTCTTATTTTCTGACACGTCTTTTTCATCATTATATTGACTTTTTTATTTGTTATTATTTTTCTACCTGTCATTTCTTCGTCTAGAATCCGTCTGTGTCTCCTATAATCTGCAACCAAGTGCCAACCACGACTGCTCATCGGTTAGTAACGCGCCAGCTCGTGTAGCCAGTGAGAGGATAGTTACAGGTAATCAATGATAGCTATAAATTACAGTTTCAAAATTCCTGACAAAATAAAACTGTGTGCCGGACCGAGACTCGAACTCGGGACCTTTTCCTATCGCGGGCAAGTGCTCTACCATCTGAGATACCCAAGCACGACTCACTACCCATCCTCAAATCATCAATTCTGCCAGTATCTCGTCTCCTACCTTCCAAACTTCACAGATGCTCTTATGTGAAACTTGCAGAACTAGCACTCCTAGAAGAAAGGATATTGTGGAGACATGGCTTAGCCACAGCCTAGGGGATGTTTCCAGCATGAAATTTTCTCTCTGCAGCTGATATGAAACTTCATGACGGATTAAAACTGTATGCCGTACCGAGACTCGAACTCGGGACCTTTGCCTTCCGTGGGCAAGTGCTCTACCAACTGAGCTACCCAGACACGAAGGCAAAGGTCCGGAGTTCGAGTCTCGGTCCGGCACATAGTTTTAATCCGTCAGCGCACACTCCGATACAGGGTGAAAATTCCATTCTGTAAATTACAGTTTACTTTTAGTGTTGAAACTGAAGTTTTTCTGTTTTGAGTTTGCTCGTAGAGGTCAGCCTTAATTGCTGTGAACAAAGCGATCGTGATTTTAGTTCTCCTGCAGATTGTTGAGTACCACTTTCTCGGATGCGTTGCACATCAGGAGGTTGTGGCTGGCTTAGGATATGAGTCTAAATTCAGGGCTACAAAAAGCGTCTCCTGCCGCAGTTCAGTCACTGGTGACTTAAAATCAGCTATTGACAGAGCATCTCGCATTTCCGACACACCTCACGACGGCCACTTAGCCTACAACATTTCTCCTCGTTACACATTAACAGCATTTGTGAAGTGAATTTCCGTGTTTGTGTGTTACCTATAACCAAGCGGTAGCCGTCGGCCGATGTGGCGACACCGTAGCGGCAAGTGACAGGTGTCAACTATCAAGTAATTTTAAACGGACGTTCGAAGTTACAGCACTCTTCTGACGAACCCATTCTGCTGACAACACAATAGTCCCCGCCTTCGTTTCTATTGGCCGGTTCGCCTCTTGTGACATCTATTCGTAAATGTGTTGCTTGGTTGGGGGAAGTGGACCAGACAGCGAGGTCATCGGTCCCATCGGATTAGGGATGGATGGGGAAGGAAGTCGGTCGCGCCCTTTCAAATGAACCATCCCAGCATTTTCCTGAAGGGATTTACGGAAATTACGGAAGACCAAAATCAGGATGGTCAGACACAGGTTTGAACCGTCTTCCTCACGAATGCGAGTCCAATGTGCTAAACGCTGCGCCACATCGCTCCATAGTGTGTCTGGATGCTTTTCATCAGATAGAGTAACTTTCAATACACAGACGACATTTTGACTCAGCACTTTGACTCGTGGTACTTTGTGCAGATATCTATTTAAGCTGTCGCAGAGCCAAACTACACCTTAATCACAAGCAACAAACAGCGTGTGGCTCCGCTCCCTTCTATTTTGTAATATCGATGGCTTCCTTGTCGATATTGGCGCTTGTTTCTCAAAAAGCTTAGGCGTTCGTACCACAGCCAAATGTAAAATGAAGGTAGGGAATAGACCAAGGGACCTTGGATTGAATAGTAAGCGGCGCGTTCCATTAGACCACGGAGGCAGTCATATTCCCTTCCTAAAGTTTCAACTTGGCGGAAATATTTTCGCTTCGTATGACTGAGGGCTACAAGGACGTTTTCTGACCAGATACACTGAATTGTACACCATAGTTATCGAACCGTCTTCTTCTGGGAAGACTTACATGTGTCTAACTGGTGAAATCATAGTTTAACCGTGCTGCGCTATGATTTTTCGTTTAAGAAGCTCAGCTATGTCTGAAGACAAATAGGTTGTTTTTCGGGAGTCACTTTTTCTGACGGGGCAAAACGTTGGTGAAATAGAGTTATCACTGTGCAGGAAGATATAATGCATGTCTCAGTAACTCCCTGCACTGAGTCCTCTGTCATTAAGTATAAGATTACCGAACAGTGATTACCGTCTGCCGCGAAGTAAAATTAGAAACTTTCCACCCAGGCACCATTAATTAACAATTGTCCGTTCTCGGATACAAGCGACAAAAACTGTGAGACTGCTGGCGGGGAAGCGCTGCTGAAAACAGCCGTGAAGGCAGAAGTGACTGAGATGAGCCATCTGCTGTTAACTACGCTTCCCTCGAGAGGGATATAATTCTGTGTGACTGAGATGAATATGTGTTTCGGTGATGATTCGGCAGTGATCTATTATCCGAATGCGGCTTAAAAATTATGTCTAAGGAACCACAGAGAAGTATTAACAACGAAGCGTGCTGGCACAAACCAAACGCGACACGGTACTGAACCGTCACTTAATTTCTGTGGCTAAATATAATCTACGAAACGTACTTGTGAACATGGGTGTAAAACAGTTATTGTTCAAGTTACTTTAATTTCCTATTTTTGCAGTCACCTGACACTGAACTTTGTTAATGTATTAACAATGTGAACGGCGTTGCATGTATGAAGGCTGATAGCCCCGTTTTTTATCACGTAGTTTGTCTTGAGCATTTATTTGGCCAATATATCTGGTGGTCTGACGTGATACAATGTGCTCCTTTCTTCTAAGAGATTATAGCTTGTGTGAAACACTAAGGATGTTCAAATGTTCAAATGTGTGAAATCTTACGGGACTTAACTACCAAGTTCATCAGTCCCTAAGCTTACACACTACTTAACCTATTTAAAGGAGGAGAATTTTATTTTAAAGTTATTTGATGGTGTCGAATCCCGAGCGCTCAGCAAAAGTGTAAGTTTGTTCTTACAATTTGTCTCGAATGAAAAACCGCATTAAGGAGTCTAATTAAAAATGGGAAAGTTATGTCACCAGTCGTAGCTGGGGCCCTAAATAAGGAAACCACTTGCAATATAAATATTCCTATCTAAAATTAACAAATGAACAGAAAATATGAATCCAACCAGTAAATAATTGTCGTAGCTTCGCGGATTGATTTAAAATATCCAGATTACGGAAACTAACTGAGAATGAAATGACACTTCCTTCTTTGTTCGCTTTGTGATATAAACCGTTGATCAGTGAATAAAAAGCATTATACACTGGTGACAGAAAAAAGTGAAACAACCAGAAGACATGGTAGATGTCAATGTAAATTAATACTCGTACATGTACAACCTATCGGCGGGTATGCAAATGATTAGATAGAGTTGTAATTCTCTGTGAAGAGTATAACGACAATCAGAGTGCATTAAGGTTTTTCTGTATTTTTTATCAGCCTGATAAGGTACGTGAGGGGCGCGAAGAGTGTGAGATGTTGAATGATCGCTGTGAAGGACAGAGAGATGTCACGTGCTCGTGTGAGAAAGCGTTGTCACCACTTGATAAGAATCTGAAAGGCATCCCACTGTGTGTGTTCATTTGGCCGACTGGTCGAATGGTACAACAGCCATATTTGTGGGGCATTCAGATGCGACAGTGGGGAAGTGGGGGAAGTGAGGACAGGCGTACGCGGCGTCGAGATTCCGGTCCACCAAGTCTCACCATCGGGAGGGACGATCGCCGTATTGTGCACCGGGCACACCGTAACCGTTTCGCAACCGGTCTTGCAATACGAGAAGAAGTAATGGAGTCCTTGCAACATTCTGCTTTATCCCGCAGCAGCAGCACTGGGGAACTAGCGCTCGATGCGTCCCCGGTAGAACATGGGTGGAGTGTATATGGAGATGGTATCTGTTCTTTCGGACATGTCCGAAAGAAGAGATACCATTTCCACATATAGTTAAGGATAACCGGCCATTGACCTTGTTCTTCTGTGCGGATGCACACGCATTGTCCGAACTCTCACGGGACTCGGTCAGATTGTCTGCCGCGAGTAATGAGTGTAGTGGGCAGGGGCACTACTTCACGGGGAGTGTCCCTGCAGTCTTACTATCCTCTGTGTCCTCGGTGGCTCCGATGGATAGAGCGTCTGCCATGTAAGCAGGAGATCCCGGGTTGGAGTCCCAGTCGGGGCACACATTGTCAACTGTCCGCGTTGATGTATATCAACGCCTGTCGACAGCTTAGGGTCTTGATTTAATTATCATTTCATGGGTGGGAGTAGGTCGAACGTTATGTTCGCCCTCCGCCACACACCGTCAGGTGGCTTGCGGAGTATGGATGTAGATGTAGATGTAGATGTCTGTTCCAGTGCGAACAGACTCCAGGGTGAAAGCGACCTCATAGCGACAACTGTGCTCATTAGTTTCTTCCCACGGTACTTCAGTTTCTTTTAAAACTTTTTTGTTTCATATCCTGCAGCGTTTTTTTGCATCAATATATAGGCACTGTGCCTTTTACAACTAACATTGTTTGACCTGTTGTAATGAGTAATATCTGCAATAGCGTTAACCTGACGCAAATTTGCAAGGCGTGAAGGCTAAGATGAAATCAGAAAAAAGACTGGCTACTTGACAAAGAACTCTTGATTGTTTCTGTTTTTAAAAAATCGCTGGTGCGTTATGTGGTCCTTCTTGTCCCGCAGCGAGTTGTTTCGCGCCTTAACGACATCCATATTGGTTTCGCGGGCGCTGCATTTCCCGGAAGTCCGCCTCCGTAGCCGAATGGTTAACCGGTTAGCCCGTACGGTAACTCAGCGATTCGTTCCTGACCCTTTGTAATCGAGCTGTACGGGATGTCATCATCCTAGTGGTTTCTTACTCGAAGAAAGTTGTGCAGTCTTTTCGTCGCCGAATAAGGGCCACCATCGTTTCTAGTGGCAGTGTCACGCGGTCTTAACGCCATTTCCCCTGGGGGTGACTGCTTTTATTGTCCGTGCGGTTGCTTGTGCGAGAAGAGCGAGCGCCGCCTCGGATGGCGCTCTTCGGCTGGGCTGCAGTGTTTTCGCGTCGCAGCGGTGAGTGGCGGAGACTAGCGCGCCGGCTAGACGCTAGACGGCCGCTGCTGTATAAGGCAGCAGGGAGCAGTCAGCGGGCAGCGGGAGGGACGTGCCGCGCGCACCAATGCAGCCGCGCTGGCCGCACTTCTTTGGCTCGCCGCCGCCGCCGCCGCCTCGGTCGCTCGGCGCGGCCGGGCCAGCGCGCCGCCCGTGCCGGGATGCCATGCCCTTTTAGCGACTAATGTGTCATTGTTTGGCACCCGCCAGACGCCTTTAATTGTCTCATTGTTGGCCGCAGCTGCACTTCTTTGCCGGCGCGCCAGCTGCGCCGCGCTTGTTCGCCATGTTACGCGACAAGGGGCGCCGGCGGCGCGGCGCGGTCGTCTTCCCACAGCGCTATCCCCTCCCTGGGAGGCGGTCTGCCGCTCCTCACCCCATCTGCCAAAATCGGTCCTTCCACACTGGGCACGTAGCGTTCACTGCACAGCCAACTTACGGAGTGTAGCGCAAGGTACTACCCTACTGGCCATTAAAATTGCTACACCAAGAAGAAATGCAGATGATAAATGGGTATTCATTGGACAAATATATTATACTAGAACTGACATGTCATTACATTTTCTCGCAATTTGGGTGCATAGATCCTGAGAAATCAGTACCCAGAACAACTACCTCTGGCCGTAATAACGGACTTGATACACCTGGGCATTGAGTCAAACAGGGCTTGGATGGTGTGTACAGGTACAGCTGCCCATGCAGCTTCAACACGATACCACAGTTCATCACTGGCGTATTGTGACGACCCAGCTGCTCGGCCACCATTGACCAGACGTTTTCAGTTTTTTTTTATTTTATTTAAAAAAAATGTTTATTTAACACAATACATTACAACTACATAAGATACATCAATAACCCACTACCTCAATGATTAGTGGGTCTATTTATTATACTACTGCTAGAAAACTGCAAATACTACATTTCATTATTACAACTGGCTATCTTATGGGCAATGTTAGTCTATTGTCTATTCTACTTCTCTAATGTATTCTGCAGCGATTACAAGTGTGCCAGTTGGTGTTACAAACCTACTATTCAAGGCCTGCTCACTGAGCTAAACCCATGTGAGCTTGCCCCTGGCACTGGGCTGGCCAAATCTGTGTTGTCGCTGCAGTCCCTACTTGTTAGTGTTGTTAGTGTTCTACTCTACTAATACTACAATTTAAATGGTACTATGTCTATAGAGTGCAGTTGTCATAGCCTGTGGGGTGATGCACTCGCTGGCCTGGTCCAGTGGCGCGGCGGATTCCAGTCTGGGGAGACTGGCCAGCTCCGCGCCCGGCGGTATGGCGAGTGAATCTCAGTCAATTCCGGGTTCAAATTCGTCCGTCTCGTGCTCTTAAAAATTCTCGCAATATCTTTTGAGATACTTCATTTGCCAGTGTATTGATAATGCTGAATGTATCGGCACGTCGCAGTAGGGCATAAGTGTCATGATCGTGTAATTGCGCTCGCAGGTCATGCGCCACATCATCGTATAACGGGCAGTTATAGATGATGTGCTCAGGTGTTCCGTCGAGAGCACCACAGTCACACGCTGGTGTAGCCCTTTTCCCAAACCGACATAGATATGTCGGGTATGGTCCATGTCCTGTGAGAAAGTGCAATAGTCCCCTGCTAGGCTCGAAGTAGGTCATCCCAAGTCGCTCTTTGATGTTTGGCAGTAGCTGGAAGACCCTTCTGCCAGCTTCTTCATTCTCCCATGATGTTTGCCATAGCTCTTCCCCCCTTCTTTTAATGGCAGGTTTATTTCCTACCTGAACCCCCAAAATGTCCCTTGTCTTATCTATTTTCCCCTTAGTGACCCAGTACCATGCGGCCTGTTCTCTTATCTTTATGTCTAACGGGCATAAACCCATCAGCATCAATAGAGCCCCCCCAGGAGTTGTTCTGTAGGCACCTACAGACCGCATTATCATATTTCTTTGCACCCTTCTCACGGCCATGGCAGGCATTACCCTCGTGAGCCTGTGAGCCCAGACCCCACACGCATACCCAACTACTGATGACAGGGTGCTATTATGATATAATTTTATGAGAGCGGGTGGCAGGTGAAACCTTTTGTGTCCAATATTGATAAGGTTATTCAAGGTTTCTATGGCACGTAATGTAATGGTTTCGATGTGAGATGTATAGCTCCACTTTTCGTCAATAATTACTCCTAGGTATCGCGCTTCGCGGCGCCGAAGAACTGGTGTTCCATCAATTCTTACGGTGGGATTCCTAACCAGACTGCCTTTTAGAAGAAGGTAAGTTGATTTATTCGGTGCTATTTTCATTTTGGTTTGTTGGCACCATTCAGCTAATATATTGATTGCTATTTCTACTTTAGGTTCAAGTTCTTCGCGGCTACGGCCGCCGACCAACAGGAGGAGGTCGTCAGCGTAGGCTATCACGTCTAGCACGTCCTCGCTGTGTTGTAGTCTTTCTAACAGCGGTTCTATATTTACGTCCCAAAAGAGTGGCCCCAGTACGAAGCCCTGGGGACACCCCTTCGAATTGGTCTTACTTATTTTGTCGCTAGGCGATGAGAGCCAGACCTCCCTGTCCATGCAATAGCTCCTGAGACAGCCATAGAGGGGCCCTGGACACTCCTTCTCACGCAAGCGGGAGAAGAGCGAGGGCCACCACAGGTTGTCGAAGGCGCCACTGATGTCCACCATGATGCCGATCACGTATTTGTACGGGGCAGAGCCACAGACCTCAGCCGCTAGGGCGATTGCGTCGGACGCCGATCGTCCCGGCCGGAAGCCGAACTGCCTGTCGCTCATCCCGCACAAAGTTCTGTGTGCGGTCAGTCTGTCAGCCAACAGCTTCTCTAACAGTTTCCCCATAATGTCTAGGAGACATATTGGTCTGTAGGACTTTGGCTCCATGGGATCTTTGTCCTTGCCCTTCTTGATAATAACCATATTTGCCCTCTTCCAGATCTTTGGGAATTTGCCGGTCCTAAGACATTCGTTGTATAGACTTGTGAGAGGTGCTGTTAGCTGTGGGGCGAGGAACTGTACCACCTCCGCTACTATGCCATCTGGCCCTGGTGCTTTCCCCTTTTTTAACGATTTTATATGTGCAGCAATTTCTTCCTCAGAGAATGGGTACACCCGGATGTTGTTGGTGTACTCCTGCTGGTCTGCCCTACGGATTTGCTGTTGGATCTCTGTTTCTTCATTTTCCTCGTCATCTGGGAGTAGAGTCCTCAGGAGAACCTCGGCGGTCTCCCGCCAGGACTCTGTTGTTCTTCCAGCTTCTCTGAGAGTAGACAGGACTGCTGGGGACCTTATCTTCTCCCTGACCAACTTGTAGGGAACTCCCCATGGGTCAGTTTCCAGTTGTCTTAACACGCAGTCCTCCCAGCTTTTCATTCTAACCTGTTTTAGCTCTTCCTGAAAGGCTTCCTTTACTTCTCTGTATTGCTGCAACCAGTATTGCTTTTCCGGCCAGACGGCACTTCGCTGGTAGTACCTCCTCGCCCGTCGGACAGACTGGCGCAGACGTTCGAGGTCAGCAGTCCATGGTGATGGGGAGGCCGCTACAGCCCTTCTCCTAGTCGGAACAGCGGCTTTTACCGCCCTAACCACTGATCCCACCAGTTCCTCGGCGTACCTATCAACGTCCAAGTCACCCTCGGGCAATGGAGGAATACTACACTCTCGAGCCAGGCGTTCCCAATTAGTTTTATTAAAATTGTACTGTGTTTCCCACCCCAGATCCCAGCGGCACTCTTCCTGGCTAAGTTGAAAGATGATCAGATTGTGGTCGCTTGTGGTGACCTGATCTTGAACTATCCAGTTATGGATATTGCTGCTGATGTTTGATGTGGCCAGGGTGACATCAATGTTGGTCCCTAGTCCACCTCCACCTGTATAGGTGGGGGGATTCCCTGATTTATTTGCCACGACAAGCTGTTGCGCCATGATAAATTCCTCGGCCTTTCCGCCGTTTGCGTCTCTGGTGCCGCTGTGCCATAGGGGGGATTTCGCGTTCATGTCTGCCGTGATGATTACTTTCTTACCTTGTAACGACGTGATCGTTTCCGAAAGATGATCTAAGTGGTCCTCAAAGTTCCCTCCATATTG
Source organism: Schistocerca cancellata (assembly GCF_023864275.1). Taxonomy (NCBI): domain Eukaryota; kingdom Metazoa; phylum Arthropoda; class Insecta; order Orthoptera; family Acrididae; genus Schistocerca; species Schistocerca cancellata. The sequence continues at coordinate 696,255,410 of NC_064627.1, read as the reverse complement.
AAAATACATATTTGCTATGAAAATCAAGCCGAGAGGTGTCTGTAATTCCACGACGTTACAGTGGCTGTTTGATAGCTGCGTTATTGTTGTTGCTCTTAATCCTTTATTTGTAATAATCATGACTGCTTGGGGTTCTTCTCCGGTGAGATGACTTGCCAGGAGGCTGACATGAAAGGGATTTGCCCAGCTCGAGAGTATGGTTCCTGCAGACAGATTACGTCCAGTCTCATCTCCTCCACTATCCTTCGCAGCTCCTGCATGACAAGGCGACTGTTATGAGTGTTTAGTTGTCCGATAACAACCTTTGGTGACATTATGGAAAGTATGTGTGAAAGTTACATTCGGGCCATGGTTTGTTCCAGTTTGACGCTATTCGCCCATTTGCCAAAACAGATTGTGCATATATTTCGTTTAGCTCGAAAATTTCCCCTCTCCTTTCAAACACCTTTTTGAGTAAGTCACGCAGGGCTCCGAATTCGGTGGGGAGGTTCATTGACCTCAGCTGTATTCTGTCTACAGCCTCCATTGTTGAGAAGGTGACTTTTCTTCCATATTTATGCCCTACACGTACGACGTGCCGAAGTGCTGTGGTGAGGATGGCCGGCTGCTCCAGGCGGGAAAGCTGCATCGCAAATTCTAGATTTGGGTAGATTCTCCTGGGATCTACTCCCGTGGGTTTTGATGATGTTGTGTCAGGTTGTGTAGTGCTTGTGACAGAACTGTCTTGTAGAATTGCTTTGGTGGTGTCATTTTGTGTGGGAATTGTGATGTTTGTATCTTGGGGTCTTGGATCATGAGTTAGCGCGTGGGTGCTTAGTGTTGGCGTGAATTTCGTTATTGTTGCCGAAGGGGCGACAAAGCTTGCCGCTTCGGGGTCGAGTGTGGAGGTAACAACTGGAGGGTCATTGTTTACGTGTTCGGCCTGTGTAGTTGTGTCTTTTATGGGGGTTTTTTGTTCGTCTACTTCATCCTCTGGTTTTCAGTTTGTGAGAGATCTGGAGAATGTGCTGGCCGGGGCAGCAGTCGAACATTTTCTGTATCCAGAAACGCCCGTACAGGACCTGCAACGTGCGGTCGTGCATTATCCTCCTGAAATGTAGGGTTTCGCAGGGATCGAATGAAGGGTAGAGCCACGGGTCGTAACACATCTGTAATGTAGCGTAAACTGTTCAAAGTGCCGTCAATGCGAACAAGGGGTGACCGAGACGTGTAACCAATGGCACCCCATACCATCACGCCGGGTGATACGCCAGTATGGCGATGACGAATACACTCCTCCAATGTGCGTTCACCGCGATGTCGCCAAACACGGATGCGACTATCATGATGCTGTAAACAGAACCTGGATTCATCTGGAAAAATGACGTTTTGCCATTCGTCCACCCAGGTTCGTCGTTGAGTACACCATCGCAGGCGCTCCTGTCTGTGATGCAGCGTCAAGGGTAACCGCAGCCATGGTCTCCGAGCTGATAGTCCATGCTGCTGCAAACGTCGTGGAACTGTTCGTGCAGATGGTTGTTGTCTTGCAAACGTCCTCATCTGTTGACTCAGTGATCGAGACGTGGCTGCACGATCCGTTACAGACACGCGGATAAGATGCCTGTCACCTCAACTGCTAGTGATACGAGGCCGTTGGGATCCAGCGCGGCGTTCCGTATTACCCTCCTGAGCCCACCGATTCCATATTCTGCTAACAGACATTGGATATCGACCAACGCGAGCAGCAATGTCGCGATACGATAAACCGCAATCGCGATAGACTACTATCCGACCTTTTGTCAAAGTCGGAAACGTGATGGTACGCATTTCTCCTCCTCACACGAGGCATCGGAACATCGTTTCGCCAGGCAACGCCGGTCAACTGCTGTTTGTGTGTGAGAAATGGGTTGGAAACTTTCCTCATGTCAGCACGTTGTAGGTGTCGCCACCGGCGCCAACCTCGTGTGAATGCTCTGAGAAGCTAATCATTTGCATATCACAGCATCTTCTTCCTGTCGGTTAAATTTCGCGTCTGTAGCATGTCGTCTTCGTGGTGTAGCAATTTTAATGGCCAGTAGTGTATGTACCAGTCGCGGGAAGAACGATTCTTGGTAGGCCTCTGTGTGAACTCGAACCTCTAATTTTACGTCCGTGGTGTTTGCGCAAGATACATGTAGCAGGCACCAATATTTTGGTTGACTCTTCTAGGAATGTAGACCCTCGATACTTTAACACAGTAGACGGTAACGTGATGCAGAACGCCTCTCTTGCAGCGTCTGCCACTGGAAGTGACTGAGGATCCAAGTCACGCTTTCGCTCTTACTAAATGAACCTATATTGGATCTTCTCCATTTCCTCCATCAGTCCTACCTGGTACGTATCACAGACTGACGAGGAATATTCAAGTATTCGTAGAACGAATGCTTTGTAAGTTCCTCCCTTTGTTGATGCACTACGTTTCCTGAGGACTCTTCCAATGACTCTCACTATGGCATCTGCCTTACTCACTATTAATTTGACGCGATCGTTCCAGTTTAAATTGTTCCGTACACATAGTCCTAGTTTATGGAAGTAACAGCTTCCAGTACTGTTCTGCAATCGTCTAATCATACAATAAATGTCTTTTTTGTATTTATTTGCAATACGTTGTATATGTTGAGGGTCAGTTGCCACTAATTGCAAAAAAAAAAAAAAAAAAAAAATGGCTCTGAGCACTATGGGACTCAACATCTTAGGTCATAAGTCCCCTAGAACTTAGAACTACTTAAACCTAACTAACCTAAGGACACCACACACACCCATGCCCGAGGCAGGATTCGAACCTGCGACCGTAGCAGTCCCGCGGTTCCGGACTGCAGCGCCAGAACCGCTAGACCACCGCGGCCGGCTACCACTAATTGCATCAAGTGTCGATCCATTGCAGGTCTTCCTGCTTTCGCTACAATTTTCTAGCTTTGCATCTTTTGTATGGACATCAATACACATGAGCGTCATCCACAGAAAGCTTTATGGAACTTTCGAAACGTTCCGAAGATACATATATGTCGAAGATTTCTCTCCGTTGAGCTTGAGAATGACTGCTGTGTTCTGCTTGCTAGATATTATTTAAGGCCGGCCGTTGTGGCCGAGTGGTTCTAGGCGCTTCGGTCTGGAACCGCACGCCAACTACGGTCGCAGGTTCGAATCCTGCCTCGGGCATGGATGTATGTGATGTCCTTAGGTTAGTTAGGTTTAAGTAGTTCTAAGTTCTAGGGGACTGATGACCTCAGAAGTTAAGTCCCATAGTGTTCAGAGCCATTTGAACCATTTTTATTATTTAAGAAAGTCACACAATACCGTACTCTCGTATTTTGTTCATTAGGCGGCAGTGCGGAACTGTATCGGAGTGTTCCGGAAGCCAAGGAACACGTCATCTACCTGGATGCCCGTATCTACTGTTTTCTGGGTCTCGCGGGCGAACACAGAGATCTTGGTTTCACACGATCGTTATTTGGAGATTCCTGTTGATTCATACAGAAAAGATTTTCGCTCGTGTTATAATACCAGAGCTTAAAACATGTTCCAAAACTCTACAAATTACTGACACCCGCAATATAGACCTATAGATATCTGAGTCGGTTCAACGACACTTCCTGAAAATGTGAATGACCTGCGCTTTTTTCAAAGAAGGCTTCACTCCTCCTATGACGAACTGTACACTCCTGCTAGAAGAGGAGCAAGTTCTTTCCTATACTCTGTGTAGTATGGGGTACTTGTCACACAAGGTTCAGTGCTTTTGCCTGTGTAGAGCGTTCAGTTGTTTTTCTGTCCCGTTGCTACTTATTTCGATATCTGTCATTTTGATGTTCGTGCGAAGATGTAAAGAAGGAACCGCAGTATTATCTTCCTTGATGAGACAAATCTGAAAAAGGGATTAGTATTCCTGTCTCCACTCCGTCATCCTCCGTTTCGATACCATTATGATCACAGAGTGTCCTGACAGATCCCACAGATCAGTTTCTGATTTCTGTGTTCCGTTAGCTGTTACAAATAGACCCAGACATATTTGATGGAATTAAGGTTGGTCAGCTTCACGCTCCAGCCAAGATACAATAGAGCGACTATTCGTCAAAGCGGGAACGTATGCATGCCGCCTAGTGAACGCATCTGTGGTCGTCTTGCAGGAGGTAGTGTCCACAGCTTACTCGTCACGAATATGTAAAGGAAAGACTAATACTTGGTCGTAGAACATGTTCAGATATACATCCCCGTTCATGTTCACGGTGAAATGAATAGGGGGCCCCAAGTCACGGCACAAAAAACACACCCCCATAACAGCACAATATCACCTACGACATGAAATACACCCTACACACGCAGCGTCTTAAATACCTCGTCGGACTGGCGGTCCACTCGACGCCTTGGGTCTGTTGAAGAAGAAAGAAAATCGCGACTTGTCGGACCGCAGTATATGTCCTCGGTGAACTACTGTCGAGTTTTTGCGTTGTTTGGCTCAGTGAAGTTGTGTAGCTGTACGTGGCGCGGTGAGAAATGTCCTTTTGCAAGGTACCCTACTCCAATGCCTACTGCACGCAGTTCATTTCCCAATGTTCGCTCTGGAGGTGACGGCAGCAGTTCCTGTCATGTTTGAAAGTGACTATTAATGACAAACCGTGACACTCATCTCCTGTCCATGTCGGGAAGGATCTTCTTGCGATCATTGTTGTTTGGCCGTGTTACGTGGCTGCTAGTGGTACATCATCCCTTGAAGACACACACACACACACACACACACACTCACACACACTTCTCTGGCATCAATTACGTCAGCGGTGCAGGGCACGAGACCACATAGCAACAGTTCTACACTATTTACAGCACTCCAAAGCGACCGGTGTGCCATTCTGGCGACGTGACATAAATTTGGTCCAGTGAGGTTAGAGTCCCTTTTCCTGGACACTCGAAAGTGCTTGACACTGTACCACATTGTCGAATGATGCCATTGTTAGTCTTCACGTATAAAACAGAGGGCACAATCTGAAGTGTGAGTATTCACAACAAACTCTGTCACGAAATCTCGCAGAAAGTCCAAAGAGATTGTGGTCGTATATGAAGTACACCAGCCGCAAGACACACTCAATACCTTCACTTCACGATAGTGATGGTAATGTTACCAAAGACAGTGCTTCTAAAGCGGTCCTACTAAATAGGGTTTCCCGAAATTCGTTGGCCAAAGAAAACGAAATAAATATTCCAGAATTCGAATAAGAACTGGTGCCGACATGAATAATTAGAAGTAGATATCATCTGTGTAGCGAAGCAACAAAAATCACTTAATAAAGGCAAGTCATCCGGTACAGACAGTGTGCCAATTAGATTCCTTTCAGTAAATGCCGATCTACACTGACGAAAAAAATCGCAATTGATATAGAGTAATGAAATTTCGGAAATAAAATTGTCTAGATAACATATTTAAGAGATTAACGTCGCAAGATCACAGGTCAGTGTAAGTGTGAGATAACCAATTACAAATGTGAGATGATGGACATTAATAACCGGGGTAACCGCCAGAATGTTGAACACAAGCGTGCAAACGTGCATGCATTGTGTTGTACAGGTGCCGGAGGCCAGTCTGTGGGCTGGAGTCTCATGGGCCGTTGCACTTAGTGTGTCAATACAGAGACGGTTAATGCTGCTTGTGGTTAATGCTGGTTGTGGATGATGCTGGACGTGTTGTCCGACGATGTCTCATATTTGCTCGATTGTTGATCGAGCAGACCAAGGCAACATGTCGGCATTCTGTAGAGAATGTTCGGTTACAACAGCGGTATGTGGTCGAGCGTTATCCTGTTAGAAAACACGCTGTGGAATGCTGTTCATGAATGGCACGAAACAGGACGAATCACCAGATGGACGCACAAATTTGCAGTCAGGGTAAGTGGCATAACCACCATATACCGCCTGCTGTCAAACGAATTCGCACCCCAGATCGTAACTTCAGGTGTAGGTCCAGCATGCCTAGTACGCAGACGCGTTGGTAGCAGGCCCTCAACTGGCCTTCTAACGAACACACGGCCATCACTGGCATCGAGGCAGCGCCAGCTTTCATGAGAAAGCACAACGGACCTCCATCCTGCCCTCCAATGAGCTCTCGCTTGACGCCACTGAAGGCGCAAATGGTGGTGGTTTTGGGTCAGTGGAATGCACGCTACAGGGCGTCTGTCCTCGAAGTATCCGATTAGTAACAGATCGCTGTTTTACTGTACTCCCAAATGCTGCTCAATTTGTTGCTGCACGTGGAGTACGTTGCACCAGAGCCACACGCCGAACACGATGGCCCCTCCTCTCGGTAGTGCCACATGGCCGGCGGGAGCCCGATCTTTTTGCGACCGGACATTCCCGCGACCACCGCTGCCAGCAGTCGTGTGCAGTGGCTACATTCCTGCAAAGTCTTTCTGCAGTATCGCGGAAGGAAAATCCCGCTTCTCTTATCCCTACTACACGACCTTGCTCAAACTCAGTTGAGTGTTGATAATGGCCTCTTTGTCGTCTTTGAGGCATTCTTGACTAACATCGATTCACGACGTCAAGTCTCAAGATAACTAACGTATCACGACCGTTACAGCGTGCATTTAAAGCAAGCCTAATTTGCAACGTCATAGTGGCGCTAATAGCGCCATTCTTATGCGACTGGCGCGAAATTTGAACAGACATCGTATGTCAGATGTAGAAACACGCTTACCAACTTTAGATTAAATAGCACAACTCTTTCTTCGTGTTGCGATTTTTCTTTTCCGCCAGTGTAACATCTGCATACTTGACAGTCATATACAACCGCTCATTCGACGAAAGATCCGTACTGTAATGCTAGCTCTGTTGCGACTGGTGTGAATTTTTTTTTTAATATTTCAGAATCAGAAGTAAGATGATCACGAAGCAGGATTGCATCACATTGACGACAGCAAGAAAACACTAAACTCATGAAAAAGTAGGCTTCAAAATTACCGAAGCTAAAACCATCGATTAACTACCTGATATCTTTGTAATTCTATATCCTCAGGCTTAGACATCGTTTCTGGGGAAGTGGGAATGTTTGGTGACACAAGGCCGTGTTAATATTCAATTTCAATGAAACGAATAACAGTGATAAACTGACATCGCAAAGAATGTTAGAGTCAAGGCTTGACTTGTAAAAATGAAATTGCGTAAATGACAGCAAGCTGATGGCGAGCGATCGTTGCGTCACCAAACCAGTCACTTCAAACGTAATTAACAAGCTGGGACATAAATAGAAGCTTTAAAAATTGTTAGTGGAAAGGATCTTCACAGTTATAGTGAATAAAAACATAGTTAAGCTGAAGTAAATTATCATATTATCATTTCAAGTTAAATTACAAAACTTAAAAGATACATGTCGCTACAGCATGGCGGTTGGAACAAAAAAAATTACCAATAAGAAAACTTATCTATTTTCTTTTCACAAAAATATGCTACGATCGAAAATCGGCAAATGGTATTAGCGGATTGCATAGATGTAAGCTATACTTTAAACATAATGGTTATATCACTGACATAGGATTTGTTACAGTACCTAAAGACTGGAAAGTTGCGCAGGTCACACGAGTACTGGGAAAAAGAAATAGAAGCATTACGCTCAATTACAGACTCATATCACTGACGGTAGGGTTGCAGAACACATACTGGGTTCGAATATTATGAATTATCTCGAAGAACTGAACTATTGATACACAGCGCGGATTCAGAAAATATTGTTCTTGTGCAACACAACTAGCTCATTTTTTACATGAATCAAGCTAATGGGACATATCGGCAGGGCATCTCACATTAATTGCATATTTCTGGATTTGCAGAAGGCTCCCGACAAGAGGCTTCTAATCAAACTGCATTTCTACGGAGTATCTTCGTAGCTATACGACTGGATTCGTGTTGTCCTTCAGAAAGGCCATAGTTCATAGTAACTGACGGAAAGTCATCGAGTAAAACATAAATGATATCTGGGGTTCTCCAAGGATGTGTTATAGGCGATCTGCTGTTGCTGACCTGTATAAACGATTTAGGAGCTAATCCGAGCAGCTCTCTTAGATTGCTTACAGATGATACTGTCGTTTACTGTCTAGAGTTAGAAGATCAAAACGAAGTGCATAATAGTTTGAACAAGATATCTGCGTGTTGCAAAAAGTTGCGATTCACACTAAATAATGAAAATTGTGATCCACATGAACAAAAAGGAAACCGATAAATTTCGGTTACACGATAATCCACACTAGTCTGAAGGCGCAGTGCAGTTTATTGACAGAACTTTTAGAAGATGTAACACGTATGCAAAAGAGACTGCCTACACGACGCTTGTCCGCCCACTTCTGGAGTATTACTCTGCGGTGTGGGATCCACATGAGACAGGGTTGACGGAGGACGTCCAAAAAGTTAAAAGAACTTCAACTCGTTTGTTACTATAGCGCAACAGAGGAGAGAGTGCCACGGATATCATACACGAATTGGGGTGGCAGTGATTAAAACAAAGGCGTTTTTTGCTGCGGCAGAACCCCCTCATGAAATTTCAATCTCCAAGTTTCTGTTCACAGTGTGAAAATATCTTGTAGGCACCCATCAACATAGAGATAAATAAACGATGATCATAATCAAACCAGGGAAATTAGAGATCACATGGAGAAATTTAAATGCTCGTTTTCCCCTGCGCTGTTAGGCAATGGTACGGTAAAGAAATAGTGTCAAAATATTTTGATGAACTATATGCCAGACGATTATGTGTGTATTGCAGAGCAGTTATGTAGACGTATGTGGCTAAATCAAAAACGTATGGGTTAGAAGAGGACTGGGCACTGATGACTCGGACTACTTTTTAACAGAAATGAAAGCCATATTTCAACTTAAAAGAACAAACCGGCAAATTAAATTAAATTACATGCCATATGGTGTTCATTGTTGTTTGGGATATTCCACGGGTTGGGTTCAGCCACATGTCGGAAAGGATGTTGCTGCTCCGCGCAAAATGGCCTCTTCCCTTGCGGACATTTGAGAATCGTGTCGTACGAGTATTTGAATTGTGTAGGTGAGTTAACGGATGCGTGTCTAGTGTAGTGCTAAGTTTGTGTTGTATGATGATGAGAGAACGGAAAGCGTAAAACCCGGCGTCGCAACATACCTCACTCTTCTCGAATAGCACCAAGGGGGCTGTCGAAGTTAATGTCGCCGTCCGACAGACGGACGACCACTAACAATGTCACTGCCCTCACTTCATGAGAGACTGCATGGTGGTTTGGAATTAAATCCAGGACATTGGCACAAGATTGCCGATAACGGACTCTACGCCACCACTTTTCCTCCACTTGCCGGCAAAATTTGATGGATCACCTCGATTCGAACCGATTTACCTCTGAGGCAAGCGCCACCGCACAGGCGTGAGTTAGCGACCTCTGCTACACAGACAGAAGATTATTATGTAAGTCACAACGAGACTCCTAATTATTTACGACGTCGATGACTTTAAGTTGTCGAAATTAATGAAATTCACTTGGTAATCTCGCCGTGAAGTAAAAATTTCCGCGAGTTCTGTTGCAACAAATTTCTTCGCTAGTGGGTGCCAGGAAGTGTCAAGGAGTAGTCGGTAAAGAACCTTTGTAATTGGCTCTGAGCACTATGGGACTTGACATCTGAGGTCATCAGTCCCCTAGAACTTAGAACTACTTAAACCTAAATAACCTAAGGACGACACACACATCAATGCCCGAGGCAGGATTCGAACCTACGACCGTAGCGGTCGCGCGGTTCCAGACTGAATCGCCTAGAACCGCTCTGTCACTCCGGCCGGCGAACCTTTGTAAGTGAAGTATCCAGAACGACACCACGTTTTCGATCGGCTGCGTGCACGTAGGTCGCTGAGAACGGCTCTGCGTGTGTAAGTGCCTCCCACGGCAGCGGGCGGCTTGCCCTGCCGGGCGCCGCCCTGCTCTGCCGCCGTGTCGTCTCTCTCCTCCCCCCCCCCCCCCTCCCCCCACCTTCTTGCTGCTCCTGGGCCTGGACATCCCGCCGGCGCGACTGCATTGTTTGGTAATAAGCGGAGCGTCGTATGACGGCCGTAACATCTCGCCGCGTGAATCTGTTCCGCTGTCATCACCTCGTGGAGAAGCGAAGCAGAGAAGCCACTCGCGCTCAACGCACGTCACACGTGTACCTGGCTACCGACGCCGCGTTGCCACGTGATTCGCGGACGTCTCTCCGCTGTTACACAGAAAACAAAAAATAATTCACGACCTTCGAATCTACCAACTATCGCGTCCTTGCTCAAACGTGATTAAGTCGTAACAATCCTAACTGTTACCTAGTGCGCCAGTCATCGCATACAGTAAAACAGTATTAATACCACTTGGATATACTGGTAGCTGTACATTTATAGGAACTCAACACAATCCATATTAGTGGCTGTCCTGGTGGTTAAGGAGAACGCGAAGTTCTCCTACCAGATTTACCATAAAAGGACTGTGGATGTGAATAGTTGCATAATGAGTCAGGCGGGGGGGGGGGGGGGTGGGGGGACGAAATAATGGAAACTGATAAAGAATTGCTGCTTGAATAATTTAAAATAATTAACTGGAAAGAATAATTGAAATAAATTGGAAGGTACACATATCCTGGGTGAATTTTAACTGATACTAATATCAACAACCTTCAGTGTCAATATATTTAAGATCAATATTCATTATTTAAAGTTACGTACTTCTTCTCATTAGTTCCATTGTGCATAGAACTAATTATGACGATGCAGGATTCTCGGCGCGGGCGAAATGATGAACAGACGGATGTTATTAATCTATATATATATATATATATATATATATATATATATATATATATATAAACCTGTCTTCCTAATAACTTTTATAACAATTTTTAATATACGGTTGGAATACACATTTTAAACAATACTGGCACCACGGAGCTAGTCACACGTCCGCCCGCTACCAGTTATAAAAACAAACATATAAAGGTACAGAAATTAGTCAGTTGAAGATCGTATCTCTTCTCTTTTTTGTGTAAAAACATTATTTCTGGCACAACGTTAATTCACGTTTGGCTTTACATGTATAAAAAGAAAAGAATGAAGAAGAAAAAAGAATATGATCCACTACAGATGCCACCTCAGGTTGTCAGTACTGTAAAAACTAAGCCATTTTTGGCACGGTAAAACTATCAATGATATAATAAGGTTATTATATTGAATGCAGCTGTGCTTCGTACATTAGTCCACGAAGATCCTAACCGGTCGAACTCTTGAGATACTCCTGTACTGAGTGAAATTTACCCGAAGAACAAAAGAAGTCTAGATTCTATGTCATGTTCCTCGTAACTACTTACGATATTGTATCGGACTTCACCTGCCTTGGTAACAGAGGACACATCAGTCCTTCCAGACATAAAAAACGCATAAAATTTCAATTTGTTGGCGCAGCTGTATTGAAACAGAACGTAATGCATCAGTACATGTGTTGTGGGTTGGCAGGAGAGCCAACACCGGTATGAAAGGAAGCCGAAAGGCACGCGTTTTAGCTCACGCAGGCTGGCGTGAGGTCTGGAACAGGACAAGGAAATTAGACTTTAGAAAAAACTGACGTAGCAGATGGAATAATTAACTTTAATCCATAAATGGTGAACGTCGCTCTTGACGGTACATGTTTTACAGTATCAATAGTAACTGGTAATGGCGCCTTGCTAGGTCGTAGCAAATGACGTAGCTGAAGGCTATGCTAACTATCGTCTCGGCAAATGAGAGCGTATTTTGTCAGTGAACCATCGCTAACAAAGTCGGTTGTACCACTGGGGCGAGTGCTAGGAAGTCTCTCTAGACCTGCGGTGTGGCGGCGCTCGGTCTGCAATCACTGATAGAGGCGACACGCGGGTCCGACGTATACTAACGGACCGCGGCCGATTTAAAGGCTACCGCCTAGCAAGTGTGGTGTCTGGCGGTGACACCACAACATGTTCATTAAAAGTTCGAAAGATAAGACATTCATTAAAAACCTGAAAGACAAAACATTATACAAGGTGCAACGGCTATAAGTGCAGTTATTTTTGTATGCGGTATCACACTTCAGTATGACGGTTGTTTTTTCTCTGTATCCAATAGTTTTGCCCCAGACACATCACGTATTTTCACGACCTGATGTTTTCTGCATGGCCGTAACAGCATCACTAAGACTACGCCTGCCGGTATAGACTAACCGTTTTGCATCCATGCGTCCACACTTCAACACCAGACCTTATGCCCACGGGAGAATCAACATTAATGGCTTGCTCTTGCTTTTGGAGGCACTACCGAACATAAAAACATACGACTTGTATTAGCCATTATTATTAGTCTGCGAACGACACAAATACTGATGTAATGCTGTTTTGTACACCATCCGCATTCTCCAGTAGAAATATCTTCACTTACACCCGCTACACCCTATATTGTTCTCACCTAAGTAAAGTAACGTCCGCTCATCGTAGCTTAGTGGTCAGCGCGACAGAATGTCAATCCTAAGGGCCAGGGTTCGATTGCCGGGTGGGTCGGAGATTTTCTCCGCTCAGGTACTGGGTGTTGGGTTGTCCTAAGCATCATTATTTAATCCCCATCGACGCACAAGTCGCCGTACTGGCGTCAAATCGAAAGACTTGCACTCGGCTAACGGTATACCCGACGGGAGGCCCTAGTCACACGACATTTGCTGTCTGGGGTGGCCGAGCGGTTCTAGGCGCTACAGTCTGGAACCGCGCGACCGCTACGGTCGCAGGTTCGAATCCTGCCTCGGCCATGGATGTGTGTGATGTCCTTAGGTTAGTTAGGTTTAAGTAGTTCTAAGTTCTAGGGGACTGATGACCACAGAAGTTAAGTCCCATAGTTCTCAGAGCCTTTTGAACCATTTTTTCTAGGGTACTGGTGACCTCAGAAGTTAAGTCCCATAGTGCTCAGAGCCATTTGAACCATTTCACATGACATGCGTTTAGTAAAGAATCACCTAAGATCCGTAAATTTTTGTTTGCTTTGGTGTTGTAGTAATGTGTACGCATTTCGAAATGTTTCGCTCCTGGTACAAAGTACTTTGTAAAGAACCTATCACAAACTGTGGCATGATATCCTCTCTAACAAGGGAACCTCCCCATCGCACCCCCCTCAGATTTAGTTATAAGTTGGCGCAGTGGATAGGCCTTGAAAAACTGAACACAGATCAATCGAGAAAACAAGAAGAAGTTGTGTGGAACTATGAAAAATATAAGCAAAATATACAAACTGAGTAGTCCACGCACAAGATAGCCATCATCAAAGATAACATGAGCTCAGGAGCGCCGTGGTCCCGTGGTTAGCGTGAGCAGCTGCGGAATGAGAGGTCCTTGGTTCAAGTCTTTCCTCGAGTGAAAATTTTACTTTCTTTATTTTCACAAAGTTATGATCTGTCCGTTCGTTCATTGACGTCTCTGTTCACTGTAATAAGTTTAGTGTCTGTGTTTTGCGACCGCATCGCAATACCGTGCGATTAGTAGACGAAAGGACGTGCCTCTCCAATGGGAACCGAAAACATTTGATCGCAAGGTCATAGGTCAACCGATTCCTCCACAGGAAAACACGTCTGATACATTCTATACGACACTGGTGACGGCATATGCGTCAGATGACAGGAATATGTTGTCGACCCACCTAACTTGTACACTTGGCGAATGGGTAAAAAGATTCTTCTACCTTGCCCGATTTGGGTTTTCTTGTGGATGTGATAATCACTCCCAAAAATTGATGATAACATAAGAGTTTGTGAGATAAACGGCAACAAATGAATGCAACAGTTTCACAGTCGCACAGTTTTCATGTGCTCTGCTAAAACATTTTCAAATTTTTCCGTGTATAGACCGTCAAATCCTGCATATGTTCAAGCAAATCTGAACATGTCCTGGAATTTTGGAGAGCGAAGTTGATTATGTGCAAGTACCTGAACTTTGATAATTGTCTGAAAATAACAAATTAAACTTTTCACTCGAGGGAAGACTTGAACCAAGGACCTCTCGTTCCGCAGTTGCTGACGCTACCCACGGGACCACGGCGCTCCTGAGCTCACGTTATCATTGATGTTGCCTATCTTGCACATAGACTTCTCAGTTTGTATATTTTGCTTATTTTTTTCATAGTTCCAAACAACTTCTTCCTGTTTTCTCGATTAATCTGTGTTCAGTTTTTCAAGGCCTATCCACTGTGCCAACTTATAACTAAATCTGAGGAGGGTGCGATGGGGAGGTTCCCTTGTAAGTAACTGCTACGCGTAGAATGGCAAACGTGAGGCGAGAGCGGAATTGCTGCTGGGAGTATGCAACCGTAGCGGCCCCGCTGTGTGGTGGCCAGCCGAGTGTTAGGCGTCGCAGGCAGTATCTCGCCCACACATCAGGTGACACGCCAATTTCAACGCCCAAGGTTGTACTTTACAAAAGAAACGAGTACGTACTACGATACATACTGCAAACAATCACGACTTGGCAATCCAGGCTTCAATCCATGTATTACGAAATTTGTAAGCGATTTCACCTGACTCGTGAAGTTGGTGCGGAGTCGCTACAGTAAGTAGGCAGCAACTTCTTCACGGCTCATCAGCCCGGGTTCTCACCCACGGCATTTGGCAGCGAAATTTCTGTATAGAAACAGCACCATGTGCGTGTGACGTCGTCCGGTAACGCTCTTGCTTTGAATGCTTCTGTCTTTAACTCCTGTTACGCATTACACAACACATTTATACATCATTTTTTATTCACCCTTATTAACAGTTTATGGCCAGGAACTCAGACGTCACGAGCACTCACTGAAAATTTTAATTGAGGAGTGGTAGCAACATGATGAGTGCACGGAACCACAAACGCCCTGCTAAACTATGTGCTACAGTAGGAAACAGCCATTTAAAGAACTCATGGAAACAGGAATATGAGATCGGATTTACTAAATGCATAACCCACTGAAGAGAAGATTTTAAATGTACATGGGCGACTTGGTCGATAAGGCATTGACATTAAACTTTTAGTTGACGAAGAACGTCAAGGGTGGTCCTCTTAACGCTCATCTCTGACCATTTTTAGTAGCTACTGTAATCCTGCTCTTTTATAGTCGCCATACGTCCATTCAGCGCCTCTCACAATGACGGACGGTGGTTCCGTTTTCTCAGCGTCGTGATCATCTGTTCAACCGTTCTTGAACATTGAGCACTGCTCCCGGATGCTGTCCGCATCCATACATCTTCGTCATAGACTTCTACAAGCAACAGGCTCCATTTGCATCACGCCTTCACTCCACAGTCGCTTCGTCATTACACCCACCGTAGAACCACGCTAAGAGTGAATGACACTAGGCGAGCACCTACAGTTCAGTGAACATCCAGACAGAATGAATGAATGTCACGAATCAAGGCAAACAATGGCGTACAAGTTTTTAGCTTTGCAGCTGAGTAGTCGTTTGCTCTCTACACGGTATTTCGACACCTGCCCTAGTTGTCTTTGGCTGCTCACTGTTTGGACTGCAAACCAAACAGCGAGAAACGAAAACTACATCTGATACCTGACAAAGACAACTAGGACACGTGTCGAAATATCTTGGAAAGAGCATACTACATCTCGGCTGCAAACCCAAAAACATCTAAACCACCAATTTCGCCGAGGTAGCCAGTGGACCACAGAACGCACGAAATTTACTGTTCGGAATGATGTTCATAATGATCAATCGAAGAGATGAGGCAACTTCTCATTTCGGCCTTAACGACAGTAGTGAACCAGAAGAGAGTGCAGATTGTGGCAGAGATAGTGGATAAACTGATGACCGTCATTATGAATACAGTTAATATTTCTAGCTCTCTCAGTTGCAACTTCAGTTAAATATTATATGTAGAGAGATGTATGTACGTTACCTACTATCAATTCTAAACCTTTGCTGTGTGCATCTTGTGCTTATGCCACAGCCCATGTAGAGAGATGTATGTACGTTACCTACTATCAATTGTAAACCTTTGCTGTGTGCATCTTGTGCTTATGCCACAGCCCATGGGTATAAGAAAACAACAGAATCGTGAAAGTAAGTGACGAATCACGACCACATACTTGTAAATAGTTAGATAATTTAAATGTCCTCCCAAGAAACACTATAGGCCTCCTTGCAAGGTATGTACGATGAAGAAATTTTCTTTATATTACAAACCAGTGATGATGATTAGCACGAGTAGGTGATACGTCTTTAGTTAGAACCAAAATAAACATTCAGTTGCAAAACACGGAATTTTTCTTTGCTATATGGTAAGCATAAATATTATAAATGTTGTTCTCTCCCGCTTTAGTGGCATCATATATTTGGTATCGTCGTTAGAAAATGTATATTGTTGTGTGCCAGTTTTATAAATTCTCTATTCCATGTGGAACATAACGACAAATGGGACGGCACAGACTCCACGATGGACCTAAGTTGAAAGTGCGACTGAGGAAGTGCAGTACACAGGATTGCCACATGTCCTACTTCTTGAGGTCTTCTCCGGCAAAATACACGCGATGTTTCGGAAATTCCCGTTAGAAACTTGTAGGTTGTAGGACTTGTAGAGGGGAATGAGTACACAGTATTCTGAATAGAAACCAAAGTCCGGAAACCTACCGTTTCCCTTCTACGACGGTATCAGTTCAGATGTTTGACTCATCCACTTCTGGTTCGGGAATTGAATTAGGCGTGATGCAGTACAGTTATTAGGCAGCAATTCGAAAGGAAACGCAATGAAACATCCATTTATCACAGTTTATCCAAAGTTTAATTTACGAGACTCTTACAAGACAGACGAAGATCTGCTTGCACGAGACCTGGCTGCCCCACTAGAAACTGAAGAGACACCAAGTGGAATGGAGAGTGCGTACTAGATCATGCTTCGTTGGTACGTCCGTAACAACGTTGGTGGTCGCCACATTGAGCCGCTGTAGTACTACAACAGTACTGATCTGTACGTACAGTACGCTGGGCTCACTCAAAAATAAAAAAGAACCCAGCATACAGTAAGTACAGAACATTAATGGAATAATGTAAACATTGGTAAATAAGTTTTGCTGTTAGGGCAGCAAAATAACTGAGGATAGTCGAAGTAGAGAGGATATAAAATGTAGACTGGCAATGGCAGGGAAAGCGTTTTTGAAGAAGAAAAATTTGTTAACATCGAGTATAGATTTAAGTGTCACAGAGTCTTCTCTGAGTGTAGCCATGTATGGATGTGTTTAGACAAGAACAGAATAGAAGCTTTTGAGATATGCTGGTACAGAAGAGTGCTGAAGATTAGATGGATGGATCAAGTTACTAATGAGGAGGTACTGAATAGAACTACGGAGGTGAGGAATTTCTGGCACGATTGACTAAAGGAAGGGGTCGGCTGGTAGGACACGTTCTGAGGCATCAAGGGATCATCAATTTAGTACTGGAGGCAAGCGTGGAGGGTAAGAATCTTAGAGGGAGACCAACAGATGAACAGGCTAAACAGATTCAGAAGGTTGTAGGTTGCAGTAGGTACTCGGAGAGGCTTGCACAGGACGGAGTAGCATTGACAGCTGCATCAAACCAATCTTTGGACTGAAGGACACGACAACAACAACAAAAATCAAATGGCTCTGAGCACTATGGGACTTAACATCTCAGGTCATCAGTCCCCTAGAACTTAGAACTGCTTAAACCTAACTAACCTAAGGACATCACACACATCCATGCCCGAGGCAGGATTCGAACCTGCAACCATAGCGGTCGCGCGGTTCTAGACTGAAGCGCCTAGAGCCGCTCGGCCACCAGCGGCCGGCCAACAACAACAGCACCAACAATTTAAACACGTCATATTTAACTGTTAATACAAACAAATGTGCTTACGTGATAAATGGATGTTTCCTTCCGAATTTTTACGTAATAATTGTACTGCATCACGCCCAATCCAGTTCCTCAAGCAGAAGTGAATGAGTTAAAGATCCGAACTGAAACCGTTGTAGGATGGAAACAGTACATTTCCGGACATGGGTTCCTATTCAAAGTATTATGTACTCACTCCCCTCTACAAGTCCTAGAACTTTGTAACGGGAATTTCTGACCACCTTGTATAACACTCCAGCCTATCTGGCTTTTGTTACGTCTTTTAGCAATGAAGTAGAAAACGCACAACTAAGGTCTATTCTAAGCTACTGACGTAAAAGCAAGGAATAAGTTTAAGGAGACGTACTAAAAGAATATATATTCGTAGATATACTGAACACTTATTTGCTATCATAATTGCTGAATTATAACGCTGTTTACTAATTTTTTAAATTTAAGAGCGTTTAAGGTTAATCTCGCAAACAACTCGCGGTAACTGATTATTAAGTAACAACTGAAAATGCCAAACTGACGCAATTTCTATTTAAAATAGGCAGCCTGACTTTTAAGGAAAAATGTCCGGCTAAATAAACGCAGAGTCCATCTTTTCTATTTTTGGACCTGGAAACCCTAAATGTACAGTCAACAGCTGTAACATCAACGGCCAGTCACTTAAACACCAAAGCAACTTAGTTTTTAGTAGGAGTAACTGTGGATCTTGAACTGTGGATGTAGTGGTAGGCATGCATCTAAGTCTTTGATGATAGAAAGTCCTTCTTGACTCTTGTAGAATCATGAATGGCAATGAAAATTATTATGTGAATAATGTGCTCTCTATTAATAATTATGTTTGTAATATAGTAACTGTTCTTAAATGCTTTACTGTAACTCATTTTGCATAAATCACTCTTGAGAAAATCTTGCAAATAGAACTGGGATCAGATCGATCGCCAAGAATTGACTCTTGCGTGATATTATCTGTCTCGTATACTTCCCCATCAATGCCGCTGCGTTGTCTAGTTTCCTCCGCTAAAGCGCCCATTCGTAAGCAGAGGATTTCGCTCGCGAACGTTGTTTAAACTGAATGCCCTACAAGGAATATTTTGTTGACGTACATTACGTGAGAAGTGGCCCTTTACGGTCCGCTGCGCCACGGCCTTCGCTATCTGCGCTCTGATCTCGTGTTGTCGCTAGAAGCACGACACGAGTCCTAGTGGTGCAACACCTGTCGACATAAAGACGTCGGCAGCTCGGGACACACAGTCGGTTACACGACGTCCACGCGGAGCGCCGTTTCAAGCAAGTGTTTCTCGTAGCTCCCAATACACAGAAGCGCGCCGGCACCTGGCAACTACACGAGAACCGCAACACGCAGGTGACGTCATACGTAGTTCCAAGTGCACGAAACGGGACGGGAATCTGATAAGGCGCGCGTCAGATCACGAAGCTCGTTGCCTGTCCAGTGACGGACACATCTCCTCGTTCACTCCCGAAAGGAAAAAAGAAAGCGTTTTAATTATGTGGCCGTAAGATTTGAGAGGAACGCGAACAATGTTCTTTTAAGCTGGTCGCCGGCCCCGAGTATCGTTCCTGTTTATCTTAAGTGGCAGACAGATGCTACCCTCATGCACTGCGTGGCCCTGCGCGGCGATCTTTAGGGGCCATTATCAGGGAACTAACACGATTTACGTGACCGCTGAGCCGGCAAGCGGCCGGCAGGGAGGTGAGGAAAACCAGCGGCGTGGGCAGCGTCAACATTTACTCCGCTCCCAGTTTACTGGAAAGCTCTAAAGCTGTTGTCAGTAGAGAGAAACTCCGGGTTCTTGTAGGCAGCGGAGATGTCATCTCTGCTTTGTCATCTCTACTTTACTTGATTCACCGATTTTACTCGATATTATTATTACGACATTGATACAAAGTCGTGGAAAATCTAGTAGGTAATTACTAAATACTTTGAAAAACAGTCACAAAATACACCTGGATATATATTCCATACGTACTGTCGGTCGGAACAGCGCGAGAACAACGAGAAAAAAGTATTTGTTTCAGTCTAAAATCTCACTTTTATTGTTTACCGACAACCGCTTTCGGTACCAAATACCACCATCAGGCCAACATACGATCGAAAAATCACAGTGCATATTCCAAATACCCGATTAGAGTACTCCGATTTTTTTTATCACTGCCACGCATAATTTTTGTCTCGATCGCGCTTAGTTTGTTTTACAATTTTCCTTATGACGCATTTAGACATGCATAAAAGAGCAACATTTGTGAGGAGGCAATACGAGTAGTGCAGCGTACGAGGCTGAATGCTGCCGAAACGTGTCATAAGGAAAACTAAAAAATCAAATAATTAAGATCTAGACAAAAATTCTGTTAAAGTAATAATAATAATAATAATAATAATAATAATAATAATAATAATGGTAATAGTAATAATAATAATTAATTATGTACATTTTGGTGATTCAGCCGCTATTTAATATGTAAATTGGGACATAGTGTTTCAGCAGCACTTTGTCATCCTTACGTGTATATCTAAACGTTAAGCTAATGATAGGCAATTTTCCGGAAGTATTCATACCCCCTCGCATCACGTTTTTTGGAAATTTAGAAATTTTTGGTAAGATCTTATGGTACCAAACTGCTGAGGTCCGATCACTAAGCTTACAAACTACATAATCTAAATTAAACTAACTTACGCTAAGGACAACACACACCCATGACCGAGGGAGGACTCGAACCTCCGACGGGGGGAGCCGCGCGGACCGTGACAAGGCGCCGCAGACCGCTCGGCTGCCCCGCGCGGCATCATCACGGTTTTGCACGGTTGGTCGGAGATTGTTACGAAACTGATAAATATTAATTCAGACGAATATTATTGCAGGAGAGGTTGGGCATTGTAATGATGCTGTGGAGCATTTAGGACAACATTGTGCTGAAACCGTATGTTGTATTTAACTTACTGCAATTTCTCGTTGCGGGCACACACTTCACAGAATGCGTAATAATAAAAATAATACTAGTAATAATACAAGATCTTGCATGACTTAGTTGTAAAAAAGTTGCATCATTATCACTAAAGCTTCCTCCACTTCTAATCTAAACTGTCTTGTTTCGAAAAATTGCGAAATGCATCAATAACGCCCCTGCGCAAACGTACCGGGGCCGAAAATAGTAGCACAACATTCAGCATCAACAAATCGTCATGGAACGGGCCCCTGGATCAATGTGACAGCAGCGCGTGACTCATTCACACCGAGCGAGGTGGCGCAGTGGTTAGCACGCTAGACTCGGAAGGACGCCGGTTCAAATCCGCGTCCGGCCATCGTTATTTAGGTTTCCTATGAACTTCCTAAATCGCTTCAGGCAAATGCCGCGATGTTTCCTCCGAAACGGCACAGCCGACTTCCTTCCCCATCCTTTCCTAATCCGATGCGACCGGTAACCTCGTTCTTTGGTCCCGTCCTCCCAAATCAACCAACCAACCATGGCTCATTTACGTTACAGAGGCCACTGCTGACAGCCTGAGCTAACACCGTCACGAATTAAAGAAATATGCTGCAGTGACAGAAGCCTTACCGAGACAGTGGCATGTTCTTACAATATCGATGACAATTTGAGCACAAGAGGCCCAACTCACGCAGTGCATAGGGTCAGGACAACTTAGCTTGTCAGCAGAATTCTGGAAGTTGATGCGGAAAGCTGTAAAAATGAAAATACCTGTCAGTAATATGTTTTTTAAATAATGGTAGTAATAATATCTGACCTTCTGTGATATTAGTGTCAAAGTACTAATACTGGTCAAGGAATGTGGAAAGCAATGATCATGGAACCTGCAGTATCCTTTAAATAAACGCAAGATACCATCTAAAACCCAAATGAGGATTGGCGTGCCTAGTAACGCAATTGTGTGCAGAGTACAAAAAAATTTTCTAAATTATTTTAGTAAGTTTTAATAATTAATAACGACACTTCTGTGGGTCACCAACTTTTCTGTTTGCGGTAGAACGAGTTTGTCAAGAGCAGAGCCTTCAATCCTGCGTGCTTCGCTGACCGCCTTCCGTTCAGAATGACGTGTCCGTTTCTCATCGATACACGAGATCTCGCTTTCTAGATACAGATCGTGACTATTTCTGTTGCAAGTTGGAAAGAGCATGATTTCACAGTGCCGAAGTGATGTTTCTTGTGAGTCTGTTGCGGTTTGGTGACACAACTCATAGAAGACTGCGCAATGAAGTCTGATGCCTTGTTCTGTGGTGAAGGGCTTCCTAGTGTTACTAAACTGATTCATTCAGTCATCTAAATCAGCTGTGATTATTCATTTTTCTGTCGGTATGTGCGTATAACTGTGAATTGCATGTTGGTCCCATATTAGGTAAGTCACAGCTGTATTTATGTGTAGAGACAAAACATGTTTCGTCACTGTCGTAGAATCAAAGTTTCTTGTGAGCATTTGCGCCAAACTGATGAACTTTTATTAGTTTCATACCTGGGTTCAGCAGGACACAATGGTGGAACAGGTAAGAAAAAGAAGTAACATGATAATTTTCCTAAATGTTAATTATGTAAACATAAATAACAGAAACGGATTATTGATCCCGTACTCATGATGTAAGATGCTTGGGTGAGCATAAACAAAACTAAGTTTTCAACAATGTGGGCTCTATTCAAGATCTTGTGTATCTTACTATTCGTTATTACATTTCTAAATAATGTTCATCATCAGCAGTAACAAAATTTTCCTTCAAACTGGTCGTGGTAAGGGTAAGTGATCTATCGAAAGAGGCCTTTGGTACTTTACAGCTGACTTCGATGGCGCTTTTGCAGTGACGAAAACCAGGAGGGGAAGAGAGCGTAGAGCGTGATTCGTGCACAGGAAGTGGGTCGTGCCGGGGGGAACTGTGGGCTGACGCTTGGCTCGAAGAGAAGTCGTGACGAGCCTAATTATGTCCGCCTTATTAAAATGCAGACCGCTTTCTCCACCCGCGGAATTCGTGGTGCGATGCTTACTTCGAAAAGGTCGGGTAACTCTTGAAAATATCCGCAATGCCTGACTTGATTGGCCTTCCGGTCTCGAAAACAGGAAGTGAAATGTAATAGCGCGGCTGAAGAGCCATCTTGGAACAACAGCTATTTCCTCGCTAAGTAACTGCAAAAGTCTTCAGTGAGAATCAAAAAATGAAAAAATTCTAAAGTTTCAAAAATTCTTTAGACAAAAAGAACAAATAACATAAAAAGTGCAGAACAGAACCTGAACTGAAAGGAAGTGAGTTTCGGCTTTGGGTATATGTTAAAGGATGCGTTTACCAGGACACGTTCGGTCTCTAGTTGATCTGAAGGCTACTATACGGAAACACGTTGTTCGGACTCCATCCGAACTGCTGCGAGCAACTGTTGATCATGTCGTTTTACGGATGCGGCATCTCGGTAACATCTCTGGAGATCTTACTGAACAAATTGTGCAAGAGGCGGTTAATAATAAAATCAACATTATTCCCTTCTCACTTGTTTGACCTTTTCTGTCTGCGTCTCGTTCCTAATCCATTACATATGGGAACATTTATATAAGTCTTTCTTGCATTCACAGCGCCAGATTTGCACCTAGCGTAAATCGGTTCCGCACTAACGCTTTAGAATTTCTACCAAGTTTCTCTGCCATACGATAATTACAACCCACACTGAGCCTCTGTGAGTAGCTGCAATTTATTATAACCACCTGGTACCAACGTGTTGCTGGAAAGTTACCTGCTTGGTCCGTGGATCGTAGTTGCGACATGTAGTATGATGTGGAACGAGTCAGCTTTTACAGTTATTGTAGTACACTATGTAATCTTCCTCCTCCTTCCTAATTCGAGTCCTTGTTCACAATAAACAAAGTCTTTTATGAGATGTTTGAGAGGAACGAAGATTGCAATACACTTTCTAGTTTACTTAGCTTTTCGTGTAGAGTTGGCACCAGTTCTTCTTGTCTAGGGGTCTGATTCTTGAAAATTCTTACATTTTAGGTCTTCATGGTTGACTTGACATCGTCCGCCCAAAATACAAAAATACGTCCGATCACATCAGAGGCATGCTTACTTCAAAAATGCTTCAAATAGCTCTGAACACTATGGGACTTAACATCTGAGGTCACCAGTCCCCTAGAACGTAGAACTACTTAAACCTAACTAACCTAAAGACATCACACACATCCATGCCCGAGGCAGGATTCGAACCTGCGACCGTAGCAGTCGCGCGGTTCCGGGCGGAAGCGCGCAGAACCGCTCGACCAAACCGGCCGGCCTCCGGCATGCTTACTACTACTTCACTCTGCAGCAATAACAATATTCCAAAGGATTTATAATTTTTCTTGACAAATGAATTTCGATTATTATTTCATAAATGAATCCAGAAATAAACATAATAAACACTATTCTTTATTGAACTGGGGACCGCTTCGCCCCATCGGAGCCCTCAGTGGTACACAGCCCCACAACAGGCCACAGCAGTCCACCCACACAAGCGCCGCCCCACACAGAACCCAGGGTTATTATGCGGTTCGGCCCCCAGTGCCTCCCCCCCCCCTCCCCCCGGAAACCGGAAACTTCTCATACCAGACGAGTGCTTGCGTGGTAGAGTAATTATGGTGTACGCATATGTGGAGACAGTGTTTGCGCAGCAATTACCGACATAGTGTGACTGAGGCGGAATAAGGGATACCAGCCCACATTCGCCGAGGCAGATGGAAAACCGCCTTAAAAACCATCCACAGGTTGGCTGGCACGCCGGACTTCGACACTAATCCACCGAGCGGATTCGTGCCGAGGGCCGGTACACCTTCTCGCTCGGGAAGCAACGCGTTAGACCGCGCGGGCTTAATAAACAGTACTACATCGCGTAGTTAATGATAGAAATTTTAAGAGTGCCAAAGAATTCGTAATTAATTTCAAATGTTCTTAAAAAAAAAAATCCCATTGCAGTAAAGGAGTAAGTGTACTATGAATCTGCTGCCAGTATGTTCAACTATCTAGAAGAGATTTCTGAATGGACATTACATCCTTACGGCACACCTCCGTGCAACAAACACTTTTTTCTTCAATGGGGTGTTTTCCGGTAATGTAATACCATCATATATTAATGACTGAAAGTAGAAAAAGTAAGTCAACTTGTTGAGACTTTCATCTCCAAAATCTGATATTATCAATAAGGCAAAAAAGTTACGGAACTAAGACGTTTGAGTTCTGTAATGTGTAACATCAAGTTCTTACCCAAATAAACAACTAAGAATTTAGGATATATTGTTTTACTTACTGATTTATCCGCATCCATTATTTCTAATGGTGACTGACAAGGCCTTGCGCCGTACTGTATTGCTTGTACTGTGTTTTATCCAAACAGAGTGGTAGTCTATTTGCAGAGAACCAGTAATTAATTTTCAAAAAAATATTATTTACATTTCGGATGTTGATGTTACTCGTATGGGCTTCATTATAACACGTGCACCTTCAGCAAAGAGAAGTACTTTTGCATCTTGGATACATTTTGGAAGATCATTTATACATAACAAGACCATGTCCAGCATCGATCCCTATGATGACATGTAGTGATTTGATTACCCATTCTGAAGATGCTGTTTCACTGAATACACTCCCTGAGTTTCTTTAAGTAACTCTATGCATCCTTGTATACGGCAGGTGCCGGTGGCTGGCATTTAAATCTCGCAAAGACCTCTCCAGTTCAGCAGCTGTCCGTCGACTTTTTACGTAGCTGGCAACTCGCGTCCACTATCCATCGCTGTCCACATGCTTCAAAGATTGGTTAGCAACCAGCGCTGAGGTCAAAAACTTTATCTGGATTAACACGATTCATCCGCACTCGTATCTCGGTTGCGTCCTTAATAATGCTGCAACGGATATTTCTCATGCTTGAGGAAGAATGAGAGAAGTCATACTATCAATGTTTCACACTTTCGTGCTGAGTCTTCACAGAATGTTCCCAGCTGCGGTAGTAACGATAGGTGGCGCTACACACAGCTATTTACGAAACTGGCATTTTGCAACGTACAGGCACGTCTGAACGGGAAGTTCTGACCGCATTGCGTACAACGGATGTTCTTCCGTATCGAACTAGAAATTACGAAACTGTTGAGCTAAACTGTTGAGCGTTGTTTTATTTTCTTCTACGTCAGTAACAACTGAATTATTACGGAACGGTATAATCAGATCAAACTCTTAAGCGGTAATTATTATGTCTTCGTGGCTTTTTCTTTGGAGTGATTCTCATAATCTGTCATTTAGACTTCGACGTACATACTCTTCCTATCTGGCAGAAGGTTTTAGTCTGGCTCAGTTATATATTTATCCGTCTCCTTATCAGTTCGAATCAACGAGCGTACGGACAGTAATAAGAACTAATACCGGCCCTTTCCGGCAGATACAGAGAGCGCAATAGTGGTTACAAGCTGCCCTGATGCATTCGTGGCAGCTATAAAAGGCCCCTAAATCACTTGTAGCGCCGCGTCCGTTCCCAGTGTTTATGGAGGCCTTCCGAGGGCGCGGCGTAAATCACGCGGACCGCGTAATTGCGAACCTCTGCGGGCGCCGCCGCTGTGGCCGGCGCCACACCTGCCGCCCCACTCTGCTCCACTCAGCGACCGCCACGAGGCCGCCATCCCTGGGACTCGCTTATGTCAGCGCGTTTCTGGAACAAGTGTACAGCACGTGAAGGAATCGTGCAATGAAACGGAAAGACGCTAAAATTGTACTTCAACAACAGCAAAACGGAATTAACAAGTTCCAGATGATTCTTAAAGGAGGACATCGGGCATCATGAAAAAAATTATACTGACACACGGTCCAGTCACATTAATGTGGCATCCTGTCAAAAGCATGAACAGCCACTTTCTCAGTGCGGGCGTACAGGAGAAGAGTCAATGAGTTCTGGAAGATACAGATAGGAATGTGGAGCCATGTCTACTCCAGTCCTGTAGCTAGTTGCGAGAGGTTTCTAGGAAGCCATGGCCCGAACGGCCAGAACAAGCATTAGGCGGTAAATCCAGGGAGTTTAGCTGCCAGGTGAGTACGGTGCTCTCCGAATCATGCACGTAATCTTTCAGCTGTGTGACACGTTCCATTGTCTTGCTGAACATGCAAGTGTGCCAAGGAAAAAACAAACTACACGTAGGTATGGACGTGATCCCCAAAAATAGATGCACACTTGTGTTAATCCATTGTGCCTTCCATAACGACGACACCAACCAGGGGCCGCGGATCCAGTCCTCATACCATAACACTGTCTCCTTCATCCTGGACCCTTTGCGGCGGCGCGGTTCTTTCCGTCCCTTTACGACGAACCTGCACCTACCTGTGAACATTGTCTCAGCAGCTCATCAGTAGGAAAGCCGAGTGAAACCTACTGTACTTCGACGTGAACCAGGCTGCAATTAAAGTCACTAATCTACGTTTCGGGAGAAACACGAAATGAAAGGTTGGAAATTTTGTCCTCAATTAATATATTCTGAAACTTAGGTGAACAAGTATCACTGCCAAGCCCGTGCTAGTCTTAACAGTCACTCACAATCCCTTTCACTCACGTTAGCAAGTTTATGGTGTTGCATTTCCCGAAAACGTAATAGCTACAAAAATACTAATTGTTTTTGATTGAGAACGCTCGCCAAATATTAAGTCTGTCGGTACCAAATGCAGTCACAGTTTTTAGGCGCCGACCTGCTCAATACGCCACGCGGAATGTCTTTTCTCGTCACAAAATGCACTTAAAATTCCGAAATTTCTACACACATCGGATTAATTATGCCGTCACTTTCCAACACTTTTAATGTATGAAACACTGCTAGATCCGGCAACTTATCATTTTCACCGGAACTACTACTGCACACGTCCGATCTCTTTCATGGCTAGGCTTCGACTCTTCTTTAGAATACTCTCAGTCTTCTCTACCAGCAGAGAAAGGCGCGCGAAGAATATTGCTTTACCATTGGTCAGTTTACTCAACAGCCAATAGCAAAACAACATTCTTCCGCGTCAATCCGCGCTTTTCATCAATAACCAATCGCAAAATAGTAAACCTAATTACTGCACTTTTTACCGACGTAATTATCTAATATACTGAAGTTTTGTTTATGCATAAAGTTATTTACTATTGTTATTTATACCTGAATTAACTTTCCCTTTACCATAAACTTACTTTACAAATCTATTCTACAAAAATCCCCTTTGTTCATATCCATACTTCTTCGAAATGTTCCCACACTAAATCCTACTATATAACTCGTTAAACAATTATCTTCATAAACCTTAAACCACACTCACGCATCATTCATACTGCTAAAACACATTTATAACATTTTAAATACACAAAAAGACATAATAACACTTTATGAAATTACTAGAACAGATTATGAAAAACATTCTATTACTTTAGTGCACTCTAGTGGGCACAATCGAAACTAAATGAGTCCCCTATCCAATATTGTCCTCTATCGGCTGATACATAAATTACGTGTGCGTCCAGTCTCACGTCACCATCTGTCACTATCCAGCTCTGAGACACATCTCCCACTTAACCGCCTCCAAGGCAGGATCGTTATACGGCGCTGCGCCTCATCTTCCGACGATTGCTGCAGCGTGGTAGCTTTCAGACGTTTCAAGCCGATGGAGCATGGATCGTCATTCATTCGAAAAGGCCATTGGTCACCTGTCAGTGGACATCAAGCTGCGGTCGCTGTTGAACAGCACTCAGTATGGCTGCATGTGACAGGCGCCTGACACGGAGGCTCATAAACAGCAACATTCGCTAAATGGTCGTTGGGGAGACACTGTTGGTAGCCGCTTCGTGCATCTGGCCGGTCAGTTCCCCAACAGCTGCCGTCTATTCTCTCGTACACGTCCCCACGGCTGTCGTTCATACCTGTCACCTATGGCGCGTGGTGCACCACAGTTGCTTCAGTGTCGGTTTTGGAGACCACCATTTTGCCTTGCACAGTGTACTTTAACCATGGCGGCCTGCAAACAGTTTACAAACTTAGCCGTTTCGAAAATGTTTCTACCGTTGTCCCGAAGGCCAACGTATGATGTATGGATGTGAGATAAATCGGTCTTTTTGTGCGTTATGACGATGACTACAATGTTTTCCGCTCCCCCTGCCCCCCCCCCCCCCTCCCGATACAACTTATAAACCATCTTCCTGCTTCCCCCACCTGCCCTCTGTGAGTGGTTTTTTGCCCACTGACGACGAACATAAGCGATGGGAACATTAATTTGACTGTACCGTGTAATTAGGCCTGTATTATGTACACTTAATCTTGCCAGCAGAAGGTAACCGTCGGAAATAAAGTATGAAAATTCAGTTACGACAATCTGTACACTTAATCTTGCCAGCAGAAGGTAACGGTCGGAAATAAAGTATGAAAATTCAGTTACGACAATCGAAATTTTTTGAAAAAATTAAGTAAGAGGAAAATCTGAAGAAATTTGAACAACTATGGAATTAATACTCTTCAGAGCGGATGTACAGACTTACCAGTACTCCTGGCAGCAGGTCACTCACTATGACCAATCCCTACTAAATTGTTTACATTTGTTTAAAAAAATATTGATTTCATTTAACAAATACAATTACAACAATGTATTTTCACAGCAAAATTACCTGCTTTGTGGTAGTAAATGAAAGACGAGAAACAAAAATTACAAGAACGAACGGTGAGGGGCGAGCTACTATCTGATCGATGGCGGGCTGCGGTTCGAGCGTTCCTGCTGTACAGCGAGGAGAGGATACATAGATTCCAAGGACAGAGGACGAAAGACGAAACAGGAAATAACTGTGTATACAGAGACGGGAAAGAGAAATAGAAGTAAACGCAGAATTAAAAATACTATGTTTTAGATAACGCCGACAGGGCAGCAAAACAAAACGATAAAGCACTTAGAAAGGACTACACTTCGTGTTCGATCATCGGGTCGAAGACCACTGAGGTGACCAACGGAGAGTTAGGAAGACCAAAACCGACATTAAGAAGCCGAAGTCAAGCCACGACACACAGAAAAATGCGTGTGCAAAGGAAAAAAAAAAAAAGAATAAAGAAGTCCGAGACGACATGAGCTGAGCAGATTGAGCTATTCTTTTGTCGATTGTTAATTTTCTTGTCGCGTGCTGTCAATATCTGCGCGGATAACACAAAACACATAAATGGAGTTGTGTCCATGGAACTGAAAAATAAAAACAGAAAATAGGAAAGTAGGATGTATAGCAGTGCTCTAATCATTGCCTTTGAGTTACGCGATAAAGACCGGTACCATTTATCGTTAGAGATGACACAATGACTAAAAAGATTCTGTTCTTATTGGAGGGGCGCAGAGATCAGATCATAGTCCAACCACTGTGAGTTAGGTATTCAATTGTGTTCTCAAAATAATTCATGTGGCTGCCGGCACGGTTCTCTCGCGACCTCGCTACCGATGCGACGATGCTGTGCCTGTCCCCGCGGCACCTCTCACTACGCTTGAGCGTTCACTACCTGGCCGCAAGAATGCCGACGAGGGTCGAGTTTGTCTTAAGGCAAAGAGTGGTCCATTTCTGCATCAGACGCTGCTCTGCGTGTTGAGGCAGTCGAGTCAGGTTAGGATGAGTACATGTATAGAGGTGCGATGATGCTCTCCAATTCCTCCACGGAGGCTCTTTCCAGTGTAACACAAAAAGATTATAGTTCCACTAAAAGAGCTGTGTTACGCTTCCGCAGCTACACGCGTTAAGAATTACTTCCGTACGTCATATAATTTGCGTATTATCCACTATAACTCAGTGACACCCTCACTTCAATATATTTATTCGTTCTGCATGTGTTCGGGAATGTCTTAGCCGCCTCACCCAATATACAAGATGTATCATAATTAACAACGATAACTGACGTGGATGAAAGTACACGATAACAGAAGTAAAAACGTTCCAGGAAGCAAGGGTCTGCAAATGAGCCATCTGATAGATATACAGGCCACCAACAACTTCACTGAGGTTTTGTCCCAGTTATCGCAAATGTATTCGGAATTTAAGCTTCTCTATATATTAAGTCCCCATGTAATGCAGCTAGTCAGACCTGGTGGTCTAGCGGTAAAGCGCTTGACTGGAAACCAAGAGGTCGCGGCGTCGAATCCCGGCCGTACCTCGGATTCTTGAGTCTGCGTTTTAACCTAGCCTGTACCTCTGAGCAATGTGAGGAGTCGCCAGAAACGACACGTGGTTCAGATTCAACGATACACCGTAAGTCTCCTTTCCCCGTTTGGATAACTGGGCAAGTTAGGGACACGCAAGTCGCCGGAGTGGCTTCCAATTGAAAGACTTGTTCCAACAGATGAGCCACATGAAAAGAAATGTAACTGAGTTCAAGCTACTGGTGTAGGACGACACTGTACGCGCCGGTGTTGTACAAGCTGGACAGATCGAGCAGGGGCTGTAACTTGGCCTCCAAGTTCATCTGAACTCAGTCCCCTGTTACTCCAGTTCTTCAACGGGAATTCTGTGCCCTTCATTTTTGTGATGCCCCAGTCAGTATGATCATGAGGACTCCTCTCTCCTCCCGCAGAGGCCATGAAGGCCCAAAGGTACTGACCGGTCGCCATGTCATCCTCAGCCCACAGGCATCACTAGATGCGGATATGGAGGGGCATGTGCTCAGCACATCGCTCTCCCGGCCGTATGTCAGTTTCCGAGACTGGAGCGGCTACTTCTGAATCAAGTAGCTCCTCAGTTTGCCTCACAAGGGCTGAGTGCACCCCGCTTGTCAACAGCGCTCGGCAGACCGGATGGTCATCCATCCAAGTACTAGCCCAGCCCGACAGCGCTTAACTTCGGTGATCTGACGGGAACCGGTGTTACCACTGCGGCAAGGCCGTTGGCATCATGAGGACTGATGTCAGATAAAAGTGGAGTGCTCAGAAGCGGTCTGGAAAGATTACAAGGGTGTTGCAGGGGGGGGGGGGGGATTTGCTGAGCAATCATACTTGCGAAAAAAATTCAATACGTTGCGACATGTCTGAGTTGCTTAGCATTGAAGTTAGCCAGTCATGTGGTTGCGCGCGCAGACTCAAGCGGCCCGCTAGAGACGGTGTCGCCAAACGTGTTCTTCGTTTGGTTTCTTCAAACAGAACAAGACAGCGATACAAAAATTGGACTTGGAACAGTAGTAAGGATCGAACGACAGCCATGGCGAGCAGTCTTGTGCGCTGTCCTATTCGTTATGAGAACAACTGGCACTAACTGTATCTAGAGGGCCGCCTAATTGGCTAACTTCAATGTGCTAAGTAGCTCGGAAACAGCGAAACGTATCGATTTTTTCTTAACAATTATATCTCAGCACAATCTTCCCTGCAACACCATTACAAGCTTTCAGACTGTTTCTGACCGCACTATAGAGTAATGGAAATCAGTAGAAAGGTATGGATATTTGCAGGAAAATTAACATAGTCGACTGGAATAGTTATGCACAAAGTACATGCAACAGTATGAAATGCAATCTACCGACGAATTCAGTCAAATGGTACCGCACCTGACGTCAGTAGTACAGTATATAGCGAGACATCAACGATTCAGGTGGTAGAGGTTGGAACTCAGTATGAAGGCAGTCGCCTCTGTGCGGTGTTGTGTACGTAAACCACGACTGTGACAATTCCGCGCGGAAAACAGTTACCATGTGAAGAAAAACCTGAAATCGGTACGTACAACGAAATGGGACTACCTAATATTCAAATTGCCGAGAAGTTGAACTGTTCAAATACAGTGATTGATGATTTCGTTAGACTGAACGCACGATGTGGACAGAACTGAAAAGACGGGAAAAGTAGAAAGTTATTTGTGGAACAAAAATGATTACTTCTGCGCAAATCAAGGGTCAGAAACCTTTATTCTTTTCAACTTGTTGCTGATTTACTATTTCCAGTAACTGCCAGACGTGTGCGACAAATTTTGTCACATGACAAACATCCTGCATTCAAGGAACGACAGCAGAAACCCTCTTTAACACCCAAACATAGACAGGCTAGACTGGAGTTTGCTGAAAAGCATATGTCATGGACTTCAGAATGGGATAAAATGATCTTCACTGATGAGAATAAGTTTAATTTGGATGGGCAGGATGGATTTCAATATTATTGGCATGATCTGAGAACAGAGCAGCTGGTAAGAATGAGCAGAAATTTTGATTTTGAAAATGTTACTATTTAGACAGCCTCCTGCGCTAAAGGTAAGTCACGCATTACTTGACTGAACACTAGAATGAACTCTGACATGTACACGGAGATGCTACAGAAGGAACTGATTAGAATGTATGAAGACCATGGGGCAGTAAGTCTAATGTTTCAAAAATATAATGCATCTTTATGTTTCTGCTACAGCCAAAAAGCTGTTTGAAGATAAAGATATCGAGGTCTTGCCCTAGCCTGCACGTAGCCCGTACCGTATTTAAATCCCGTGAAATCCGTTGGGGAATACTCGCGAGGAGTTTTTATCGCAATGGTAGGCAATTTGAGGCCGTATGTGAACTAAGAAAGCGGCACGAAAAGCTTGAGCTTCCGTTTCACTGCAAGAACTATAAACCATACCAAAATGAATGCCGAAGAAAGTTTTCGAGGTAATTAAGAAGGACGGAAGTTGAACAAACTACTAACACTGCAGTAACACAACAGGACAATGAATGCCTTTATGCTAATTTACATCCAGGAAATGCAAACGCCTTATTTTGTTATTCGTGTTATGAAAGAAACTATGCAATCCGTCATCATTGTTTATGCCTTATATGCATCTACAACTTACATAGTACATTCGATACATGTGTGGTTCAGACATTGTACTACTACCTTCTTGGAACTTGTCTTTATGCTGATTTCCACTACTATATATATATATATATATATATATATATATATATATATATATATATATATATATATAAAGTCATCCCACCTAACTCTGCCACCTCATGTAGGAAATAAAACGTTTGGCCAGGGATGTACCATGTCGCGTGCACACACAATGGGCAGGACTGCACATTATCTACAAGTAAACAAACATCACTTTCAACACGAATTTACGTTTTTTTCTAGGGAAATAAAAACTAGAGCTACCGTTAGTTGTGGCAAACTTGATTACACTGCTCGAAACCTTATACTTTCTGGAATACTTAGACTTTAAATAATGGAAACCGTGCCACAGTGTCTGCCGTAATGTTGTAACACTGTAATGCTGGTTGCCTGCACTGTTCTGATGCCTGCTGTAGGCAATCCTTGCTTGCTCTGCGCAGTAATGCAGAAATCGTGGCGCTGTTGCCATCCTTTAAAATCTATATATTTCGGGAGGTATGAGTTTAGAAAGTGAAAACAAGTCTGTCTTGACTAATTGTACGTCTAGTTTTCATTTCGGTAGAAAAAACTTACATTGCTATAAAAATTGTAACTTTGTGTTAAAAGTGATGTTTTTTATGTATTTATGAGTTGTGCATCCCTGCCCATTATGTGAGCCCCTGACATAGTTAAATCTCTGTCCAATTGCATTTTTCACATTTTTTTTCGTTTCGGAAATACATGAGGTGGTAGAGTTAGATGGGACACCTCATGAAGTATACTCAGTATTGTAGAACACTCAGTATAATGTCGTTTATTGAAACTGAACTTCCCTTCTCGAACAATCACTATATACACACAAAAACAAATAACTTATAGACGATCATTCATCAGGAGCGTCGGTGAGATCCGTCGGAGCTGATCCTAGCTCGGCGAGGAACTGGCTGTACTGCTTTTTTTTTCTTTATTATTATTTTCAACACCTTGTACAAAGGTGGGCTGTCAGCAGCATAATACGCTGCTCTTCAGCCGAGAGTGATACAATATAAAACATAATGGAGGTACAGATGATACAAGACAAATGGCGGGTAAAAAAACTGTAGACACTGAAAAACAATATACACGAAGCCGTTCACGCTGGACAAGAAAAAACACTAAAACCTGTTGACACGGCGCACACAACACGGACGACTGCAACAGCACAGGTGAACAGTGGTGGCGTGACGGCGAAAGAACACGAAACACAAAACGAAGGCACACACACACGAGACACTGACGGCGATGATCTCCGGCGCGCGAATGTCCACTGAGCGTGTGCGAGTCCGGGGACCTGCCAAGAGATGAGGAGGGGGGGGTGGAAGAGGGAGAGGGGAGAGCAGAGACGCCACGGGCGAGGGAGATAGGGGGGAGGGAGGAAGGGGAAGGGGAAGCCTGGGAGAAGAGGGGTGGAGGAAGGGGGGATGGGGGGAAAAGGAGAGAGAAGGGAGGGAGGGTGCCCAAAGGAAAGGACACAGGAAGTGGGAGGGAGGATCAATGTTGATAGGAGGGGTAGATGGAGGGGAGGAGGACATCATCAGGGAGGGGGAGCTGGCGGAAGCCACCTTGGGAGAGGGTAAGTGGCTGTACTGCTGCTGGGGTGGCCTTATAAAGCCGGCAGAGGTCGGCGGAGTACTCCAACTTTCCCTGTATCTGTGAGGCCACCTCTGCAGGAAAAGGTTGGCATTAGTCTCTAGCAAGTTGTGTTTGTTTTGAAGAATTGTTTTTCTCTTGGTTGCGCCTGCAAGTGCTTGTGTATGTTATATGGTACACAGGGGTGTCTTGAGTGTAGTCTGCCGGGCAGGGGCCGTCTGTGGCAGGCGTAACACCTCATATATGAGAAACATACGGGAAACGTTAAGGTTTCCTACTGTCAAACGATTGCCTTTGTGTAACCATACAGTGAGATGCCTTGGCGCTTGCTGTATGTTCGTTGCATTCTACAGAGCTGGAGACGGCAGCCTAATTGCCAAAACCGGTAATCATCTGTATTACATTGCAACAGGGAGTGTAATAACCAATCAGGTATTAATTGACATCTAATTTTAACTACCTTTCTGACTGGAAAACAGTAGCAACATTTATTGATTTATTGGAAGACTGGAGTTTTAACGGCCTATGTCAGAATAATGGGAGTTTACTCGGTTTGTAGAGTGACACTTGCTACTAGTATCTTTGCAGGCAGTATGTTCTAGAGTAGCAGTGTGTGCTACAGTGTGTGCATGGCTCCTCGTAGACGGGAGCAGGTGCAGAGAATGGACGCTGCGGCGACCGGTGCACGGGAGCGCTGGAGCGGCGCGGCGCGGCGGCCAGGTGGAGGTGTGGGTGTTGTGTGGTGTGGTGTAGAGGGCTGCCCGCCGTGTGGCGTGACGCCGCTGTACTCGCGGAGGGCGTGGCCGAGACACGCATTGTTCTGGCCCGCCGACACCCGCCCTCTCCATTCAGCTTTCACCGGCCGCTGGAATGCACGCCGCTGCGAGGAAGCCGCTCTCCGGTACGGCACCGCACCTCAGAAACGAGGCCGCGAGTTCACCGCCGCCGCATAAACAAGTCCCACTGGCGCTACACCCACGCATCACGGGGGAAACACTGCCTTGCTAGGAGACATACAGACAAAGTGCCGTTGATTACAGGATACACACTCGGTAGTAATTTGGAGGCAAAAAGGCGGCCTGATAGAGAGTGACAAACTGAATGGCACAAGTAAGAGTGCAAGCGTATCACGTCGTTTCTTTTGTTTTTCGAGTAGTAAAGAGTACAGCAATCGGTTACAAATAATGTTTATTGCATATCCAGATTTCGGTCACTGTGTAGGCAACTGCAATGCTAAAGGACATATAAACAACCATTTACATTGATATGATACGCGGGTTGGTGTGGAAATCATTAAAACAAAGGCGTTCCTCGTTGCGCCGAGATATTTTCACCAAATGACAATCTCGAACGTTCTACTCTGAATATTTCATTCAAACCCAGTTACAAAGGGAAAAATGATCGACGTAATAAAATAAATCAGAGCTGACACGGAAAAACTGACGTGTTCGTTTCTCCCACGCGTTGGTGGAGAGTGGAACAGTAGGGAAATAGTGTAAAACTGGTGCGATGAACCCTCTGCC
Source organism: Schistocerca cancellata (assembly GCF_023864275.1). Taxonomy (NCBI): domain Eukaryota; kingdom Metazoa; phylum Arthropoda; class Insecta; order Orthoptera; family Acrididae; genus Schistocerca; species Schistocerca cancellata. The sequence continues at coordinate 696,218,571 of NC_064627.1, read as the reverse complement.
AGGCACTTAAATGTGAACTGCAGTGTAGTCGTATTGATATAGACAGTTAGCTAACATGCTTGCGTTATTAAATGTACAATTGTATAAGCTTTAAATGATAGTCAGTCACAAAATACATACCGGTAAATGTAAATTAAAACATTAAAATGAGTTACATATGTACATAGTGCCATGGCCCACTCGTTTCTATGGCTCAGTTCATACTGAGACCGTGTTTACAGTTACAACACAGTTGGCTTCAGTGTACGTCGTACGAATCTAGAGCGCTCTGTTATATCTGAGATGCGATGAAGACATGTATTAACTTTATTTTACAGTTCATATGTTTTTTTATTACACTCCTGGAAATGGAAAAAAGAACACATTGACACCGGTGTGTCAGACCCACCATACTTGCTCCGGACACTGCGAGAGGGCTGTACAAGCAATGATCACACGCACGGCACAGCGGACACACCAGGAACCGCGGTGTTGGCCGTCGAATGGCGCTAGCTGCGCAGCATTTGTGCACCGCCGCCGTCAGTGTCAGCCATTTTGCCGTGGCATACGGAGCTCCATCGCAGTCTTTAACACTGGTAGCATGCCGCGACAGCGTGGGCGTGAACCGTATGTGCAGTTGACGGACTTTGAGCGAGGGCGTATAGTGGGCATGCGGGAGGCCGGGTGGACGTACCGCCGAATTGCTCAACACGTGGGGCGTGAGGTCTCCACAGTACATCGATGTTGTCGCCAGTGGTCGGCGGAAGGTGCACGTGCCCGTCGACCTGGGACCGGACCGCAGCGACGCACGGATGCACGCCAAGACCGTAGGATCCTACGCAGTGCCGTAGGGGACCGCACCGCCACTTCCCAGCAAATTAGGGACACTGTTGCTCCTGGGGTATCGGCGAGGACCATTCGCAACCGTCTCCATGAAGCTGGGCTACGGTCCCGCACACCGTTAGGCCGCCTTCCGCTCACGCCCCAACATCGTGCAGCCCGCCTCCAGTGGTGTCGCGACAGGCGTGAATGGAGGGACGAATGGAGACGTGTCGTCTTCAGCGATGAGAGTCGCTTCTGCCTTGGTGCCAATGATGGTCGTATGCGTGTTTGGCGCCGTGCAGGTGAGCGCCACAATCAGGACTGCATACGACCGAGGCACACAGGGCCAACACCCGGCATCATGGTGTGGGGAGCGATCTCCTACACTGGCCGTACACCACTGGTGATCGTCGAGGGGACACTGAATAGTGCACGGTACATCCAAACCGTCATCGAACCCATCGTTCTACCATTCCTAGACCGGCAAGGGAACTTGCTGTTCCAACAGGACAATGCACGTCCGCATGTATCCCGTGCCACCCAACGTGCTCTAGAAGGTGTAAGTCAACTACCCTGGCCAGCAAGATCTCCGGATCTGTCCCCCATTGAGCATGCTTGGGACTGGATGAAGCGTCGTCTCACGCGGTCTGCACGTCCAGCACGAACGCTGGTCCAACTGAGGCGCCAGGTGGAAATGGCATGGCAAGCCGTTCCACAGGACTACATCCAGCATCTCTACGATCGTCTCCATGGGAGAATAGCAGCCTGCATTGCTGCGAAAGGTGGATATACACTGTACTAGTGCCGACATTGTGCATGCTCTGTTGCCTGTGTCTATGTGCCTGTGGTTCTGTCAGTGTGATCATGTGATGTATCTGACCCCAGGAATGTGTCAATAAAGTTTCCCCTTCCTGGGACAATGAATTCACGGTGTTCTTATTTTAATTTCCAGGAGTGTATATTTATTTTGTATTTTTTAAAACTTACGTGCATAAAACAAATGAAGTGGTTGTAACTAAAAGAAGTGACTAACATTTTACAGTTAAATGGCGGTTATTGTGTGATTTATCCAGGTGACATCGGTTACTGCTGCATACTTTGCAACTGAACACGGTTTAAAAAATTCAAAACGTTTTTTCTCAAAACGTCTAACGTAATAACTTTTTTTATGAAAACTGTGTTACATATCAAGAACAGTTGAAGGAATTCGAATAGACAAGAGTGGTATTATAAATAATAGTACCAGCAGCGATATGTCGAAACGACCACAAGTCTTTCTTCTTTAAAATGTCGTCTCTCATAATTTCGTATAAAAAACACAATAATTTACACAGTTTGGTGTTACAACTAATAAACTTTTAATTACGGAATGTAATAATGTGGGTTGCCTCCAGAAAGTTTCTACTATTCTGACTGGTTTGATGTGCCCTACCACGAATTGCTGTCGTGCGCCAACCTGTTCATCTGAAAGTAGCACTTACAATCTACGTGCTCAATCGCTTGTTGTGTGTATTCCTGTCTCAGCCACGCCCCCGTATAGGTTCTACGCTCTACAGCTCCCTCAAGTACAGTGGAACACATTTCCAGGTCCCTTCATATGGCCCATTCTTCTTGTAAATGTTACCTTTCCTCGCCGATTCTGCGGAGAACCTCCCTATCTATTATTTTACCCATACGCCGCCGATTCTGAAAATCGAACTCTCATGCATAAAACAGCTTCAACCTTCAGATTACTTTACAAATGACTCAATGTGTTAAGTATTTGACGGTAAATATGTAAGCGAGAATAAGTTTAGAAAAGTTTTCAAATTATGTTGAAATTTTGTTGGAAATTGCTAAGTACTAGCCGGCCAGTGTGACCGAGCGGTTCTAGGCGCTTCAGTCTGCAACCGCGCGACCGCTACGGTCGCAGGTTCGAATCCTGCCTCGGGCATAGATGTGTGTGATCTCCTTAGCTTAGTTAGGTTTAAGTAGTTCTAAGTTCTATGGGACTGATGACCTCAGATGTTAAGTCCCATAGTGATCAGAGACATTTGAACAATTTTTGAAGGTTAACTGTTACATTTGCACAATGTGAAATAGAAATCATTTAAACTTTAGTAATTTTCGTTGGGAAAATTTCCGGGGTTTACTAGCGAGAGTGAAAATATAGTAGTATTGTAAAACAGTGAGGAACGCGCGAACTGAAACTTGCTAGAGCTGAAACTTTGGCTAATAAACAGTGACTATAAGTACAAGGTCTCCGTCTTCATTACTGAATATAAGTCAAGAATGCTCTAACATCTATTAAAACAAATATTTTATCAAACTGTGTAGAAAATCGAATAGGGACATGGTACAGGTGCTAGGCACTCAATCATTGCTCTTAACCTTCCCTTGTTTACGTATACTGTGAACATCACCCAAACAAAGTAGTTTCTGACTGGCTTTATTAAATTTTGTGACCGCGAGTAACCATCAACATATAGCGAAATGGAGTGGAAATGTATAAAGGATTTCTGAGATTCTTGTGAGTGTTAGTCAGCGGCTTAAAACGAAGCTCACGCACCTGTCGCGTGGATTTGAACATTCTGTGAAATTACTGTCATAATGCTATGCGATACTGATTCATTTTTGCCACCATTTCGTGGTTAATTTTATTTGGAGTGTATGGGACACATTTCATTGGAGGAAAGCTTCGCGATTTTCTCACTTGAAAAGTGTTCTCTCAGTGTGGTGTGTGGGTCCTCTTTGTAACAGTAAGTGGTCAGCGAATCTCATTACAGGTGGCAAAGGTCCCCTGGCAGCTGGACAGTAAGGCTGTGGCCTGCGTCATGCTTTTGTTAGCAGAGCCGGCGCCTCTCCTAGCCCTGAGCGGAAGGCGCCGTGTCGTCACTGCAGTCTGCAGTGAATCGTTGAGGGTGACAGTCTTGCCGGTATTCTGTTCGGATATCAAAGGACGAAATACTGACATTCTACCCAGCCGTGCGAGTGAAGTCCATTGCATTTGCTCCAAAATTTGATGCAGCCAATGGATTTGAGTCACCCCACCACTCTGTTTGGTGGGAAGAAGTCGCCACTCTTCTATCCAAATAGCACTCTCTTGTTTATTATGGTGCGTTTTGTAAGCCAAGTTTGTGTAGTGTTTCCCCATCTTTTCATGATATAATGGATATTATCGTTTGTCTGACAACAGCATTGAGTCGTCCAATCCAAATACAGTTTTTTTTTTTTGGAAGGAGAGAGTTGTGGAGGAAGACGTATGTTGTGAAGTTATTCGATCACTGCTTGCCATGAGAGTCACTCGTTCCCCGGCCACCGTTTGCTTGATGGGCGCACGGTTTGCGGATTTTTGGGAAATGTGTGCCGCAGTTGCAATCGTTCTGAACAGCTCACTACTTACTTACTTTACCACGCAACTTGAGTGGTTAATTTGGTTATAATTAGTGTCATCTTGTTGGATCGTTATCTACGACTTTGCGGTGTGCCCAGATGAGTAGATCTTGTTGCACTGTCTCTGTTAAGTTTTCGACCATTTTCAGTACCTCCCCACAGTGTTAGCGTCATTTTGTAAGGACTGGAAAGTCTTACCTTCCAGTTTAAGATGAAGTGTTACAACGCTTTGTTTTCCCTTCAGTCTTCTTCCGTGGTTTTATATCTGGTCATTACGTATGGCGGACCCAGCTTGGAATTTGTTGCCTGATTACGGGTCTCATCCAAACTATTTATTCAGAACAAAGCAGAGCACTTATTTTTCTGACGCGGTGGTTTGGGCCGGCCGCAGTGGCTGAGCGGTTCTAGGCGCTTCAGTCTGGAACCGCGCCACCGCTACGGTTGCAGGTTCGAATCCTGCCTTGGGCATGGATGTGTATGATGTCCTTAAGTTAGTTAGGTTTAAGTAGTTCTAGTTCTAGGGGACTGATGACCTCAGATGTTAAGTCCCATAGTACTCAGAGCCATTTGAACCATTTTTTGCGGTGATTTGGACATAATTACACACGATTTCTAAGATTTTCTGTGAGTTGTCAGTGCCTATATCTTACACACTGTGAAACTGTGTTCTGTGCTTGGAAGGCTGACAGATGAGTTCTTCCAAAGAGCACCCGCCATGTACTTACGCCATGTGGTGGGGAAGTAGACGGACAGTTAGCGAGGGCTAGAGCTCGTATTCTGGAAGTTACTGCTTAGGTGTCATCAGATGAACTGCAGCTGAGTTTTTGATATTTGTGGTCGTTTTGATGTTTCCGTGTAATCTTCGACGTTTTGTGTAGTACTGATAATCTTCCGAGTTTCATTTTCACTGTTGATATGAGTTTAGTAAGATTCCACTTTCATGCAAATGATGGAACCTACCCCGATGTCACATGTAACTAGAACTTAGTGACACGTTCTCTTTCTTAACTGTGCTTTACTTTTATCTCCATTACAGAAGTCGCTTTACGTATCAATTTCCTGTGGCTCAGGGAGTGGTGAGAGACTAGTTTCGAAACAGAAAAAAAGAAAGAAGACAAAAACTGTGCAACTCTTGAGGGTTGTGCAAAGCTTTTTGTGCCGTCTACATCATGCACGTTGACAACAAAGATGGCAGAATTAGGGCCACTGAGAGTAACAGGGAGGCGTACCGATGGTTCAGTAGTTGTTCCTGCATCACCTCTGCGACTGGAGGACGGACAAAATCGGACTGTCATTCAGCGTATGGCACACTACAGTGTAGATGTAGATATAGGTACGATCGCAGGTTCGAATCCTGCCTTGGGCATGGATGTGTGTGATGTCCTTAGGTTAGTTAGGTTTAAGTAGTTCTAAGTCTAGGGGACTAATGACCTCAGATGTTAAGTCCCATAGTGCTCAGAGCCATTTGAACCATTTTTTGAAAGCAGGTTGACTATTTCACACATGGATTTTACGTAAAGAGTCCTAAAATACCACATGTAAAATCGGGGATTGTATCTCCACTGATGGGACACATAATCTGCATGGTCCAATGTCGCCTTTTGAAATAAAAAAAAAGGTCTCTTTCTTGTGTTTGGGAATCAAAATTAATTTCTCTGTGTTACCGAGTAATTTGAGAACAGAAAGACAAAAGAGTAGTAAAACCAGCTTTAATTTAGTGCTAAGCCCACACATGAAATTTGGATCTTAATTACGTCGACGTAAATTTTATAGGCGAGCAGAAGCAGTCGATTCTTCTCGAGTTACCAGCCGAGTAAAGCCGCTGACAGCTTCCAACCCAGCGAGGGTGAGCTAATTTGTCTGGCCCTGTCGGCTGTCCTTGACATGCTGCCTCAACTCATTTTGTCTTAGAGACGTTGTTAGCTGCACGAGCCGCTTGGACGGTAGTTTTTTTTCTGTCTGGCAACGGCTCGCGCCCTCTCGCGTGTGGTTATTTCTTTACCCGCGTCTTCCGCGACAAACACCTCCGCACCTGCAGGTGCAGCTGACATTACTTCACGTGAGGGCGAGATAATAGGGGCGGAGTAATCGTGCCCAGCTATCGGTGCCGGCTCCTCTGATGTGAGCAGACCCGTTACATGTCAGTCGGACGCCGTAGTAGTAAACGATGTTATCATCGACTCGCAGCCGCTGTTGCTTTTGCTTCTCTCTTCACAAGTCGATTGCAGCTAATGTTGGCGCAGCAGGGGAAGTGTGTTCCTGTCCAGCTAGCGGCAGCTCTTTTGCGTCGTATACGTGTAATGCATGTACATTTCTCAATAGTTAGCACTTACTTCCAGCAGCATCTACAACTGCGTTTCTCCCTGCGAAATCAACGTTTCTTTCGTTATTGTTATTTCAGTCTTCTCGTACGCCACAGAACGGATCGATGTAGGACAGATGGGACCGCTCTTCAATCAAGCTTACTAACACAATAAAAACATATCCAGAATAATTAATTAATTAATTAAACCTCTCTCTCTTCTCTCTCTCTCTCTCTCTCTCTCTCTCTCTCTCTCTCTCTCTCACACACACACACAAACGCACACACACACAAAATAACTGAACAAATATCAAACCAGACACACAAAACACAGACAAAAGGCGTAAGATAAACGCACAGCGACAATTGGCAACACGCTATGAAAAGTGGAAGTGAAATGTTGTAATAAATGTGGGTGAAAAAAAGTGGAAAATCGGTCGTCTGGAGTGTGGAAACCAAGTAAACGCACCTCCAGGACAACACACATGATGTGTCAACATAGGAAACCGTCAGTAACACAAACGATAATTTAATCACATGAAAATTGTGTTGCAAAAGTTGTTTCTAGCCTGAAAAACAAAGAATAACCTGAGAAAAAAATAACACGCTGACATACTTGTAATTACTACACGGTGCATTTAACACGTATAAAAACAGACATGTATTACAGTCCGCTGAAGTTCCTTGATAAATAAAAGTAGCGAAACGCGTGTGGCAAATAACAAACTGCTTTTAATTTAGGTGCTGACAAAAATGTCATAAATAATAATATTGTTAAAATAACTACGAGTTATTAACTAACATTTTATTCTTTGTGGGTTAGATGAATGTAGCTTCAACGTTACAATATTTTTCAATAAAATTAATCTGTCTCCAGTCATTGTATTTCGATGATCTGCGCGTTTCAGAATTAATACCCTACTGTAAAGGATTTTGAGGGTTGTATTTACTTTAGACTTTGACTTGGCGATTATCGTAGTAGGGCCTTTATGAAATAGTGCATCGGCCGCGCGGGCTAGCCGTGCGGTCTAGGAAGCCTTGACCCGGTCCGTGCGGCTCCCCCCGTCGGAGGTTCGAGTCCTCCCTCGGGCATGGGTGTGTGTGCTGTCCATAGCGTAAGTTAAAGTTAGATTAAGTAGTGTGTAGGCTTAGGGATCGATGACCTCAGCAGTCCCATAAGACCTTACCACAAATTTCCAATTTCCAAATAGTGTATCGGATAAAGTTTAGCGCAAACGCAATTGCAAATATAATAAAAACGATTATCTTCCTAAAAATTTGTCGTCTGCACTTTTCGCGATTTTTCATAACCTAGGAATAATAAACAAAGTTTACTGGAACGGTTTTTACTATTAACTGCTTCAACTTTACACTAACGTGATTGTGATTTTACTATCTAAATGTTGAATAACTTGATTTTTTGAAGTGTCACCTATAGCCCTTTAATACTGGATGAAAAAGATAATTTCGATTTCTCCCCTCACTAATGCAAACTTGAGAGATGCTACTTTAGTCGTACACAGCTGGGTCGAATCCAGCAGGTGGACGATATTACCACAGCCAGTATTGGGTCGGCACTGGATTGACAGTTGGTAACAGGAATTTCGTGATCACCAGACTTTGCTCAAAATTATTGGGTTACATCCCAAACCGCATTACAGTGTCTCATGGACACACTGATGCTGATCCATCAAGTTCAACGTCCTCCCCCCCCCCCCCACCCCTCGTTGTTGTTGGCGTTTCGAACCTCACAACGTTTCTCCTCCTCCCTTTCTGTCATCCTTAAACACACACGTCTCTGTACGCTGGACAAGCATTCATGACTGTCATACTGTCATCGACACGATAACACATGCATAGTGGTAGGTTGGCAGTACGAAAGCACCTTCACTGGACCTTGCTCTGGACTGCAATGTAGAATTCTCAGATATGTCTCCACGCTGAGTATCGCAGTGACTTTGACAATGATGCAGACGAATAATGACGATATACTGATTTTATGTGGAAGTTGACACCTGTGGTATTTAGTGCTTACAAGGGAAAAACTTCCTAATGTTTTGCAAAATTGTATTTATTTCATCACGAACCGGCTTTCGACTTCTTGTGCCATATTAAGGTGACAATTGAAAACCTCAAACACAGATAAAATGACGTGCGACTCACACTGATATTATTGACACAGAAGATAAATATGATGACGAGTGGAGTATTTACATGGGAAGTATTACTGTTGTGTCGCGCAGAAAAGTCACGTTAACTGAAAATGGAAACTAAATATTTCTTGTAACTAAATCACAATTTAACAGAGGGTAAAAGGAAAATGAGTTTAGTAATTAAATACTAAGCTGGTATTCTGTGTCATACGTTCGTTGACTCCATGTATTTCCAGTAGGGTCAACTTCCTGTTTCTCTTAATAGAACGTAGCTTGACATTCTACATGATATGAGTGATTTCCTCTTACAAGATGATCGGCAGAAGTTGAATATGAGACAGCGAAACCTATCTTGAATTTGAACTACAATACTATCACTTGTCCTAATATTCGACGTAGTGTGAACAGAAGCAAACACTGCGTCTCGCTGGTCTGAAATTCAGCGTTACGGTGGGCTAATGGAGGACTCGAACATTGGACTCCAGAGACCCCTCCACTTGAGAGTGCAGCTGCAGCTTTTGGCACCGTCTCCTGTCTGCATATGATATTTTCTAGGTCTCTAAAAAGCAGCTTCCTTATTTCTTCCCGACAACAAAACGCGTCGATCGATCTCCTTAAAAGTTACTACAGCCCGGAAATGGCATAATTGTTTGTTTGATGAAATATCTCGTCAAGAAGTGGCGAAATGTCAACAAGTTAATGAACTGAATTTCTTCCCATCTTTTGTGTCGTCCTGATGTCACTTCTAACACACCAGTTGGTGCTTATTTAATCACCAGCTAGGCTCGCATGACAGGTCATGTGAAAACTTTAAAAAACAGTCGCCGAAACCAGTCGCCAACTTTACTCTAACTTCTGAAGCAGGTTAGAGATATTTTTTCACGCTTTTAGGAAAGCCAGGAGACGCGTAAATGGCGAAGTATTCCTTTTAACAAGCTCCTAGTGCCTACCATCCGCTGAGAGAGTTCTGTCTTCTGGAACGAACGCTTTCTTACCTCGACTGTCCCGCAGACCGTGCCGTGAAGTAGACAGTGGCCTCTTCGGCTGCTACCTGGCGAAACGTCTTCCATCCCCGACATGGGCAGTCCATTATACCTGCACTTCTTATTCCTATATTTCTGCGAGTGGCCGGCATTCCTACGGCTCCGTGGAGTCTGTACAACCCCAAATCCAAGGTTTTAACCGCCTGCCACCCTGGTTACTGAAGAGGCCCGGAGTGATTTTAGATTTATTGCAGTACAAGAGAGATTGCACTCCTGCCACCGTTTTTAATGCAGCATTTTCTGACATTTTATCTGAGCACCACGACTATGTAGCTATTTTTACGGATGGGTCGAAACAAGCGGATTCTGTTGGTTGCTCAGTTGTTTTTCCGGATCGTGTCCTCAAGGTCCGACTGCCTCAGACTCTTACTGTCTTTGATGCAGAATTGTTTGCGATATTGCAGACACTGGAGCACATGAGACATTCTTCCTCTCCTAAATTTCTTGTCTGTTCCGATTCACTCAGTGCCCTTCACTCATTGCAACGTTTGTATCCAGCAGACAAAATTGTCCAGACCATCCAGGATGCCCTCCTCCGACTACAGCGACTGGGGAAGGTTGTAGCTTTCTGCTGGGTTCCGGGGCATGTCGGCATTGCTGGGAATGAAAGGGCAGATCTCGCAGCCAAGGAGGCGTGTCTCGCCCCACAAGTATCTCAGTGTGCTATCCCCTTGCACGCACTCACCTCGCTGTTGAGCTCACGAGTCATGCGTCGGTGGGAGGATGAGTGGCTGGAAGTGACTGACAATAAGCTCCGTATAGTCAAGCCCACAACACGTGTGTGGTGTACTTCCTTTCAGCCTCATCGACGGGACGAGGTTCTCCTCACTCGGCTTCGAATAGGCCACAGCCCTATGACGCATGGCTTCCTGCTCCGGCGAGAGGACCCTCCAATGTGTGGTGCTTGCGGCGTCCAGGTCACTGTGCGCCACGTTTTATTGGATTGCGTTTTATTTTCTGATCAGCGGGTCGCGGCTGACTTGCCAGCGGACCTGCCATCTCTTTTAGGCAACACTCGGACGAATGTGGCTAAAGTTTTAAAGTTCTGTGCCCTGTCAAATGTTTTTACAAAGATTTTAGGGAGAGGATTTTAATTTGCTCACTGTGTGACAAGCTCGCCCATATTTTATGTAAGTGGCCAGACAATAACAATTTCCTGTGACATTCTTGTTGCTATGTTTCCCCTTTCCTTAGGTTTTACTTTCTTATGTAGCATTTTCCTTCTTTTCCTGCTTTCTTTGAGTGTGTGCTTTAGTTTTCTTAGGTCTGTCCACATTCGTTCCTTTTAATGTGCGTCAGGGCGCTGATGACCTCGATGTTGAGCGCCCATAAGCCCCAACACATTACCACCCGGTGATTCATTTCACGTGTCTCATATTCACCACACTCGTCACTTCTGAAGCTCGCCCTTAAAGCAAATTGGCATGCCCAGTACCATACTAGATTACAGAAAGTTAACGAGAGGAAGTGAAATTAGATCATACCATCACTATGATAACATTACTTCCGTTAAACTAATTCATCTCCCCTCCAGTTGCATAAGTAATGAAAGGAGGCCAGCAAAAGGCTTGTCAACTTTCAATATTCCTCGTTCAGTGCGCGTATGGAATAGGGTAGAAAATAACTAGTTGTTGGGTCATGGGGTTGTCATCGAAACGCCTTAAGAATCTCACCTGTGGCACTGCTGTACAGAGTGATGGAACTTTCTGCACCTCTCAGGTATACCAGTGCTCATGAGGTTAGAGTGAAAGTAAAACAACGGGAGACGAAGTGGATAATTTTAAGAGCAGTTGAAGTCATAGAATACAGAGAAATTTATGATATAAAAAGAGATACCCAGACAGCTTGGTTGTACAATAAGGTCAATAAAGATTCATCGACTCGTATACCAGTCTGTGACAAAGTTTTCATCTGTGAGAAAGTTTCTGAATCTTACCTCTTCTAACCATTCTTCTCGTGGTCCGACTATAGGGATACAGGTAGCATCAGAAAACTTTGTCGCGATATAGAAATGGAAAGGTGGTCTGGATTACTTCCATAACTAAGAATCATAGCTTTGTTACCGCTACAACTATTACGACTCATCGCTTTACTACGCCAGTAAAATTGGTGATGTCGAATCGAATGTGGATAGGAGTGGGATGTGCAGAAAGATTCTGGAGGAGTGGGCCTACAAAACTTCTTGTATGACTGTGGATAGGAAGCACCGAGGAATTTCTGTTAAGTGAAAGTCACAAATGGAATGACAGTCATCAATGGTACTAGCATGGTTTGGCAGAAGGACAGTGCACCTACACTGAACAACACGCAAGATTTGTTCGAAGCACTTTTCGCCACTTCCTGTACAGCGGCTTGTGGAGTAATGTTCAATGACGGTCAGCTAAATAGGATTAACAGGTGTAGCATTGTATAGGTGGGGATAAGGTGAGTATAAAGTAAGGCAGTGTGGAGGGTTTTGTAGAATTTTGGGAGTACGGAATTTTAAGAATATATATCGCCACATTTCCTTCCGCCAGGAGGCGCGTTGGAGATGTGGCGCAGAAACTGGTGAAGAGCAACGTCTGATGTAAATATCTATTTGTTAAGGTCGCTTCTGTGATAACTATTTCAGTAAATAAATGTGTTGGCTACATTTTTCTCAAATGCCGGGATGGTTCCTTTGAAAGGGCACGGCCGACTTCCCTCCCCATCCTTCCCTAATCCGATGAGACCGATGACCTCGCTGTTTGGTCTCTTCCCCCAAACAACCCAACCCAACCCCTCTACCTAGCAAATATTGTATACGATAATGATGCGGTCCGCGCTCGATATTCTGTCAGTCATCCGGCACACCGTGAAAAAAGTTTGATGACTTCTGGTCTTAAGTTACCTCCATAGATTCTCGGCATCTTATATTGTCACTTACCCATTTCTTTTTGAGCAATTAAAAAATAATTGCTTTGACGTCTTTCGATCTATTTCATTTTATTGTTATAACAACATGAACAAAACTGTAGTCCAAGAATATTTTTTGCCTAATTGCAGGCTTTTTACGTAACTGTACAGACATATTTGTCCAGTTTGTGATGTAAAAGGCTTTCTGTATTGCAACTGACATCCTAGTTTGTACTGAACAATACCTCTGTTCACATTATGTGCATCCCGACTCTGTAGCTCGGTTTACAATACATTATTATTTCCGCACAAAGTCGCCAAGCTATTTTCGTTTATGTTTATTGACGATAGCACTTTGGCTGAATAATATTACGCTGATAATACAAGGCTTCCCCTGTTTTAATCATATATGCCTCATCACGTTCCTAAGCTCGTTTAGTGCTTTTTGCTATTTAGTGCTTTAGTGCATTTAGTTCTTTAGTGCTATTCCACGATTTACCGTGCGCAAGACGGAGATTGTCCAGAAGCAGCTGCATTTGGCACCCCATCGTCCTGACGTCCGGGCCAGTTTCGCCGGCTACTGCAGCGGGTGGCCTACGGTGCCGGCGCCGCACTTGCCGCAGAGCGTGCGTCGAGCGAACAGGCAGGCAGCTAAGCGGAGGCTGTGACGGGCATAACGGGACGCTGTGTGCCACTACCGGAACACCGCAGCTGCAGCAGGGGCTGCGCGCCGACACGTTCCCAGCGTGCAGCTCTCCTGGACACGCACCGGTGCGCCTGGAAGCGTAGCCTAGCGTGCCGGCAATCTGCCCGCCTCCAGCACGCGGCCGCCTCCAGTGCCGAGTAAACGCGCTGCAAAGCTTTCCGCTTCGTCAGAGCTCCAACAGCCAGCACGGCGATAGCCGCAGGTGCGAAATGGTCGTAAATGTAAGCAGTAAATCCTCCCGTAACTGGGTCGCACTCCGCAGTATCCACTGCGATAGGTGGCGCACGATTGTTTACTTATCCATTTAATCGCTCGGATCACAAAGGCAAACCTCTAAAGCCGGGTTTATCCTAGGAGCAAGAATTTTCGCTGCGTAGTACGTAATGCGCACGGCTCAGTGCGTCGTTTCTTCGACAGTGACAAAACAGTCAATCTGCCGTCGGACAGAGCGCAGTGCGTAGCGCACCTGCGCTTCACCCCAACCATGAGAGGCCACCTGTTCTGACGAGTCTGATGCGTTGTACTCTGCGCTCTAGCGAAGCAATTACGCCAAGTACGTCAAATGGTGCTAAAAAAAAGCCAGACAGCGAAAGTTTTGTAGAAGTATTTTTGTTAGGCTTTCTATACGTTTTCGAGGGCGCTGAATCCGGATTTTCTAAGTCCTAGCAAAATATCGGCCTAGAAATTGGTCAAAAATGGAAAAAAACCTCAAAAAAGGAGGTTCCTGGTGTTTCGCTTATAATTCCGAAACGACACAGTTTTCGGCAAAGTTGACTGTTTATAAAAATAAAGTCCATAAAATTTCACATAAAATAGTTCCCAGTGACTTTTTTCGTCAGACAAACCGTATCACGTGTAGTGCGTATTGACGTTAGAGCGATTGCAAAGCTGAGGAGATCTATCTCACAGGCTTCCCCCGCGCTCTTGCTACTTGTTGCACATACACTGCCGAATTCCATCCTCCGGTAGTATCACGATCACGACGTTATTGGAGTGGTTGGTAGTTGTGCAATTCGGTGCCGAGGAAAACCAACTGTTAACTGAGGCATTGTCAAAAATATATTGTTAACTGTTTTTCTGAACTTCGCGTAATCCTGGAACAAATAACCCTCTTCTTCAACGTCGATGTTACATTTAGTTACCTAGGAATTTTCGTTTCTCCCACGTGATCATCAACACTGTATAGTACAAGGTGGTCAGAAACAGCCGGAAAAGCTTTTAAGGGTGATGCAGAATAGGTTATGCTAAGAAATAATTTTAAAGAAAAAAAGTCAGTATGTTCCCCAGTTTTGAGTTAATTAGCATCGAAGTTAGCTAATCACGCCGTTGCGCGTGCAAATACAAGCGGCTCACCACACACACTTAGTGTCAGTGGTTCTCATAGTATAACTGATAGCGCACGAGACTGCTCAGCCTTTCGTTCGGGTTCGATCCTTACTACCATTCATGTCCAATTTTTGTTTCGATCTCTTGTTTAGTTTTAGGAAACTAAAGGAAGAACACGTTTGACGACGCTGTTTCCGTCGGGCCGCTTAAATTTGCGCGCGCAACACCCTGATTGTCCAACCTGAATGCTAATTATCACGGACACGGTGCTACGTATCGATTTCTTTCCAATCAGTTACGTCTCAGCCCAACATACCCTGCAACACCCTCACAAGCCTTTGAGACTGTTTCTGACCACCCTGTATATTAACCCTTCAAAAAAATTTTAAAAAAATTTTGATTACCTGTCGTCGCAAAACGCCCTGTCGTCTTCCTAGGAAAAACAGACTTAAGCTGGTCTACGGATGCCATCAACAGACTAATAACTTTTAAGTTTCCGATTGGTGCACTCTTTCTGATAATCTCCAGTACTGTCACAAGAGTGATCTTTTCGTGTTGCCAGTGTGGGGAGGGTGTGGTGCGTGGCTTTCACACAAGATTTTGTTCTGTTAAAACTACTGACGCACCCTTCTCACGCAGACATCTCACCACATACATCACTGTTGTTGTTTTACTCAGTAATTTGAAGACTAATTTGACCTGTCCTGTGATTGTCTGTTCGTGCCCATGACTACTGCAACCTGCAGCCATTTGAACCTGCTTATTGTATTCATCCATTGGTCTCTCACTGCTGTTTTTACTTCTTCCGCCGTTCTCTCTCCACACACACACATACACACACACACACACACACACACACACACACACACACACACACACATACACAAACATTTTTTTCCGCAGTTCGGTTCAGTACCTGCTCATTAATTATGGACTAGTCATCTTATCTTCAGCATTCTTCCCTAGCACCATATTTCGAAAGATTCTATTCTGTTCGTGTTTGGACTGTTTATTGTTTACGTTTCGCTTCAGTACAAGACTATACACTCCAAAGAAATACTTTCAGAAAAAAACCGCCTTACAAATTTATATTCGATGTTAACTCATTTCTCTTTTTCAGAAATAATTTTCTTGCTGTTACCAGTCTGCAGTGAATATCCTCTCTACTTCAGCGGTCGCCAGCTATTTTGCTGCCCTGTAGTTTCTCAATTGCTAATTTAGTTCTCTTTTGTTGATATTCATCTTACAACCTATTTTCAAGACAATTCCCATTCCGTGTCACTGATCTTCCAAGTCCTGTGCTGTCTCTAGCAGAAGTGCAATATTATCGGCAAACCTTAACGTGTTTATTTCCTCCCCCCCCCCCCCCCCCCAACCTTAATTCTGAGTACAAATTTTTCCTAGGTTTCCTTCACTGCTGCTCATAGCACAGTTTGCATAACATCTGTCATAGGATACAAACGTGCCTCTCTGTCATGTCTTTGGTCTCTTACAACTGCAGTCTGGTTTCTGTACAACTTTTAGATAACCTTCCGCTCCCTGTATTTTGTACCTGCTACATTCTGAGTCGCTTTCACCTCTTTTCTTTCGCGTTTCTGATATCTGACGGACTAATAATCTCGTCGTTAAGTCCCATTACCCCACATTCATTCAGTACCGTAAGAAGCGACGAGCAAAACGGAGGCGAACCGAAGGAAACGGAGCAGTCGGTCACTAGACCGCAAGCAGAGCTGCTCAGCCAGTGCGGACCTACCGGCTAGTCCTCATAGAACAGGTAATTCCGGTACTGTCGTGGGAGTCGATGGTAAGACGGATGAGGCGCTCACTGATGTTTTCGAGTCTACTTAATATGCCACGTAGAGAGCTTTTGAACTTTTATTGCGATAAGAAATTATATTTAAATCTGTCAATATGAGGATCGGATGGGCGACGTTTTTGAATGGAGAATTAAAAACTTCATTTATCAGGGGAAATTATAATTATTCATGAGTTACTTCGGTTTTCAAGGACAGGAAAATCGTTTTAAATGCACAGAGTGTACCAGAAAAGTTGTGACAAACTTCGAGGGGCTGTAGAGGGCGTCTTGAGGAACAAATCAAACATACGAACCCGTGCCCAGGAACGTCATCCAACGAAACTACAGAGGGGCGATGTTATAGGCGCCAGCGCCTAGCGGTAGGCCACCCCTTCGGCAGCAAACATGACTTTGTGGTCTGACGGACTATAGGTGGAACGTCTCACTATGTTGTTTGTTATTCAGCTATCGCGACTGATTGCTACTATCGCCATTGGAGAAGATGCAGCTAGCTGCGCGTAGAAAGATCTTGTCTCCTATGAATGCAGTGCTCTGCAGCCTTGGTGGATGATGGTTTCAGACATGGGATCCATCTGCAATTCATTGTTCTCCTGCAACCCTCTAAAATCTCGAATGGTTTTCGGCATACAGGAGAAAAATAAACTGCAGAGGAAACCCGTCTCCAAAACCGTCATCCACCAAGGAAAGGAAGAATTCCTTTATAGGAGACAAGGTGTGTCTACACAGCTGCCTAGCTCCATCTTCTCCATCGGCGATCGCGGCAATCACTTGCGATCACTGAATAGCAAACGACATTGCGAGACGTCAACATACAAAGTCACGTTTCACGCCAAAGGGTCGGTCTACCGGCAGGTACCAGCGCCTGTAACTTCGACGCTCAGTAGCATCGTTGGATGGCGTTTCCGGACACGGGTTCCTGTCCTCAGTTTGTTTCTTAAGGCAGCCTCTGCAGCCCCTCGAAGTACGTCGCAGCATTTCTGGGACACCCTTTTTTTCTCATAGCCAATTATGTTTTTCTTGTAACGGATAAAAACATATATTTCGTTTTTAATTCATTTGCTTTACTATCTATTATTTTATTAGTTTTTTGTTCTGCTAACAGGAATACTTATAGTATTCCTGAAATTGAAATTTAGTTCCTATCAACAGAACTTACCACACAACCTTCTAGTCTCATCCTCCTAGGCAACAAAATCAGTATGTTCCACTAAAGTTAAAACCGATTTTTATACACGTGTCAATGTTACTCGCATACATTAGAAGATAACAACACATTTTGAACAAATTCCTTCTTATGTGCATTTATCATACTTAATAAGCATACATAAATGTGAAAATCCTAATTGTTTTTCTATGCAAATATTTCATAAATTTCTGAGAGAAGTAAAGTTCACCTTTACTACCCACCCATAAAAAGTTTCCATATTTCATATTCAACTGGAGGAAGTCGGTAAGCACTGGCATACATGCAGGTCAGAAAATACAGAATACTGCATCTTTCACGCACTTCACTGTGGTTTGTATAATATGGACGCAGATATATATTACAAACATAAAAAGTCTGGTATCTATATTTTTTACAGTGTGTGCTTTGCAAAAGATCGGACAAGACGGAACGAAAAGTGAATTGCTCAACTACACTTGCTTCAGAGCTTTGCGAATAGGTCACATAGGTGTGAAAAACATGTTCGTCACTTGCACGATAGACTGTATTTCAAAGCTATCATTGGCTGCATTGTCGTTGGAGGCTACACTTTGTACTAATATGGGTCTTTGAGCAGCCTGTAACTGGTACTTCAGAATCACTTCAGTTATTGATCAATAAATGTAATCATTTCAAGTCTCCGTATGTATTGTTTCTCAATAAATTTCGAGTGAATAGGAAATCTCTGAAATATTGTTGTGAAAATAATTTATTGACCGGCACAATCACATTAATTTCAAAACAAAATTGCCAATTTCGTGCGTTGTCGGCCATCATCAGATCACAAAAGTAATGCCTTAGTTCAGTCGCACCCCTACGAAAATCACACTGTCAAGGCATGATGGGTATGTTATATCAGCATGACGGGTCTCTTGCACATTCTAGTCGTCAGGTGACACATTACCTAAACCTAACATTTTCCGGAAGATAGATCAGCACGAATGATCACATCTCTTGGCCACCAACGCTCCGGACCGTACCCCTGTGGGTGTCAGCTTCTGGGGATGCAGGTGGCTGAGCGGTTCTAGGCGCTACAACCTCAGATGTTAAGTCCCATAGTGCTCAGAGCCATTTGAACCATTTGAACCTGGGTATGCAGCGCAGCAGCAGAGCAGCAGGAGAAATCAAATTTCGCCCAAGCCCAATGCAAGGAAGTTCAGCTACAGTAAGCACATCATACTTTATTTTGAATGATTGTGTACCGCTCAGTGCAAAGCGGTGACACAACAATACAAAACAAAATTTTCTTTAGGAGACGGTGGACGAAAATAAAGTTGCTGAATGGTAGAAAAGAGCGTAGCATTCAAAAACTGTATTGTGAAACTTTGATTCCTTAACAATTACAGTAATCTTTACGGAAATCACTTCTTGTTGAAAATACGCAAGGTGAACAAAAAAGGTCGCATTTTGTACGTTGATAAATTCAGACGAAGTTACTGTATCCACTGTTATTTTCTATTGGCTTTATTTGTCTCATGGACGAAACAAAATGGTCGTTTACCTCTGTAAGTAGTCCATGCTACGTCTTAATATTTAAATAAAGGTAACAGTGACAGGTTTAAATTGGATACAATTTCATGCTTTAACTGAAAAAAAAAGTTTGGCGAGTCTGCATATCCGCTCCCTACAGCACCGCTCCGTCTCGCTGAGCTAATGGGCAGCTCGGGCACAGTGCAGAGCTGGCGATACCTTTTCTTGCCCTCAATACAGGCAGTCACATAATCGTTTTCCTAAATCGCGCTTCTGATTAACCTGTTGGAGAGGCTGGGTTTTGCTCGATAAACTTTTGTCGTGAACTGAGATGCGGAATCTCATGCCGACCGACAAGTGCGGCAATTTTTCTTCACCCTGTGTAACTCTGTATTCAAATTAGTTAAAATAATGGTAAAGGAGTGATGGACCTGTAACTATTGAGTGCAACCCATAATTTTGCTTAATCCCGTCTCAGCAGTCAAGCTTACTAACCCGAAGCAATAGAGAAAATTCATGAAAAAATTTGCCTTTTTCAAACTCATCATAAAATACGCACGAGCAAGCAGTGCTTCAAGAGTGTTACATGATTATCTTCACACTTGTTAAATCAGTCTTTACAAATTCGTATTTCCAAAAAGCAACATTTTTTGGGTTTGCGCTCTGTGTTCTGCTAGTTGTATCCAGACCGCTCAGCACCATGTCCAACATTCAACTCTCTCACTCGCTTCTCAACGAATGTATCCCAGGCAACGATAATGTTACTAACAGCTGAAGATCAATCGCTTGTAATCAGAATCTCTGTGGAGTAACACATCGACTATTGAACACTTATGTTTGAAAAATATCCGGCGTAGAGATATGAAGTATCATTGAATACCATTGAATATAAAAAATAAGCTAGTAACCTTACACCGTTACCACTAACAATGCCAAATCGGATAAGAACCATGCCGACCCCGCTTACTTACAGGATAAGGTCAAAAGAAAAAGAAGAAGGAAGTACAGGGGGTAGACAAAGTAATGTGAACAGTGCTAGTAATGGGATCGTATCTGACGGTCAACAACGCAGGTAGGGCACGTGTCGCGCTGGACTATGTGTGTTCAGTACAGACTAGGCATCAGTAGAGGTTGTTTACGTGTAGTGCACAGGCCGAGGTCGACGTGCAGTGGAAGACCTAACAGGGTTCCATAGATGGCAGTTTGTGGAGGCCCGGTTAGCTGGAGCATCAGTAACCAAAACAGCCAACTTATTGAATGTTTCAAGAGCAACTGTTTTAACAGTCATGACAGCGTACACAAAACATCGAAAGACTTTATCGTGTAAATGTAATAGTGGGCGCAAATCGAAACTAAATGGCAGAGATCGTGGTACGCTAACACGAATTGTGTCAAAACAACACAAAACTACGGCGATTAAAGTGACTGCAGAGCCCAGTAGCCATCTTCGAGACCCCGTATCTATCGACACTGTCAGCCGAGAACTCCTTAAAGCGAATATTCATGAACGAGTTGCTATATCGAAACGATTAATGACAACAACCAGCGCAAAGAAGCGTAAAACATGGTGTCAGGAGCATAAATCCTGAAAGGCTGGTCAGTGGAAACACATCAAATGGTCCAAAAAGTTAAAAGTTTTCGTTATTTACGACATCGGGCCGCACGTCTGGAGAACGGCGAAAGAAGCCTACGATCCTGATTGCTTGATTCCAACGGTTAGGCGTGGAGGTGGATGTGTAATGGTTTGGGCAGAAAAATGGTTCAAATGGCTCTAAGCACTATGGGACTTAACATCTGAGGTCATCAGTCCCCTAGACTTACAACTACTTAAACCAAACTAACATAAGGACATCACACACATCCATGCTCGAAGCAAGATTCGAACCTGCGACCGTACCAGCAACGCGATTCCTGACTGAAGGGCCTAGAACCACTCGGCCACAACGACCGGTGTGTGGGGAGACATATCATGGTATTCTGCTGGTCCCATTATTACTCGAAAAGACCGTGTTACAGCCAACGATTATGTGAATATTACAGATGATTCACATGTTGTTCCCCAACAACGATGCCCTATTCTAGGACTTTAGTGCACTCATTCACACAGCTAGGACAGTACAATCGTGGTATGAGGAGCATGCAGCCGAATTGCAGCGTCTTCCCTGGCCAGCGCAGTCCCCGAACTTGAACATTATCGAACCCTTCAGGGCCGGCGGGAGTGGCCGAGCGGTTCTAGGCGCTTCAGTCTGGAACAGCGCGACTGCTACGGTCGCAGGTTCAAATCCTGCCCGCCGCCTTCGGTGGCCGTGCGGTTCTAGGCGCTTCAGTCCGGAACCGCGGGACTCCTACGGTCGCAGGTTCGAATCCTGCCTCGGGCATGGATGTGTGTGATGTCCTTAGGTTAGTTAGGTTTAAGTAGTTCTAATTTCTAGGGGACTGATAACCTAAGATGTTAAGTCCCATAGCGCTCATGCCATTTGAACCATTTGAACCAAATCCTGCCACGGGCATGGATGTGTGTGATGTCCTTAGGTTAGTTAGGTTAAAGTAGTTCTAAGTTCTAGGGGACTGATGACCTCAGAAGTTATGTCCCATAGAGCTCAGAGCCATTTGAACCATTTTTGAACCCTTCAGGACGGTATTAAAGCACAGACTTCGGAGCAGATTTCCGCCTCCCTCGTCACTACAAGAATTAGAAGAGGTTCTGATCTAAGAGTGGAATAACATTCCACTGGAGACTATACAGTCATTATATGCCAGTATTCCAAGAAGAATGGCAGCCGTATAATGGGCAAAAGGGTGTCCATCCACATATTACTAAACCATTCCCAAGTAAGTACAGGTGTTCACATTATTTTGACTATTCCCTGTACAGTGGACGAGTGTGAAGCAAGCTCGCTGGGCGTTCCGAGCCAAACCCGGATGGAAGAGCAGCACAGTGCCGAGAGGTAGGGAGGGAGTAGTGGCTGCCCGCGGATATCTGCCGGACACGGGCTGTGGCCAGCCTATCGCGGCAGCTTCCCTCAACAGCGTCCCATTAAGTGGCTGTTCGTGAGCGAGACCGCTCCACCGTAATTTCACACGTCTTTTCCGCCGGTCCCCGTAATTGAAATAATATTCTCGATTAATCTGAGTGAGCGGCGAGGGGACTGCAGTGAGCGTGCGCGCGTAATGGCAGTCAGCAGGCCCGCCTAACTTGGCCGTGTTTGCTCGTGCGCACGAGCGAGCAGGTAATGGGCGCCGCTTCCAGGAACTTCCGGCGCTTCCCGGAACACCGCCCGAGATAGCCAGTCGCGCACCCGTGCTCCACTCACGAGCACCGCCGTCCCTGGACTCCATGAGATGCACTCGTACTTAACTGCAGTCTCAACGTCATGGAACGAAAAAGAACCTTAAAAAACTCGACAATGCGTTTCGAACCCGTCATTCACACTGACCCCCAACGCAACGCAACGGGACGTAGCGGAATGGGTCGTCAACGTTGTGGATCTCGCCAAGAATGTTTTGTTATTTTTGCTGGTGGGGGGAGAGAGGTGTCCTCTGCTAACATCGGAAGTTAACCTATTGTCGCTACACTAATTCGTATTATACTACTGGGTCTGGTGCATTTGTATCTTACTATTTCACTCTTTCTTTTATTCTCGTGACACACTGCGAAGATTCAAAATGGCCTTCGATATTCTTCCACAACAGAGGTCAAGTATCGGAAAGCGAAAAAGATTAGGTTTAAAAGTACCTGAACAAACAAAATACTTGCACTGCTCGTAAATAAGAAAATAAATTTAATGGTCAAACGGAAACGAGAAAGGTATACAAAAATAAGTATACTGTTTATTATTTCAAACGTAATTGCAAGAACTGTGAATACATTTGTCCCACTGCGAGACAAGACGGTCAATGCCGTCATCGAAAAACGTTTGTAGTTGCCTACGGAGTCATGACTGTACCCAGGCGTGCAGTTCTTCATCCGAAGTAAACTGACGACCATGAATGTCTTTCTTCAGGGCTCCAAAAATATGGAAATGGCATGGGGTGAAACCAGGACGGCATTGAGAATGTATAAGGGCTTCCCAGCGAAACTACAGTGCAGTGGAAATAACTTTCGAAACATGTGGGCTCGCACACCTGGGTGCAATCATGGTTACGTAGGCAACCGAAAAAACTGGTGATGTCATCGGTCCCTAGGCTTACACACTACTTAATCTAACGTAAGCTAACTTACGCTAAGGACAACACACACGCCTATGCCCGAGAGAGGATTCGAACCTCCGACGGGGGGAGCCGCACAGACCCCGACAAGGCGCCCTTGACCGCGCGGCTACCCCGCACGGCTTTCATGAAGGCATTACCGTCTTGTCCCAAAGTCGATAAACATATGAACAGTTATGGCGATTAGTGTCTCATTTTCATTTGGCTGTCCCTTATAGGTGAAAAAATTGACACGAAAAAATGTTTCTTTAATAGCTAAAAACTCAAGCTTAATTGAAGGAGAAAAATGCTGCCGTTTCCGAACACATTTGGTACTTAGGAAGATAACAAAAAATAATGGCTAAGGTAATAGGGATCTCTATACAGAGTGGTGAGAAAACAATCTGAAATGCTTGTAAGATGTTGCAGGGAAGGTTATAATGATTAATACAAAGAAAAAAATTCGATACCTTGCGCCATTTACGAATTAATTAACACTGAAGTTAACCAATTAGAGCATAGGGCACAAAAATTCAAGCCGCCCGTCAGAGACGGTGTCGCAAAACGTGTTCTTCGTTTGGTTTCCCAAAACCGAACAACAGAACGATACAAAAACTGGACATGAGACGATAGTAAGGATCGAACCCGAGCCAAAGGCTGAGAAGTGTCGTGCGCCATTATCTACGCTTCGGGAGCAACTGATATTAACTGTAACTGGCGGGTGGTTTAAATATGCGAGCGAAACGGCTTAATTGACTAACTTCAATGCCAAGTAAGTAGGAAATGGTGTATCTTATTGATTTTTTCTTAATAATTACTTCTCAGCACAATCTGCAGTGCAGCACCCTAAAGCATTTTAGACTGTTCCTGACTACTCTGTATCGCCTTCCGAACATCGTTTGCTGTGTTTATATGCGTATATTTTCTCGAGCAAATGAATATCAACGTGTTAGAATGTTTGAACGACACATTTCATATTCTTTCACATCTTACCAGTGTCGAAAGTTCGCCTTGCAATATTACTAAAAAAATATGACATATGGTTTCGCTTTGGCCATTAACAAACTCTTATCATTATTGGTTCCCTAATAATTATTGTACTAATTTTCAAATTTTTGCACTGCATATCATCTCATAATCTTAGTTTCGCAGTTCGCAGAAGGAGGCGCTATCTGGAAGATCACTCAGATGAGAAGGTATCGCCGTTTGCCGGTAGCGGTGGCGTCTTTTCGGCTGATATCCTAACGCTGAGACTGAGCAGCGCCAGAGGAGAAGCGAGTTAGCTCCACAGTGAGAAGGCTCAACAATAATTCAGCCACCTTACGATTGGTGTTTCTTACCGCCACTGTATTTCTTTCCAGACTGTGACTGGTGTGTGTACCAAACTAGGGTGACATCGTTCCAGGGGTTTAGGGTGACCTTTTCAACTGTGGCTTTGCCCTTGTACGCACATTTCATGGGTATTTGTACACATATTTCACTTCTAAATCCTGCAAATTCCGCCCTGCTCAATATTTATGACGACGTACTTCCTGAACTATGTCCTGTACATTAATACAATTTTGCAGATATATACAGAGGGATATGTGAATACTGTGTGCGAAATGTCTTGTGAATAGAGTTAGAAGTAAAGAAATAATAAATCAAAACGTCATGCATGATCCGGTAGCTTTCGCGCAATCAGTGTCTATGACGTCATATCTCCTGAGCTATTCGTATCGAACAACGATATAATTTTTCTGGGCGTTCAGTGGTATATGTGAATACTGGTCTGCAAAATGTAGCGAAAATGCAGTTAGTTGGGGGTTGGGTTGTTTGGGGGAAGAGACCAAACTGCGAGGTCAGCGGTCTCCATGGGGTTAGGGAAGGACGGGGAAGGAAGTCGGCCGTGCCCTTTCAAAGGAACCATCCCGGCATTTGCCTGGAGCGATTTAGGGAAATCACGGAAAACCTAAATCGGGATGGCCGGACGCGGGATTGAACCGTCGTCCTCCCGAATGCGAGTCCAGTGTGCTAACCACTGCGCCACCTCGCTCGGTAAGGCAGTTAGTAGTAAAGAAGTAATGAATTAAAACGTCATCCTTCATGCGGCAGTTTTACTGCATCATTTGGTGGGGTTCGTCAGCGAGTAAAAGTTTCGTGAAGGTTTGAAATTACGTGTAAAGTTTTTTGCAAGTCTCTTAGTGCTTTCGTTCTCAAATACTAGATGTTGAAAGTATGGATATTCGGGCGTCGTGGCTACTCTGCTTTTTCATCCCCAACCCACCTCTTTGATAGGCCGGTGGTTCTTACCCCCACAGCCATTACTTCCAGACAATGAGTGGTATGTCTACCAAGTTTGGTTGAAATCGCTCTGGTGGTTTCAGTGGAGATGTGGAACATTCATACATACATACATAGATACATACGCACATCCGTTTTTATAATACGGATTAGGTTTTTCAGCCAGTCAGAATCAGGAGCAGACTATAGGCATTTTCATTGGCCATTTCCTGCTCCCACTTACAGCGTGCTGCTTTCTGCGAGTACTTTTAGGGTGTTGTATACCACTACCCGTTATGTGGAAATCACTCGACCTTGACCCAGGTTCGTATGCCCGAACCACTATCCATTAGGAGGATTAGGGGGAGACCAGCTCACTACCTCAAAACTGCAGAAAATCGCTTTCCTAGCGTACACGGTAGCCACAGGAACGAGCAAACGGGCAAATCCAGAAACGATCTGCAACAACGGCTCTCGTATTTCGGGCAAGTGGTGTGTGGTTTGTCCCAAAAGCCTTGACTTCCAAGAAAAATAACGGCGCGTGGATACCTGACACATCTTGACTGTAATGCAAAACGTGGACAGTTCTTTTCTGGAAAAAATCATCACAGATGGTCAGACTTGGTGTTATCGATACGAACCTACCACAGAATGACAAAGTGAAGTACGGAAATTCACGTGACCGGTCAACGTTTTGACCACATAACCGACATATAAGCCAACGTAACTCGCGAGTTGAACAACATCTCAGAGTAGGACTTTTTTGGCAGTTCACCCTGGTTGTATGAGCATTCTGTGAACTGTACTCAAGTGGAGGGAGACTTTGTAGAAAACTCGAAACACTGAAACCACCATCACACGTTTGGGTATTCTTTATTAATCCAGTCTCGATAAGTTGTCGATGAACAGGGTATGGTACATGTCTCTCTTCCGGAAAAAAATGTGTACTGTGTAGGTAACTGTGACGAGGAAATCGGTGAAGATTACACCAGCTGGAAATAATAAATTCGGGTCTATCTCGGGTCAACGCAATTTTTCAGGATTGTTCAATTGAACCATAGACTGATGTTTGAGACATGACATACGCTTCATCGATATACGGATGCTAGAGCAATGGAAAAATATAGTAAAGTGGCTCCGAGGAAGGATACTGGTAGATACCTACAGAAAACTGCCCCATAATGATGCAAATTTTTCTGGACCTTCTGTGAAGAAGGATGTAGGATGATAATAGAGCTACTCTTGTGCAGCACCACGCGCCATTGGATCTCAGGTGAAATGCTGCCGTTTTAGCTGAGGAACCAAACACGTTGTAGTGACAAGGTGATTGATCCGAACTGTAAGTCGGGTTATCCAAAACCTCCAGTCGAAAGCAACTCAGAATGTCCTGTGTTGCACTTTTGTATCCGGTCTTGTGTTGTCTTGGAGCTAAGTCACAGCATGTGACAATTTTTTTGTCGCTCTTTAAAATGAAGCGTCGAAAGCTCCGTAAAGCGTCGACTCACAGAAAGAGGATGCACTTCCACTGCACATACGAAATTGGGCACAGGTCTGTGTCGCGCCCGCTTGACTGTCTTGTTTCCACGCTTCCTTTCTCTAAATGATGTGAATCAGTTCTGGCAAGAAATTCAGGTCTGTAGAATTAGAAGTGGGACTTTGCGCTAGGTCAGCAGTGTGAAGTGTATCGCGTCAATTAGCGATGGAAGTACGAAGTGTGAAAACAAGAAAACCAAACGATGTTGAGGCGAAAATGTGCCGAATTTTCGTAAGCGAAGTGGACGTGCATGCTCAACCTGTGTTCGGATGAGAAGCAACGCAGATTTTAGCAGAGAAGACGAGTAACTTAAAGTCCACTGAAGGTGCCATCTATACAAGAGGCGGATCACATCTGGAACGTACACTATGTGATCAAAAGTATCCGGACACCTGACCGAAAATGACTTACAAGTTCGAGACGCCCTCCATCGGTAATGCTGGAATTTCGTATGGTGTTGCCCCGCCCTCAACCTTGATGACAGCTTCCACTCTCGCAGGCATATGTTCAATCAGGTACTGGAAGTTTCTTGGGGAATGTCGGTCAGTGAGGCCTGGCATGAAGTCGGCGTTCCAAAACATCCCAAAGCTGTTCTATAAGATTCAGATCAGGACTCTGTGCAGGTCAGTCCATTACAGGGATGTTATTGCCCTGCAACCATTCCGCCACAGGCCGTGCATTATGAACAGGTGCTCGATCGTGTTGAAAGATGCCCTCGCCATCCACGAGTTGCTCTACAACAGTGGGAAGCAAGAAGGGCTTTCACAATATACATAAATGACCTGGTGGATGACATCGGAAGTTCACTGAGGCTTTTTGCAGATGATGCTGTGGTGTATCGAGAGGTTGTAACAATGGAAAATTGTGCTGAAATGCAGGAGGATCTGCAGCGAATCGACGCATGGTGCAGGGAATGGCAATTGAATCTCAATGTAGACAAATGTAATGTGCTGCGAATACACAGAAAGATAGTTCCTACAAAATAGCAGGTCAACAACTGGAAGCAGTTAATACCATAAATTATCTGGGAGTACGCTTTAGGAGTGATTTAAAACGGAATGATCATATAATGTTGATCGTCGGTAGGGCAGATGCCAGACTGAGATTCATTGGAAGAATCCTAAGGAAATGCAATCCGAAAACAAAGGAAGTAGGTTACAGTACGCTTGTTCGCCCACTGCTTGAATACTGCTCAGCAGTGTGGGATCCGTACCAGATAGGGTTGATAGAAGATATAGAGAAGATCCAACGGAGAGCAGCGCGCTTCGTTACAGGATCATTTAGTAATCGCGAAAGCGTTACGGAAATGATAGATGAACTCCAGTGGAAGACTCTGCAGGAGAGACGCTCAGTAGCTCGGTACGGGCTTTTGTCAAGGTTTCGAGAACATACCTTCACCGAAGAGTCAAGCAGTATATTGCTCCCTCCTACGTATATCTCGCGAAGAGACCATGAGGATAAAATCAGAGAGATTAGAGCCCACACAGAAGCATACAGACAATCCTTCTTTCCGCGAACAATACGAGACTGGAATAGAAGGGAGAACCGATAGAGGTACTCAAGGTACCCTCAGCCACACACCGTCAGGTGGCTTGCGGAGTATGGATGTAGATTTAGACGTAGAAAACGTCAATGTAGGCCTGTTCTATGATAGTGCCACGCAAGACAACAGGGTGTGCAAGCCCCCTCCATGAAAAACACGGCCACACAATAACACCACCACCTCCGCATTTTACTGTTGCCACTACACACGCTGGCGGATGACGTTCACAGGGCATTCGCCATACCCACACCCTGGCATCGGATCGCCACATTGTGTACCGTGATTCGTCACTCCACACAACGTTTTCCCACTGTTCAATCATCCAATGTTTACGCTCCTTACACCTAGCGAGGCGTCGTTTGGCGTTTACCGGCGAGATGTGTGGCCTATGAGCAGCAGCTTACTCGACCATGAAATCCAAGTTTTCTCACGTCCCACCTAACTATCATAGTACTTGCAGTCGATCATGATGCAGTTTGGAATTCCTGTGTGATGATCGGGATAGATGTCTGCGTATTACACATTACGACCCTCTTCAACTGTCGGCGGTCTCTGACAGTCAACAGACGAGATCGGCCTGTACGTGTCCCTTCGCGTTTCCATTTCACTATCACATTGGAAACAGTGGACCTAGGGATGTTTATGAGTGTGGAAATCTCGCGTACAGACGTATGACACAAAATCACTTGACCACAAAGCCCGTGAGTTCCGCGGAGCGATCCATTCTGCTCTCTCACGATGTTTAATGACTACTGAGGTCGCTGATATGAAGTGATTGGCAGTAGGTGGCAGCGCAATGCACCTAATATGAAAAACGTATGTTTTTGGGGGTGTCCGGGTACTTTTGATCACATAGTGTAGATAAGTGTTATACTGTAGCAAGAAATTTGAATCTGTAAAACGAATATTTATCTAGGGTAATTTGCCCCAGTGGCGAACACAGAACCCTTTGTGTAAGATTTCCATGAATGAGTTAAAATAAAATGTTTCATGGTGAGAATAAACGACATTAGTATTAAAAGTTGGAAAAATAAATAAAAATAAGTCGTTTTAATGTAATTAATTATTCTTAAAAATGTCTACAACTGTCACCAATGTATGGGAAACAAAATATTGCAAATGTAAACACAAAAATAAAATCATTCAAGACGGGAAAACAATAATTCACTGTTCTGTAGACGCCTTGTGCTTTTTGATGGTTGGTAGACTGGGCACACCGTATGGAGAATTCGGAATCGTGAAAAAAATGGGCACAAACGGCTTGTCAGAGACTGGTACCAACACGACACGTTTAAAAAGACTTCGTGCTATTGAATATAGGTAAGTTTCATTAATAATGGAACGCTATTTCATAGTTAATTCATGCACATTTTAATCAGCATTATAATAGTTCTTTCAAACTTACAAGAAGAGGATCCAAAACTGTTATGAAAAATATCTGTGTAGAACAATGTACGCTTACTTAACAACGGATTTCTCACCACTGACAAGGACAAAGCGAAAGTAGCGTGAGAAACAACACGCCAGTGTTTTCCTCTACAACAACAGAACAGTCAGCGACTGCCTAATACAGGGGGTGGGCAAAAATATGGAAACGCAAAGAAAACATAACACATTAATATGCTTAATACGGTGTACGAGAACTGTTGGCCTTCAGAACAACTTCCAGCCACCTAGAACGGAGAAATACAGCTCCTGTATAGTTTTAAAGGGATTCTTTTACCATTCTTTCTGTAAAACAGTGGCAAGTCCGGCTAACGATGATGGAGGTGGATAGCGATCAAGCACCATTCTCTACAAAGTAGACCGCAAAAGATCAGAAACATTGAGTTCTGGTGACTGTGGTGGCCATGACATGAGCGATAATTGATTCTCGTACTCGCAAAACCAATACTGGACAATTCGACCTTTGTGAACAGGTACCGTGTCATCTTGGAACAAAGCATCACCATTGCAGAACAAACATTGTAAACTGAGTTGGACGTGATCAGAGAAAGTAGTGCCCTAATCCTTGGCAGTAATGGGACCTTGCAGAGTACCCACTGGGTCCATGGAATACCACGGTGAGGCTGCCCAAATCACCACCGAACCCCTACTATGTTTCACTATTGAGACGTAAATTCGGTCAGAAGGTGGAAACAGTGTGCAGCGATACTTATCCGATTAAGTGACTTTCTTGCGCTGCTCCATAATTTAGGTTTTACGGCTTCGCCATCACGTTTTTCTGTTACGGACATTTACATCACTGATTGGAGTTTTTGTTATAATTAGCACGCTCTGGAATTCCCTGCTTATGGAGCTCCCTTCGTGTTGTTCGGCGTTTCAGGGTTCTCGTGTGCGACATTCAGTTCTGCAGTACCTCTTACAGCTGACGGCCTCATATTTTTCATCACAGCGCTCTCCTGCGATGATCACTCAACACACGTTTTCGTCCGCGTTGTGATTTTGCGGATGATGTTTCTCCGGTTTCCGTGTATGCAGTATAAGTCTTCGATGTATTGCCTCTTGAAACACCCAAGCCGGCCACGGTGGTCTTGCAGTTCTAGGCGCTCAGTCCGGAACCGCGTGACTGCTACGGTCGCAGGTTCGAATCCTGCCTCGGGCATGCATGTGTGTGATGTCCTTAGGTTAGTTAGGTTTAAGTAGTTCTAAGTCTAGGGGACTAATGACCTCAGATGGTAAGTCCCATAGTGCTTGGAGCCATTTATTATTTATTATCAACAGTCCAATGTCTGTGTTGACGGTGTCCAGGCTAGGCGTAAAGCTTTGTGTCGTGCAGTTATCAAGGGTACACGAGTGGGCCTTGAGCTCCGAAAGCCCATATAGATGATGTTTTCGTTCAATGGTTCAAAATGGTTCAAATGGCTCTGAGCACTATGGGACTCAACTGCTGAGGTCATTAGTCCCCTAGAACTTAGAACTAGTTAAACCTAACTAACCTAAGGACATCACAAACATCCATGCCCGAGGCAGGATTCGAACCTGCGACCGTAGCGGTCTTGCGGTGCCAGACTACAGCGCCTTTAACCGCACGGCCACTTCGGCCGGCATTTCGTTCAATGGTTAGCAAGGTCACACTTGTTGATGGCCCAGCATTGAAATCTGCAGCGGTTTGTGGAAGGGCTGCACTTTGTCATACTGAACGATCCTCTTCAGTAGTCGTTGGTCTCGTCTCACAGGATCGCATCGATGTCGGAGATTCGAGGTCTTACCGGACTCCTGATATTCCCGGAACACTCGTGAAATGGTCGTATGGGAAAATCCCTACTTCATCGCTACCTCGGAAATGCTGTGTCCCATCGCTCTGCGAATACTACAACACCACGTTCAAATTCACTCAAATCTTGATGACGTGCCATTGAGCAACAGTAACCGACCTAACAAGTGCACCGGATACTTGTTGTCTTATATAGGCCTTGCCGACCGTAGCTCCGTACTCTGCCTGTTTACATGTCTGTGTATTTGAATGCACGTGCCTATATTAGTTTCTTTGGCGCTTCAGTGTACGTCCTGGCGCCGGCGTCGCCTCCATCGCCGGTGAGTCCTGTAGGCGCCGTCCAATCCCGTACGTAATCGGATTGTCGGCAGGAAGCGTGCGCAGCCCGTCCTGAGACGGATCCTCTCCGTACTGCCGGCCTGAAAGCCTATCATTAAGTTCGCAACCCACAAACGTGGTGAGCTAGGGCAGGCGTTATTTTAAGTGAAAATATTCCCGGCCGCGGCCGCAGCCCATCTGGAAGGCCACGGACGGCGTGCGACCCGCCGGGGGCAGCCGCTCCTCAGGTGACGCCCCCTGCCAGCACGCGGTTGCCATCTGCCGGCGATCCCGGCATTATCTCACAGGCCGTGCGCGAAACCCGCTGTTTAATCCGTTGCGCACGTCTCATCAATCAAGCCCGCAATCTGTATTCTTCACATCCTATATACTGCGCCTTTTCATTTTAATGGTCTGTCTTAAACAAACATCGGCGTATTCCCTTCTTTAATTGCCCTATCACAGCCGCATCGCATCACTTACGCTCTGGAACTCGAGAACGTAATTGCAGCAATATATTTCTGGCAACGAGAATTGGCCCTTTCGTACGAACCAGCGCTTTTTTGCTATACAGTTGTGTGGGGATTTGCGCTTTTTCCCACCTCTTCAGTGATGACTGTGCGTTATTATCGTATTTCCAGTGATGAGGCAGAAACAGAGTAGTGTGCCATCCCGGAGCTGCAACGGCAGGAGCAGACAGCTGAATCGAAAAAATCTGGCCAGGTGCGAGTAGGACTCGCGCAATTAGGGTTACGTACAAACTTTATTATCAATATAGACAGTTCATCCATTCCGGAAATCGAGAAACTCCACCATTTTTGCCTGTTATCGACTTAGATTCTGGCAAGATATGGCTCCCAGGGATTTTAGTAATATAAATGTGGCATAATGTCCTGCAGGCAGGAGGCAACCAATATTTTAGTAATTAGTAGTACTCCATTCAGGCTGACTGGCTCTCAACGGTAAAAGTCAAACATTAGGCAAGGAATGACCTTGTTGTTTATATGAAGTGTTTCGGAATTTATGCATCATCATATAACGAGACTGCTGCACGCAAATGTTTCAAGTTGTATGTGAAACAAGAATTTACAGACTAATCTGATATTTGACTCTCACGGTTGTGGCCATCATCAAAATGGCGGAAACCGAAATAAGTGACCACGGGATAGAAATGCCACTGAAATGGATCGACAGAGGACAGGACACTGGACCTGACGGGAAACCAAAGCCCGCCACACACTGCGAGAGTTTCTGTTGCTTGTCTTCGTGCTTGCAAAATCCTAACCTTCACCAGCAAGATTGCCGGATCTCTTCCAAAATTGAGAACGGTTGGAGCATTATTTGCTGAGCCCTTCAACGATCTCGGGATTCTGACGATCTAACGCGCCAATTGGATAGAATTTGACAAGATATCCCTGAGAAGGACATCCAATAACTCTATTAATCAGTGCCAAGCCGAATAACTGCTTGAATAAGGACCTGAGGTAGACCAAAGTGTTATTGACTTGCTCAATTTGCCATTTTCTTTCTCTTTAACAAGTCATCCAATTTTTCTGATATTCTAATCATTTGTTTGTCTGTACACGTACATCACGTCTACCAATTTCGTCCCATTCAGATAATTCCTTCGCGATGTGCTTTTTTTTTACGTCTTATAGTGTATATAAATGATCTAGTGCATAGCGTCGGAAGTTCCATGAAGATTTTCGTGGACAGTGGTATTGTTTAGAGACTTTTCTATGCACAACAGCATTATCCATGAATAGCCTATACATACATGATAGAACTGATGGAGGAAATAGTAGAAGATCCAAAGAAGAGGAGCTCGTTTAGTTGCATTTTTATTTACTAACCACGAAAGTGTTATGGAGATCCTGAACCAATTCCGGTGGCAGACGCTGCAAGAGAATCGTTTTGTATGGCGGTGTGGTAAGGGGAGGTTTACTATCTTTGGCCCGAAAAAAAGCATGTGCTTTGAGAATTTTTTTCTCGGGATGTGTTACAGATGTCAATTTCAAATTTGGTCAAAATATTTATTGATACTTCCTCTACAAACTGGAATTTTTTCGACCGTAAATGTGGAAGAGCAAAGGCGAAAGTGCCGTCGGAACGAAACAAAATTTCGATGTAGACCTCCACGCGCTGTATGTCACAGGTCAGCCGGCTCATCTGAAATCAAAACTGAGTTGACGTTAGCGAAGTATATAAGATGCTCTAGGAGTTGTACCTCGCTTAAATTATTTAGACCATACGAAATAAAATGGCGGCCATTTGGAAAAACTAGGGTTCTTTTCATCGATTTTCGACTTCGTCGTCCAAGTAAAAATATTTGTAGTTGATGGATCGGAATAAAAGTGGTACAACTCCTAGACTATTTAGTTAGCTTCGTCGGAAACAAATAATCATGCCAATCGGTGCAGTGGATTTGAAGTTACCATTCCGCGCGATAAAAAAAATTCATTTCGAAAAAAACGCGTTTGAAGCTTTGACTACATATAAATGCAATATTAAGCAACTTACGTTCAATCTGCTATTCCGGGTCCATAAAGGTGTCCTTCCTCTTCCTCATAGAGGGTTTCCGCTCGATCTGGGCCATTCTGCGCTGCTCCAGAGCCGCTCGTACGGCCGGTGACAAGCGGTTTTCGGCCGCTTGAATCTGGTGGTCGTCCGAATGCTTGGCGAAATGCGTCGAATAGAGTCCCAGGGTGACGTCCATTTTGTCTGGGTCTTCAGAATTGCTGAATACCCTTCTTTGAAGCTGCTCACTGCCAGGAAAGTCGCAATCTCCAGTCTTCGCACCAGAATGCAAATGCTTGGAAGCTAACTTCCATACACACGCGTTCAAAGCTTCATTTGAATTTTGTGTGTTTCCTCCCAAGCACCGGTACAATAACTCGTCCTCCGAAAGAAAACAACTGTTGCATGAAAAAGGCCGATTGCAGGCAGGTGCATTTTTTTGTTCAACCGCGAATAACAAACATTTCCGTTCCGTATTCGGAAAAACCGTTTCACGGGTGGATTCTAAACACTTTTATGGATCCAAAACTGCAATATAAAAAAATCGATTTTTTTAACCAAAAGGTAGTAAACCTCCCCTTAAAATTACGAGAGCGTTGTTAGTGGAGTCATCCAGTATATTGCTTCAACGTACGTATAGGTCGCGAAAAGACCACGACGATAAAATTACATTCGAGCTAAAACGGAGGTAATCATTCTTTCCACGAACCATTCGTGATTCGAATAGGAAAGGGGGCCGAGTGACACCGGTACACAAAATACCCTCCGCCATACATTGAGGTGGGATGCGAAGTACAGGTTTAGATGTAGCAGACACCATTGTTTGCAGGATGAATTCTTGATCTACAGCGAACTGTGCGCTTATCTGAAACACACTGGTCAGATTAAAACTGTACCTGGGAACTTTACGTTCTGAGGGCACGTGCTCTGCCGGCTGAATCGTGCTTTGATCGCATAGTCGGCAGTACACTTGCCTCGAAAGCGAAGCTCGCAATTGGAGTCCTCGTTTGGCACACAGTTTTAATCTAGCAAGAGGTTTCAGAGATCATTATCTGTAGTGGCGGAAGTACTAACTTAAACCGCTCGTAGGAACTGAGGGTTTGCAGAGCTGCAAAAGTAGCTGAGAAATAGCGACTGTCTTCGGTAGATATTCGGGTACTTTCCGTCGATAACATCATAGTCAGTTGTTTTATAAATTAACAAGTTTACTGCATGTTCTAAGTATGACTAAAATTATTGTTACATACATATTTTCCACGGTCCATCACATCGACAACTAGGGTCTTTTTTTAAGTGTTTATTTGACACTACAATAGTGAAGCCATAGTCACAGTGCATAAAAATTTTTTGTTTAAAAAGGGGGTTACATTACTGATTTCAACGAACTACGTCGTCATTTTCAGATGTAAAACATCAGTTGGAAAATATTATAATGGGAATTATGACCATACACCCTACAAAAACTAAGAGAAATAATGAGACCAGGCAACCGAGGCAATGGTGGCAGAACCAAGTCACTACAAGTTATGCCCGTGCTTGCCCGAACGTTCATTCCATGTCCTAGTATAGAATAGATAAAAACTACATCAGGGTAAAAATTGCCAAGATTTCTTGCAAAGTGTCCTGCTCTGACACAACGATCGTATGGCTGATATAAATTCACAAGTAGTAAGTGTATTAGGCACAGCAAGCTTCCATACGGAATGCAGCACATTGTTTTACTATGTGCCGAAAAAAGAATCTCAAAAGACACCGTACTTTCATGTAGGACTCGTAGCTACCGTTGAAACCGGTAATGTAACCCCTTCTTTTTTTAAAAAAAATATGCGGTGTGACTATGGCTTCACTATTGTAGTGTCAAATAATCATGTAAGATATATTTTGATCACATTTCTTACGACAATTGTGTCGGAATATAGGAACTAGGTCCTTCCCTGGCTAGCAAGTTTAGCGCCACCTACGCTTCTCACGCTGAACCCGCCCCCCTCCACCCTACCCTTCGCCCTCCATGGCCCTATTAAAACACGCCAGAAGTCAACAAGCCATCTACAGGTTCCTTAGCGGGGGACACTAGTACAAAAATTTCGACAGGTATTTAAATCCATCCTGAGTAAATACCGCTCCGAAGAATTAATTTACAAGAAGGAGAAACACTGTGCCGTAAGAGACACGCTGTGAGAGGATATTTCACAGATTGCCTTCACGAATTCGGAGACAGAATACTTAACGTTTGGCGCCGAAGATCTGTTGTCCACGGACACTCAGGCGTGAGGTAAAACTCTTACAGCATTCTCACAAGGGAACCTCCCCATCGCACCCGCCTCAGATTTAGTTATAAGTTGGCACAGTGGATAGGCCTCGAAAAAGTGAACACAGATCAATCGAGAAAACAGGAAGAAGTTGTGTGGAACTATGAAAAAACAAGCGAAATATACAAACTGAGTAGTCCATGTGCAAGAGAGGCAACATCAAGGATAGTCTGAGCTCAGGAGCTCCGTGGTTCCGCGGTTAGTGTGAGCAGCTGCGGAACGAGAGGTCCTTGGTTCAGCACTTCCCTCAAGTGAAAAGTTAATTTTTTATTTTCAGTTTATGTGACAAACTCTTATGTTTTCATCACTTTTTTGGGAGTGATTATCACATCGACATGAAAACCTAAATCGGGCAAGGTAGCAGAATCTTTTTACCCATTCGCCAAGTGTACAAGTTAGGTGGGTCGACAACATATTCCTATCATGTGACGCACATGCCGCCATATGTGTCGTATAGAATATATCAGATGTGATTTCCTTTTGAGGAATCGGTTGACCTATGACCTTGCGATCAAATGTTTTCGGTTCCCATTGGAGAGGCACGTCCTTTCGTCTACTAATCGCACGGTATTGCGGTGCGGTCGCAAAACACAGACACTAAACTTATTACAGTGAACAGAGACGTCAATGAACGAACGAACAGATCATAACTTTGTGAAAATAAAGAAAGTAAACTTTTCACTCGAGGGAAGACTTGAACCAAGGACCTCTCGCTCCGCAGCTGCTCACGCTAACCACGGGACCACGGCACTCCTGGGCTCACATTATCCTTGATATTGCCTATCTTGCACATGTACTACTCAGTTTGTATATTTTGCTTATTTCTTTCATAGTTCCAGCCGGCCGCGGTGGCCGTGCGGTTCTGGCGCTGCAGTCCGGAACCGCGGGACTGCTACGGTCGCAGGTTCGAATCCTGCCTCGGGCATGGGTGTGTGTGATGTCCTTAGGTTAGTTAGGTTTAAGTAGTTCTAAGTTCTAGGGGACTTATGACCTAAGATGTTGAGTCCCATAGTGCTCAGAGCCATTTGAACCATTTTCATAGTTCCACACAACTTCTTCCTGTTTTCTCGATTGATCTGTGTTCAGTTTTTCAAGGCCTATCCAGTGTGCCAACTTATAACTAAATCGGAGGGGGGTGCGATGGGGAGGTTCCCTTGTCAGTTGTCGCTCCAGCTATCATATTCGCCGAGGTGTCTGGAGCGCCACTTCTCCAGCAAGTTAATTCTCCTTCAGTGAACTGCTCACCGGTGTTAATCGCGAGAGGCTGCTTGAAGGAAAGCAATGCGGCAGTGAGCCTGTACCAGCAAGTGGCCGCTATGCGCCATGCACTGTCCGCTGGATGCTTGGCTTGGGCGACGGCAGTGACAGGTACTTTACGGCGCCTGCGCGACCTCCGGCAGAGCGGTCAAAGGCGAGATTTACAGGTAGCCGTAAGTCACTCGTAAAGGCTGGTTTCGCTTGCACATAATAACAGAGTTTACGGCGCTGAATGTTTTCCAGTTATTCGTACGTAATGGCCATCCCGGGATGTGAGTGATACACACGATTTCCCGCTCGCCGCACGCCCTCTCGCTGCCGCCGTGCGACGTTAATATTCTGCCGTTAAGGACAGCAGCTGACAGGCAGACGCAGACATAGACAGCGCAGCGGTTCTATGGCCTCACCGCTGCACTGCATGTGCAACAATAGCTTCCTAAAGCATGCGGAAAAGTAGGCACGACTGTAGCCTTTGTGCCAGGTGGTTAATAGACGAACTGACGGTGCTCCGAGTGTTGCCGTACGGGCTGAGTACATTGCAGGACGCTTAAGCATCTAGGTATGTTCACTAATCGGTGCGCCCATGGGGTATGCTGAAAAAATAATAGTTCCGCTTTTAGCTACCAGATGAAAATATGGCGCTGTATGTAGTCACAATATTAAATGTTTCCTGTTTTGACACCAGTATGCTGTTTGCAACTTGGTGACACGTGTTGATTTATTTTGTCAAGTGATAGTTTGTGTGAAGGGTTAAGGTTGAAGTGTTCAACACTAAATGCAATGTCTAATGAAAAGAAAGACCATGCACTTCTGGTAAAGTTTTATCAGAACGGCAGCAACAGCAACGCTGCACTGTGGGAGTATTAACGACAGAAACGGCGGCCGCGGTGGCCGAGCGGTTCTAGGCGATACAGTCAGGAACCGCGCGACCGCTACGGTCGCAGGTTCGAATCCTGCCTCGGGCATGGATGTGTGTGATGTCCTTTGGTTAGTTAGGTTTAAATAGTTCTAAGTTCTAGGGGACTGATGACCTCAGATGTTAAGTCCCATAGTGCTCAGAGCCATTTGAACCATTTTGAACCAACTTTGGTGTACTGAAACCAATGTTAGTGTACAGTGGAGGACAGAGCAATTTGCTCTTCGTTCACACTGTCACTATCAAAGTGCCTTTGAAATATTTTGGGAAGTAATATTTATTGTTAGAGTATGAAATAAACAACGGCATGAAGTTTGCGACTGTCCTGCTTCCATTCTTCCTATGGCCCTCCACCACATACTCTGATCAGGCTCTTTTCTGTGCCATACTGCACCGGCTGCGACTGTGTACACAGCGATTGTGGGTGTGGGACTACCCGGCAAACACTACTCCGTCTGATAGGTGCCCTGACGGCGTGTTTGGCTTTGTTGTCCGTTGACCAGAATGCCGTCTTCCGTGCAGCGCACAATCGTACGGACATCTGTTGACAGTTTGTATGATTATATCATGAATTAGACACAGGACAGGAAAACAGTGGTTTGTTGCTTTAATTTTGGACGTCAGTGTGTTATTTTAGCCTGAGGCAAAACAATGTGAAAAAATATAATCTTCAAGTTTTTCACAAAATTAACCTTTGTTTTCTAATGCAAGAAGAGATTGGCAAAAGGCATAGACTAAATTGTTTTAAGTACGTGGTTCTATTTCGGAATATAATTTCAGAATTTTTCACAAAATTAATCTTTATTACCATGGTAAGCGAGGAATAAAAAAAGAAATCGGCAAAAGTAAACAATCAGTTGTTTCAAGGAGGCAGTTTGTCTTTGGAACCACTATATCATACAGTTTTTAAACCCCCATATTTTCATCTGATATGTTTGAAAGCAAATTCGCATTTTTCCTGGACAGCCTCTCACATGTATGAAAACTACATACAACTCCAGTGGTTTCATTTCGAAACCACTCATAAAAGGAGAAGTACAAATTCAAATTTACGTTACAGTAACATTATGTATAGTTACTTTCACTGTCAGTGATCTCCGCGATATGGCCTCTATAAAAAAAACCCGCATGTCGCAATCTCCTGTAATTACTAGCACGAGCTTCGCGCCGATTGTTACTTTGAAAGCTATAAGTGACTGCTACAATGCATTACATATATGGTAGTGCATCAGCGGAACACTAGATGTCTCTTGCCTTGGAACAGTATCGGTTGTTTCATGGCACTTAAAAAGTAAATAAAATAAAATAAAATAAAATGGTAGTTTGAGGCAAAAACCACTGGTACTCAAGGGGTTAAGGAAATGGTTTAACAGAAATCTTTATATGCAAAGATGAATAAGTAGACACTAATGAAAGTGCTGATGAAGCACAGAGCCGTGATGTGCGCTCTTAGAAGTTAAACCAAATACATCTTACAGAGCGAGGTGGCGCAGTGGTCAGCACAGTGGACTCGGCAGCTCAAACCCACATCCGCCCATCCGGGTTTCGGTTTTCCGCGATTTTCCTAAATCGCTCCAGGCAAATGACGGGATGGCTCCCTTAAAAGGGCACGGCCGATTTCCTTGCCCATCCTTTCGTAAACCGAGTTTGTGTTCGTTCTCTAATGTCCACTCTGTTGACTGGATGTTAAATTCCAAACTTCGTTCCTTGCTTCCTTGAAATGCAAGGAAGAGACTGATGTGATCCTCTCCCTGATTCTTAAGCTGGCGCACTATGCTCTACGCTGCACGAGCACAAAAGAAGTCAGTCAGTGCCATACTCACCAGTGTGTGTTGGGATCAACAGGGTGATTTCACACTGCTGTCGTTAGTTTTCCGATGCTTTCCAACGTCTTGTTACGAAGCACCAAGTCCGAGCTCGCTTCGTGTGGACGACTGTGACGATTGGTTACGCTCTATAGCCTAATGTTTGGGTTGTTACAGGAAGAAAGAAAAGAAGAGATAAAACTTTGTAGCAGCTCATGTGCTGCGCCTCCCAAACTGCATAGAAAGGCTGCTTTCTGGACGGATCACCACCGTCGCGAGTGTAACGTCAAACAGTCTCGCACCACCAGGTACTGCGGGACTCCAGGACGTTGGTACTCTGTCTTGCGAGAAGAAATGTTTGCGCTACCATCTCTCCTCCTCTTCACATTCTGATTACGGAAACTTTTCCATCCAGAAGAACTGTTTCTATATGGACGATGAATAAATAATTCATTAGAAACTTCTTTTAATTAATTATATTAGCGGTTTCCTTTGTTTATTTCGTAACAACTTGTTAAAAAAACGGAAAATTCCTGTTCCGCAAGTTATTTTTCGCCAGGTGTGGAAAACTGAAAGTGTATCCGTTATTCAGTTGTGTTGGACACCATTATATACGACTTACTTGGGCATCATGGATGGGAAGTCATTTTTAAACTAAATGAATATCAGAGTCACGTCCTCATGCATGGTGGCTGAGATTTCGTTTCTGCAGAAACACTGTAAAATACTTTCGAAATAATCAGTTTTGCCACTGAAGTCGCTGTTAGTGATTAATTCGTCAGTTGTGTAGTAAAAATACTCAGCCGAGAAACGCTGGCAAGGGAAGAAAGAATGAAGGGGAGGAGGAAGGCCAGGGACGGCGGGTCGTGTTTCCCAGCTGTCCCTCGTGTGCCGTCATTAAATTAGCGGTCTCTGTGCTGAGCGGCAGCTAACATTTGCACGGTTTCTGAGTTACGACCGCTGGACGGCGTAGCCGATAAGCACGTGATGCGAGCAATTACTTTTAGCGGGTCCCTAAATTAATTCCGACTGCACTATTCGGACAGACCCATTACTCTCTGGCAGAACTTTTTACTTTGGTGGATGTGATTTTTATGCACTGCTGCGATAACATCTGCACACATACGTATGTACTTTCGGTACTTGTCACGTTAAAAGTTCCAAATGGAAAGGAGCTCAGTAACGTATGCTCCACCTCTCTTCTTCTATATAACGACATTGCAGTAAATGACATTACTTCCATCTTAAAAAAGCGTAACCTTCCGTAAAGAACTCACCAGACGAAACGTTCATCAGAGTCATAAGGACTGTCACGAAAGTGCAGCATCTAATTAGCGTGAGTATAAATGTTCGTTATCTTGACACGGCTTAGGAAGAATGTATTTCGTAATGAAATAACAGCAAAAACTCGTCGAATATTATCTGCAAAAAGTTAAACTTGGCTCCTTATATCTGTATTCCCTATTGTTTATACAGGAATAATCCGGAATATTACGTGACCGTATCCGTTTCTACAGAGTAGTATGATTTGAAGAAATGGACGGACGCTTCTTCGCTTTCATTACTACTTGTTTTATTGGCAGAGTCCGCGGATTGTAAGTTGCCCACTATTTCACCCTGAATAGCTGTAGAGTTTGACATACTGAATGTATACGTACGTATTACACGGTAATGTTTCGCTGCTGAGCATGAGTGACTACACGTTTATGCAGTACGCCTGTATGTCACGGAATGGCGAAGTCAAGTGTAATTGGAACGCAGCTAATTGGATGTATCATAATGTTTTCCGCACCGTCAGACACCATCGGATACCGTCAACGCCAACGTTAATCGGCTGCCCTAGAAGATGACCAGTTTCAAAGTCATCGGCTTCTACTTTAAAAGGGGCAATACCCTATGCAGTTGATGAGGAGGCATCGACGGGCAATAACACCAACATTCCTCGTGCAGAAGATCTATAATATTACGCCTATTACTCTAAGGCGATAAGTCTGGACTGTCACCAGCAGACCTAACACCACATATTCGTTTCTATACACCGTTATTGCATTGTGTTTTACGAAGAGCACATTTTCCAATATGTATTCTCTTTGCAGCTGTGCCAAAATTCGCCAGGTTTGGTATTTTCAACTCAAGAAACATCCATCTCAGGAAAAGAAAACTCGAATGCTACTTGTTCCCAAATCTTTCACAAAGAGTACACTGGAGGATGCTACATGTGGCTATTTTTCTCGGGAGGAATATATCTGTGGGATTATAGGACGATCATGTAATTGGACCATACCTTCTACAAATCGTCTAATTGCTTTCGCAATACAATTTTCGTACTGGCAGTACTGTTGAGGTCAATGGAAGATGGGCCACGGAAAGTTCGGCGTGATCATGACGGTACAATACTTCATTTTACTAGCGCGACAAGGGCAGATACGATTTGGACAAATGTGTTATGATTTGGACAAATGTGGCACGATATGTAGAAGTATGTATGTATGTATGGCTCGTGACTACTCATTAGAAATATTGTTTACCTAATTCGACTCCACTGGATTGTTTCCTGTCACGCCACAAGAACCATGATGCTTACGAGATTTCAGTTGAAATGAACTGAGTGTTACATAAAATATGAGAAGACACTGTCCAATGCTGACGAGCATGTGTATCGGAACTTATAAGGCGTTTGAGGCTAAGCAGATGGCCGCCAAGTTAGTTCTTTCTTGAGAGTGTGGGCAGAAGCATAACAACAGTGACCATATTGCAAGAAGGCAGAAGCATAACATCAGTGACCATATTGCAAGAGTGGGAGACGTTCAGCCAGTGGGGCGATGATGATCCACTCGTGGCAGGAAAACGGCTCGTTTTGGAGTGTGAGCTGATGTTTGGAACAGTGTCTACTTTGTAGTATGTACAAAGTAGACCCCTGGGGCTATTATTGCCAGACTAGTACAATGGTTACCCAGAATGTTTTAATCGTCAGCTAAATAAAATCACGGAACTGCCATGAAACGTGGTAATGTGTCATGTCTTCTCCGTGTAGTCACCCTGCGCTGATGGATAACTTGGCATAGACCCTGGCTGCCCAGGAAATATGCCACTTGGAAAAACGTCTCATAGGCAGGCTAGATATGTCTGCCAAACAACGGTTTCTTCATCTGAGGTAAGGAAGATGCCACTCAGGGCCATTTCAGGAAAATACGCGAGGTGACACAAAATTAGGTAGCCGAAAAAAGCACCATGTATGGCTGTGTCCTGTGCATGATGAGCAGGGGCGTAGTAGTTGACCAGAAACACCCCTGGCACAGATCCCTTGGAGCTTAATCTAGAAAGCCTTCCGTAACCTCGTCAGGAGATTTCGGTTGTGAGATGTGTGATGGTTTTCCCCTTACGAGCATAATCCGTTAGCACCACACCATGGAAGTCCACAAGAGGCTCGGCCTCACTTTAACCATTGATGGCTGGGTCTTCGCCTTTTTTGGCTCTGTGGAAGCTACATGTTTCCATTGGTCGCTTTGCTTCTTTTGTCTCTGTTCATAGTGATACATGTCCATCCTTTTAGCAGGAGGTCTCGGACGACGGCCGTTTACTATCGTGACAAAAAATAAAAACACGTACAGCCGTCCTTATGCTAGCAGTTTCATCGCTTCATTGCGTCATCTTCAGACTGTTTTTGAAGCGGTACAGGTTGATATGATCCCCATGCA
The DNA here is from genome assembly GCF_023864275.1 of Schistocerca cancellata. Taxonomy (NCBI): domain Eukaryota; kingdom Metazoa; phylum Arthropoda; class Insecta; order Orthoptera; family Acrididae; genus Schistocerca; species Schistocerca cancellata. The sequence continues at coordinate 696,173,940 of NC_064627.1, read as the reverse complement.
TAACCCATCAGTTGCCAGCATTACTGTATACGCAGATAATGTGTCAGCACTACAACCATCAACTGCCAACTCAGTTGGGTTATGCAAGGGGATCATATCAACCTGTACCGCATCAAAAACAGCCTGAAGATGACGCAATGAAGCTTTGAAACTGGTGGCGACAAAATAAAATAAAATAAAATCATAAGGACGGCTGTAGGTGTTTTTATTTTTTGTCACGATAGTTATTAGACGAACAGAGGAAAGGCCGCTGGACCTGACGGGGTACTAATTCGACCCAGAGTGGGCGGAAGAGCTTGCCCCTCTTCAGCCAGCAGTGTACTGTAGGTCTCTGCTGGAGCGAAGGGTGCATGATGATCGGAAAATTTTTTTTAAAAAATCCAGGTCATTCCCGTTTTCAGTAGGGGTACTTCACTGTGCACAAAATTGTAGGCCAATACTTTATTGTGGGACCATACCTCTGACGGCGGTCTGTTGTAGAACTTTATGCTCATCTATTAGGAATTCGTGGCGGACCGCATCAAACAAAATATACTTATGACATTTCTGGAGACCAAAACTCGCCTCTGCAGGAATCAGCATGGATTCCGGAAACAACGACAGTTTGAAACACAAATCACTTTCATCGTCCAAGAGACCCAGAAAGCAGCAGATACCGGCGCCCAGGGTATATATCGTATTCCCTGACTGCCAGAAGGCGTTCGATACAAAAAAATCGAGCATATCGAATATCATATCAGCTGTGTGATTTGATTGGTGAATTCTGAACAAAAAGAACACAGCATTCATTCTCAACAGACTGAGGTCTTGAGACATAAAACTAACTTCGGACGTGCCCCAAGATACTGTTATAGGAGCAATACTTTTCACAATATGTGTGTAAATGTAGATGATCTCGGAAGTCCGCTGAGACTTTTCGCGGATGATGCTGTTGTATACAAAGTAGCGTTAACAAAAGGTAGAGAGAGGCGGGAAGGTCTGCAGGGGATCTACGCTTGGAGCAGGAAGTGGCAATTGGCCCTCAACAAAAATGTAACGTATTTTAAAAACAGGCAGTATGTATTGTATGATTACACAACTGCTGGACAATCATTGGAAGTGATGTACGGAGCGATTTGAAGACCCACATAATATCGCGGGTAAGGCATATGCTTGATCCTCGGGAAACGTAGTCCATCGACGAAGGAAGTAGATTACGAAACACTCGTTCGACCAGTACTTAAAAATTACTTGTCAGCCAGGTATATGTAACACATAGAATAAATAGCTGAGTTACAAGTTGATTTAGTAAGAAAGAGAGAGCGCCACAGGGATTCTCAGCCAACTCCAGTGGCAGAGACTGTGGGAAAGGCGTTCTGCATCACATGTCTTGTTAAAGTTCCGAGAGCATATGTTCTTAGAAGAGGCAACCAGTGTACTGCTTCCTCCTGCATACATCTTGCAAAAAGACAATGAAGAGAAAATTATAGGCATTCGAGCCCACACAGAGGCTTACCAGCAATTGTTATTCCAGCGAACTATTCGCATCTGGAACTAGAAAACGGGGAATTGACGCTGGAACACAAAGTACCCTTCGCAAAAAAAAGGTTCAAATGGCTCTGAGCACTATGGGACTTAACATCTTCGGTCATCAATCCCCTAGAACTTAGAACTACTTAAACCTAACTAACCTAAGGACATCACAGAACACCCATTCATCACGAGGCAGAGAAAATCCCTGACCCTTCGCCACACACCGCAAGGTGGCTGGCTGTCAGAGTATAGATGTAGATGTAGATTTGGGTGTTACAGAAGTTATATTGCTCTGTCTGACACATTTGAACTGCTGGCTTGGTTCGTTGGGCTCTTTTGAATGGGCGGTTGCAGTCATGGAACCCAGTGGATGGCGTCCTTTGCTACATTCAAAATGTTGAAAATTGGTTCGTGACAGATTTTCACTTTTTGCCCTTGATTAAGCTCGTCTTTGAGCACCATGGCTACCACTTCTCATGACATTCTTGGTTTTTCACAGAGAGGCGGTCTGCCACTGTGTCCTTTGTCATTCAGAACTGTTTGACGACTCTGGAAGCATTTACTTGATGTTCACTTCCAACAGCTCAGCATGAACTATTGCAGCGTTTATCTACAGGAAGCAAATGATCATATGATACTCCGCTTCATCAGCGGGTGCATCATTTTGTCCTGCTTCCTCCTGCGCTACTGCGACGCGGGAATTTTAGAGTGTACGACTGAAGATATGAACCTGTAAACGAATAAAACATTGATTATGTATCTTTTTCCTAAGTGATAATTAAAGCTTTATACCTGCCCCCGGGCGCTTGGAAGGCGCTACAGAAAGCAACAACGGTAGATAAAGTGTACGGAATGCGCGCGACAGTAAAAGAACGGTCCCAGCACAGACCCTTGGAGGACAGCCACGGCGACATCCCGCGCAGCAGGGCGCGGCGGCCCGTCCTTGCACAGCGGCAGTTCTGCATGCAGCGGACGCCAGCGGCAGGTATTGTCTGCTCCTTGCAAGTCGTCCTCGTGTGCGCTGGTGTCGAAGCCGGCCATTGTGCCGTCGTCGGAGCTGCCGCCAACTCGTGACGGAGGAGCTGTGAGTCAGCTGTAGCGGAGACGGACTGACGCCGGCTGCCGCCCGTGCCTTTCTGGGACGAGACAAACGGCGGCGGGCCCTGCGTGCTGCTTTGTGCCGGAGGCCGCTCTCGGCGAAGGACTGTCTTTTAGATTTCAGCGTGGAGCCGAGGCGATTGTGTCTGTACTGTATACCAACGGTAGCGGCGGTTACCTGCTAGGTACGCAGCTCTGTCGATCAGCTGTCTGAGGTATGCATGCAAATTGCACACAGGACTATTCCCTGCTCTGGTACTCTGTGATCGCTCGTTTCACTACCAACATACTACACGACTATTTCTTTCACATCGTATGCATCAATGCTGATACTTGAAATAACGAATTTTTGCTTATCACATGGAGATAAAACACACCTTAAATGGTCTCTGACACGAAACACATAACTGAATTGCAGTTGCAAAGCTTCACCCTCTGTCTGTTCAGCAGGAGCTTTCTCCGTGAAAGCAAACACATTATTATGTCCCAGAACGATATTCTGGGTGGATATGAAAATTTTTAAAGTTTTCCTGAGCAGTGCCAGAGTCAGAGGGGAAGTCAAGGCATGCTAGCATGAAATATCGAGATTGGAATGAAATACCAGAAGAACAGCCAAAATGTAATGCAGCATGAGCTCACCACCTACCTAAATTGCCACACAGCACCTGAGTTAGAGCCGGCCGGTGTGGCCGTGCCCTTCTAGGCGCTTCAGTCTGGAACCGCGTGACCGCTACGGTCGCAGGTTCGAATACTGTCTCTGGCATGGATGTGTGTGATGTCCTTAGGTTAGTTAGGGTTAAGTAGTTCTAAGTTCTAGGGGACTGATGACCACAGATGTTAAGTCCCATAGTGCTCAGAGCCATTTGAACCATTTTGAACCTGAGTTAGAGGACCAAGGTGTCGATCCAGCAGACTGAACTCACGGAGAAGAGAGCACAATGTTGTTCTGTTGACCACTCAAAGTGAAGCAACAATGCCTAACTCATATGCAAGAAGGGCTTTCAGTTCACGCATACTGCACAAATAATTGAGCTGAAAGCCTGAAGCGTAGAATTGGAACACTGTGGCATGGATTAAAGTGCTGTCTTTAGTTATCATCAGTCATTTTTGATACACAATAATGTCACTGGTTGTTACAAACACTCTGAATTTCAAAGCTTAGTTTTCAGTTTGCAGCTAACCATGCCAAAGGTGGGACAGGTGACCTCCCATCTGTGACCTACATAGATAACTACGATCTACAGTGCAACAGCCAGCTCCAGTCCTCTATAACACTTCCATTTTTCCAGAAATTTCATCGCAGCATACACACCGCTGTCAAACATAAGATTTACTCTACAAACGTAACCTAGGCTGTGTTAAGCCCCTTCTCCAGCATATCCTTACTACAAAGAGTGTTACATTGGAAAATAGGAGATGGATATTTGTACATTGAAACTGTGAACTAGTCTGTGAGGAGTGACTGGGCAGGTCTGCAGACAAGAGCATTTCCTATGTCAGGCAAGGGCGCCAGCTCGATCCCAGTTTCGTCAGTCAGCTTAAATGTTAGCAAACTGGGCAAAAAATTTGTCCTCCCTCCCCCAGAAGACATCAGTGTAATATCGTGTAACACTGCGTCTAGCCTGACAATGGCCTCTGTTCAGCGAGGAAGAGAGACCACAAATTTCTGGTACACCTTATCGAGCTGAAGACACGCATTGAGGATTAGATCCCCCACAGCAACCAAATTTTGATGATGTTGTCTGTTACGTTTCACCTGCTGTTCGAAATAGTTCCAGACATTTTCTGTGGGCTTATGATAACGTGATTCAGAGGGCTTTTTGAGGTGTGATGGGGTTCCTGAGTGTTTATCAAACTAGGAACATAAATGGTCACCCTGTGAACATTGATATTCTATTGAGAATGTCCACAGCATACTCACTATGAAGACGTAGAAGAGAGAACAGCATTTGCTCACTGAGACTGTTGGAATAAACATTCTGATTCATGTAACTGCGTAGGTCAATGCGACTGTGGTCGATACTTTGGTTTCATTCAGTGACAGATATTTTACAGTATGAGACTTTTATGTTCTCTTGGTACATGTTAATGGTAAGCTGAAAGACAGGGCCCAGGTCATAATATGGAAAGCACCCCCAAAATATTACTAAACCATCTCCGACTCGAACTATACCTGCCACACCCTGGCAAACACCTTGTTGGCCTTTAGTGCACTCGACACATTGCAACATTTCAAAGAGAGGCAAAATCGCAACTAGTCAGACCTCACTACATGCCTTCTGTCAGTTATTGTCAAGTTTGTGCTAATGATTAACGAAACCGCTACAGCTTTATCTCTGCACTATCCTTTCTTCCAGAAGTGCTAGTCTTGCAACGTTCGCAGGAGATTTCATGATTTTAAACATGGCTGCGGCAGCAACTGTTAAAATTCTTCACAATAAAGGATGACAGCCAAAAACAGTTGCAGGATAAAAATTTTTTATTAAAATTCTTGACCAAGGTTTCGGTACATATAAATATACCTTCATCAGAAGTAAAACTTCCTGAACAGAAAGACAATTCATTAGAAAAGCCATATCAACGAAAGTGAGAAACGGAAGCTTAAGTAACGCTGAAATTACTACAGTAATGTAGGCACAAAATCATTAGTACTTACTAAAATTACATCATGCAATGGAGAGTAATAAAAACAATTATGCCAAAGGCGTCGTCAGTAATTAAAACATCATCTCCATTTGTACAACATGTGTAATGGGCACAGAGTCAGTGAACAGTATTAGCAGCATTACTTCACTTACAACTATTGAGACACGAGTGTGAAAGCACTAGGGCAGATGGTTTCGCCGAGAGAGGGCACTTGCATGTGCCAGACTCGCGCATATTAAAATACATAAATACATAAGCGCATCAAGAATTTTAATAAAAAATTTTATCCTGCAACTGTTTTTGGCTGTCATCCTTTATTGTGAAGTTCGCAGGAGAGCTTCTGTGAAGTTTGGAAGGTAGGAGATGAGGTACTGACAGAACTGAAGCTGTGAGGACGGGTTGTGAGTCATGTTTGGGTAGCTCAGTCGGTAGAGCACTTGCACGCAAAAGGCAAAGATCACGAGTTCGAGTCTCGGTCCGGTACACAGTTTTAATCTTCCGGGAAGTTTCATATCAATGCACACTCCGCAGCAGAGCAAAAATTCATTCTGCTCCTGAACTGATTCAAAGAGGCAGATCCTTCAAAAAAATGTATATATGATGTGTGATTTCAAATGTGTCTCTGGTGACTGTAATGAGCAGAATGAAAATTCTGCGTTAGGCTACTGCAATGGCTCCCCATACCACATTATTCGTTTCCCAAGCTACACAAATTTTTGTTATAGCCATGTGTACATGTGGATTTGCATACTTTATTACTAAACGAAGCTTTTCTTATCCATGGAAACAACAGAAAATAGAGGAAGATCATTTTTTTCAATTTATTGGCTGTTGGGCCATATCCAGACAGTCATCTCATTAGTAATGCTAATCACAACATAACTCCCAGCTTCTGTATGGGAAAAAATTCTTCGACCCTACCAGGAATCGAACGTCGGCCCCACACTTAGCAACCTCCTGCACTGATTGAGCAGCTATTGAGGCGAATAAGACGATCAGTTCTTCAGATGCTCAAAAATGTTTCCAAGTCATGTTTCCTTTCTTGATTACAAAAGAATATCTTAAATTTAAGAAGCTCAATAAATGCTTAAGTACTTTTGAGTGAGTTGTTACTTCTTATTCTTTAACCTAGCTTCGGACTCAGACTGTGTTTTTGGCTATAATACAGGGTGTTACAAAAAGGTACGGCCAAACTTTCAGAAAACATTCCTCACACACAAAGAAAGAAAATATGTTATGTGGACATGTGACCGGAAACGCTCACTTTCCATGTTAGAGCTCATTTTATTACTCCTCTTCAAATCACATTAATCTTGGAATGGAAACACACAGCAACAGAACGTACCAGCGTGACTTCAAACACTTTGTTATAGGCAATGTTCAAAATGTCCTCCGTTAGCGAGGATACATGCATCCACCCTCCGTCGCATGGAATCCCTGATGCGCTGATACAGCCCTGGAGAATGGCGTATTGTATCACAGCCGTCCACAATACGAGCACGAAGAGTCTCTATATTTGGTACCGGGGTTGCGTAGACAAGAGCTTTCAAATGCCCCCAGAAATGAAAGTCAAGAGGGTTGAGGTCAGGAGAGCGTGGAGGCCATGGAATTGGCCCGCCTCTACCAATCCATCGGTCACCGAATCTGTTGTTGAGAAGCGTACGAACACTTCGACTGAAATGTGCAGGAGCTCCATCGTCCATGAACCACATGTTGTTTCGTACTTGTAAAGGCACATGTTCTAGCAGCACAGGTAGAGTATCCCGTATGAAATCATTAGAACGTGCTCCATTGAGCGTAGGTGGAAGAACATGGGGCCCAATCAAGACATCGCCAACAATGCCTGCCCAAACGTACTGTAGAGCAATGAGTCGCATGTCAACACAAGCACCGAAGTCAACATTACCTTCATTCAATTGGGCCAGCTGGCTGTGAATCGAGGAAGTACAGTACATACTGACGAAATTAAAATGAGCTCTAACATGGAAATTAAGCGATTCCGGACACATGTCCATATAACATCTTTTCTTTATTTGTGTGTGAGGAACGTTTCCTGTAAGTTTGGCAGTAACTTTTTGTAACACCCTGTATAAGCTGCGATCTCCATTCATCGCTCCCCTCCCAACAGCTCAGCGCATCCCACCACTCTCACTGATTGGACCATAAGCTGCCTCACTAGCTCACTGCTCCCCACCACTCTCAGGGATCGGATTGCAAGGTAGCTCACTGTTCCCCACCACTTTCACAGATGAGATTTCATGGAGCAGATCGCACGGTGACTTGAGGCACAGCTCTTCACTCTTGGCACAAAGATATAGTTTGCAACTCGCTTGGTTGTCTGAGCACTCTCCATCCAAGTTCAGCTCTTTATAAAAATAACAGTATGTATAACACATAATTATTTTAACATAGATGATAGCCCAGGTGTACAGGTTGTCTCCAGGAGGAATGGTCAATATTCGGGGATATGACAGGAACGATAATTTGAAGAAGAATCTAAATTTGGAGATATGCCCTATTCCGAATAGTTTCTGAGATGGAACACATTTAAAGGTACTTTTGAACGTATTTTTTAAATTACGCGAAATTGTGGACTTTAGCGAAAAATTGTCACAGTACAAAATTAAACTACATTACATTTCCTAATAAGGTTCTATTCTTGTTTTCGTGAGGACTTACAAGTTGCCTGAAGAGAGCGAGAGAATACTGAAAATATTTATTACGTGACGTGCTTGCACTGAGGGGTATGTAGGTTTTCTAAGCCAATTTGAGGAAGTTTCATGACTTCATAAACCACGTGTCCTATAACAGATTATTCGTTTCGAGTTCGTCTACAGTATTGTGGTACGTTGTAAACAATGACAATGTACATAATAATAAAGAAAATAGCTGGCCGCTGTGTCCGAGCGCTTCAAGGCGCTTCAGTCCCGAACAGCGCTGCTGCTACGGTCGCAGGTTCGAATCCTGCATCAGGTATGCATGTGTATGATGTCCTTATGGTAGTTAGGTTTAAGTAGTTCTATGTCTGGGGCACTGATGACCTAAGATGTTAAGTTCCTTTGGTTTGCGGTTACCTCCAGCAATGAATTGATTAGTCAGGCAACGTTACGGCCCCCAATACAAAAGCAAGGATTTTCAGAGGACAAAACATTTCAGGACTTCTGTATGGAGGCTATTGCAGAAGTGAAAGCGGTGGTTGCTCAAAAAGAAAAAACACAGCTCATTTCTCAAGCAGTTACCACCGTAATACACGAGGCTTCTTCGATCTGGGAGAAGTTTGATGAAACTATTAGCAGCTTCAAGCAAGTCACGCCCCAGAATTCTTGAATTGGACAAATATTTAGCGGAGGGATATATGCCTGTAAACAGCGATCCCTTAAACTGGTAGGAAACAATAAAACTGCTGTTGCCAACGCTGCATCAATTGGTTCTAGAAGTATCATATAAAACAGGAGCATCAGTAAATTGTGAACGAATACTTTCAAAAGCAGGAGAAATATACACTGAGAAGAGAAACAGACTCACATCAACTAAAATGGATCAAATTTTGTTTATAAATGATAATATTGATTAATTTTTCCTTTGTGGGTACATATATGGTAATATTGACTGTAAATGACTGCTGCAGATGCACTTCAATTACAGTTGTTATAATTCTTATATTGTATTTTTCCAATAAAAGTATCAAAATATAACAAGAATCAGTCTTCATTCTTTAAATTTTTCCGCCTGATAAAAATATTTAGGATTTTGTTGTAATATTTTGAATTTTTACAGCAGATAAAATTTAAAATTTTTGTATCTAAAAATTACAGGAAACATAATACAAAATGTTCCAAAGGAGACCTGCCGGATGTTACAAACATCCGGAAGTTTTCCCGAAATTTTGTGGAACAATATGTACGTCGGGAAGGTTTTAAATCTCACATAACACAAAAGTATTACTGCTCTTTACATGGTCTTTGAAAATAGGACCAAGTCAGATACAAACATAACTGCAGGAACCTGAATTTAAAAAAGCAATATGCCTTACTTATTTTTATGAATTATGGTGAGTGGTGGGTCATGAAACAGAACTAGATCATGCCAGTGAGTGACCAGTTCTGATCCGATCTCTGAAAAGAACAGTTTTTCCCGTCTCTACACAAGACCGCACGGTTTCAGTCCTGCGCCACCCGCCACGCTCAGAAACGACCCATGTGCTCTTTTAGGGGAGCTTATTAATATTCATTCTGGTGAGTTTACCAGGAAGTTTCATCCCGCGATATTACAGAACGTTATGATATCTACATCCGTTTCGGCAATGAACACTGTCGTCTTATCTGTTACTTTCGCGAATTACGTTAGGTAAAAAACTGCTTACTTATGTATCTACATGTCAGTTTATATTTAAATGTTAAAAAACTTTGTATTCCCTTGTATCAAAGAGAACACTCACCTAACCAACGTGACACTGAAGCTTACAGTTGACGTCAGAATTATTCTGGAATCCATCGCTGTATTATTGTACCAGATCGTCGAATGTGGTATTTGTGCTTCTTAAGACGCTCTGATAAAGCGTCTGGTATGTCTCTCCTGTTGAAGGCAGCAACGTACCCCCAAAATATTAGGCATAAGAACGAAGCGTAAAGCTTAGACGTTTGTCTTGGATGTTTTTAAGTTTTAGTGCCTTTTTACAAAACGTTCTCGCTTTATACGAGGGACGTTATATAAGTACTGCAACGCATTTTTCTCGGCCAATTTCAGTTGAAAAAAATGAGGAGTTTGTTGTGTAATATCGCGGAATATTCCTGCTTCAGGCCCGATAGTTTCAGGAAGTTCTCATTGGTGGCGGCTCCATACGCAGCCTTCAGTGTGGCTTCTGCAATAGAAGTACGTTCCAAGCAGAGAGCTATCATTGAGTTGCTTTTGGCGGAAAGCCAGAGGATCGCAGATAAACATACGAGGGGCGTTTGAAAAGTCCGTGCAAAAATAAAAACTACTTACGTGTTTGGGGTAACCTTTTTTATTCGACAAGGTCTCCTTTTAGAATTATACACTTCGTCCAACACTGTTCTGATTTGTTGATCCCTTCCGAATAATAGGAATTGTCCAAGTCTCCAAAATAACTATTAGATACTGGAAATACTTCCTCGTTTGAATAAAATCTTTGTCCCGACACCCATTTCTTCAAATTGGGGAACAAATGGTAGTCCTAGGGAGCCAAGTCTGGAGAATAGAGGGGATGTGAAACGAGCTGGAATCCTATTTCCATTAATTTTCTGACCACAACTGCTGGGGTGTGTGCTGGTGCATTGTCATGATGGAAAATGACCTTTTTGCGATCCATTTGCCGGCGTTTTTCTTGCAGTTCGGTTTTCAAACGGTTCAATAACGATGACTAATATGCACCTGTAATAGTTTTACCCTTTTCCAGATAGTCGATGAGGATTATCCCTTGCGAATTCCAAAAGACAGTCACCATAACCTTTCCGGCCGAAGGAATGGACTCGCCTTTTTTGGTGCAGATTCTCCCTTGGTAGCCCATTGTTTAGATTACTCTTTGGTCTCAGGAGTATAGTAATACATCCATGTTTCATTCACAGTGACGAAACGACGCTTAAAGTCCTGTGGATTCTTTCTGAACAGCTGCAAACCATCCTTGCAACTCTTCACACGATTCCATTTTTGGTCAAGCGGGAGCAATCGCGGTAACCACCTTGCAGGTAGCTTTCTCATGTCCAAAAGTTTATGCAAAATATTATGTACCCGTTCATTCGAGATGCCCACAGCACTAGCAATCTGACGCACATTTACTTTTCTGTCATCCATCACCATACCATGGATTTTATCAATGATTTCTGGAGTCATAACCTCCACAGGGCGTCCAGAACGTTCAGCATCACTTGTGCCCACATGGCCACTCCGAAAATTTTGGAACCACTGATAAACTGTTCTAATAAAAGGTGCAGAGTCACCGTAATGTTTATCAAGCTTCTCTTTAATCTCCTGAGGCGTTTTGCCTTTCATAAAGTAATGTATAATCACCACAGGAAATTCTTTGTCGTCCATTTTTTTACAATCGACTTCCTTGATTCACACGAATGACAAACACAAAGAAATAGACCAATATGGCTGAAACGTGATGTGCATTCTTTCCAAAGATGCTACTAACTAAACATGACCTCGGTACGTGCCGGTGGCGCCATCTCTCGGACTTTGCACGGACTTTTCAAACGCCCCTCTTAGGCCCTTACAGGACGTCTGCGGGAACCTGGCAGTGATGAGAAACACGGTGAGTCGTTGTCGAGGCATCTGCCACCATCGCAACAATATCGCGCAAATCTGTCCCTTCTCCCGCGTGGCGGCCGGCCACATTCATCTATCCCCAGTAGACTGAAAAAACGGCTTCAGCGAGTTCATCGGCACAAAAATGCAAACGAACTACCCTTGACCCATCACGACGTAAGATCTCACACAAGTCGGTGCACCCGAGAGGATCTCATAAAACTTCATTGGACCACCCTGCATCTCGGATCTCGCACCTTCCGGCTTGCACGTGTTTGGCGCAGTGAAAGATCCACCACGTGGGAAGCAGTACGTCGACAATGGGGAGGTTATTGATGTGGCTGAACGTTGGCTTCGACGTCGACCAGTAAAGTGGTACCATGCGGGCGTAAATAAAACCAATCTGCTTTCAGAAAAAAATTGTTGCACTACTTATTGACTGCCCCTCGTAACTTTCATTACGTTTGCGTTGTTATCACACTAATTTAAGTGTCATAATTTTTATTCAGTTCAGTTACAGTGATTTATTACGTAACTCTATAAAGTCATTAACGAGTAAATGTTCACAATTCACACTCGCTAACGACAACGACGTCAACAGCAGCACTTACTAACAGAAACGGGGGACCAGATCCTGGTTTCTCTGACAAATCGGTGTGACTATTCATTTTCTTGCGCTATCTGCTATCATATTCAAGCCGTCTGAAGATTAACGCTGGCGAACGCCCAAAATGTTGCGTATCATCGCCACCTGTTTTAGAGTCACATCGACATATCGGCCACATATGCTATGAGAACACAGACTTAATTATTCACACTTTTGTAACTCAGGTTTTAATCTTGGACTAAATTAAATTCATTAGTCCTATGGAGTTAAGCATTGTGTTTTTTCGATAGGACATACGAGAATGTTGATTTTCTTCTAATTTTGTTCCCTGTTTTACATACACTACTGGCCATTAAATTTGCTACACCAAGAAGAAATGCAGATGATAAACGGGTATGCATTGGACAAATATATTATACTAGAACTGACATGTCATTACATTTCCACGCAATTTGGGTGCATAGATCCTCAGAAATCAGAACCCAGAACAACCACCTCCGGCCGTAATAACGGCCTTGATACGCCTGGGCACTGAGTCAAACAGAGCTTGGATGGCGTGTACAGGTACAGCTGCCCATGCAGCTTCAACACGATACCACAGTTCATCATGAGTAGTGACTGGCGTATTGTGACGAGCCAGTTGCTCGGCCACCATTGACCAGACGTTTTCAGTTTGTGAGAGATCTGGAGAATGTGCTGGCCAGGACAGCAGTCGAACATTTTCTGTATCCAGAAAAGCCCGTACAGGACCTACAACACGCGGTCGTGCATTATCCTGCTGAAATGTAGGGTTTCGCAGGGAACGAATGAAGTGTAGAGCCACGGATCGTAACACATCTGAAATGTAACGCCCACTGTTCAAAGTGACGTCAGTGCGAACAAGAGGTGACCGAGACGTGTAACCAGTAGCACCCCATAGCATCACGCTGGGTGATATGCCAGTATGGCGATTACGAATACGCCCTTCCAATGTGCGTTCACCGCGATGTCGCCAAACACGGATGCGACCATCATGATGCTGTAAACAAAACCTGGATTCATCCGAAAAAATGACGTTTTGCCATTCGTGCACCCAGGGTCGTCGTTGAGTACACGATCGCAGTCGCTCCTGTCTGTGATGCAGCGTCAAGGGTAACCGCAGCCATCATTTCTGAGCTGATAGTCCATACTGCTTCAAGCGTCGTGGAACTGTTCGTGCAGATGGTTGTTGTCTTGCAAACGTCCCCATCTGTTGACTCAGGGATCGAGACGTGGCTGCACGATCCGTTACAGCCATGCGGGTAAGATGCCTGTCATCTCGACTGCTAGTGATACGAGGCCGTTGGGATCCAGCACGGCGTTCCGTATTACCCTCCTGAAACCACCGATTCCATATACTGCTAACAGTTATTGGATCTCGACCACCGCGAGCAGCAATGTAGCGATACGATAAACCGCAATCGCGATAGGCTACAATCCGACCTTTATCAAAGTCGGAACCGTGATGGTACGCATTTCTCTTCCTTACACGAGGCATCACAACAACGTTTTACCAGGCAACGTCGGTCAACTGCTGTTTGTGTATGAGAAATCGGTTGGAAACTTCCCTCATGTTACCACGTTGTAGGTGTCGCCACCGGCGCCAGCCTTGTGTCAATGCTCTGAAAAGCTAATCATTTTCATATCGCAGCATCTTCTTCTTGTCCGTTAAATTTCGCGTCTGTCGCAAGTCATCTTCGTGGTGTAGCAATTTTAATGGCCAGTAGTGTATTTCCAAGCAACTACAAAAAAAAACCATGAAGAATCGTAAAAAATCCTATTACTCTTGTGCCTCGCTCAATTTCAAGATATGTGATATGTTTTCCAGACTTTTGAATAGATTGTTTTATTTAGTTGACTACTGCTTATTAATTCATCCAGTTTTATCGATACAGGGGAAAACAGTGGCTGACGATAATGTATGAGCTCGTAAAACTCATCATGCTGCGTTAAATTCAATCGAGAATATTTACAGCCGTGGCTGTCGCCAGGATGTAAACGTCACGCAATGATTTACGAGCAGTTTCTTGGCGTGCTAATGAATACGAGTTTTGTCAAACGTCGCGTCCGCCGTAAACTGATAGAGCTAGAGAGAGCAGCACAGCCGGACCCTAATGAGGGATGAAATGGTCGCCATTAGGTGTAAGTGCGAAGCCAGGTTCACCCGTAGCAATTTAGGCGAGGCACAAACAACATTCGACTTCATTGGAAACCCGCTCCTCCCGAACACAATACTGTGACTTTATTTCTGTGCTTACTCGCTCGGATTCTGACGAATCTGGTAGCACTGAATATACAAATACAACCAGTGACTTTAGCTGTTTGTAGGGACTTCTATTTGGCGTTTACTTCCACATTACCACGCCGCCTTCTCCTTTGTCTGTACCTTGTTTTCAGATTACTCAGAAAGATTTTTAGTGTCGATTAGTAGTAACAAAGATCTCTAGACTGACTGACGATAATGTGTAAGTGCGACAGCACCCAAGTGCTCTTCCTAATTGTTAATATCTTCCTAAATGTTAATCTTCATCTTCCTAAGTGTTAATATTTGTTAACACACTCGTATGGAGCCGAGAGGGGTTCAAATCACTGTCCGGCCGTCCTGATTTTAACCTCTCGACTTTTTTCTATACATCGGCTTTCAAGAAGTACCCATATAGCCATCTCAACAGTGGACTGTCATTTCTGACGATACGAACGCAAAGACAGCACAACACCTAATTCCGGAGCGGAGAAAATCTCCGACCCGGCCGCTAATCGAACCCGCGCCCCTTCGGTTAGCAATCTGGCGTGCTGACCGCGCAGCTGCCGATGCAGACATCTGTAAATATCCTAGAATCAGAATGAGCCAGGCGCCCCTGGGATGGGTCCTTCAAAAATGCCGTGGTGTGCAGTTCCACGTGAAGCCGTAAGGATGCATCCAGAACCGTCGTGCACGCAGCTGTGGCGAAGCACGACGCGCACGGTATGGCTGTTGACTCAGTGCCTTATAAAGGATGCTTAGTACTGGCGTACTTCGTTTCAACATCTTGAACTCTTTATGTGTGTAAAATAGACCCGGTAACGATCAACAGCATTACTTTGACTTGTGAGGCAAGGTTAAACATTCTCAGCTGCTGCACAGGTGACAAGAGCTTTGTAGCTGTTTGATTGCACTCGGAAACACTACTGATGCGATTACTGGTTTGATTGCACTCGGAAACACTACTGATGCGATTACTGGAGTCGAAGATTAATCTCCACAGTTCACAATTAATCTCCGAAATAGTTCCTCGTAAAATTCTCGTAGCCCGGAAAAAAACGTGTTATGGATAATGACTGCGAAGTGTGGGAAAAGAAACCAATCTTCATGGGGTTTTCGCAGGTAACTTGATCATAACTTGGGACACCGTATAGGCTTTATTTCATCAACATCGGATCACGAAAGAAAAAACAGATATCGTAACTGAAAGTTTCATCCATACTAGTATTAGAAATGCGAAAGCAACTCTGTATGTTGAAACGTCGCCTTAGAAAAATTTATGAATGATTGTGCTGGTAAACCCCTTACGTTATTTGATTTTCAAACAGCTGAGCAAAACTGAGCGTACCCAGACATTTCTCTCTTTACTTGTTCTGATAATCACTAAACTGACACACAATATTTTTAGCGCAACGCAATCTGATTTCAAAAATCCCTAAAAAAGAATCGCCCCGACTAACAATAAAGTATAACTTTCATGAATCACTTACCTCACAAAAATAGTCGTTACTCGAACTACTGCAATACAGCGAGCGCCAATATTGCCCGCTAAATAAAAGATTCTGACTACTGAAGGCACTAACTACTGATAGGCATAGTTAGCAAATGAAAGATTTTGATAAAGAACAAACAATGTATTTACCTTAAGAGTGTTGAAAAGTCATCATATATATATCAGTTCGTGACATCCAGTCTTACAAATTTACTGTCTCTGATGGACACACGTCCATATCATCCGCTCTCAACACTCCGCCATCTCTCTCCCCACATCCACCACTGCTGGCGGCTCACCTCCAATTGCGCAACGCTACGCGCTGTTAACAGCCAACTGCCCAACACTAAAATAGCAAATTCCAACAATGCAAACCAGCCACAGACGGCACACAGAGCAGTCAGTGATTTTCCTACAGAGCGCTACGTGGCATTACCAATATAAAAACCTAAACAGCCTACATACAATGTTAACGATTGCACAACTGACCCGCTGAACTGATTTCGATGAAATTAGTGATGGAGATAGCTTGAACCCTGAGGGAAAACAGTGACTACTTTACAAAGTGTTTACTGCAAGATATTTATTGATTTCAAGAATATTACGCGAATTAGCGAAAATTATTTACTATCTCAAAAAGCTGTTTACTGTTTGCCTTTTGTTCTTTATTATATGTGTGAAAATGCTTGTACTGACTGACATGTGCACGTGATATGATTCAAGGTAATGAGTATCAATGCTTATACAATCTTCGATGTTTTTCATCCATACTTCCATTCTTTTTTTTGCATAACATAACGTTGTATAATGTGGCACGATGCAGTGATACGCGCTCCCTTCTGTGCCCCTTTGCACGCACTGCTCAGCAGCGACGCTGTAGAGGCAGACACAACGTGCGTTGGGACGGTCGTTGTTGGTGGTTGATGTCGGTGAGGGGACCAGACAGTGACGTCATCGGTCCCATCTGGTTAAGGAAACACGGGAAAGGAAGTCCGCCGTGCCCTTTCAAAGGTACCATCCCGGCATTTGCCTGAAGCGATTTAGGGAAGTCACGGAAAACCTAAATCACAATGGGTTGGAACTCCCGAATACGATTCCAGTGTGCTACCTCGTTCGGTGCGTTGGGACAGCTCAGGATCGGCGACAGCGGAGTGCACATTGCGAACTATGCTTAGCCGAAAGGCAGATGCGTGAGGGCAGCTGACATTACTGCAGTAGCTTACTTACTCACAATAACTCATTATAATAAAACCACTGGTATGCGAACGCAGCCGTGGGTAGAAGCTAGAGTAACATAAACGTAAACAGCCCTTTGGAGATAAACCTGTCGGTTTGCGACCGCTAACGTCGCTACTTATGTACACTCCTGGAAATTGAAATAAGAACACCGTGGATTCATTGTCCCAGGAAGGGGAAACTTTATTGACACATTCCTGGGGTCAGATACATCACATGATCACACTGACAGAACCACAGGCACATACACACAGGCAACAGAGCATGCACAATGTCGGCACTAGTACAGTGTATATCCACCTTTCGCAGCAATGCAGGCTGCTATTCTCCCATGGAGACGATCGTAGAGATGCTGGATGTAGTCCTGTGGAACGGCTTGCCATGCCATTTCCACCTGGCGCCTCAGTTGGACCAGCGTTCGTGCTGGACGTGCAGACCGCGTGAGACGACGCTTCATCCAGTCCCAAACATGCTCATTGGGGGACAGATCCGGAGATCTTGCTGGCCAGGGTAGTTGACTTACACCTTCTAGAGCACGTTGGGTGGCACGGGATACATGCGGACGTGCATTGTCCTGTTGGAACAGCAAGTTCCCTTGCCGGTCTAGGAATGGTAGAACGATGGGTTCGATGACGGTTTGGATGTACCGTGCACTATTCAGTGTCCCCTCGACGATCACCAGTGGTGTACGGCCAGTGTAGGAGATCGCTCCCCACACCATGATGCCGGGTGTTGGCCCTGTGTGCCTCGGTCGTATGCAGTCCTGCTTGTGGCGCTCACCTGCACGGCGCCAAACACGCATACGACCATCATTGGCACCAAGGCAGAAGCGACTCTCATCGCTGAAGACGACACGTCTCCATTCGTCCCTCCATTCACGCCTGTCGCGACACCACTGGAGGCGGGCTGCACGATGTTGGGGCGTGAGCGGAAGACGGCCTAACGGTGTGCGGGACCGTAGCCCAGCTTCATGGAGACGGTTGCGAATGGTCCTCGCCGATACCCCAGGAGCAACAGTGTCCCTAATTTGCTGGGAAGTGGCGGTGCGGTCCCCTACGGCGCTGCGTAGGATCCTACGGTCTTGGCGTGCATCCGTGCGTCGCTGCGGTCCGGTCCCAGGTCGACGGGCACGTGCACCTTCCGCCGACCACTGGCGACAACATCGATGTACTGTGGAGACCTCACGCCCCACGTGTTGAGCAATTCGGCGGTACGTCCACCCGGCCTCCCGCATGCCCACTATACGCCCTCGCTCAAAGTCCGTCAACTGCACATACGGTTCACGTCCACGCTGTCGCGGCATGCTACCAGTGTTAAAGACTGCGATGGAGCTCCGTATGCCACGGCAAACTGGCTGACACTGACGGCGGCGGTGCACAAATGCTGCGCAGCTAGCGCCATTCGACGGCCAACAACGCGGTTCCTGGTGTGTCCGCTGTGCCGTGCGTGTGATCATTGCTTGTACAGCCCTCTCGCAGTGTCCGGAGCAAGTATGGTGGGTCTGACACACCGGTGTCAATGTGTTCTTTTCTCCATTTCCAGAAGTGTAAATAGATAGCATTATTAACAGTTGGTAATTGCTGTTTTCTTCTTTGCAAGAATCAACCTGTAACAACGTTCTTATTGGCACGTAGAATCATCAGTTCCCTGGTATGCCACTTAGAATATTCTTAATATACAATTTATTTTCTTATTTGTCTCGTTATTTTTTGCAGTCATGCGGTGTGCGGCATCATTTTGTCATACGAAAACAGCTTCTCAGTTTCTGGATACAAATCAGTTATGTGCAAACGGAGATATAATATACTTTCATTTTCCCGATAAATGTCAAGTGCCACAAAAATACTGTACGTTAGCTATTTACCTTACACAGACAGACATATAGTTAGATAAGATATAATGTTGAACAACAACCACACTGTTGGTTTCTGTATGGGTTGTAAATAACCTTTTGCTCAAATAAGACTGCAGCTGTAAAAAATAAATAAATAAAAAAATAAAATAAAAAAAATAAAAAAGAGCAAACCAAAATATCAGAAACAAGAAATGAAGACATTCACTGTCAGCGATGACATCATAAGTCTGCCAGATATTAAAAGGGACTTGGAGGATCTGTTGGACAGAACGGATAATATCTTCGATAACAATTTATGTATGAACATCAGCGATAGTAAAACGAAGATAATGCACTGTAGTCTAATCAGAGCAAGTGATACAGAGCCAATTAGATTAGGAAATGAAACACTAAAAGTACTGGGCGAGTTTTGCTATTTGGGCACCAAAATGACGGGTGATGGCCGAAGTGAAGAGGATACAAAATGCAGGTGCAATAATAAGAAAAACTTTCCTGGAAAAGAGGAATATGTTGACATCCAATATGGATTTAAGTGTTGGGAAATCCTTTCTGAAGATATTTGTCTGGAGTGTATCTACATCTACATACATACTCCGCAATCCACCATACGGTGCGTGGCGGAGGGTACCTCGTACCACAACCAGTATCTTCTCACCCTATTCCACTCCCAAACAGAACGAGGGAAAAATGACTGCCTATATGCCTCTGTACGAGCCCTAATCTCTCTTATCTTATATTTGTGGTCTTTCTGCGAAATGTAAGTTGGCGGCAGTAAAATTGTACTGCAGTCAGCCTCAAATGCTGGTTCTCTAAATTTCCTCAGTAGCGATTCACGAAAAGAACGCCGCCTTTCCTCTAGAGACTCCCACCCGAGTTCCTGAAGCATTTCCGTAACACTCGCGTGATGACCAAACCTACCAGTAACAAATATAGCAGCCCGCCTCTGAATTGCTTCTATCTTCTCCCTCAATCCGACATGATAGGCATCCCAAACGCTCGAGCAGTACTCAAGAATAGGTCGTATTAGTGTTTTATAAGAGATCTCCTTTACAGATGAACCACATCTTCCCAAAATTCTACCAATGAACCGAAGACGACTATCCGCCTTCCCCACAACTGCCATTATATGCTTGTCCCACTTCATATCGCTCTGCAATGTTACGCCCAAAGATGTAATCGACGTGACTGTGTCAAGCGCTACACTACTAATGGAGTATTTAAACATTACAGGATTCTTTTTCCTATTCATCTGCATTAATTTACATTTATCTATATTTAGAGTTAACTGCCATCCTTTACACCAATCACAAATCCTGTCCAAGTTATCTTGTATGCCCCTACAGTCACTCGACGACGACACCTTGCCGTACACCACAGCACCATCAGCAAACAGCCGCACATTGCTACCCACCCTATCCAAAAGATTATTTATGTAGGAGGAAAAAACCGCGGACCTGGGGGAACTCCAGATGATACCCTCACCTCCGATGAACACTCACCATCGAGGACAACGTACTGGGTTCTATAACTTTCAGCCTTTTACGGAAGTGAAACATGGATAATAAACAGTGTAGACAAGAAGAGAATAGAAGCTTTTGAAATGTGGTGCTACAGAAGAACGGTGAAGATTAAGGTAGATCACGTAACCAATGAGGAAGTATTGAATAGAATTGGGGAGCAAAGAAATTTGTGGCACAATCTGGCTAGAAGAAGGGACCGTTTGGTAGGACATATTGTGAGACATCAAGGCATCACCAGTTTAGTATGGAGGGAAGTGTAGGGGGCAAAGATCGTAGAGGGAGGCCAAGAGACGAAAAAAAAATTAGTGAAATGTTGTTAGCAAACAGGAAAAATCTAATTATGAGTTATGATTAAAATAACACTTAAGAATCTGAATATGTAGTAACAATGAAAAAGGCTCAAGGCTAGAGAGAACTGGGAAGAGAATATGGTTAAAGAGGTGGGAGGAAACGGAGATAGAAACCGGAAAGGAGGAGGCGAACAGGGAGAGGTGGCAGGAGAAGATTGAGAGAGAGGGGAAGGAGGAGACTGGCAGATACAGAAAGGCGCACGTGATGGACAGAAAGGGGGAGGGTAGGACGAGGATGTGGAGAAAGAGAGGCGGAGGAGAAGATAGAGGAGAGAAGGAGATTAGGGCGTTAATGCAATTCCGATACATATTAGAAACGTGTTGTTTCTCTTTTGATTGTTTTCCATTTAACCAAACTGTAACAATTCTGGACAGCAACGGGTGGTCGGGAACAGCTAGTATGGAAATAAATTTATGGCATAAATTGACCAAGAGGAGACAGAAGTTGGTAGGATGAATTGTGAGGCATCAAGAAAATGTTAATTTGGCTATGGAGGGTAGACTGGGAGGGCAAAATTTTACGGGACACAAATGCATGACTATAGTATATACACAGAAGAGCCAAAGAAACTGGACACTTCCCTAATATCGTGTAAGGCCCCCGCGAGCACGCGGAAGTGCCGCAACACGACGTGGCGTGGACTTGACTAATGTCGGAAGTAGTGCTGGAGGGAACTGACACCATGAATCCTGCAGGGCTGTCCATAAATCCGTAAAAGTTCAAGGGGGTGGAGATTTATTCTGAACAGCACGTCGCAAGACATCCCAGATATGTTTAGTAATATTCATGCCTGGGGAGTTTGGTGGCCAGCAGAAAGTTTAAACTCAGGAGAGTGTTCGTGTAGCCACTCTGTAGCAGTTCTGGACGTATGGGGTGTCGCATTGTCCTGCTGGAATTTCCCAAGTCCGTTGGAATGCACAATGGACACGAATGGATGCAGGTGATCAGACAGGATGCTTACGTAGGTGTCACCTTTCAAGAGTCATATCTAGACGTGTCAGGGGTCTCATAGCGTTCCAACATCACACGCCCCACACCATTACAGAGCCTCGCCCAGCTTGAACAGTCCCCTGCTGAGATGCAGGGTCTGTGGATTCAAGAGATTTTTCCATACCCGTACATGTCCAACGAGACTCGTCCAACCAAGCAACATGTTTCCAGTCAACAGTCTAATGTCGGTGCTGACGGACTCAGGCGAGGCGTTCAGCCATCAAGGTTACACGCGTGGGCCTTCGGCTCCGAAAGCCCATATGGATGATGTTTCGTTGAATGGTTCGCTTGCTGCCACTTGTTGATAGCCCAGCACTGAAAGCTGCAGCAGTTTTCGGAATGGTTGCACTTCTGACACGTTGAAAGAGTCTCTTCAGTCGTCGTTGTTCCCGTTCTTGCAGGATCTTTTTCTGGCTGCGGCGATGTCGGAGATACGGTGTTTTTTTTCTGGATTCCTGATATTCACCTATCACTCGTGAAATGGCCATATGGAAAAAACTCCAATTCATCGCTACCTCGGAGATGCTGTGTCCCATCACTCGTGCGTCGACTATAGCACCATGTCCAAACTCACTTAAATCTTGAAAACCTGCCATTGTAGCAGCAGTAACCGATCTAAGAATTACACCAGACACTTGTTGTCTTGTATAGGCGTTGCCGACCGCAAGGCGGTATTCTGCCAGTTTAGATATCTCTGTATTTGCATACGCATGCCTATACCAGTTTCTTTGGCGTTTCAGTGTATGTTCAAGTATATGTAGGCTGCAGAAGCTATGCAGAAATGGACTTGTATAGGATATTGTGGCTTGGGGAGCTGCATCAAACCAATGTCCGGAGAGAAGGTGGCAACGTCTACGTGATTACTCTGCTATTCACAATAAAGTGCCTGGCAGAGGGTTCAACGAACCACCTTCAAGGTGTGTCTCTACCGTTCCACTCTCGAACGGCACGCGGGAAAAACGAGCACTTAAATTTTTCCGTGCGAGCCCTGATTTCTCATATTATCGTGATGATCATTTCTCCCTATGTAGGTGGGTGCCAACAGAATGTTTTCGAAATCGGAGGAGAAAACTGGTGATTGGAATTTCATGAGGAGATCCCGTCGCAACGAAAAAAGCCTTTGTTTTAATGATTGCCACTCCAATTCACGCATCATGTCTGTGACACTATCTCCCCTATTTCGCGATAATATAAAACGAGCTGCCCTTCTTTGTACTTTTTCGATGTCATCCGTCAGTCCCACCTGATGCGGATCCCACACCGCACAGCAATACTCCAGAATATGGCGGACAAGCGTGGTGTAAGTAGTGTCTTTAGTAGACCTGTTGCACCTTCTATGTGTTCTGCCAATGGATCGTAGTCTTTGGTTTGCTCTACCCACAATATTATCTATGTGATCGTTCCAAATTAGGTTATTTGTAATTGTAATCCCTCAGTTTTTAGTTGAATTTACAGCCTACAGCCTTCAGAACGTAAGCGATGTGTTTGGGCGTGTACATAATTGTGTAAACCTCTTTGGTGGGCCGTGTAGGGCACTAGGAATGGTGATGTGGCGGCAGCAGGCAGGGTGTTGTCGGCGCTCCGTGTAAACGACCGAGCCGGCGCGGCGCTGTGTGTAGGCGAGCTCCGAGCCCCGCGGCGCTGGGAACGCGGCCGGCGGGCGGCCGCTGTGCGCTTCTTGCTGTGGAGTGTCTGGGATGGGATGTACCGCAGCCGTAGCGTATCGGGGGCACCTCACCTGCCGCGTCGCGGACCGCCTCGTCTTTTTAGACGGCGGGGGAACGGTTCCAGAGCGCGCCGATACTGTCGGTCCGTTAGCTCGCCACTACCCGAGCCACTTTTTTCGGTCATCCCGGCCGACCTCCGCCGCGGCAATGGGCTATTAATATCGGCGAAGATCTGTCGACGGATACTTCTTCTCCCCGCTTCGCTAGGGTTTAACGTCCTGTCGGGAGCGAGCTCGTAAAAGCCGAGGCAATTGCTAACGTTTTGTCCTCGTTCAGGAAGTGATCTGCTACGTCTGCGGTGTACGCAACCACCTCGGCACTCACGCAGAGTAATTAAGGGAAGTGGGGTAGGCTAACCGGCACCTGCAACCAAGTAACAACACGTGTATTTTTTTTATCTCTGTTTCTTTTTGCTCTACTTGTGTACGTTGAACGCCAATGTCTTCTACTAATGAAGTCGAAAACTGCCTACGTCGTACGACTGGCACGTTCCGCACACTCATGAGAAGGTATGTTACAGAGGCCATTAATTTGCCGTAAACACTGTTGTTGTGTCTCCGGTAAATGTAATAATACGACGACACGTCTCTATCTACATCTATAACTGCACGAATGCTCTGCAGTTCCCACTTAAGTGCCCAGTGGAGGGTTCATCGAACCCATCGAACCCATTTTGAACTTCCTAATACCATGTCGGGCCTCCTGTTGCCCAGCGTCGTGCAGCAACTGTACGTGGCAGCGACTCGACACACTGGAAGCTCCTGCGTAAATACTAAGCCACGCTGCCTCTACAGCCATCCATAACTGCGAAAGTGTTGCCTGTGCAGGATTTTGCGCACGGACTGACCTCTCCGTTATGTCCCGTAAATGTTTGATGGGATTCGTGTCGAACGATCTGAGTGGCCGAACCATTCGCTCGAATTGTCCGGAATATACTTCAAACCAGTCGGATACAACTATGGCCGGGTAACATGAGGCATTGCCATCCATAAAAATTCCATCCTTATTTGGGAACATGAAGTACACGAATGGCTGCAGATGGTCTCCAAATAGCCGAACACAACTATTTCCAGTCAGTGACCGGTTCAGTTGGAGCAGATGACCCAGTCCACTCCAGGTAAATATGGCCCGCAGCATTGTGAAGCCACCACCAGCTTGCACTGTGCCTTGTTGACATTCTGAGTCCATGGCTTCCTCAGGTCTGCGCGACGCTCCATTCCTATTATTAGCCGGCCGCGGTGGCCGTGCGGTTCTGGCGCTGCAGTCCAGAACCGCGGGACTGCTACGGTCGCAGGTTCGAATCCTGCCTCGGGCATGGGTGTGTGTGATGTCCTTAGGTTAGTTAGGTTTAAGTAGTTCTAAGTTCTAGGGGACTTATGACCTAAGATGTTGAGTCCCATAGTGCTCAGAGCCATTTGAACCATTTTTTTTCGTATTATTAGCTATAACCAACTGTACTCATCTGACCCGGCCATGGTTTGCCAGTTGTCTAGGGTCCAACAGATATTGTCACGAGCCCAGGAGAGGCGCTGCAGGCAATCTAGTGCTGTTAGAAAAACCACTCGCGCCGGTCGTCTGCTGCCATAGCCCACTGACGTCCAATTTCGCCGCTCTGTCTTGACGGATACGTTCGCCGTGTGCCTCAAATTGAGTTCTTTGATTATTTCACGCAGTGTTGCTGTCTGTTAGTACTGACCACTCTATGCAAATACCGCTGCTCTCAGTCGTTAAGTGAAGGCCTTCAGCCACTGCGTTGTCTGTTGTGAGAGGTAGTTGAAATTTGGTATTCTCGGCATACTCTTCACACTATGGACCTCGGAATATTTAATCCCGCTACGATTTCCGAAACAGGATCATACGTGTAGCTCCGACTACCATTCCGCGTTCAAAGTCTGTGAGTTCCCGTCGTGCGGCCATAAATCATGTCGGAAACCTTTGCCCTTAAGCCATCAGAGTACAAATGACTGCTTTGCCAATGCATTGACTTTTATATCTTGAGTACGCGCTACTACCGCCATCTGCATACTTGCACATCGCTGTTCCGTGACTTTTGTCTCCTCGGTGCATTACCTGCGTAACAGAACTCACGATTGGAAACGATGGCTACTTTGTGAAGTCGCCCGCCGCTCATTTGCACCAGTTGCGGACTGCTCTGACCCACCAGATTTCACGGGTTCACCTGTCTCGTAATTCTGTCTAGTTATAAGACTGCGCTGTGAGAGCAACGCGTCCACTAGACGCGGCGGAGTCAGAAGTCAGCAGGTTGCGCTCGAGGTCAGCAAGCGGGCTAGCTGTGGGCATGATTGCTGTCATTTGCCGGCTAACTACACGGCTCCTATAGCCGTCCACTCCCTGTGTGTGCCCACCTAAGTACCCCTGTCGCCGCACGCTGCCATTACGCTGTTTGCCGCGATTAGCTTCCATACCTCCTGCGACAACGTGCTCTGTGATTACGCTTACTTCTGCTCTTATACAACAAGGCTTGCGACAGTGACGGAATACTGTGCGGTATTCTCCTGGCAACCGGAGTCGTGCGACCCTGGCGACTGTTGATGTGCGCAAAAAGTAGCGAGGGCGGCGGCGCTGGTTAACGCACTAGATTTGTATTCTGCCGTGGCCGTGTTCAAGTTATAGTCCAGACGACTTGCTTTAGATGTCCAAGCCTGTCCTTAATCATTGCAGGTACATGCTGGGTGGTACTTCAACATCACGACCAATTCACTTCTCTAGTCTTGTCCAACTGGGTTCATACTTTGTCTGTGGTGACCTCGATGTCGAAGAGACGCACGTCTCCGTCCAAAACAGGTGTGGTCCCATTTATGGCCTTAGCGACGCTGGCGTTTTTATGCGCTATTTTTTGCGTCGGTTTGGACTCAATAGGTGCAATACAGGCTATCCCTATCTTGGTAGCCGTGATGAAAGAAGAAGAGGACAGTGGTCTTCGAAATAGGTGAAGGATTGAGACAGACAGAAAAAGGCGTACAGCATTGTTAACTGGGATATCTGAAGGATCTGATTGATTCAAATTGGCAAGAATTTCTTCCCCTCGTGCTCACTAGCATCTCTAGTGCTCACGAACATCCTGAACAATTCTAGCGAATGATTTGGCCACACAGGTCGCCCGACATGAGTCCATCGAACATTTATGTGACGTAATCGAGAGGTCAGTTTGTGCAGGAAATCCTGCATCGCATTTGTGGATGGCTGTAGAGGAAGCATAGCTCAGTATTTCTGCAGGACGTGTTGAGTCCACGCCGTGTCGAGTTGCTGCACTACGCACTGCAAAAGGAAGTCCAACACGATATTAGGAGCTGTCCCATGACTTTTAGTCACCTCAGTAAATGTGCCAACGGCTATGCCGCATTTGTAAAACCAGTTTCCGTCACATTGCCGACGTTAACCGCTCTAGGGCTACGCCAGCACTTGGATAGGTCACCATCATGGTCTGCCGACCGTTGTTGAAAGTAGGGTACACTCACACCCCGCGAGTCCAGTCGAGGAGTTACTGTACTGAGAAGTAGCGGCTCCGGTAACCGAACTGACAGCGGCCAGCAGAGTAGTGTGCCGGCCGCGTGCCCCTCCGTATCTACACTCCTGGAAATTGAAATAAGAACACCGTGAATTCATTGTCCCAGGAAGGGGAAACTTTATTGACACATTCCTGGGGTCAGATACATCACATGATCACACTGACAGAACCACAGGCACATAGACACAGGCAACAGAGCAGGCACAATGTCGGCACTAGTACAGTGTATATCCACCTTTCGCAGCAATGCAGGCTGCTATTCTCCCATGGAGACGATCGTAGAGATGCTGGCTGTAGTCCTGTGGAACGGCTTGCCATGCCATTTCCACCTGGCGCCTCAGTTGGACAAGCGTTCGTGCTGGACGTGCAGACCGCGTGAGACGACGCTTCATCCAGTCCCAAACATGCTCAATGGGGGACAGATCCGGAGATCTTGCTGGCCAGGGTAGTTGACTTACACCTTCTAGAGCACGTTGGGTGGCACGGGATACATGCGGACGTGCATTGTCCTGTTGGAACAGCAAGTTCCCTTGCCGGTGTAGGAATGGTAGAACGATGGGTTCGATGACGGTTTGGATGTACCGTGCACTATTCAGTGTCCCCTCGACGATCACCAGTGGTGTACGGCCAGTGTAGGAGATCGCTCCCCACACCATGAAGCCGGGTGTTGGCCCTGTGTGCCTCGGTCGTATGCAGTCCTGATAGTGGCGCTCTCCTGCACGGCGCCAAACACGCATACGACCATCATTGGCACCAAGGCAGAAGCGACTCTCATCGCTGAAGACGACACGTCTCCATTCGTCCCTCCATTCACGCCTGTCGCGACACCACTGGAGGCGGGCTGCACGATGTTGGAGCGTGAGCGGAAGACGGCCTAACGGTGTGC
Organism: Schistocerca cancellata; assembly: GCF_023864275.1. Lineage (NCBI taxonomy): Eukaryota > Metazoa > Arthropoda > Insecta > Orthoptera > Acrididae > Schistocerca > Schistocerca cancellata. The sequence continues at coordinate 696,145,964 of NC_064627.1, read as the reverse complement.
GGGACCGTAGCCCAGCTTCATGGAGACGGTTGCGAATGGTCCCCGCCGATACCCCAGGAGCAACAGTGTCCCTAATTTGCTGGGAAGTGGCGGTGCGGTCCCCTACGGCACTGCGTAGGATCCTACGGTCTTGGCGTGCATCCGTGCGTCGCTGCGGTCCGGTCCCAGGTCGACGGGCACGTGCACCTTCCGCCGACCACTGGCGACAACATCGATGTACTGTGGAGACCTCACGCCCCACGTGTTGAGCAATTCGGCGGTACGTCCACCCGGCCTCCCGCATGCCCACTATACGCCCTCGCTCAAAGTCCGTCAACTGCACATACGGTTCACGTCCACGCTGTCGCGGCATGCTACCAGTGTTAAAGACTGCGATGGAGCTCCGTATGCCACGGCAAACTGGCTGACACTGACGGCGGCGGTGCACAAATGCTGCGCAGCTAGCGCCATTCGACGGCCAACACCGCGGTTCCTGGTGTGTCCGCTGTGCCGTGCGTGTGATCATTGCTTGTACAGCCCTCTCGCAGTGTCCGGAGCAAGTATGGTGGGTCTGACACACCGGTGTCAATGTGTTCTTTTTTCCATTTCCAGGAGTGTATATCCAGTGACGCCTGTCAGTGAGAATGACATGGCGGCCAGTCGGCAGCGTTGTGCCTCCCTACGCCTGATCGGGAGGAGTTTATTTGAGTTTTTATATTTATCCGAGTATATTCCACGTCTCCTCCTAAACCACTGTTCCGATTGTAGCTAAAATTGATACACACATCACTTGCTTTCTGGGAAGTTTTGCTGCAGGGGCAAGAACCACCTAGCCATCAAAGGCGAAAAGAAGTGTAGACGATAAGGCGCAAATACCCAGAATTTTTTCGTTCACATTTTGAAAATGAGAGCACTTAGTGACTTGCAACAAAATTTACACATAATTTCAAACATTTACGAAACTTTTTCGTCTGACAACATCAACAAAATAATGAAAGGAAAAAAGTTTATCGCTTACTGAATTTTCGCTCTTCATGCCGTAAAACTGTCGCATCATGCATGACGTTTTAATTTATTACTGCTTTGCTACTAAATTTATTCGCAACACATTTCGCTGATACAGTTGCATATACTACTGGATGTATCTGGAAAATTATATCATTTTACAGCACATAGTTCAGGAGCTACGAAGTCATAAACATTGAGCTGCGTCAAAACGAAACTGCAGAGCGAAATTCGCTAGAGATACATGAGAAATATATGTACAAATACATGTCAAATATGGTAAACGTAGGTGAAATATATGTGATACGTACAGTATACGTGCAAAGTCATGGGTAAACAGCTGCCCCTAAATCTGTGGATCGATTTGAACCGCATTTGGTGCACGTGTTACTTATTAGATTGAAAGAAATTCTGTGGTGGTAAGAACCAGAAACCTCCTATTGGGTTGGGGAGAGAGAAAGGGAAGGAGTAGAAGGACAGTCAAAGAGGAGGAAGCAGAAGGGACGCAGAAGGAGAAGGGAGAGAGGAGATGGACAGACAGAGAGGAAGGGCGAAATGGAAAGAGAAAGAGAAGAGAATGAGGTGTACAGAGGGAGGGGAAATGATGAGATAGACGGAGAAAAGAAATAAGAGGAGATGTACAGAGAGACGTGGGAAGAGGAGACGAACAAAGAGAGGGGCAAGGAGTAGACGGCCTAGTAGAAGTTCGGAATAAACAGATATCTGGGCAACGCCAGGTACTCAGTAAGTATATAAATGCAGTCAGCACAAGGTATTTTTCACGAAAATGTATGCAGTTGTCATAGAAAACTGCGCACATTTTCGTAAAAAATAGCTTATGCTCATTGCACTGACACAGGGCGATTCCATGATGATGTTACAAACGTTCAGGAATGATGGAGAAGGGGTAATGTATCAGTTTCACATTGAGGCACTCTGTTTCGGTAATGACCGATTCGAAACATGTTAGCGAAACTCATTCTGATGTCTCTCGCAGTGGAATTCATGTAACGGTACTGTTCTTGCTAAGACTGTAAGGAAGGCAATGACGACGAGCAGTTAGGTGTAGAGGTTGGGATAATAACTCAACTAATGCAATGCAGGTGGCATACTGGGTACTGACACGAGCAATCGTGGTATACAGTGTATGTAGTGCTATAGACGGCGGCCTATGTTTACAAGTTGAAAATACTAACGTTGATCAGCGCTAACCAAATGAAGTTGTGCCCGATGACGGAACCTGCAGATATGATTTCGTATGTTGGTAAGCAAGTGGAAGCAGCAGAGAAGCGGAATGACTGTACAAGACCAACTATTCGCGTAGAAGTCATCCGGCTGACACTATGTTTCGAAGACTGACGATGACTAAGTACAGTAGCGCATTTGGTACCATAGCACAGCGACCGAGGAGGACGACAAACTACGTGGACTGTTGCCTTGGAAGTGCAGTGCTGGCTCGAGTGGATTAAACGCCTGCAATCAGCAGTCGATCAGTTGTACGTAAAATTAAAGTTTCGCACTGAATGGAGATTATTACGGGGAATGCAGCTACACTTCTACCACCCACAGAAACTGCGTGCTTTGATCCCTGCTGATTTCGAACCTCGTGTCGTGCTCAGCCAATGATTCTTGTAGCGCCTTACAATCAATTCTCACTTTCCTACGTATGTGCTTTTCTCGAAAGAAGCCTGTTACACCAGAGGCAGAATGGTAAATGGTTGCAATAGTCATGTTTGAGACGATGAACGCCGGCCGGTGTGGCCGAGCGGTTCTAGGCGCTTCAGTCTGGAACCGCGCGACCGCTACGGTCGCAGGTTCGAATCCTGCCTCGGGCGTGGATGTGTGTGATGCCCTTAGGTTAGTTAGGTTTAAGTAGTTCTAAGTTCTAGGGGATTGATGACCTCATATCTTAAGACCCATAGTGCTCAGAGCCATTTGAACCATTTTTGTGTTGTGTGTGTGTGTTGTACTGTTTTAACATTACCACCGTGATGCTGAAACTGCTTTACAGCGATGAGAGCAGCGTCACGAGAGACGGACTGACAATCAACCTCCTCTCATAAAACTTTGGTTGCATCTGAACTTGTAGCGCATAGCTCTTCAGAACTGAACAGTATGATAATGAGATTGCAACTCGGCAAACGAATTGAGTCCCAGGATCCGCGTGCGTTCTGCAGCGCTGTTTGGAAACATTAGCAGCGCACGTAACGACTCCGGCACGTGACTGCCAGTTGCGTCAGCGCGCGAATCTGCGCCGCCGTTCTTTGTATTCGAGTCAGCGCAGGCGGGGTGTCGCGGCTCGCGCCGCATATCCAAGTGGCATTCCGGAACCGCCGGCAGCCTCGCGAGTTGTTTTCTTGTGGTCAGCGGCAGAGTCGGACGCGGCCTTAAATCAGCCGGCCGGGGTCGGGCCAGAGCAGGGCGGGGCAGGGCGCAGCGGGACGGCCGCCGGCGGCGGCGGCGGCAAAAACGCGTCGGCCGACGCCCGGCCGCGGCGCGGCGGGGCGCGCGCGCCTTTCGCGGCTAATCCCGCCACCGACGCTGTTAATTCGCGCCAATTAGCCGCCCGCGGTCCGTAAATCAGGCCGTCACCTGCCGCCGCCGCCAAAAAGAATGACTGCGTCGTCGGGTGGCGCGGCGGCGCCCGTGGTTCTGGGCCGCGGCGCGGCGGCCGGCGGGTTTATCGCAACGAGGCAGGAATACTAACGAACTCAGCAGCTGAACGGCGGGCTAGGGACGAAAGGGTATCACATGCTACCACGTGTTCTAACAGTCGGGGTGTGACGTCGTTGCCTCATCGAGCAGAGGACGAGGGTTCCAGTCTCACTTGCTGCTTCTTCGGTGCACTCTTTACATATATATCGGAACTCCATACCAGTTGCGGTGTAGGGCCAACAACAATCATTTTCAATATTTCCCGTAATTTTTGACCTAATTGAAAGTTTAGAGTGAAGTACTGGTATAATCCACTCGTTAAGATGTATAATTTTTTGTTAAAAATTAACACAATAAAAGTATTACAATTAGAAACCGTCTTTATTAGCTGAAAAGTCAAAGAAACTGGTACACCTGCCTCCCGCGAGCAAGCGGGAGTGCCGCAACACGACGTGCCATGGACTCGACTAATGTCTGAAGTAGTCCTGAAGGGAACTAACACCATGAATCCTGCAGGACTCTCCATAAATCCGTAAAAGTAAGTGGGGGTGGACATTTCTTCTCAACAGCACGTTGCAACGCATCCCAGATATGCTCAATAATGTTCGCGTCTGGGGAGTTTGGTGACCAGCGGAAGTGTTTAAACTCAGAAAAGGGTTCCTGATGCCACTCTGTAGCATTTGTGGATGTGTGGCATGTCGCATTATCCTGCCGGAATTTCCCAAGTCCGTTGGAATGCACAATGGACATGGATGGATGCTTACGTACGTGTCATCTGTAAGAGTCTAGGAGTATCAGGAGTCCCATATCACTCCAACTTCGCACGCTCCACACTATTACAGAGCCTCCACCAGCTTGAACAGTCCCCCGCTGACACGCAGGTGCATGGATTCATGAGGTTGTCTCCATACCCGTATACGTCCATCCAGTCGATACAATTTCATACGAGACTCGTCCGCCCATGCAACATCTTTCCAGTCGTCGACAGTCCAGTATCGGTGCCGACAGGTCCAGGAGAGGCGTAAAGCTATTTGTAGTGCAGTCATCAAGGGTACACGAGTGGGCCTTCGGCTCCGAAAGTCCGTATCGATGATATTTGGTTCAATGGGTCGCACGATGACACTTTTCGATGGTCCAGCATTGGAATCTGCAGCAGTTTGCGGAAGGGTTGCACTTCTGTGTGTGTGTGTGTGTGTGTGTGTGTGTCTGTGTGTGTGTGTGTGTTTCTGTGTGTGTGGTTTGAGGTTTTCGGGCGCCAAACAGCATGGTCATCAGCGCCCAAACGCATAGAAACAGGAACACATGCGGTGAAGGGACGAAGACGGACAGCGAACAAGGAGAACGGCTAAAAGACACAGACCTGACGCAGTTCCAAATCATCACATACAGGGGCAAAACAAGAGGAGAAGAAACGCACTAAAAAGGAAAGGAAACACAAGGAAAAGAGAACGGAAATCGAAGTGAAACAAGTAAGTAATCGTGACTGGCGGACATCTTACCTAAAACCTGGGTGATCCAGTCACCCAGCAGCACATTAAAATCCTCTCCCTAAAATCCGAGGCAACAAATTGGACAGGACACAAAACCGTAAGATCCTTCTGTCACTTTGATCAATTCTCTTCAGTCGTCATTGGTCCCGTTCTTGCAGGATCTTTTTCCGGCCGCAGCGATGTCGGAGATTTGAAGTTTTACCGGATTCCTGATAGTCACGGCACACTCGTGAAATGGACGCACGGGAAAATCTCCACTTCAACGCTACTTCGGAGATGCTGTGTCTCATCACTCATGCGCCGACTATAACACCACGTTCAAATTCAATTAAATCTTGGTGACCTGCGACTGTAGCAACAGTAACCTTTCTAAGAACTGCGCCAAACGCTTGTTGTTTACTATAGGCGTTGTCGACCGCATGGCCGTATCTGCCTGTTTACATATCGTATGCCTATATCGTATGCCTATATCACTTTCTTTGGCGCTTCAGTGCATCCTGAGGCAGTGTAACTAATGGCTCGCTAATACGCGGACTTTATTGGTCGAGTATTTGACAATCAGAGCACTTGGCGATGTCCAACAAATTTTGCTCCTACTTCTAAACATTCGCGAAACTTTCGTCTCGCTTACATGGATAACATTAACTCATTAGTAAAATCATCTGACGGTTGAAGTTATTTTATGCATGTGAATCCGATTCTAATCGGTGGTTTAGTAGTTCTGTACTATCGAGAAGACCATACTAACTTCCCCCATCGATTCGATTCATATTGACAAGATGCACAGAGCACGGTAAGCACTTCAACATACGAACACAGGAAGCTGCAACTCTACTTATATTTATACAGTGCGGAAGCGCTGTAACAAATATGTTTGAAAATGCTGCCTGGTTTGGGGAGTAAGGAGGGTGGTTCATTGTGCTCGGTTTCTGTTTGAGCTAGGAACGTGGGGTAAAAACGTTTTTGGTTTTGCCCGGATGAGCGGACGTTTCACATTTGTATAGCCATTCGAACATCTGCCTTACTGTAGCTATGTAACAGTATATTAAGGAAGCTTTGAACTGCAAACTGGAGGTGGCATCCAGGCAAATTTTTCATATCAAATAATTTCTTTTGCAAAATATTTTAACTAGGCTGAAATTAAATCTTAAGTAATGGCACCAACTGCATGCGCGTCGTTCTTATTTTACGTGCAAATACGTTGTTGTTATTGCGGTCTTCAGTCCTGAGACTGGTTAGATGCAGCTCTCCATGCTACTCTATCCTGTGCAAGCTTATTCATCTCCCAGTACCTACTGCAGCCTACATCCTTCTGAATCTTCTTAGTGTATTCATTTCTTGGTCTCCCTCTACGATTTTTACACTCCAGTACTAAATTGGTGATCCCTTGATGCCTCAGAACATGTCCTACCAACCGATCCCTTCTTCTAGTCAAGTTGTGCCACAGACTCCTCTTCTCCCCAATTCTATTCAATACGTCCTCATTAGTTATGTGATCTACCCATCTAATCTTCAGCATCCTCCTGCAGCACCACATTTCGAAAGCTTCTATTCTATTCTGGTCTACGCTATTTATCGTCCACGTTTCACTTCCATACACGGCTACACTCCATACAAATACTTTCAGAAACGACTTCCTGACATTTAAATCAATATTCGGCGTTAACAAATTTTTCTTCTTCAGAAACGCTTTCTTTGCCATTGCCAGTCTACATTTGATATCCTCTCTACTTCGACCATCATCAGTTATTTTGCTCCCCAAATAGCAAAACTCCTTTACTACTTTGTCTCATTTCATAATCTGATTCCCTCAGCACCACCCGACTTAATTAGACTACATTCCATTATCCTCGTTTTGCTTTTGTTGATGTTCATCTTATACCCTCCTTTCAAGACACTGTCCATTCCGTTCAACTGCTCTCCCAAGTTCTTTGCTGTCTCTGACAGAATTACAATGTCATCGGCGAACCTCAAAGTTTTTATTTCTTCTCCATGGATCTTAATACCTACTCCGAACTTTTCTTTTGTTTCCTTTACTGCTTGCTCAATATACAGATTGAATAGCATCGGGGAGAGGCTACAACCCTGTCTCACTCCCTTCCCAACCGCTGCTTCCCTTCCATGTCCCTCGACTCTTATAACTGCCATCTGGTTTCTGTAAAAATTGTAAATAGCCTTTCGCTCTCTGTATTTCACCCCTGCCGCCTTCAGAATTTGAAAGAGAGTATTCCAGTCAACATTGTCAAATGATTTCTCTAAGTCTACAAATGCTAGAAACGTAGGTTTGCCTTTCCTTGTCTTTCTTCTAAGATAAGTCGTAGGGTCAGTATTGCCTCACGTGTTCCAACATTTCTACGGAATCCAAACTGATCTTCCCCGAGGTCGGCTTCTACCAGTTTTTCCATTCGTCTGTAAAGAATTCACGTTAGTATTTTGCAGCCGTCACTTATTAAACTGATAGTTCGGTAATTTTCACATCTGTCAACACCTGCTTTCTTTGGGATTGGAATTATTATATTCTTCTTGAAGTCTGAGGGAATTTCGCCTGTCTCATACATCTTGCTCACCAGATGGTAGAGTTTTGTCAGGACTGGGTCTCCCAAGGCTGTCAGTAGTTCTAATGGAATGTTGTCTACTCTCGGGGCCTTGCTTCGACTCAGGTCTTTCAGTGCTCTGTCAAACTCTTCACGCAGTATCATATCTCCCATTTCATCTTCATCTACATCCTCTTCCATTTCCATAATATTGTCCTCAAGGACATCGCCCTTGTATAAACCCTCTATATACTCCTTCCACCTTTCTGCTTTCTCTTCTTTGCTTAGAACTGGGTTTCCATCAGAGCTCTTGATATTCATACAAGTGGTTCTCTTTTCTCCAAAGGTCTCTTTAATTTTCCTGTAGGCAGTATCTATCTTACCCCTAGTGAGATAAGCCTCTGCATCCTTACATTTGTCCTCTAGCCATCCCTGCTTAGCCATTTTGCACTACCTGTCGATCTCATTTTTAAGACGTTTGTATTCCTTTTTGCCTGCTTCATTTACTGCATTTTTATATTTTCTCCTTTCATCAATTAAATTCAATATTTCTTCTGTTACCCAAGGATTTCTATTAGCCCTCTTCTTTTTGCCTACTTGATCCTCTGCTGCCTTCATTATTTCATCCCTCAAAGCTACCCATTCTTCTTCTAATGTGTTTATTTTCCCCATTCCAGTCAGTTGTTCCCTTATGCTCTCCCTGAAACTCTGTACAACCTCTGGTTTAGTTAGTTTATCCAGGTCCCATCTCCTTAAACTCCCACCTTTTTGCAGTTTCTTCAGTTTTAATCTACAGTTCATAACCAACAGATTGTAGTCAGAATCCACATCTGCCCCTGGAAATGTGTTACAATTTAAAACCTGGTTCCTAAATCTCTGACTTACCATTATATAATCTATCTGAAACCTTCTAGTATCTCCAGGGTTCTTCCATGTATACAACCTTCTTTCATGATTCTTGAACCAAATGTTAGCTATGATTAAGTTATGCTCTGTGCAAAATTCTACCGGGCGTTTCCTCTTTCATATCTTAGCCCCAATTCATATTTACCTACTAGTTTCCTTCTCTCCCTTTTCCTACTGTCGAATTACAGTCACCCATGACTATTAAATTTTCGTCTCCCTTCGCTACCTGAATAATTTCTTTTATCTCATCGTACATTTCATCAATTTCTTCGTCATCTGCAAAGCTAGTTGGCATATTAACTTGTACTACTGTAGTAGGTGTGGGCTTCGTGTCTATCTTGGCCACAATAATGCGTTCACTATGCTGTTTGTAGTAGCTTACCCGCACTCCTATTTTTTTATTCATTATTTAACCTACTCCTGCATTACCCCTATTTGATTTTGTATTTATAACCCTGTATTCACCTGACCAAAAGTCTTGTTCCTCCTGCCACCGATCTTCACTAATTCCCACTATATCTATCTTTAACCTATCCATTTCCCTTTTCAAATTTTCTAACCTATCTGCCCGATTATGGGATCTGACATTCCACGCTCCGATCCGTAGAACACCAGTTTTCTTTCTCCTGATAACGACGTCCTCCTGAGTAGTCCCCGCCCGGAGATCCGAATGGGGGACTATTTTACCTCCGGAATATTTTACCGAAGAGGACGCCATCATCATTTAATCATACAGTAAAGTCACCCTTAAATAACTCCGTACTGGAGCAGGACTGATGGTTCAAATTCGGTCCGCCGGTGTATCAAACCTTGGTCTAAGATAAATTTTAACCGTCTGAAAAGAATCTTCCTTCGTTTTTCTAGAAGGATTTGCAAGCGCTCCACTTCTATAGTTTAAACTTGTACGAATCGGTTCAAACTTTGCACTAAGGTAGACAAACGCATGAACCCAAAAAGAAATTTTCTTTATCGAATAACGTCTATCAGCTGTCGAGTGTTTTATAGTCGAGCTAAGTGCAGCGCGTGAACTTCCGTTTTACCTGAACAGAATGTACGGAAACGGCTTTAAGTGAATCAAATAAATAAAATAATGGATCCTTACGGTAAAACATGGAGCGCGCTTTCAAAAATCTAGTTTCATTCTGATTTTAGGTACAAAAAAACAAGTTTTCGTGTGATTTTTACGCCCTCCACTTCTGTGTTTCAAACTTGCGTGAAGCGGGTCAAATTTTTTAACATCGTAGACAAATACTTGTAATTTACGATCTGCCTATTGTTTCGTTAAACCGTTATCTGTTACCACGAAATAAGCAACATTGTTCGGGTCAACAAAAATCTACGTCAACTATGCCGGTATAATGTCAAAATTATGGCAGAGTAAAAATTGGGAGCCAGAATGAGAAATGCCCTTACCGTAGCACAAAAAAGGCGAAAATGACCTGGGTAGAGTTGTAAGAGAAGGGAACTGTCTTTTCGATTTATCTGTCAGCTTTTAAGACACTTAAATCAAAATATCTTGACAGATTTGCCCTTTTTTGTTAGGTGTATGGTGCGGGGCGTAATAATAAATAGACACAGATTTATATGCTTCTAGAAAGTGGGATGCATCTGCAATAGGAAGTGACCGAGAGTGGGGATGAATCTATAGTAGGGTGTATCCAGTAGCGGGGACGCATGCATTTTAAACTTTAGTGACACGATGCGTCATATTACACGACATGACAAGTGCGCTGTTGGATGACATAACATCATGTTTATGTTACTTTACTTGACATGATGCATCATATTACATGACATGAGTAGTGATAACACTAACAAGTAAAAAAGTGCGAATATATCAAGATGTTTTGATTCTGATATGTCTGAACTTGCCAGGTATGTTTAAAAGCTAGTTCCTTCTTTTACAAAGCTAACTCTGCCCGTACATATTCGCCTTGTTTGTGCTACGGTAGGGCAATTTTTCACTCTAGTACTGTATATCTATATTGCTAAAACACTATACCGGAACCCAATAAATATTTTCCGTAATTATTGACCGAATTGAAAATTTTAAAATGCTGGCATAATCTACTCATTAAGAGGTATAATTTTAGGTTTAAAGTTTAGCACACTAAGACAAATATTAAAGCTAGAAATTGTGTGTATGTCTTAAGGCAGTGTAATAGACGGCTCTCAACACGCGGACTATACTGGCCCAGTATTTGAGGAATTAGAGCACTTGGCCACGTCCAACAAATTTTACATATACGAATGCTTTCAGACCTGTACGAAACTTTTTCTGGATTACATGCTTAACGCCAAACCTTTAACACATTAACTATTTGTAAAGTAATCTGACGTTTGATCGTATTTTGCACGTGGGAGTTCGATTTCTTAAAGAATCGGGGGTTTACTGGTAGTTACAACAATTGAATACATGTGTGATGACTGTGAACGAATGCATTGATTGATCGAAAAATTGAAGGTTAAAATGCTATGTGTGCTTACGAAAAGATGAGTAAGACTCCTAAACACATATGGAACTGGCTATATGGGCAGGTGACTAAATGTCAGTTTTCGAACAAAAATGAGAACTTCGTAATGTCGCAGTTCGCAATGAACGCCTGCCGCTCGCATTAAGCCAAGTTCGGTTCCCAATTGGCTTGTTAACAGGAAATAGAGAAAATTCCTAAATTTGTCTGATAAGTGTGATGAAACTTAGTCAAACTATAGGCGTCGTAGTATATGAAATCGCACTTAAAACATAGAACTACCGCTAGACCCACCGTTTACCTCAAATGCACAAAATTAATATGTCAGCTGTACGGTGCAGATGACACCAGTACCTCTGCCACCAATGTAACACATGTTGCCATGTGTGGCGCTGTTAACCTGTGAGCTGTACTGCAGGTCAGTGCTTTCCTTCTTGAAAAGTTGCTCTCAGGCAACGTGCACCCTGGAAATACGGTTCTAACGAACGGATGATATGGAACTTCCTGGCAGATTAAAACTGTGTGCCCGACCGAGATTCGAACTCGGGACCTTTGCCTTTCGCGGGCAAGTGCTCTACCATCTGAGCTACCGAAGCACGACTCACGCTCGGTACTCACAGCTTTACTTCTGCCAGTATCTCGTCTCCTACATTCCAAACTTTACAGAAGCTCTTCTGCGAACCTTGCAGAACTAGCACTCCTGAAAGAAAGGATACTGCGGAGACATGGCTTAGCCACAGTCTGGGGGATGTTTCCAGAATGAGATTCTCACTCTGCAGCGGAGTGTGCGCTGATATGAAACTTCCTGGCAGATTAAAACTGTGTGCTGGACCGAGACTCGAACTCGGGACCTTTGCCTTTCGCGGGCAAGTGCTCTACCATCTGAGCTACCGAAGCACGACTCACGCCCGGTACTCACAGCTTTACTTCTGCCAGTATCTCGTCTCCTACCTTCCAAACTTTACAGAAGATCTTCTGCGAACCTTGCAGAACTAGGACTCCTGAAAGAAAGGGCGTGAGTCGTGCTTCGGTAGCTCAGATGGTAGAGCACTTGCCCGCGAAAGGCGAAGGTCCCGAGTTCGAGTCTCGGTCGGGCACACAGTTTTAATCTGCCAGGAAGTTTCATATCAGCGCACACTCCGCTGCAGAGTAAGAATCTCATTCTGGGATGATATGGAGTTCCGGATTCCAGCGAAATTAATAAAAAGTCAGTTTGATGTCATTTTCCAAGCTAAACCGATGTCGTCCTTGCAGAAAACTGTTATCCACTCATATGTAGTCCAGCGGGCAATATTGACAGGTCCTCGACCACTTGGGTTGACAACATTCCATTATCCTTGTTTTACTTGGGTTGATGTTCATCTTATAATATCTTTTCAAGAGAATATCCATTTCATGCAGTTGCTCTTCCAAGTCCTTCGCTGCTTCTGACAGAGCCAGAACGTTGCCAGCAAACATCAAAGTTTTTATTTCTTTTGCTTGAACTTTAATTTCCTTTCCAAATGTCTCCATCGTTTCCTTCACAGAGTACCCAGTGTGTGAACTGATTATCGCTAGTGATAGACTACACTAGAGTCCGTTCTTACTCCCGTCTCAATCACCGCTTCCCTTTCATGTCCTGCAGCCTAGTTCCTGTAAAAGTGGTAGATAACCGACAATTGCCAGTATTTTGTCCTTGCTATGTTCATAATTTCAAGGAGTGTAATCCAGTTAACATGATGAAAAGATCTCTTTAGTTCTACAATGCTACAAACACCGGTTCGTCTTTCTTAAACCACTGTTCTAAGGTAAGTCGTAAGTTCAGTATTTCCTCGCGTGTTCCTACATTTCTCTGGAACTAGGGCTGCCAGGTGTACGACTTTAGCCGAACATGGCCGGCATTTTACGGTTGTGTCCGGCCAACTATTTACAATTCCAGCATGTCCGGATTTTGTTAGGCTTTTTAACGATGAAGGAGAGGACGCACGACAAAGACTCTTTCCAAGCTAATGTAATTTTCGAGGAATAAGAATAAGGAGGAATAATGAGATATACCTTACGGATATGCAGATATACTCCTGGAAATGGAAAAAAGAACACATTGACACCGGTGTGTCAGACCCACCATACTTGCTCCGGACACTGCGAGAGGGCTGTACAAGCAATGATCACACGCACGGCACAGCGGACACACCAGGAACCGCGGTGTTGGCCGTCGAATGGCGCTAGCTGCGCAGCATTTGTGCACCGCCGCCGTCAGTGTCAGTCAGTTTGCCGTGGCATACGGAGCTCCATCGCAGTCTTTAACACTGGTAGCATGCCGCGACAGCGTGGACGTGAACCGTATGTGCAGTTGACGGACTTTGAGCGAGGGCGTATAGTGGGCATGCGGGAGGCCGGGTGGACGTACCACCGAATTGCTCAACACGTGGGGCGTGAGGTCTCCACAGTACATCGATGTTGTCGCCAGTGGTCGGCGGAAGGTGCACGTGCCCGTCGACCTGGGACCGGACCGCAGCGACGCACGGTTGCACGCCAAGACCGTAGGATCCTACGCAGTGCCGTAGGGGACCGCACCGCCACTTCCCAGCAAATTAGGGACACTGTTGCTCCTGGGGTATCGGCGAGGGCCATTCGCAACCGTCTCCATGAAGCTGGGCTACGGTCCCGCACACCGTTAGGCCGTCTTCCGCTCACGCCCCAACATCGTGCAGCCCGCCTCCAGTGGTGTCGCGATAGGCGTGAATGGAGGGACGAATGGAGACGTGTCGTCTTCAGCGATGAGAGTCGCTTCTGCCTTGGTGCCAATGATGGTCGTATGCGTGTTTGGCGCCGTGGAGGTGAGCGCCACAATCAGGACTGCATACGACCGAGGCACACAGGGCCAACACTCGGCATCATGGTGTGGGAAGCGATCTCCTACACTGGCCGTACACCACTGGTGATCGTCGAGGGGACACTGAATAGTGCACGGTACATCCAAACCGTCATCGAACCCATCGTTCTACCATTCCTAGACCGGCAAGGGAACTTGCTGTTCCAACAGGACAATGCACGTCCGCATGTATCCCGTGCCACCCAACGTGCTCTAGAAGGTGTAAGTCAACTACCCTGGCCAGCAAGATCTCCGGATCTGTCCCCCATTGAGCATGTTTGGGACTGGATGAAGCGTCGTCTCACGCGGTCTGCACGTCCAGCACGAACGCTGGTCCAACTGAGGCGCCAGGTGGAAATGGCATGGCAAGCCGTTCCACAGGACTACATCCAGCATCTCTACGATCGTCTCCATGGGAGAATAGCAGCCTGCATTGCTGCCAAAGGTGGATATACACTGTACTAGTGCCGACATTGTGCATGCTCTGTTGCCTGTGTCTATGTGCCTGTGGTTCTGTCAGTGTGATCATGTGATGTATCTGACCCCAGGAATGTGTCAATAAAGTTTCCCCTTCCTGGGACAATGAATTCACGGTGTTCTTATTTCAATTTCCAGGAGTTTATATCATTAACCAACCAGTGATACTCTTTATGTCTGGGTCCTATGTTTTTCTTCGGAGGCCGAATCAGCTTAACAGCACTCAATGTCACAACCGCACTATGCGCAGAGGGAACTAGGCATAGTGGACTGTGCCGATAAGCCCATGCCAATCCGCCTCGCTCAGCCTCGCGTTGATACCCGCAAGTGCATAATGAAGAATTTTGAGAATATTACTTTGCAATTCCAGGCCATAACTCCAATACCTAAAAGGTGTTATGTTTCATAAACTCCTGATCAACAAAGGAACGCAATAAATTGGAAACTGGCACAAGCACGAAGATGATGGTATCTTGTCATCTAGAGTTCCACGAGATTATTTCCAAGAAAAATGTAGTCTATAAGAAGGTGTCATCATCACTTCATTCATTAAAAAAAGTATTTCCTTCCGAGCTTAAAAAAATCGCAGTCAATAATGCTTCACATCCTTGACTATGTTTATCCTATTCTCCGAGGACTTTCGTATAATAATTCACGCCGGCTGGAACTGGTGATGAATGCTTGTGTGCTATACATTTGAGATGTGTATTTCGACTATATCAATCCTGCCTATGAAAAAGTGTCATGGTTACTTGCCGATAAACGTAGACATTATCATTCTCTCTGTTTGGTGCATCATCTTCTCAATCATTGCAGTCCTTCCTATTTATCTTTAACCCTCACGCCACTATCTGAACAACACAGTAGAAATACTCGTTTCCAACAAACTACAGTCCTTTCTGTAGCACTACACTGCACTGCCATGTTCTCTGAATCACTTACTTCAGGAATCCGACTTTGGAACAATGTTTCTCAAAATATTATTAGTAGAGAAATTAAATCCTTTCCAACTTCGAAACACGTCTAATGGCTTATCTTCTATCATAATAGCTCTCTTTTCTTCCAGCTCACTGTCATCAATACCCTTTCCCTCACCACTTTCCCTCCCCTTGTCTATACAGTTCTCTATTGAAATTCTCTTCTTTGCTAGAAGCCATTGTCACATTCATTTTGATCCTCTTCTTTTTCCTTATCCCTTCCACTTATTGTTAATGTCTCCATTATTTTATTGTTATTGTTACTATTATTATTATTATTATTGAGTTTGTTGTGTAATAGCTAACTGTTATCATTCTTAATTCCCCCATTATTTTATCACCATTAATACCGTTGTTATTATTAGTATTGTGAATTATTATTTTTATCAGTAACGCAAATTATTATTATTGCGGTTATCATGTAATAGTTTTTGTATGTGTGGTTTCTGTTCAAATGTAAAAGAAGGCCTAACGTCCTTCTCTGGTCGGGTTAAATGAACAATAAACAAATGAATGATAAATAAAACTGACGTTCTTCATAAAGTGGGTTCACATGAGAAATATTAATACTTCGCTACAGATAATTGTTATTTCTTGTAAGTCTAACTTAAATTATTGAATATCGTTTCGTTTTCCGCCCTAGAAGAATAGACAGCTGCTTTCTTCTTTCATGAAGAAATTTTAGTTTACTTGGAAATTAGGCTATTTATGAAGACGACAAAAATTAAGAAGAATCTGCTATAATCATTGGCAAATTATAGGAGTCTTTACCGATTTTTTTAAAAGTTCAAGCATTTTTAACGTTAATCTCGCAAAGAAGTTACTATAACTAGTTATTAAACCATTGGCTTGTACAGCCGGCTCACAGGTTTGAAGTCTGTTATTACATTGCCCGCTTCTGTTAATAGATGGTATGAACTGTTATATACCTTTGGAAATCTGAGAAATCGATCTATTTAGTGGTGTGTAACGCACTGAATTTCTGTTGATATTTTGAGAGTCATAAACAATTGTTATCGGGTTTTGTTAGGTTTATCCCTCCTCAATCCCATCAAGAAACCACCATCCAAAAATTTTGTAGTGTGCAAAGCAAGGAAGAAGAAAGTGGTACACAGTATGAGTGTGAGAAATGTATGGTGGCGTTGCACATGCCTGTATTTTTCCGGGTATACCACGACCAACAAAAACATCTAAATCAGTATTATCGTCACTCTTCATCACTTCGATAAATAGTAAGGATGGATTTAGAAAGAATTCCTATCAAAAACTGTTATGCAATTTTGAGAAAACTGTGTGAGACAAAATGTGCTGACTTTCGTAAACAGAAATAGTAAGTATAGGGTCGACTACGGGGAAAAATATTTGTCAGTCATTGGGTTAATAAACCACTGAAATTCTCAGTGGAGTCTATTTGTATTTAAAATATGTAGTCCGGCTTTTAGAGCAAAACGTCTGGCCATGTATAACGCCAAGGCCGACTTTTATACTTTTGGATCTGGCAACCCTATCTGGAGCCCGAAATGGTCTTCTCCTGCGGGTTTTTCCATTCTTCTCTAAATAATTGGTGTTAATATCTTGTAACTATGATTTATTGAGTGATAGGTCAGTAATACTCACTAGATACAGGCTCCCAGGTAGATGGCATTTTCCTTGACTTCCGGAAGGCGTTCGATACAGTTCCGAACTGTCGCCTGATAGACAAAGGAAGAGCCTAGGGAATATCAGACCAGCTGTGTGGCTGGATTGAAGAGTTTTTAGCAAACAGAACACAGCATGTTGTTCTCAATGGTGAGACGTCTACAGACGTTAAAGTAACCTCTGGCGTGCCACAGGGGAGTGTTGTGGGACCATTGCTTTTCACAATATATATAAATGACCTAGTAGATAGTGTCGGAAGTTCCATGAGGCTTTTCACGGATGATGCTGTAGTATACAGAGAAGTTGCAGCATTAGAAAACTGCAGCGAAATGCAGGAAGATCTGCAGCGGATAGGCACTTGGTGCAGAGAGTGCCAACTGACCCTTAACATAGACAAATGTAATGTATTGCGAATACATAGAAAGAAGGATCCTTTACTGTATGATTATATGATAGCGGAACAAACACTGGTAGTAGTTACTTCTGTAAAATATCTGGGAGTATGCGTACGGAACGATTTGAAGTGGAATGATCATATAAAATTAATTGTTGGTAAGGCGGGTGCCAGGTTGAGATTCATTGGGAGAGTCCATAGAAAATGTAGTCCACCGACAAAGGAGGTGGCTTACAAAACACTCGTTCGACCTATACTTGAGTATTGCTCATCAGTGTGGGATCCGTACCAGATCGGGTTGACGGAGGAGATAGAGAAGATCCAAAGAAGAGCGGCGCGTTTCGTCACAGGGTTATTTGGTAAGCGTGATAGCGTTACGGAGATATTTAGTTAACTTAAGTGGCGGAATCTGCAAGAGAGGCGCTCTGCATCGCGGTGTAGCTTGCTGTCCAGGTTTCGAGAGGGTGCGTTTCTGGATGAGGTATCAAATATATTGCTTGCCCCTACTTATACCTCCCGAGGAGATCACGAATGTAAAATTAGAGAGATTCGAGCGCGCACGGAGGCTTTCAGACAGTCGTTCTTCCCGCGAACCATACGCGACTGGAACAGGAAAGGGAGGTAATGACAGTGGCACGTAAAGTGCCCTCTGCCACACACCGTTGGGTGGCTTGCGGAGTATAAATTTAGATGTAGATGTGGAGATAATGATCTGGTTTTTTTTTTTTTTTTTTTGGGGGGGGGTATTCGGAACTATTACATTCTTTTTGAAGCCGCAGTTATTTAATAGATGTGACTGCTTCCAATGGCTGCTCGGCATCCATGTAATAACGCAACAACGATATTTCCGCCTATTCTGGCAAACCTGAGACGGGGTCAGTTGACGGTGATAAGCTGCGTCCAGGCCTGCAGCGGGCACGAGTGCGGCCTGCAATGCGAGCCGGCCGCGGACCAGCTGGTGGCGCCAGGTGCGGCCCACGTGTGCTGCGGGCGGCAGCACATGGCGATGCACGGCCCGCTACGGCTTCCCAGTTGCGTCCAGCCGCCACCTCTGCACCCAAGTTACCCACCACGCGTGCCAGTTTGCAATGCCAGTGCAGCTACCGTTCCAGTAACTCCCTCTCGCCACTGTTTGTCAGTGTCGAACCTCGACCTACGTTCAGGTCCTGTTTTCGTTCCAAATGCGACAAAGACCGGATCATTTGAACTCTCGCTCTTGATCGATTATACACGATGATTCTTGCACAGGGCGATATGGCACATCGATTCTGATAGCCGGCACCAGTATGTGGAAGGGGAAGAGCTCTTGTCTACAAATGAGCACGGATGTAGAAACCATCGGTCGTGCGAAGCTAAGCTTCCCCTGCTCTCACATGATATTCTGCGAATCATGGATGAAGGACAACGGGCAGATTCCATAAGCCTAGATTTCCGGAAAGTGTTTTACGCGGTGCCCCACTGCAAAATGTTAACGAAGGTCTGAGTATGCGCAATAAGTTCCCAGATACGTGAGTGGCTCGAAGACTTCCTTACGTGATAGAAACCAGTAAGTACATTGTCTTCGACAGCGAGGTTCATCAGAGGAAATGTTGTCAGGAACACTCCAGGAGAGTGTGATAGGACCGCTCTTGTTTTCTACACACATAAACTGTCGGGTGGACAGGATGAGTAGCAATCGCCACATGTTTGCTGATGGCACTGTGATGTGTGCCAAGATGTCGGCCTTGAGGGACAATAAGAGGATACACGTTGACTTAGAGATTCCAACTAATTTGATTTTCTACATGTAGCAAAATGTAATTTTTTCGAAAACGTTTACTTATAACAACGATTGATTTTCACGACTGTACTTGCAAAAATAGTCTAGATAGCTCAGACCACATTTATTGGTGACAGGTTTCAGCCCAAAGGCGGACCATCTTCAGACCTTACTCCAAAGCTGATATGTGAAGACAGATCCACGGAGTAGGAACTGCACAAGCCTCCAGTGCAGTCAACCGCAGCTGAGTCTTTCTGGTACACGCAGCATAGTAGCGTAATACGAAGTAAAAAGGGCAACACGAGTGGAAAAGGAGCCAGCATGTAGATATTGAGTTTTAAGAAAAAATTCAAAAATATGAATTTAGTACTTCTTTACTTGTACCACCATTTTCTGTTTCAGTTTTATAGCACGTACGCAAGACATATTTTCAATAATGAGTCTTCCAATTGCGAAAATAACGAATTGGGCTTATCGTGGCAGACAGCCATAACTATTGGATACCTTGCTTGACAGTTCCAAAACAATTTACGTGTATCAGTTCTGTTTACTGGACGCTTTTAAAATGCATTGATTTAACCGAACTGAAATGTTGAAACGCATTGTAATTCCACGTTCTGATGTAAAATCAAATCTATTTAATAGACAAATTTTTCATAGAGACACTGAAAGGGTTACATTTTGATGGGACTATTACTGCAGACTGTACTCTTTGATTTAAGAAACAATGTGCTCTACAGCTTACACTCCAAATTAAAAATTACATTCAAACTGAGTTACCTTTACAGTTATAAATATTAGCAATGTTACTTAGGTGGAGCAGGTGAAAAAAATATTTGTCCGTGGTATGTAAATACTTACCGACGGAAATGAAAACTCAAAATGTAAAGCACCAGTTCGATGATTATTAAACATTGTAGACATGCTCATCACGTAATATGTATTAAATGATTAAATTTCCATTCGATTCTGAAATGACATCCGTCGTCGACATCAGTATAAGTTGTGACACCCTCGCCCGAAAACATTCCCGTACTTATTGTAACATGGAAGCAAACAGCCTCTGAGTAACATCTTGATGAATTTCTTACCATGTTAGAAACACATTCTGTGTCATGAAATGGCCAGAGGCCCGTATGTCAATATACGCCTTCCCGTCGCGTCTCACACACGCTCCGTAAGTGACAAATCAGAGGCCAGGACAGGCCAGTGAAGGATCGATACAAGTCGTGAAGGCAGTTGTGGTAAAAACTGCCGTGCGGGAGTCTTGTGTTTTTCTCTCGGGAAACGCCATTTTTTACATCGTTCATAGTGGGTGTGACAACAAGATTCACCATTCTTGTTACGTATTACTGTCAAATCCAATAGCTCCTCTGACCGCTGTTCCAAGAACTGCAGAGGTATTGCTCTCGACAAACGCTGCTGCTTGTGACGTTTCTTCAGGTCGTCTTTGGACACATTCCCTCGATCTGAACGCCACAGACAGAAGCGGGACTAATCGCTGAATAGCGCAAGATGTCACTTACTGCCCCAGTTGACTCTTGCTCTGCGCCTTGCAAGTCGCGCCTTGCAAGTCTGTATTGTATGTGACATGGTGTAGCCGTAAATGGCGCATACCAGTTCAAGATTGCAACCAAAATTCGAGCGATCTGTTCCAAACAGTTAGTGGCGGCAGTCTGCCCCAGTTCCAGCGATTCTCACCCGGTTATTAGTCAGAGCTATTAGAGCAATACTGCGATCTTCTCGTGGTGTAGACCTTCTGGAAGGACCGGAGCCTGCCCTCCTTGGCTCACTGTTGTCCTGAGTCCAGATCGCCGCTACTCGTTCTGCAGCCTTGCACTGCAGCCAGCTGTCTGTGCGAAGCGTCTTTATGATGCTCCAATGTTCGTGATTACAGTGGTTCGACCATCCGTAGAAGTCCGAAAGATGTCGCTGAATTGCCCGTTGCGCGTCCTCCGGGAATGCTGTGTTGCGACCTTCTCATGAAAAGTGCGAATAACGTTACACACTCGAGAACTCACACCGTTTTTCGTCTGTACGAATAGATTCTCTCTGTACTGAGAATACTGAAAATATGCCCCCATAAGGCTCTAATTTTTCAACATGTCCACCGAGCGAGGTGGCGCAGTGGTTAGCCCACTGGACTCGCATTTGGGAGGACGACGGTTCAATCCCACGTCCGGCCATCCTGATTTAGGTTTTCCGTCATTTCCCTAAATCGCTCCAGGCATATGACGGGATGGTTCCTTTGAAAGGGCACGGCCGACTTCCTTCCCTGTCCTTCAAAAATGGTTCAAATGGCTCTGAGCACCAGGGGACGTAACTTCTGAGGTCATCAGTCCCCTAGAACTTAGAACTACTTAAACCTAAGTAACCTAAAGACATCACACACATCCATGCCCGAGGCAGGATACGAACCAGCGACCGTAGCGGTCGCGCGGTTCCAGACTGAAGCGCCTAGAACCGCTCGGCCACTGCGGTCGGGCCCCGTCCTTCCCTAATCCGATGAGACTGAAGACCTCACTGTTTGGCCCCTTCCCCAAAACAATCCAATCCAATCCTGTCAACATGTCCCAAAGGCATGAAAATGTTGGAATGTCGATTTGAAACCGCTTAGTGAAGGTACTAAATGGACACTTTCCATACCGGTCAGAAAATTTGCAAAGTGTTTCTAATACGAAGGAAAGAGCCTAAAGTGACGAAATTCTGTTTCTCGAGTATACTGGCAAAGTTTTCTTTTTTGTGTTTTTGAGTTTCTGTCGTTTGTCATCGATTTTCAAAACTGCTTTTGGTATTGCAGATGGCGGTGCAGCGGCCAACCGGCTGTGGACGAATGGATACGTGTCGCGGCCCGACGACAAGCAGTCGACGCTCTCGAGGTAAGCCTGCGCTGCCTCACGGCGCCCGTCTGCTCGCCTACACCTCTGGAGGGCTACTTGCCGCCCAACAGAAAACAAAAGACTCGATGAGTTGCTAGAGAGTCTCAGATTTATTTTGGGGAAACAACCTAGATGTGCGTAGTATCGTAACTAAAAGCAACGCGTGACTGGTCGTAAAAGGAAGTGCAAATAACTGCCCTCACTGTGAGCTAGAGTGATTGGAAATGGACGAAAGCTAATCTCACAAAGAGAGAGAAAGAGAGGGAGGGTGACGGGGGTGACTAAGGAAATGTCACTTAGGAGGGAAATAAGTAAACTTTAAGTTAAACACCACATCGACGATGAGGCCAGTAGAGACCCAGGACAAGTTCGAATTGGACGCGGCAGAAGATCGGCCGTGGCCTTTTGAGAGAATCAACCAAGCATTCATCTTAATAGATTAAGGAGGAGGAGGAGGAGATTAGTATTTAACGTCCCGTCGACAACGAGGTCATTGGAGACGGAACAAAACCTCGAATTAGGCAAGGATTGGGAAGGAAATCGGCCGTGCCCTTCACAAGAACCAAGCTCGGACTAGGGAAGTATTGAGAAGGAAATCGGCCGCGCCCTGTCAAAGGAACCATCCCGGCATTGGCCTGAAACGATTTAGGGAAATCACGGAAAACCTAAATCAGGATGGACGGAGACGGGTTTGGAACCGTCGTCCCCTCGAATGCGAGCCCAGTGTGCTAACAAATGGTTCAAATGGCTCTGAGCACTATGGGACTTAACAGCTGTGGTCATCAGTCCCCTAGAACTTAGAACTACTTAAACCTAACTAACCTAGGGACATCACACACATCCATGCCCGAGGCAGGATTCGAACCTGCGACCGTAGCAGTCGCACGGTTCCCTACTGCGCGCCTAGAAACACGAGACCACCGCGACCGGCCCCAGTGTGCTAACCACTGCGCCACTTCGCTCGGTTCGATTAAGGGAAACGATGGAAAATCTGAATGTCGATGGCCGGATGAGGGTTTGAATTTCGCTCCTCTAGAGTTCGTCTAGTCACTTAACCACTGAGTCCTCATGGTTATTAGCACTCTTTACTCGCATTCGGGAGTAACGCGGTTCAACCCGCGTACGGCCATCCTGATTTAGGTTTTCTGTGATTTCCCTAAATCGCTCCAGGCAAATGCCGGGATGGTTCCTTTGAACGGGCACGGTCGACTTCCTCATCCTTCCCTAATCCGATTGGACCGATGAACTCGCTGTTAGGTTCTCTTCCCCAACTCAGCCAACCAGTCATCATGTTTACTGAGAATACTAACGAATCTATTACTCTCCCTCTCTCTATCTTCCTCCCCTCACCTTCAATCTCTGTCCCTCAATCTGTCTTTTTTATTTTTTGAGTCGTGCGCCCCACCACGAAGCCTTCTTCATTTCACAGCAGCATTTACACCGTACGTTTTTTTTATTTGATGGATTTATTCGGTCTCTTTCCTCCCCTACAGTTTTTACCCTTTATAACATGGAACTTATTCTCTGGTATCTTAACACGTGCCCTACATCCTGTCCCTTTATCTTGTTACTGTTATCCACACGTTCCTTTCTTCGCCGTCTTTCTAATAGCACCACAACTCAAATTTTCGATTCTGCTCTTTTCCGTTTTTCCCAAAGTCCATGATTCACTTACAAAGAATACTGTGTTCCAGACGTACATTTTGAGAAATTTACGCCTCAAATTGATAATAGCAGAATTTTATTTACCTGTGCCAGTTTACTTGTACTGTCCTTTTTCCTTAGTCCTTCCTGTGTTAATTTGCTTCCATGACAGCAGAATCCCTTAACTTCGTCTACTTCATAAAAACTAAACTAATAGTTTTTATGAAGTAGACGAAGTTAAGGGATTCTGCTGTCATGGAAGCAAATTAACACAGGAAGGACTAAGGAAAGAGGACAGTACAAGTAAACTGGCACAGGCAAATAAAATTCTGCTATTATCAATTTGAGGCGTAAATTTCTCAAAATGTACGTACCCCGCCCGAACAGGCCATGAAGGCCCAACGGTACCGACCGGCCGCCGAGTCATCCTCTGACTGAAGGCGTCACTGGATGCTGATATGGAGGGGAATGTGGTCAGCACACCGCTATCCGACCGCATGACAGTTTATGAGACCAGAGCTGCTACTTCTCAATCAGGTAGCCCATCAATTTGCCTCACAAAGGCTGAGTGCGTCCCGCTTGCCAACAGCGCTCAACAGATCGGATGGTCACCCATCCAGATGCTAGCCCAGCCCGAGGGCACTTAACTTTGGTGATCTGACGGGTACTGTTGTTACCACTGCGGCAAGGCCGTTGGCCATCTACTTCATGGTCACCATTTTTTATCTTAATTTTGTCGCTAATGTCGTTTCAGTAACTCTAATTACTTTTGTTTCTTCTCTCAATGCATATTGTGTACTCATTATACTGTTTATTCCATTCAGCAAGTCATGCAGTTCTTTGTCAGTTTTTTCTGAGGATAATAATGTCATCAGTGTCTCTTCTTCATATCCTTTCATTCTTTCAGTTTTGCCCTATTACTATTTGAAGTTTCAAAACATCGTGAGAATACTATTTGCGAGAACATCAGTTCGAATTTTTAGCCAAGCATTCTCCTTGGGCTCTTCATGTTTTTTGTGTACTTTTCTATACAGCAAGTAGGTGCCAATTACTTGTCCAGCTCCCTTGTCAAATTAGTGTGAAATATTAACAATAACTATAAGTAATTACGCTTAAGAGAGTTTATGGCTCTCGCCGGAAAAGAGGTGGAAGCTCACACCGTTCACACGGTAGGCTACCTATTCTCTGGTGGCAAGTGCAGTCCTACTCCACGCGGCAGTGCAGTCTTGCCTAGAGAGGCAATACACCGTGTCTAGTGTTCTCGTACGAAGATCAGCAGTTGAACATCGGCATCCACGGGTAACATGGTCCGAAAGCGTGAATAGACTTGCCTTTTCAGATTACGAGGTGCATTCAAGTTCTAAGGCCTCCGATTTTTTTTCTAATTAACTACTCACCCGAAATCGATGAAACTGGCGTTACTTCTCGACGTAATCGCCCTGCAGACGTACACATTTTTCACAACGCTGATGCCATGATTCCATGGCAGCGGCGAAGGCTTCTTTAGGAGTCTGTTTTGACCACTGGAAATCGCTGAGGCAATAGCAGCACGACTGGTGAATGTGCGGCCACGGAGAGTGTCTTTCATTGTTGGAAAAAGTCAAAAGTCACTAGGAGCCAGGTCAGGTGAGTAGGGAGCATGAGGAATCACTTCAAAGTTTTTATCACGAAGAAACTGTTGCGTAACGTTAGCTCGATGTGCGGGTACGTTGTCTTGGTGAAACAGCACACGTGCAGCCCTTCCCGGACGTTTTTGTTGCAGTGCAGGAAGGAATTTGTTCTTCAAAACATTTTCGTAGGATGCACCTGTTACCGTAGTGCCCTTTGGAACGCAATGGGTAAGGATTACGCCGTCGCTGTCCCAGAACATGGACACCATCATTTTTTCAGCACTGGCGGTTACCCGATTTTTTTTTGGTGGCGGTGGATCTGTGTGCTTCCATTGAGCTGACTGGCGCTTTGTTTCTGGATTAAAAAATGGCATCCACGTCTCATCCATTGTCACAACCGACGAAAAGAAAGTCCCATTCATGCTGTCGTTGCGCGTCAACATTGCTTGGCAACATGCCACACGGGCAGCCATGTGGTCGTCCGTCAGCATTCGTGGCACCCACCTGGATGACACTTTTCGCATTTTCAAGTCGTCATGCAGGATTGTGTGCACAAAACCCACAGAAATTCCAACTCTGGAGGCGATCTGTTCAACAGTCATTCGGCGATCCCCCAAAACAATTCTCTCCACTTTCTCGATCATGTCGTCAGACCGGCTTGTGCGAGTCCGAGGTTGTTTCGGTTTGTTGTCACACGATGTTATGCCTTCATTAAACTGTCGCACTCACGAACGCACTTTCGACACATCCATAACTCCATCACCACATGTCTCCTTCAACTGTCGATGAATTTCAATTGGTTTCACACCACGCAAATTCAGAAAACGAATGATTGCACGCTGTTCAAGTAAGGAAAACGTCGCCATTTTAAGTATTTAAAACAGTTCTCATTCTCGCCGCTGGCGGTAAAATTCCATCTGCCGTACAGTGCTGCCATCTCTGGGACGTATTGACAATGAACGCGGCCTCATCTTAAAACAGTGCGCATGTTTGTATCTCTTTCCAGTCCGGAGAAAAAAAATCGGAGGCCTTAGAACTTGAATGCACCTCGTACAACGCCCACTCTATATGATACTGTAAGTCCAGCGAGGTTTCGCAGGCGCTGGAGCAACCGAGCTCACACACCTGCCCACCCACCGCACTTAGGTGGTCTGTGCTTAACTTGGCTCAGTAGCAGCGACTTCTGACCATGAAGTTAAAAAAACAACGAGGTATGGCGACAATGTTCTGGGTTATCACTGTAAAACTGGATTTAAACTGCCCAGCAAAGTCTATCGTAACATTATGCCGTTCAGCGTACTGATGATTTTATTGTACACAGTAGCGCTTGTTACTTGAGTTTACATACGCGGATAGGATAAACCATTCATCATCTGAAGAAATGAAAGACTCTGTCTCCAGATGTCCCGAACACCATTTCACTCAGAGACCATTAGAAGGAGTGAAGACACGTGGGTTAGTATGGAAGCTGTAAATCGAGCACAACAGACGGTCTGGAACGATAAAAATACATGTATATGGTAATGTTCTGACACATTAAATTTTAATTGCCATTTGCGCAGCTAAATTACGTTGAAAACTATTTTTTTAGTGATCGGACTTGTGCCAAAGACTTTTCTAATTATCTTCTTCCTGTTGGGATTAGGGTGTCTCAAAATACAAAAAAAAAAAAAATAAATAAATAAATAAAAAAATACTTTCCGGGAAATTTTAACTGGCTTGTATCGTCACAACTTCATTCTCTAACACTGGGAATACTGGTTACCTAAATGTCACGCAGTTTTAGTAATGTTTTCAGTCTTTTGAAAGAGTATCCCGATTTATGACGAAATTTTATCATTTCTCAGAAAGGTACCAGTATTTGTTAGTCTGTGTCTTCCATTGAAAAATTAAATTAGGTGATTTGTTTGCTTTTCTTTGAGTATTTTACTAACAATGAAACCATGATGATTCTTGCTCATGGTTTGTGTGAAATAATGATCAATATAAGTAACTCTAGACTACTGTAGCTGAAATCTGCACAGAGAAAGCGTGTAATAATATGGGACTCAGAGCAGGTTCGTGGTTGGCTTTAAACAGAGCCCAGGCGTGCCAAGTATGAGCGACATCCTCTGAATGACGATCTTAGTCATAGATACAGCATGAAGGACTTCACGGGACAACGGAGGTCAATGTATTGTCTGCAGGCGACTGCGTGAGAAGCCCCCACGTCTCATCCAAATGGAGTTACATAATCAAATTATAAGGTTAAGTTCTCACTTTTCCAGAATGTCAGATTGGGAAATGTTGGGCCTCTGAAACTACCATGGTACGGTGAGAGTAGAAAAGAGAGTCAAAGAGATCCAAACGATTCGTAATCTTCGTAGAGGATGTTATAATGTGACGTCAGCACGGGCAAAGAGCATAGTTTCCGCTTGGCGGTATACTTAGAACGAGATGGAAAGCATTTTGAAAATTCTCACAGTAGAGGAAAAACAGGCCGCCGTGTTATTTTGTAACAATGTATGAAGTATTTACAGTTTAAAAATAAACATTTCTTATTTCTAAGAATACGCTGGTTATTTAAAACAGAAATTTCAAAGAAAAGTTTTTTGTGAAAACACTAAAAGGCATACAAAATTTACGTTTCTGTCACTAAGCGTTACTCAACTAGCAAGTGACAGAAAAACTGTTATGTCGCTAATCAATCGGTGCAGTATATAAAATATCATTTCGAATGACAACTGTTCCACACAGATTTTGGGCGATTTTCTCTTCTGAAATTTGGAAGGTAACCATTTTAGCCCCAGCTTCCTGGAAATGGAAAATTCACATTCATTTTGTTCTTAATAAACTTGCCCAATATGCATCATTTTATCCCTAAAAATCATATTCGCTATTTTCACTATTATCGGGGAGTGTGGTCGATATGGTCCATCCGACAGACCATAGCTAGAGAATGGTGGTAATGGTCTTCGCCAAAATGCGTCACTGTAGTTTGTATAACAACAACGATGTAGTGCAAGCGAGACGGTGCAGAAATGAACACAACTGACACTTTACATTATCGTGTCTTATTCAGGGCGAACTTTTGGAAGGATGGTCTGGGAAGATGCTTCGCACCATGAACGAGCGCGGTTGCTGTGAACTGCAGGAGCTCTCAAGATCGATCGGAAGCCGGACCCCTAATTCTGCCCACCAGTCTACCTGTGTACCAACATCGTAACACACCGTAACACAAGCAGGGGCCCGATGATGGTCTATTTCGAGGCTACAGTACGTTCAGTACGCCTTCGTTGCTTATTCTCTCGTATTCCTTCTCCGAACATGCAATACTATATACTGTAAACAGTTGATTTCTTAGGTACTTCGTAATCCAGTTCTTATCTGCTCTTAGTAGATGAACAGTCGCATCTATTTTTCTCCGTACCACATACTTACATACTGTTCATATGTACACTCAACTCTCAGTCATGGAATTCTTTTATTGAGAATAAAGGTACAAAATATGAATATAGTTTTCACACTACAGGAAAGGGCAATAAGAACAATAGCCGAAAATAGTAAGCGGACTCACGGTGGTCTACCGGTTCTGGCGCTGCAGTCCGGAACCGCGGGACTGTTACGGTCGCAGGTTCGAATCCTGTCTCGGGCATGGGTGTGTGTGATGTCCTTAGGTTAGTTAGGTTTAAGTAGTTCTAAGTTCTAGGGGACTGATGACCACAGCTGTTAAGTCCCATAGTGCTCAGAGCCATTTGAACCATTTGAACCATAGTGCTCAGAGCCATTTTTTAAAGCGGACTCAGTATAAAGTTATATTCGAAGCGTTGCGGATTTTAACTGCACCGTCTGAGTACGTTTACCATACATTCTGAGACATCAAGGGATCACCAATGTAGTACTGGAGGGAAGTGAGAGAGATAAAAATAGTGTAGGGAGACCAAGAGATGAATACAGTAAGCAGGTTCGAAAGGTTGTAGGTGGCAGTAATCATTCGGAGATGGAGAGGCCTGCGCAGGAATGAGTAACGTGGAGAGCTGCATCAAACAGGTCTTCAGACCAAGAACGCAACAACAATACTAATCAGTTATGGACATGAAAACTGAACCTTGATCATTACTGCTGAAACAACTCTGTCCCTGGCTGTGGAACAAGGTCTGCAGCGTAGTTACATTTACCAAGAAATTCAAAACAGCGCTTTCTACTAAGGAAAGAAACAATACAATAACTTGTCAAAGGTGATGAAAGACTTTACGAAGACAAATCGCTGATGACCTCGATGTTGAGCGCCCATAACCCCCCCCCCCCCCCCAACGAAGACAAATTTACCTAGAAAGACAATTGAAAAATACCTGTTAAGCATTATGTTCTATGCAGCGACGGTTTACTTAGGTAGCACAGATTCTGTTTTTGTTAAAGAACGTAACACACGTAAATAATAATAATAAAATATCTGTCATTTCACAACACACTTTCGCACTACAGTGTTTTCGTTATTTAAGAACATCTTCTAAAAACCATGACCTGCACTTGAAATGTTAACTTGCTAAACCGGCATTCGGGCGTATAACCCATTGTCAGTGGCATCTGATACGGAGTAACAAACAGCTATACGTACATCAATTTCTAAAACATGACAACTGTATATATAATAGCAGAAATATAAGTTTACTTACGTCGTGAGTCTCTGTAGTCGCGTCATGCGTGTCAGTCCATACAATATCACATAGTACACAGTTCGTATGTTATTTCTGTCAAATATTAGGCAGTGACAATTCTTGATCATTTCTGACGTAATTGTCATGTAGTGTAAACATGGAGCTGGCAGACCAAAGAGTCTATATTGCCTGTCTTTTGTTGTTTCTAAGATTATATTTATATACATCTATGACATGCATTGAAGTTGAAGAAATTGATGTATATGCAGTTGTTAGTTCCTCTCTGTCAGATGCCACTGATGATGAGTTATACACTCGAAAACCGGTTTAGAAAATAAAATAGCACCAAGCATTCAAAATTTTAAAATGTTCTCTATTTACTGGAAAACCTCATATAAAAGCTTGTTGTTGCCGATTAACAATCGAATGACAAAACCATCAGCTCTTCTATTAATCCAACCTCGTAAGGGTCTGAAGTTTATGAGCAAATACTCGTGAAGAAAGTTAAGTGAAACAAGTGATTTGTAACCCACTTCTTTTGTGGATGATCGGTTACATTCTTTAAGAGTCTACCAACGACCTTCAGCAGAGTATCTGATTTTCCTACAAGCTCAGTGCGGCATCTACTTTTGCCGGCCGCTGTGGCCGAGCGGTTCTAGGCGCTTCAGTCTGGAACAGCGCGACCGCTACGGTCGCAGGTTCGAATCCTGCCTCGGGCAAGGATTGTTTGTGATGTCCTTAGGTTAGTTAGGGTTAAATAGTTCTAAGTTCTAGGGGACTGATGACCATAGATGTTAAGTCCCATAGTGCTCAGAGCCATTTGAACCATTTTGAAAAGCTTTGCTGTGGATAATATTAACGCCTGATCCTTCTTTTGAGCTCAACATCTGACTAACTATGAAGCAATGCCGACTCAGTTTTCCGGGCTAGAAAATGGAAGTTGCAGCACACATAATGCTAATTAAAAATCGTCATCATGCTCCTGATGTCAGCGGATAGTGTGTGAAATGTTACACTATCAAATAATGCGTGTACAGTGTCTGTCATGTGTTGTGTGATCACTACTGAGAAACGAATGAACAGTGTAACACTAGCTTTTTATATTATTTAATAACTTACTTGTAAGAATGTATAAACGAAACAGTATTGGATATTAGGGATAAATGGAATGAAGCTGCACTGTTTTAAACAAATTGGCCTTGTATTCGGGAGAGTGGAGGCTCGAGTCCAGACGTTCCGATTTAGGCTTCAGCGGTTTCACTAATTTACTTCAAATAAATGCGAGGATGCTTTCTGCAGCTTGCTCACGGCCGACTACGTGTCTCATCCTAGACCTGTAAGTGGATCAATGCCTGTATACAGGCAAGGTCGTTCAATAAATAATGTCCAAGAATTTTTTTCTCAGAACATGTTTATTCTTAAGAGGTATAATCTGGTAACAATATTAATCAATATTTATTGTACATGTACTATTTTTCTACATCATACATTACTCCAGCGTTGTGTTCAAATGGTTCAAATGGCTCTGAGCACTATGGGACTTAACATCTGATGTCATCAGCCCCATAGAACTTAGAACTACTTAAACCGAACTAACCTAAGGACATCACGCACATCCATGCCCGAGGCAGGATTCGAACCTGCGACCGTAGCGGTCATGCGGTTTCAGACTGAAGCGCCTAGAACCGCACGGCCACACCGGCCAGCCAGCGTTAACTATCTTTACCCACCGCCCGACAGTACTCCTAACAGCAACCATACGCTGCACTCAAACGTTTATTTATGTTGACCACGGTTTATTTTTTCGCAACCAAGAGTTCAAGTACTGCAAGTAACGAGTGTCTTGCCTAGACGCTTGAGACCTGGTGGCCAAGGAAGACAGAATTCGGTTACGTTTGTGGACGGGGCCGTAATCAGTTACTATTAGTTGGCTTTTATTTTAATCACACACAGTTTATTTAAAATCAACAACAAATTAAAATAATGGCAATAATTTAAGAATTGTTTCACGGCTGAAGGCCTTAATGGCAATAAATTAAGAATTGTTTAACTTGTTGCAACTTACAAACTATTATATTATTAAAATATAGAAAACAAATAACCAAGGTCTGAAAGATTAACTGCTAAAATACCATTGCCACATCAGAATTTTAAGATGAGTAGAGACAGTCACGGCTGGAGGCCTTTAACGCCAAGAATGGCAATTACTGTAAAAATTTAACAAACGTACTGTCAAACAGCAACGCAATAGCAGAAGTTAACTTAAAAGATAAGTAACTGATCACCAAACAGGTGAGACAAATGATGGTAACTGGGTAATACAATAATAAAATAATAACACAATAATAAAACACAAGGGCTAGTCACAGACGGTGCTCCAGGAATCGACCTCTGAGTAGGTCAGGCCAAAAACACTTTCGCGAGTGATGAGAAAGGCAGCCAAGAGTTGCATTCACTTCACAAGATGGTAACTCAGACTAGTGGCAATCTAACGAATGAGTAATGTTAATATGCTGAAGCTACCTAACGTCCGATAACCAATTCAACGATGGAACACCACGCCAAAGCCGGAATCGGCGGTCAGCATTACATCCTCAGAATGCTGGGGTTACAACGTCCGAAAGAAGAAAGGAACCACTACTACCAGAGTAGAAGAAACACCAACCGACCTACAAATCAAGGAAACTGTCAAAACTACACGCCTTACCGAACATCAGCGGCAAGGCGAGGAAACGTACACTGGCGTTACAAACACTAACCTCCAGGGCAGGTCACCGGCGCGGTAGCGGCCACCAGGCAGGAAAAATACCGCTGGTTGAACTTAACAAATAGTAACACATAGAATGCAGCAATTAGTAACAAGAAGTTTTAGGAAAGTTAATTAGGTCCGCCTTCCTCAAACACTCCACTCTCTGCTCTTCGTCTCGGCGACACTGCGAGCAGCAACACGAACCCATGTCACTGGAGAATCGCGAGATCTCACAATGGTGGACGTTTCACTGCTAGGATCAAAATCCACTCAACTTAAAGCTTGTTGGATCCGGTTGACGACTAAGTCGAGTACCCTCGCGACCACAGCCCTTCCATCTGGCAGTGCATGCGTACCGCCAGTGGTTCCGGCGTGTTCTTGCACTGCCATCTCGGCTCCTCCACCAAACTGGTCACTCCAACAACCCGGAAGAACAACAACGTCACCCCAAAGATAGGGCCACAGTTACTACATATGGATAATGCCGCTGCTGCCACTAGCGGACAGGCAACTCTTTTGAAACCAAGTGGCGCCAGTCAACACAAGAAGAATACAAACAACCGCAACCATGTCAACTAAACGATAGAGTCTGGCCTCCAACAGAGGACGGAAACCTACACCAGCACCAAAGCGAGTCACAGCACGGCTCAACGTTATTTGATGGTTCACCACGACTCTACCATCTGGCGGAATTTTTCGAAATTTTGCACACATGCAAAAGAAACATAAAATTTGAAGCATGTAAAGAGACGTTTTCTTATATTTATTAACGGATGTAACAATAAAAATAATGGGCCATTATTTGTTGAACGACCTTCGTATATGAATTATGTTTTATTTTGTTCTGAAGTTGCAATGCCACGACATGTCCAATATCATTGTAAAAATGACCCACAGATGAATTGAAAATACTACTGCTACTAAATGGGGCAGTCAAATGAAAAGGAGACAGATGGAAAAAAGTAAGTAAACTGTTTATTATTTCAAAAATAATCACCATACTTGTTACTACATTTTACCAACTGTGAGACAAGACGGTCAGTTCCTTTATAGAAAAATGATGGAATTTGCTTACGGGACCATGACTGTACCCCAGCATGGACTTCTTCGCCCGAAACAAATCGACCGTCACGAATGTCTTTCTTCGGGTCTCCAAAAACATGGAAATCGCATAGGGAGAGATCAGAACTGTACGGAGAATACGTAGGGGCTTCTCAGTGAAACTTGTACAGCGTACACTGAACGACCTTGACAACATGTGGGCCCGCCTGAGTACAATCATCGTTCCGTAGAAAACCACAAACATTTTTCCGTGAAGGCATAGACCGTCTTGTCTCACAGTGGGGTAAATGTCTTAGTTTTGAAATAATAAACAGTCTACTTACTTTTTTCCACCTGTCTAATTTTCATTTGACTAGTAGTAGTAGCAGTAGTACTAGTACAGCTGCTACAGCAAAACAAGAGCATCACTGGAAACATACACTGTATGGCAACTTTGTACGCTTACTGCATTTTTATGCACGAGAGAGACCAATTGCTCCCCAGCGAGACCATACAACTGAAATTTGTCGCTGTATTTCATCTATTGAAGATTCATTCACGCCATCAGGTAAAAACCTCAGTACTTGGGACACCTTGTGTACGAGAAGACACTAGCAAAATCTTATGTCGCCCAGCTTGGTTCCAGACTGACGTGAAGTAAGAGCCGTAAGACCTTTCTTGCGAGTATGTTCCGGCGTGTACGTGGTTTCATCACTGTCTAGGAAAGCACGTGGGAACACATTCTAACGTCCTTGAGCCATACGTTGTCACCGGTATTTTCAGTACGCGCACTGAGTAAAGCGCAATGCTAACTTGTCACTACCGAGACGCAGTACATCTTGTCTTATCAGATGTAAATTGTATTCTTTAACTTGCACGTCGCTAGAGGAGAACAAAACGTACTAGATCATATCCTGGATTTGCGACACTGTAGGTTGTAAATAAACGAGAGCGCATAGCCACCTACTGTGTACGCCGTGGCCGCAGGTTTAGTCAGTAGGACGTCCTAGGACGAATACCTGTGCTAGGTGCTCACGTACTTCCAGAGAACCTGTGGCTGCTGCTACGGGCTGTACGTGTTTCACTTGTTGCTTATTTCGCCCGAGAAGTGAGACCCTTCGTCTAAGTCGTAACGCGAACGTGGTTTATTTCTTATTCTGCGCCGACGTATCCGGTATTGCGATGAGAACACTCGGCATGTGGTAGCAGGCAGCGCGGAGATCCGCAAGCGCGGAATTCCTTGCTCTGTCGGCGGCGTTCGGGCAGCCGCCTTGCTGGGAGGCCCCGGCTCCAGCTGCGAATGCCGCCGAATTCGGGAATACACG
Organism: Schistocerca cancellata; assembly: GCF_023864275.1. NCBI lineage: Eukaryota > Metazoa > Arthropoda > Insecta > Orthoptera > Acrididae > Schistocerca > Schistocerca cancellata. Next base: position 696,110,940 of record NC_064627.1, on the reverse strand, counting down.
CGTATCTCATACGAGGCAGGTTATGGAACGTCAGACAGGGACATCCATTGTGCTCTTCTACCTTCAAAACATTCTTTACATTTTTTTCTATCATGCGATAATCACAAGTCAGTACCTGATTTTTATGTTTGTTTGGATAGCACAATTACTAAGATTTTCCAGGCTGTTAAGCCGAGGAAAAAATATAAAAATGCAGTAAATGAAGCAGGCCAAAAGGAATACAAACGTCTCAAAAATGAGATCGACAGGAAGTGCAAGTGCTACCGGAGTAGACAACATTCCATTAGAACTACTGACAGCCTTGGGAGAGCCAGTCCTGACAAAACTCTACCATCTAGTGAGCAAGATGTATGAGGCAGGCGAAATACCCTCAGACTTCAAGAAGAATATAATAATTCCAATCCCAAAGAAAGCAGGTGTTGGCAGATGTGAAAATTACCGAACTATCAGTTTAATAAGTCAAAGCTGCAAAATACTAACGCGAATTCTTTACAGACTAATGGAAAAACTGATAGAAGTTGACCTTGGGAAAGATCAGTTTGGATTCCGTAGAAATATTGGAACACGTGAGGCAATACTGACCCTACGACTTATCTTAGAACAAAGATTAAGGAAAGGCAAATTTACGTTTCTGGCATTTGTAGACTTAGAGAAATCATTTGACAATGTTGATTGGAATACTCTCTTTCAAATTCTGAAGGTGGCAGGGGTAAAATACAAGGAGCGAAAGGCTATTTACAATTTGTACAGAAAGCAGATGGCAGTTATAAGAGTCGAGGGGTATGAAAGGGAAGCAGCGGTTGGGAAGGGAGTGAGACAGGTTTGTAGCCTCTCCCCGATGCTATTCAATCTGTATATTGAGCAAGCAATCAAGGAAACAAAAGAAAAGTTCGGAGTAGGTATTAAAATCCATGGAGAAGAAATAAAAACATTGAGGTTCGCCGACGACATTGTAATTCTGTCAGAGACAGCAAAGGACTTGGAAGAGCAGTTGAACGGAATGGACAGTGTCTTGAAAGGAGGGTATAAGATGAACATCAACAAAAGCAAAACGAGGATAATGGAATGTAGTCGAATTATGTTGGGTGATGCTGAGGGAATTAGATTAGGAAATGAGACACTTAAAGTAGTAGATGAGTTTTTTGCTATTTGGGGAACAAAATATCTGATGATGGTCGAAGTAGAGAGGATATAAAATGTAGACTGGCAATGTCAAGGAAAGTGTTTCTGAAGAAGAAAAATTTGTTAACATCGAGTATAGATTTAAATGTCAGGAAGTCGTTTCTGAAAGTATTTGTATGGAGTGTAGCCATGTATGGAAGTGAAACATGAACGATAAATAGTTTGGACAAGAGGAGAACAGAAGCTTTCGAAATGTGGTGCTACAGAAGAATGCTGAAGATTAGATCGGTAGATCACATAACTAATGAGGAGGTATTGAATAGAATTGGGGAGAAGAGGAGTTTATGGCACAACTTGACTAGAAGAAGGGATCGGTTGGTAGGACATCTTCTGAGGTATCAAAGGATCACAAATTTAGCATTGGAGGGCAGCGTGGAAGGTAAAAATCGTAGAGGGAGACCAAGAGATGAATACACTAAGCAGATTGAGAAGGATGTAGGTTGCATTTGGTACTGTGAGATGAAGCTTGCACAGGACAGAGTAGCATGAAGAGCTGCATCAAACCAGTCTCACGACTGAAGACCACAATGACAACAAGCCGAGGTGTCATGGATTCTCTAGGAAAACCAAACGGTTCGCAGCCATCTGCAAAGGACAATTTAGGAGAGACCGAAGCTTAGACACTTGTGCCCACTGGCTCGCTGCTGCCTGTAGTGGATCGTCGTAGCGAGGTACATGCACTCTAGGGCGTGACGTCACAAAAAATAAATGGTTCAAATGGCTCTGAGCACTATGGGACTCAACTGCTGAGGTCATTAGTCCCCTATAACTTAGAACTAGTTAAACCTAACTAACCTAAGGACATCACACACATCCATGCCCGAGGCAGGATTCGAACCTGCGACCGTAGCGGTCTCGCGGTTCCAGACTGCAGCGCCTAGAACCGCACGGCCACTTGGGCCGGCTGACGTCACATGTTTTATGATTTGTGTACGTATGTGCGTTGTCTGCTAGTGACGTACGGTGTCTCCCAGTAGAAGACTGTCGTGTTTCTTGTGCAGTAGTGAATGCCAAAGACGGTTGAGGTAAATGTCTTCTCGTTTACGAGTGAAACTGTTGTCGTTTTGGCAATTTACGTTCCCTCTCTTTACAGCCTATTGTAGTATCCATTCGAGACTGCCACAGCCTGGATTTTACTAAATTAAATCTTGTGATTTACTAACTGTAGAGCCGGCCGTTGTGGCCGAGCGGTTCTAGGCACTTCAGTCTGGAACCGCGCGACCGCTCCGATCGCAGGTTCGAATCCTGCCACGGGCATGGATGTATGTGATGTCCTTAGGTTAATTAGGTTTAAGTAATTCTAAGTTCTAGGGAACTGATGGCCTCAGATGTTAAGTCCTATAGTGCTCAGAGCTATTGTTTTTTTTATCTTTCAAAGCAGTATTTGTCGCTGGGAGTAATTTTATTAGACTGTATACTCGTCTATGTTTGGTAGTCCACGTAGAATACAGGGTGTAAATCTGTCTTTGCAGCGTGAGTAATAATAATTCATGGCATCCGTGTTTTCTAAAAATTAGCACGAATGTCCGTTTTCTAGGTATTCATTGTGAATTTCCACCGTAAGCAATAACAGAACTCACAATAGCAACTAAAATTTTTCCATTCCTGCCTCTGCAGCCCTCCTATATGTATTATTTTCAACAATCAAGTAAACAAAACACTAATTTTTGAAACTGCCAAATACATGACTTAAAATTAAAAACTTTAATTACAACATTTCTTGCTACAGTAGCTTTACATGAAATAAATTGCCGATTTGATACATATTGGTTGTAATTGTTAATTTTGTAGTTTACTTGCAAAATAATGTTTTTGTATGTCATCCATTAATGCAAAAGTACAAAATTGTGATTTTCTTATTAATTACAAATTAGTTTTTGTGGATGACGTTTCCATGAATTCCATACATATTGCTTGATATTCTCATATAGCTTTTTTTTATGAAATCAACATATTTTGGCGAAATACCAAAATATGATATCTATTTACGCTGTATTTCGTAAACTTGTAATTGAAAGGGAAATCAGTTCATACGAAATAAATTATCAGTTTATAGGATAATAACGGTTATCTTGGATTTCGTGATTTTTTTGTAGAATGCAGTATTATCCAATAATGCAAAACATATAAGGTTGATTTTCTTCTTAATTGCAATTCGGATTTTGTAAGTAGAATTTCTTTAAGTTCCAAATAGATTGCTTGGTTGGTTTTTTATGCACACAGGTTATATCAAAATACGATAATATGCTGTTTGTTTACAATTCATTTCCAGAAGTTACTTTTGAAATACTGCTCTGTTACTTAATTGGCAACTTAAGGCCTTACAGGTGTTATTAACATTGGATTTCACCATATAGCTTGTGGCAATACGCGTATATGTGAGACGTTTAGTTTCAGGTTGTGGACGAACAAGCGGTGCTGCAATATACTGTTAATCTACGCAGTTTGTCCCATTACAGTACCTACTTACACTTTTCAATGACTAGACCAAACATTTTATAATCCTGCCTTTTCTGGCGGTTGGTGGACGTCCTTGGTCAACCTTAAACATTTCTGTATCTCCCTCGTCATGTTCTGTACTACACTGTGTCACACTTGTTTGTCTATCGCTAAAGCGCGTGCCTGGAATCCGAAAGGTCTCTGGGTCGAATCCTAGTCGGGCCACAGATTTTTTCAGCCTGTCTTTAACCTAGCATTCACCTACCAATCATGTAAGGATTCGCCAGATATGACACGTGATAGGCGTTAGGTTAGGGGCACGTGGGTCGCTGGAGTGGCATCCAATTGGAAGGCTTGCGCCAGGATGTTGAACCACACAAAATTATTATATGCACTGCGTGATATTTAGTTTTTCCATAATCTTGCCTAGACGGCCAGCGACATTTTTAATGAGGGGCAACTTTGGAATCGGTAGACGGCTGTGTGTTATTCTGATCTCTCCATGAAGGTGTGTCACTCTTGTGTCCACATTAGTTTACCCAGGTAACCTTTATAACTACATTAGCCAATTTTTCAGGTGTGTTGACACTATGTACACAAGCCTCACATTTTTCCGCAGTTTCATCTTTTTAAATGTCACAATAGAAGCAAAATTTAAATACTTTCAAAGAAGAGCATGTAAATGGGAAGGGAAGTAATGCACTCTCTAATTTATATTTGGGTTTCCCAGGTAACTACATATCTTCATTAGAACAGGTGGGAAGGTCACAAATGACATACTTTATTTTATATGATAAAACTATTAATATTATTTAATACTAATATTATTTACTAGGCAACCGAGTAATAATACAAGAGATATGGTGATGAATATGTGCAAAATATGTCAATTTTTTACTGTTTGTGACAGAGTAAATTATGTAATATTATATAGCTACTAAATTTTTCTGATCGTTACAGTGAAAAGGTAAACTTGGAATTATTATTTATTCATAAAGTCCACACACTGTTGTTGCAGTGCAGTACTCATTACACATGACATTTCTTGCAACATTTTTTTGTTTGCTCTTCCTGTTCTTTGACTGAGATTTGCATACAGAACAGTCAACAATGATTTTCAGCCGTCAAAAACGGCTGAGCCCTCACTTGTTCAGGAAACAGAATTTGAGGTCCTCCTTCATGCACTGAATACTCGATTTCACTGAAAATTTTCTTAGGAAATTAGAATTTGATGATCTATAGATCATGGAAGGCATTGCCAAATTTTTCCCAGATCCAGTAGAAACAGTCTGTGTCTATGAGTCACATTTTTTGCTTGAGGATTATTTTATGCGTAAATAATTATGCCGCTAAGCTAGCAATACCTAGAACCTTGTAAAAAATGCTAGCTGCCATTTCTGTGTCCTCCTTTTTACACTGTAATGAGAACACAACCAGTCCAATATATCAACGCCCCCTTTTGTTCTGTTATAACAATGTATAACATGTGTCTTTGAAAGAGATTCAGAAGTGGATGCATCATAATGCATTGTGGATGACATTAGAACTGCTTGCTTTTCTTTTTCTTTGGAACATATGAACACAGAGAAACATTATCTTCAGTGAATTCAAATATAGACGGTAGTTCTTAGCGTGAAAAGGAAGGTTGCATTTCTGGCGGTTTATAGGACTTTTTTCGTTTCTCGGTACCAACTATGGACACATCCGGAGTCATCAATAGTCTCGCTAAAATGATACAATTGTAAAAAAATGTCAGTTCCTATTTTTCTACCAGTGTCTTGTACTGCCCCACTTCCCTTGATTAGTTTATCTTCCGGAAACTGATTTATCTGTATAAATTTGGCCAGTTATTTGATAAGAATTTCACGAATCACAAACCCACCAAATCTTGAAGCCATATTTGGCTGACTTTGAGGGCCTGTACTGAGTATATCTTGTCTTTCTTTTGTGAGGAAAAAGCTGTCATCAACAATGAAGCAGTCAGAAGGCATATAGTTTTTACGAAGATTTGAATTTAGCATTTCAAATATGTCAGATATTGCAGCAGCTTTATCACTTTCGATACGCTCAGCTGTAGTGTTCACATTGTCAAATCTTATAAACCTACATGTCTGCCAAAACCTGTTAAGGGATAAGCTTGTACAGTACGATGGGAATTCATCTGTTTTCCACATTCATTGTTAGAGAATCTTTCTCCAGCTGTAATCAGTAAACCAAGATATTCTTCAAATTCTTCAGTTGTCAATTGTTTCCACATTTTCGCTGCTCCTTCTGAATTGATGTTGTAGTTTGTGAATACCTGATCTGCCTTCCTGCTGGTTTCACGTACTATTGTATCACACATTTCTTCTGTAAATTTGGAGATGTATTTTATAGAAAGAAGTTTTTTAGGGCATGTGGGTGGACCAGCCCTTTCCCTCAAAATATTATACTTCAGCAGATTTCTTGTCCCAAAAGGTTCCTTATGCCATTTAGCTCCATCTTTACCACATAGAATGCCTGCAGAAGACACAATCCCTCCACTGTTTTCGTCAGGTCTGTCATTTTCATCGCCACTATTATCAGTTATCCCTCTCTTTCAACTTCAGTTTCACTAAAAGCACCAACAGCATCTTCAATATCTGAAGCAGCAGCATCTTCATTACTCGGACTCGATTCATCTGTAGAAACTTCGTCACTGAAATCTGTAGCTTCATCCTCTTCTGTTTCAACAGCAGACGGCAACTTTCTAATACACTCTTCTTTCGCTCCATAGCTTAATCTACTGTATTCAGATTTAGTGTGTTCCAGTTTGTTATCCATGAGAATCCAGAATTGATGGTCACAGTAGCGAAGCTTACACAATAATGAATGGTTAATAATGTTGTGCAACAATAGGAACGGAAGCCAGCAACAATTAGAATGCCTTGTTGCAACGATTTCGTATATATCCAGAGCTGAGTGTTGCCAGCCGTGACTGTACGACAATAAATCCATTGGGTTACGCACGTAACCTGGTTATAGAACGAAGTATAATTTTTTGAGTGTGGACACAAGGCTTAAGGACGAGTACTCATTCTGTAACAAACCGCTTACACGACTTTCCATATTTCAGGCAAACCCGATTCATAGATTATGCTCGCCCTGTGCTATGAAGTTTTGAAAGTTCTACACTTTTGTCGCGACAGTGAAGTGGTCTCTTTGTGTGTGGACTTTCAGTACACGTTGTGGTCAAAGCTGCCATCCCATTCTTAGAAGACTAGCGCTTTCAACGTAAATAGAGTTAGACGCTTCATTCAGCTCACGACTTTGTAGACGCGGGATCGACGAAGCTGGAAAGCATAGACGTAGAAATCAGGCTTCCGCTTCTGCAGGGCAATTATCGATGAAGAAGAAGTGTCCAACGAAAGTGCTTTCGTCTGGCTGCAATAACGTTTGAAGGTAGAATCACGAGTTTATAGTTCACCTTGTTTTCACGTATTATTTGCTCTCGGACAGCAGAATACGGCGAAAAAATTAGTTGCTTAAAAATTTCGAGAGCCTATTTTAACAACCAGGCCTATTACGAGAAAAGCTCCACGTGAACCTTTTGTATAGCTTTCTAATGGCCTTGGCTCGATAGTCAAATATTTAAGAATATAATGAATACTGCAGCAATTACTCAGAGAAAAATGAAAATTTATTTTCGTATCTACAAAGAGAAATGTCTCGCCCTATTAATGCCGCGAGCCGTAAGATACTGAAAACATTTTGTTGTGAAAGGTACCTTCACACGAAAAACCAACTCCAACAAAATCGGTTGACAACTGTTTTCAACTGGAGGTTTGACTTAGTTTTCAACTGTTGTCAACAATTGTTTGAAGTCGCAAGTCTCAACTAGTTGGAAGTTTTGTCCCAAGTTTATAGTTAATGGTCAGTGAGCAAAAACACGGCAGAGTTGTGTGACTTGCGCATGCGCATTTGCCGTGTTGTCTGCTGTATTTCTTTTTTCGTCTGCTGTAGTTTCTTTCGACAATGGCAACTCAAGAGTCGTCAACAGATCCAAGAACTCAGTTTTTGTTAGAAACTGAAATGAGGAAACCTCTGTAGGATCCTTCTGATTCTGCATATAAAGACAGATATAAAAGGAAAGATCAGTTGAAAGAAGTTTCGGAACAAATTGGTACACTGCTTGTGGAGTGTGAGAAAACACAGTACAATCGTCAGCATTGCAAAATGGTCAATACTAAAACTACTTAAAGCAGGTCTGGGACAAGTGAAATCTATTGTGTTGGCAGAAGAGCCAACACCGTGTTGCTAGAGGAGGCCGAAAATCACGCCTTTAAGCTCACGCAGACTGGCGTGAGGGCTGGAACAGTTAAAGGAGTTGAGTCAACTAAATAAAGTACGAAGCTCTTAGAATACTTAACTTTAATCCATAATGGGTGTACATCGGTCTGATGGTTCATGCTTCATTAGATACACAGCAAAGGATAATTGGCGCCTTGCTAGGTCGTAGCAAATGACGTAGCTGAAGGCTATGCTAACTATTGTCTCGGCAAATGAGAGCGTATTTGTCAGTGTAGCTTCGCTAGCAAGTCGGCTGTACAACTGGGGCGAGTGCTAGGACGTCTCTTTAGACCTGCCGTGTGGCGACGCTCGGTCTGCAATCACTGACAGTGGCGACAAGGGGGTCCGACGTATACTAGCGGACCGCAGCCGATTTAAGGGCTACCATCTAGCAAGTGTGGTGTCTGGCGGTGACACCACAAAATCTACTTTCCGAAATGGATATTTGATAGTATTTGATAGTATTTGGAAGGTGTGAACAAGTCAGGGAGAAAAATATTTACAATTGTATGTGAAATGTCATTCACTAGCTTTACTGAAGCTGTAAGACTTTTGGTCGGAAATTTCATAATTACAACTGTATTTTCACCAGAAATTTATTTATTTCTCTTGTCATGTTAATTTGTCAACATCTGATACAAAATAGTTTGCAAATTAATGCCTTACACTGTTAATAACTAAAGCTATAAGGGTTTTATTTGAAAGGTTTTAATTACATTTGTCTTTTCATCCGATATTTATTTATTCATATTTCTCTTGCCATTTCACTTTACCAACACTCGACACAAAGCAGATTCCAAATTCATCCCTTTTATTGTCTGAAGACATTTATTTTGGGGACACATCCTCCAACTGTCATCTGAAACCCTGCCTGTTTTTGGATCTTCCACATCAAAACTGCCAGGTAGTGAGTGAACTGTGGCACTTTATTTATTCTAAGAAAACTGTGCAAAGACACAGTTGCAGAAGTAACTAATGTTGCTTTTTCAGGACTTAGTTGCATAGTTGTGCATAATTGTTCTAAGACACCGGAAAACTGCTAATTATATTCCAAAAATATTCTCCACAATTCTTATAGCGCGAGATATTCGGTGATTAAACATTCTTTCCTGGCTGACTTTCTCATGTACTCTGAAAGAGCAAAAGCATCATCTCCCAGCATAACAACTGGTAAATCTTCACAAGCAGAATCCATTTCTATCGCTTTTCAGTAACAACAAGTAAAAACGCAGAACGTGTGTTTTTCAACAGTTGTCAACCGTCGTAAGTTTGCCAAACTCACAACAGTGGCAAGTTTGCCAAACTTAGAACAGTCGTCTGTTTTTGTTTGTTAGATTTGGTTTTCGGTGCGAAGGTACCTTAAGACAATCTACGTCAACATCTTGACTTCTACAAAAATATTGTTTTCTGTTAAACTAATTTTTCTTGAGTGACCTAATTTGCATTCAGAAAGCAAACGTTACGTAAGCTACTTATAGTCGTCATACCTTACTGTGTGAGATATATTTGTGCAGTAATATGTGGTTTTCGTTCTGATGTCAACCTGAGATGCGAGTGCTGAACGCAGCTTTCCGCTGTTTGAGGGAAACATGCAGAATACTGGTCCTGGGACAGAGGTAGCGTTGATAGCGATAAAATTTTGTTTCCTATGTGTTAACACACGCTGTGCGATAATTTAAGTCCAGTGCCAATTCGTTTGTTTGTTTGGCTTTGTAAAGTAATTGTGTGTGTGTGTGTTCATTCAAATGATTAGAATGAATAATGTGCTATCGTAAAACTTTCCTGCGGGCAGTTTATTGCAAAAAAAAAAAAAAAAAAAAAAGAACATTGGCAGGAGTTGGTGAAGGTTTATAAGATTTCTCCTTCTTTTAACGCTTAATAACTTTGTAACTGAGTTAAAACATGGCCATACTTCTTTTGAAAACACACCATGTGCAGAGTGTCCAAAACTGACAACTACACATGTGAAAACTTGGAAAGAGTTCTCCATATGGTATTGGACTGTCGCCGATTAATCTGCGTAGGTACATTTCTCGTGAAAATTTAACTGAGAGAAAGCTTTGTGAAAGATGGTTTCTGTGTTTGTTAAATGCCGGCGAAAAGCCAAAGCGAAAACTCTTTTCATAGTATATTTTGACTTACTTAAAAAACAACTGATTTTGGACTAAGGTTTAGACCGGGATTCACCACTTTATTGCAAACAACAAATACAGCAGCGCTTAGAAGCCAGTGGTTTTGTTATGAAGCAGGTGCAGTCGGTTTCATTTGCCATACGGATTATAGTTAGCGTTTTCTGCAATGCAAAATGGAATTTTTCTTATTTAACACCATGCAAAATTTAAAACAGTAGCCAACGAATACTACGCTATTATTCTGGATCAATTGGATGAAAAAATTCCTCCTTAAAATAAAAAATCTTTCGTAAGGTCAGTAACTATTAAAAAAGGTCAGTAACTGTTAATAAATACATTTGACAGTGGGTATGCTGAGGAATATAATAAACAAGTTGTTGGAACTTCCAATTTCTTCGTCGGATTTGGCTTCTTCTGAGTAACACCTACTCTCCCTTATGAAGGAAATTGTGGCTAAGATAACGTTCTGAGTCCAGTGAAGAGTTTTTGGCACCCTTAGATAGATTGTTTGCAGATTTGTCAGAATAAATGGAGGGATTTATTGGCATAAAATGGGAAAATGAGTTCCTTTTGGCCCAAAAAAGACCCTCTCACCGTCAGGTCCGAATCTTCAACCTTCCTGTCGTCTAGTTGTTGCTGATCTTCCCCGTGTGGGTGTACGGACGAGGGAGATCACCGGCAGCAATTTCTGTTATTTAGAGGTCCAGGAAGTTATCAAATTTATGGGTCCTCTCGACTTCTGGGGAACATTTCCTCTTGTCGATTCCCCTGAACGTTCCAGTTTATCTTTAGTTTGGAGTGCATTTCCACTTTCTCGGGCGCGCAACCGGCGCTGGCGCTCTCTTGCGTGGAGAGACTTTTGTGTGCTCCAGTAGAAAGCCCCGGTACCCCGCTGAAGGCGATAAATGTCGAATGTAGGGGCGCCAACAACTAAGAACCTCTACTTTATTGGATATAAAACGGCCACAGGTCCCATTTGGGCTCTCGGGCATGATAGGAATTAATGACGCTGTGTGGGTTATCTACAAAAGGCGTAAGACGTAATTAATAGCATCCCAAAGAATGTTAAGTACTATTTTATGGCGAAGGTTTTTATTTCCAGGCCCGTAACATTACTTACACAGCCCTCATTTGAAATACCAGAAGTGCATGCATCATGCAGGAGTTTCATTCACCGTTGTCGGCGTTTTAGTGATGTTTGCTAAGATTTTAACCGTCCATTAGAGTCGTCACACTTATAAATTTCGTAATGATTTCGAATATGCATTCGATTTCGATTTCAGCAGTGTCCCCCCCCCCTCCTCCTCCTTATACAAATACACACACACGCACACACACACACACACACACACACACACACACACACACGTTCCAATTGTTGTATTGGATGATGAACGACGTTGTCCCAGAATAGCGACGGACTGGATTGCCATAAGAATGCCGTTTTTTGAAATCCCCTCCCAAATATTACCAAAGGGAATCCCTTTGCGCCAGTCGCAACTTACTGGCATTTAACTGAGAAGAACCGACATCTACACCGGTCTGCGCTGTTTCTTTTAGCTTGCAAACTAAAGAAAAAGAAAAAGAATTCCCAATAGAAATGAACTCAGGTCTGACGTTGAAAAATGACTGAAATAATCTGAATCCGGTGGTTAAACTGCAGGAATAGAACCTTGACAATTAAGATTCTTAAACAATAACCCGAAACCCAAAAGTCTTCTGCAAAAGAATCCGATAGGGCAAGAACCAATAGGGCAAAGTCACAGGAAGGGTAGACAGTTCATTATTAGTGATAAACGTGTAGTAAGCTGTGAACACCAATCACCGGGTTCCCGAGAAATATAGAGTGTAATGCAGGTGTGCTAAAAGCCAGCAGGTTACAAGTTAATACTCAGATCTTGTGAGCTGCAGTGCGAGTCTGAACTGCAATGTTTTACAAACCTTTAAATAAAAAGTGGAATGTGGAGGCTAAGATGCGTATACGATGTGACGTGCTCCATATTTTCATCATCCATATTTTCGTTACGAATCTTGTAACTAGATAGTGTTGGTTTCTTTCTCTGTGTTGCAAGCATTTTGTGGCATTTATCCATATTTAGAGAGAGATACTATTCATTACGACAAGCGCAAATTATAATCCAAGCAGTTCTGTATTTACTTACAACCATCCAACAGCGATACTTTCCTACAAGGCGTTGTCAGCGAACAGTCTGACAGTGTTGGTCCTATCTGATGAATCGCTTACGTATACTGAGAACATTGGAGGTCGTGTCACTCTTCATTAGGAAACATCCGATGTTAGTTTCAATTCTGCTGAACAATCGCTGTCAATTATTACGCGCTGCGTGATTCGAGCCAGTCACATATCTCAGAAGATACCCTTTACGGTGCCGGCCGGAGTGGCCGAGCGGTTCTAGGCGCTACAGTCTGGAACCGAGCGACCGCTACGGTCGCAGGTTCGAATCCTGCCTCGGGCATGGGTGTATGTGATGCCCTTAGTTTAGTTAGGTTTAAGTAGTACTAAGTTCTAGGGCACTGATGACCTCAGAAGTTAAGTTCCATAGTGCTCAGAGCCATTTGAACCGTTTGAACTCTTTACCGTCATATGCTGATAAGCAACGGACGAAGTCGATGTGGTACGGTTTCGATCGCCTATCTGCAGCATTAAACTGCTGACACGGTTACACGATCCCATTGCAAGGTCCCTATGTAACGGCTTCCAGGAGGGGAAAAAAAATGGTTTCCAGGCTTCGTGTTAGTGATTGAATTTAAAATCTGAAAATGCTGGCAACATCTGAGGTCATCAGTACCCTAGACTTAGAACTACTTAAACCTAACTAACCTAAGGACATCACACACATCCATGCCCGAGGCAGGATTCGAACCTGGGACTGTAGCAGCAGCGTGGTTCCGGACTGAAGCGCCTAGAACCGCTCGGTCACGGCGGCCGGCTGCGCCCATATTACCTCGGCTAAATGCATCCAGTTTTTGTTAGTGAGAGCACCCGATGACTTCCAACAAACTTGACACATAACTTCAGACCTTATAGATTTTTCGTCGCTGCCACAAAAATAGTGAAAAGTGCAAAGTTTGTCACTCATTATATTTTCGCTGTTTGTGCAGCAAACCTCCAGCATCAGGCGTGACGTTTAAATTTATTACTCCTTAATTAGTAACTCTACTCGCAACACATTTCGCCTCCTCACGTTGCGGGCTTAGCGCTTGGCGGTTGCTGCCGATCCTTGTGCTGTTTGTTAGAGATAGCGAAAAATATTAACAGTAAATAATGACATTCCCTGCGTATTACAGCGCTGCAAGTGCTGGATATTGAATGTAGGAGCTTTGCGTGCAGCTCTACGGCTGAGATATTACTAGACTCGTAGCCGGGAACCAGTTCTGGCAGCTAAAGCGCCGGCCTGCTCAGGGTAACTGTCTGTCGTTTTATGGCTGATCCGCGAGACAATTGTTGGCATTAATCACGGCGCAGAACCTGTCGCCGGCAGTGCGACTATCTGCAACGAATCTGGCCTCGACCGCCGCGCACCTGCGGGCCGAAACAGACGTTGCAGTGGCGGAGGAGAAACCGCACCTCACGGGCGCCCGGGATGGCTCAGTCATTATTCACTGTTAACGAGCGCTAACTTCGCAAAGCGAACACGGCTTCTGTCGCGCACGGCCCTGTACTCTCATTATAAAATCCGTAATTGCAAATAATTTTCTGATCGGCGACAGACGCGTACACACGCCTTCATTTGTTTCGAGCAACTGTGTAGTGCGGGTTTACACGACCAAGTAGCGGCTTGTTTTGCACGTTAGTGTCACTTTCTTCGGTTGTACATTTTTTAACCTGACAGCATCCATTTTTTGGGTGCTAATTAGACTGAACTTTTTCCTCACCTGAACCTTGACAATTAACCGTTACTTCCCGTCGCCTTGTAACAAATTCATTTTAAATGTTTTAATTGGAACAGTCGCTACTGCGAAACCCGCTCCTGTAGCCGAGGTCACAGACGTACGTACTTGCTATATCTGTATCCTCAGACAGCGAGGTGTGTAGATCGCGATATACACCACGAAAGCCGGCCGCGGTGGCCGTGCGGTTCTAGGCGCTCCAGTCCGGAGCCGCGCTGCTGCTACGGTCGCAGGTTCGAATCCTGCCTCGGGCATGGGTGTGTGATGTCCTTAGGTTAGTTAGGTTTAAGTAGTTCTAAGTTCTAGGGGACTAATGACCACAGCAGTTGAGTCCCATAGTGCTCAGAGCCATTTTGAACACCACGAAAGACTACACCTGGGGCTGGGACTGGTCTCTGAAGTCATGAAGGAAATAAACCGGGACACCTTGCCAGTACGAACTCACTTCATATCGTGATGTGCTCCAGTATACACACAACTTCTTGGAGGTATGTACCGTCTTTGCAACCAGTTAGAGGCACTTTGTTTGTATGGCAACAAACAAGCTTCCTTTAATTGCATGCATAGACGGTACATACCTCCAACAATGTTCAAATGTGTGTGAATTCCTAAGGGACTAAACTGCTTTGGTCATTGGTCCCTAAACTTACACACTATTTAAACTAACTCATGTTAAGAACAACACACACACCCATGCCCGAGGGAGGACTCGAACCTCCGAAGGGAGGCATACCTCCAAGAATTTAAAGCAACTGAAGGAGAGACAGACAAAAAATGACGATACACACAACTGTGTGTAAAAAGTGAGACACTCAGGAAGAGTGGTCTGCAACACTCCACGATAAGAGGACATGTACAACAGTGGAATCGTAAAAAGTGATTTAAATGGCAGAGAGTAGGGGGGCACATAGCTCAACAGCAGCCTCTTTTGTGTGACAGGACAGGTCAGCCGTCATACGAAGCGAAAACGTGTAACTAAGTGCTACTGTGCCCGCCCGGTTAGCCGTGCGATCTAACACACGGCTTTCCGGGCGGGAAGGAGCACCTGGTCCCCGGCACGAATCCCCCCAGCGGATTTGTGTCGAGGTCCGGTGAGCCAGCCAGTCTGTGGATGGTTTTTAGTTGGTTTTCCATCTGCCACGGCAAATGCGGGCTGGTTCCCCTTATTCCGCCTCAGCTTCACTATGTCGGCGATTGCTGCGCAAACAAGTTCTCCTCGTAGGCGTACACCACCATTACTCTACTACGCAAACATAGGGGTTACACTCGTCTGGTGTGAGACGTTTCGAGGTGTGGACTGCGGTACTCGTCGTGGGTTTGTGGACCAATGCGGCTGCGGGGGGAACGGAGCCTCTCCGTCGTTTCTAGGCCCCCGGTTAACATACAAGTGCTACTGTGTCTCGCCAACGTCACAGGGTGGAATATCGTTATGTGAGTGCGAGTGATTGGTTTCCGGGAGACAGATCTGTCGTTCAGTGTCAATGCGGATCGTACAGGGTGCGCTGCTTCGACGGTGAGGCGTATCTGGAATTGGTGGAGCCCTGGACGACTCAACGTGACCACAGCGCGGGATGACCGCCATCTTGTCCGCTTGGCATTAACACACCGAGCAACTTCGTCCACAGTGTTAGCGCGGTGTTGGAGCCCTGCAGCGGACGTGGACACGTCTGCGTCGGGGGTTCGACGCCCTCTTCTGCGGGTTGAAGTGGTGGGGCGCATGGCATTGCCTCATCTTCCATTGACCAGAACCAACGCCGCCGACGGTCATGGGTACATGAACACCGGCATTGGTGTTCTGAGTGGCAAAATGTAATTTTTTCGGACGAGTCGCTCTTCAATTTATCCTACAGTGATAACCGCGTACGCGTTCGACGCCGCCGTGGACAACGCCAGGCAGCCTGTGGCGAGGAGTGTGCAAGCCTTCTTCGAAGAACGACAGGTACCACTGCTTTCCTGGTCCGTCCGTTCGCCAGACATGTCACCTGTCGAACACTTCTGGGATATGGTCGGTCGGCAACTTATTCGTTCAGCCACTGTTGATGTTTTGTGCGTACACCTGCAAACCGCGTGGAAGAATATTCCCTAGCAGCATATTCAGGTGTTCTTTGATTCCAAGCCACGACGTCTAGCGGCTCTGACTGCAGCATTCGGTGGCACTACTCCGTACTGATTTTCCACGCTCACAATGCATGTACAGATCTGTAATGCTAATCATTTGTGCGGTGTCATGTCCCTAATCGATACAATAAATTTCATTCTGATCACGTTTCTCGGTCTAGGTGTTTCACTTTTTGCAAACAGTAGGAAGTCTCGTTGACGCTGTACGTAGGTGACTGGACCGCTTATTGGAGAGCACTTGGACAAAGCTTTGCACAGCGAATATAAAGATGCAAAAGGACTTGCGTGACCACCGAAAATCTGGGTTCTTCTCTTGGAGTGTCTCCAACTTGTTAACTAAACGTCCATCCTTACTTTACGATAGAGAGTATTTGTTACACTGTAGCAGGTGTGCTTGCCGTGGTGCTTGACTCAAAGGGAGCCAGTTCGTATTGGGAGAAAGTTTGTATCTAATATTTGGCCAGGAAGGGAAAGAGATACTGAAATCTTAGATTTTTCTGACACATATGACACACCAAGAAGTCTCAGCAGCTTCGCAGGAGAGTGTCATACAAGGAAATAGAGTTTTTTTTTTTTACATATAACCATGTTACAAATCGCTGATTAAAACAGTATAGGTAGACAAGAGTTCAACGATAGTAAGCACTGGCTTAATTTAGAAGTCGATAAAATTTAATCATGGAAATCAATTTTACGCAGCCACTGGAAACTGTTGTGGTTGCCCCATCGAATGCAGGAGACGGATCATTTTCCACAATTAGTTAAAAAAAAAACACAAGATGGCGAAAATCAGTAAAGTTTACGCCCGTTGGGTTCAGATTTTGGCTACACAAATGAAATAGAAAATTTTTGTGGTTAGCCTGTTATTGTTTATTCTGTGAATATGATCCTAAAATTTTAATCTCCTCTTTCTTATTGTATGTGTGATTGTTTCTACATTCCTGTATAAATCGTCGTTTCGCCTTTTCGTACAGTTGTCATCTTTCTTCTTTTGTAGTCCTAAATTGTTTCTGAGTGTTTTTCTTTCTTTCTTTTACATTTTTTCTTGTTCACCTCTTTTATTTAGTGTAAGGGTTGCAGATCCATATAGTGCTTCCTGTTTAATTACTGTTGCGTAGTATCTGTTTTTACCTGAAACGATACTAAGCTTTTACTCTATTTTGGGTCAGTCTGTATGCTGATTCCATTTTATTTTATCTTTATTTTCTTGTAGTCTTATGTAGTCCGCATGATTGTATCCCTTCTCCCAAATACTTTAACTTATTAACCCTCTTCATGTTTCTCTGTTGTGTTTGTGTACGTGTTTCTCAGTTGCCCTAGTGTTCAATGTATTCCGTTTTGTCATGCGATTTCCGTAGCCCAGTTTTAGCTGCAATTGTGTGGAATATTTCTGTCACTGTCCTTGCATATGTTGTTTTCTTAGAGATTATTGCAATATCATCAGCAAAAGCCAGACATTTCACCTCGAATCTTCCTCTTCCTTGACCTAGGTGGATTCCTTCCATGTTTTTCTCTTGTATTTCTTTTTCCCACTCTTTCATGATCATTTTTAATACCAATCTGAAGAGATTCGGTGAGAGCCCATGACCCTGCCGAACTTCTGCGTTAATTCTGAATGGTTCAGAGAGATTCTAGGAATTTAGGTCTTGATGTTTTGTCTGTGAGACTCTGTTCGACCAACTGTCTGGTGATTTTGTGGATTGCCGCTTCTTCTAGCGTTAGGAACAGTGTACGTTTTCTGCCTGTCTGTCTGTCTACGGAATCGCAGCCTTTTAGAAGTCAATGAAGGTCACGATTGTATTGAGGTTTCGATGCGTTCTGATACTAAGGTTTTTTCCCAAGTTAAAAGCTGAACCGATCTAATTTTCCTGAACCCCAATTGTACTCGCCAACTATGGGTCCTGCGTTATCTTAATATAATTTTGTTGGTAACTGGAAGCAAAGATAGGCTTCGGTAATTGTTGGTGTCTGTCCTGGCTCCCTTATTATTAGGTGGGCGGATTATGGCAAGTTTCCAATCGTCCGGGTTTCTTCCTTTCTTCCAGCAATCTTTAATAAGTGCCGATAGTTCTGAAGGTCGGTCTTGTTTTTGGGATTATCTGTAAATTAGTAATTGTATTGGTACCTCGCAGTTTAGATCATTCTTGAAGTATTTTGGTAGTAGTTCACAGTTGTCTTTGTTGTTGTTAATCGGATGGCCTCTGGAATCTCCGAAGGCCCGTCAGTTTCTACCCTTTTATTCCTTGTTCGAAAGCTTCGTAGAAATCCCTAGTGTTATTCTGTCCAAAATTTGTATTTATTTCCTCTAACCTTTTGTTGTTATAATTCCGTTTCTCTGGTTAAATAATTTTTTATGTCTGTTTTCTGCTCTCAGTTAATGTGTGCCAGTCTCTTTGCGGAAGTTCCATTCCTTCAGAGCTGTTGGTCTACGCCCTATCGCTTCGTCACATGTCTTGTTCACCCACCTTCGTTTTCAGCTTCTTGGTGGTTGTCCTAGCTCTTTCGCCGTTTCTATCATTCCTTCTCTGATTTGATTCCAATTTTCCATATTTAACTTATTAACTCTTTTGATGTTTCTCTGTTGTATGACAAAAAATTTGTGTCGGTTCTATGGTTTTTTTTTTATTCTGTGGTTTCACGTTTCAGGTTTTCTGCTAAAAAGTCCGCCTGCTTATCTCGGTGGAAACGTGTGTGCCTCCGATGCAAGCGGGCCCGGGTTCGATTCCCGGCAGGGTTGGAGATTTTCTCCGCTCGTGGACTGGGTGTTGTGTTGTCCTCATCATCATTTCATCCTCATTACCGGCGCGCAAGTCGCCCAATGTGGCGTCGACTGAAATAAGACTTGCACATGGCGGCCGAACATCCCCGAAAGGGGCCTCCCGGCCAACGATGCCATACGCTCATTTCCATTTCCATTTCTGCTAAAAAGTGGTCCGAGTCTATGCCTAGTCTTCTTCTGAGGCGTACATTCTTGATTTCTCTATTGTTTTGTTTGGTTATTGGCACATGATCCGCTTGATATGAGCCTAAATGTATGTTAGAATAGGAACACTTCTACCTTCTCCTTGGTAATTTATTTCAATACGTTGAAAGTAGTTTTAAATCAGATTGTCTGGAGAATTTAATGAATCTTTCTCCGCTCCGATTCGGAGGTGTCCGAAAGAACAGACACCACGCATTCATACAACTGATTCGAAGGACAATTAATCGAGAACCATCAGTGCGGCTGCACAACGTCGTTCGACCTCCAGCGGGAATCTAAAATTAGCGAGCATGGAGGAAACAGACGGGGACTGTGGATAGGTGGCGCTACGTGGGAGTGTGGGCCGTCAAGGGGGGAGTGTGCCGAGGCAGTCCGCGCATTTGCGATAAACACAGTGTTCGGGTGGCGCAGCGGTCAACTCAACTGCCCAGTATGCAGGAGATCCTCGATTCGAGTCCCACTCTGGTACATATTTTCACTCGGCGAAGTGGATTTCGCATGATGTCCCGATAAAGAGCCGGCGCCGTAGCTCGGCGTGTTCGGCCGGTGGGTTAGCTGCCCTCTGTAATATGAGAAACTGAGCGAATGGATCAACGATGAATTTGAACGGGAGTCATGGGACGTCCGCTCCGAACAAATGCAACGAACAATAACGAATGAAATGAGTTCAACAAAAAACTTAAATTAATTAATTAAAAAATAGAAAGGAGATGCAGCTTGATATCATTAGTTCCTTCCCTTTCCTTTCCTTTTCCTCCCTACACCTTCAGTTATACAATATTTATCACAACTGCGTATTCCGCGTGGTGTCCGTTCTTTCGGACACGACCCAAAAAAAAAAAAAAAAAAAAAAAAAAAGAAACCAGAGACCAAACATCCATTTGATTATATTTTCGTATCCGCCCGGACAGCCGTGCGCTTTAGCACGCCGCTTCCGCTATTTGAGAAGGGACCCCAGTCCCGAATAGAATTCTCCCGGTGGATTAACGACGAGAGTCAATCTAGTTGTGGCTTCCAGGCGGTTTACCACATCCTACTAGGTGAAAACGGACTGGTTCCCACGTCCGGTCTCAGTTCCACGATTCGCAAACGTTTCGAAAACGTCCTCACACTCCCACATGGAATAACACTTGACCATGATAACTGGGACACAATATATTGATGGACAACCAGCGATCGAGATGTACGATGTAGCTGATTACTGTAGACATATGAGGAGAAAATGTATCCTTTGGAACGATTTAACCGTCTCTATGTGAAAGTATTAAGGTGTGCTGTGTGCCAGACAACATAATTCCCAACGAAAATGCAAGTAAACGCCCTAATGAAATGATCTAAACATACAAATCGCTTAATGTACACACTAAAATATATTTAATTTTCTGTACAGTATTGTATGTTAATATATAACCTCACGGGCACACACAGTAAATGAATGAAATTGTACTTAATATTAATATAAGGTACTTGTAACTAGAATGCATGTTATGATTTCAGCATGCGCCTGAAACGCCTCGTGCTAATAGAATATTAGTAGAAAAGTGACTGAGGCAGTAGAAGTTATTGCATAAAACGATCCTCCAAACATTTCACGTGACATGGATAAATTTAAGTTTAAATTTAAAGATAGTCATGAGTTTTCCCTTACAATCCCGTCTAGCAGCTTAGTACGATACTGTGGCGTGCTGATTCCAAAAGTGTAGCAACACTGCAGACAAACAAACAAATAATTATGTAACTTTATGTTATTTTTAGACCTCGTAACACTGCTCTCCAGAGACGGAATGTACTCTCTGGGAAAAGGCTGAACGTAATCCGTTGTCCAGAAGGGAGATAGCAGCGGCAGCATTTATGACTGCTTCTGTTAAGGCGTGAACTTTTCAGTTCGTTGAAACAGTTGAACGGCAGTGTATATTCCACGTAAATGCACTGCGTAGTTTTGCGACAATATTATAAAAACTGCTGAGGCTGCCTTATTTCAGCCAAAAAAGTAAACAAAAAAGGCAGAAACGTTCATGTGGTGATGTCAAATTTTTCATTTAGTTTACGAACTGTGTGGATAAAAGGGGGCATCGGTTGGTTACACAATTTTTAGGGTTTCGTGTCTAAGTCTGTAAAATTGCGGTCCATAGACGGTTGCTTTTTTCTCCGTCCGTCCGTCTGTCTGTCTGACCGTACGACTGTTAAGAAACCTATTTTATCAGAAACGGGTAGACGTATCAAGCAGACGTTTATGTTACACGTTAAGGTCTATGGTGCCTTGGCGTTGTGAAAAATGTGAGCTTCTAGGTCAATGGCACCAAAAGATTCGGCCATTTATGTCACATGTTTTGATACTCGCAAATTCACTTATAAAAATCTATAGGGTATTTCCCGTTGACGCAGAATCATGAAATTTGACAAGAACCAGTGATAGTTAAGAGTCAGAAAATCGTTACATTGTGATTATATCACATAAAAATATGTTTTTGCCATTAGAACTTACGTTGCACTCATCAACCGTCAAAAGTATAATATAGGAATATTACTGCAAGCAAATGTAAAATATACACTACTGGCCATTAAAATTGCTACACCAAGAAGAAATGCAGATGATAAACGGGTATTCATTGGACAAATATATTATACTAGAACTGACATGTGATTACATTTTCACGCAATTTGGGCCCATAGATCCTGAGAAATCAGTACCCAGAACAACCACCTCTGGCTGTAATAACGGCCATGATACGCCTGGGCATTGAGTCAAACAGAGCTTGGATGGCGTGTACAGGTACAGCTGCCCATGCAGCTTCAACACGATACCACAGTTCAACAAGCGTAGTCACTGGCGTATTGTGACGAGCCAGTTGCTCGGCCACCATTGACCAGACGTTTTCAATTGGTGAGAGATCTGGAGAATGTGCTGACCAGGGCAGCAATCCAACATTTTCTGTATCCAGAAAGGCCCGTACAGGACCTGCAACATGCGGTCGTGCATTATCCTGCTGAAATGTAGGGTTTCGCAGGGATCGAATGAAGTGTAGAGCCACGGGTCGTAACACATCTGAAATGTAACGTCCACTGTTCAAAGAGCCGTCAATGCGAACAAGAGGTGACCGAGACGTGTAACCAATGGCACCCCATACCATCACGCCGGGTGATACGCCAGTATGGCGATGACGAATACACGCTTCCACTGTGCGTTCACCGCGATGTCGCCAAACACGGATGTGACCATCATGATTCTGTAAACAGAACCTGGATTCATCCGAAAAAATGACGTTTTGCCATTCGTGCACCCAGGATCGTCGTCTGTCTGTGATGCAGTGTCAAGGATAACCGCAGCCATGGTCTCCGAGCTGATAGTCCATGCTGCTGCGAACATCGTCGAACTATTCGTGCAGATGGTTGTTGTCTTTCAAACGTCCCCATCTGTTGACTCAGGGATCGAGACGCAGCTGCACGATCCGTTACAGCCATGCGGTTAAGATGCCTGTCATCTCGACTGCCAGTGATACGAGGCAGTTGGGATCCAGCTCGGCGTTCCGTATTACCCTCCTGAACCCATCGATTCCATATTCTGCTAACAGTCGTTGGATCTCGACCAACGCGAGCAGAAATGTCGCGATACGATAAACCGCAATCGCGATAGGCAACAATCCGACCTTTATCAAAGTCGGAAACGTGATGGTACGCTTTCTACTCCTTACACGAGGCATCACAACATTTGACGAGGCAACGCCAGTCAACTGCTGTTTGTGTATGAGAAATCGGTTGGAAACTTTCCTCATGTCAGCACGTTGTAGGTGTCGCCACTGGCGCCAGCCTTGTGCGAATGCTCTGAAAAGCTGATCATTTGCATATCACAGCATCTTCTTCCTGTCGGTTAAATTTCGCGTCTGTAGCACGTCTTCTTCGTGGTGTAGCAATTTTAATGGCCAGTAGTGTAGGTTGTTGTTATGTTTTAGTAAGTACATGGAAAAATATTTTAGTAAAACGTCTGTATATATAAATTGAAAGTTCACTGTTTACTTCATTTTTTTTTTGTCCAGGCTTGTCTGAGGAACTAGTGTAGAGATTTTGATATGGCCTTGGAATTCCCGAATTCGGTACCGATATCTTCCCAGTATAAAATATCGAAAACAGTTAAAAGTCCGTGAAATTCTCGATTCCCGTGATGGATTATGTGTGTCATGCAGTTAGCAAAAGCAGTCGCGTCGGTCGCCTGCTGCCATAGCCCATGAATGCCAAATTTCGCCGTACTGTTCTAATAGACACGTTCGTCGTACGTCCCACATTGATCCCTGCTGCGATTTCAAGCAGTGTTCCTTGTCTGTTAGCACTGTCAACTCTGCGCAAACGCCGCTGCTCTCGATCGTTAGAAAATTGGTATTCTCGGCACACTGTCGACGCTGTGGATTTCTGAATGTTGAATTCCCTGACGATTTCTGAAATCGAATGTCCCGTGCGTCTAGCTCCAACTAACCATCCCGCGTTCAAAGTCTGTCAATTCTCGTGGTGCAGCCATAACCACGTCGGAAACCTTTTCATATGACTCGCATTGGCCGGCCGCGGTGGTCTAGCGGTTCTGGCGCTGCAGTCCGGAACGGCGGGACTGCTACGGTCGCAGGTTCGAATCCTGCCTCGGGCATGGGTGTGTGTGATGTCCTTAGGTTAGTTAGGTTTAAGTAGTTCTAAGTTCTAGGGGACTTATGACCTAAGATGTTGAGTCCCATAGTGCTCAGAGCCATTTGAACCATTTTTGACTCGCATGAGTACAAATGACAGCTCCGCCAATGCATTGCCCTCTTATACTTAGTGTACGCGACAGTGCCGCCGTCTGTAAATCCACATATCGCTATGTCATTACTTTTGTCGCTTTAGTATATTTGACTGAGACTGCACGGAAGCCTCGGTGCGCGAACCTTACCCGCATTAGGCCAGTTCTTTTTTCTCTTGTCGGAAACACAAAATATGATATTAAGATCACCAATAACGGCCAACACGCTTGACTGTCACATAATGACATGCCACCATCATTTCTTACTGCGGCCTCCTGGTTTCAGCAGTTCTTTATGCTTACAGTGGTGGCAGTCGCGTGTGTCTGTACTCTCGAACATTTATTGTTCATGTTTCGTGTTGTATTCCTATCTGCTGCGTGAAAGAGGAGCTTTCGGCTACAAATTTACATTCCAGGAAGCTACTCGATTTAATTCATTTGAAACATTGCGAACCTCGTAAATCATAATACGAGTAATATTAATTTCTCGGGCGGGAATGCGTACCGGCCCCCGGAACGAATCCGTCCGGCGGATTAGTGTCGAGGTCCGGTGTGCCGACCAGTCTGTGGATGGTTTTTAAGGCGGTTTTCCACCTGTCTCGGCGGGCTGGTTCCCCTTATTCCGCCTCAGTTGCACTATGTGGGCGATTGAAGCGCAAACACTGTCTCCACGTACGCGTGCACCATAATTATTCTACCACGCAAACATTTTGGTTACACTCGCCTCGTGTGAGACGTTCCTGGTGAGGGGGGGCAGGGGTCAAATGGGGCCGAACCGCACAATAACCCTGGGTTCGGTGTGGGGCGGCGGTGGGGTGAGTGGACTGCTGTAGCCTGTTGTGGGGTTGTGAACCACCGAGGGCTACGGCGGGGACGAAGCCTCTCCGTCGTTTCTAGGTCCCCATTTCAATACAATACAGTACCATACAATATTAACTTGGCCCGGAGGCGGTAATTTCGGTTTTCTGAAACTAGTAAAATATCTCTCTAACTTGATCCTCAGTCACTGTGGTAAACTGTTTCAATTACATCTCTCTCCGAGAGCAATCGCAGCTTTTTCTTCGGTAATGGATCTAGCCTCTAATACTTATTGTGAATTCGACGTTTTTGTAATAGTTGACGCTCAGACCCGATCCAGTCGATTTTAAGGAAAATGGAATGAATAATTTTGCAAATAAAGCATAATGTACTCCGGCTGTAAGGATAGTTTGCCTCATTTCGAAGATGAATGGCAGAGGAATCTGTCTTCACCTGGAAAAAACCAAGAAAACAAAAAGCACACATCGGCACGTCGAAACGAGCTGTAGGACATGCGCGTGTAAAACACGCCTCGCCTCGGACAACATGCGTGGCCGGGCCATTACACACAGCGAAACAGGGGGACCAGCAGGGGCGCGCTGGCTGACCCTCCACGTCCCCCCACCCCCCTCCCGACTCTTTCTCTCTCGCGGTACTCGCTTCCCTAGCTTAGCATGCCCGCGTGCACTCGCGTGATGTGTTATCCCTCCGAGCCGGAATGTGCCGCCGTCCGGCGTGAAATACGGTTACCCTCTCTGAGCAGCCTCGCATATTGATCTTACGCCGGCTACCATTCACTGGCCCTACAAGGTATGAATGGATTTATAAGTACCCTGCTGAAGGCGCTACAATTTGTTCGACGTTCGCTGAGGAATGTCCTACCATTACAGACATAAGGTTTTGATTATACTTCTGTTTGTGAAATCTGTTAATACCTAAATGCTTCATTTGGAGCGTTGTCTGAATTTCGCTGTGAAAGTGTCTAGAGGAAGATCTCGAGATCGCTGACAGAGCAGACATCACTAAATAATTTTGATGTGTTTCACTACACTGACGTCCGTTTTAAATACGTACTACAGTTTTATCGTTGTTTATACAGATGGATCCTAGGAGGAGAACATCCTCGGATGTTCTGCTATATCCCTGATAGGGTTTTCGAAGTGCGTCTTCCGGAACTATTTACAAAATATGATGCAGAGTTATACGGCATTCTGATGGCACTGGAGAGGATTTGTAGACATCAAAAATGTGTGTGAAATCTAATGGGACTTAACTGCTAAGGTCATCAGTCCCTAAGCTTACACACTACTTAACCTAAATTATCCTAAGGACAAACACACACACACCCATGCCCGAGGGAGGACTCGAACCTCCGCCGAGACCAGCCGCACAGTCTATGACTGCAGCGCCCAAGACCGCTCGGCTAATCCCGCGCGGCTTTGTAGACATCACCGCACAATGTTTCTTGTCTGTCCGACTCGCTTAGTGCATTACAAGCATTTCACCAAATGCATCCAGTACACAGCTGATTCAGCGTCTCCAACATCGTGGCGAGGAGGTGATCTTTCGTTGGGTACCTGGCAACATCGGGATACAGGGAAACGACATGGCCGACAAAGCAGTCAAGGAAGCATGCCGGAAGGTGCTATGCGTCAGTGTCCCATCCCGTTGCACGCAATGATCTCATTTTCTGACAGACACATCATGCGTCGTTGAGAGATTGAATGGTTGCAGGTAACAAAAAACAAACTGCGGACGCTCAAATCGACCACACAGGCAAGCTGGACTTCATGTCAGCCCCACCGCTGGAAGGAGGTTCTGCTCACCGGACTGCGCACCGGACGTAGTGTTTTAACACATGGCTTCCTCCTCCGGCGGGAGGATCTACCACTCCGTGAAGTTTGTGGTCTGCCATTTTCACTTCAGCATATTTTGGCAACGTGTGTCCTATATACTGATATTAGAGCAGCCATCAGTCTCGATGGAAATCTGCCCACCATCCTCGCTGATACTGATTTCAGTGTTGGAAAAGTGGTGAAATTTTGTTAACTATGAAATTTTGTGAACTGTCAGGCCTCATCCCTATGAATTGGTGAGGATGGGATGCAGATTTTAATACGTTGTAAACTGCTCCGCATGTGGGGACAGCCTTGTTCACCACCCATGAGACTGGCATGTTGACTTTTTGTCAAGGCGCCAAGGAGATGATGTTGAGCGTCCTTCGCCTAAAATCACCATTACTATACTGACGGTATTGAAACTGTAACGTCAGCAAAATTGGGGAATAACTGAATCGGTCAGCTGGAAAAGGGGTCATGTCCCAGAAAGTAAATTTCTCGGAAGAGAAAAGAAAATGTTTTATTACACGACGTGCATAAGCACTGTATCGTGCAGTTGCTATGCAGCATTTGGCGAAACATGGTGAAACACCATTACAACGTACTTGAGCTATCGAGTGTGGTCAGTAATCCAGATTGAATGTAATGGAGATGACACAACCTGCTGATGCTGATGAAACAACTTGCTTTCCGTTTGCAGCATAACATTTGTGTTATGCAAGTTCATGTTATTCGCATTTATTACAGCAATAAATGAGTGTGCTATGAGCATACAGCTTTATTAATAATGTTCCCAAAATACAACCACAATGAAAATACAGCATAGCAGGCAATGATGGGTATGCTTCAGTCATCTTCATGTTGTTCATCCTTCGCTGACTGCTGATAGATACTGTTATAAAATGATTTTTGCCTGTCAAGTACGTATTTTCAAATTTTCTTTGACTCGGCTAGTTTGCTCTCTTTTATGTCCGCCCCCGGTAGCTGGGTCGACAGAACGCCCGGAATAGGGTGGAACGGAAACATCCAGCTGTTAATTGGCACGTGGTGTGGCGCACGGTCCACCACCCCCACCTACCTACAACAGTCATATCAACATGGTACATTGTCGTCAACCGAAAATACCCTACAAATGATAAAAAGCACGCAATACATTTGGCGGATTCGCTCTTGTGTCAGCAATGCGGCGTGCTGGATACGGACGACCATCGGCTGGTCTGCGGCGAGGCATTGGCTTCTGGACTCTCGCAAGAAAGATAATAGCGTTCATGCGGCGCACTATCTATACAGCGGTCTGTTCTGACATAATATTTTTTCCAGAGGAAACGTATTTTCCGCGTCATAAGACGAACGCAGTGGCGTGGATCTCAGGTATGACGGTCCATTACATCTATAGAGACACACGTACGAACTTACTGAACGTCCTGGATTACTGACAGATGGACACACAAAACTATTACGGCTACAAAAGTACAAGGAATGGTACGCCAATTTCCTAGTAACGGTTTTTGCGGACCCGCCATATACTTGGGGTGTGCCGGGTGCGCAAAGATGAGCGGCGGTGTTTTCGTTGTGAAACCGACCAAGTAAAGTGATCGACTAAGAACACTATGCGAGTATGCGACCTACGAAAAACTCACGCTTGCACAGTTAGCAAATGGATGTACCTCAAATTTTGTTTTCATATCTATAAATACTTTCCTTTATGGTGCCGGAGGTGGCCCCACTTAGACTTTGTTGTTATTTCATGCTGCATGGTAGGACGGCAGCGAGGTTCCTTCCAGGACAGTTATGTGTCAGGACGCACTTTGTTTATTTTGTGAATAATAAAGGTTTCTGTTTCTCGTACCTTCCATAATATAAATAAATAAATAAATAAAAACCCCTCAAAATAAAGGGAAAAAATAAAAAATAACAAAAAAGTCGGTAGAGCACTTGCCCGCGAAGAAAAAAGTGGTCAGCGCGTCAGACTGTCAATCCTAAGGGCCCGGGTTCGATTCCCGGCCGGTTCGGAGATTTTCTCCGCTCAGGGACTGGGTGTTGTGTTGTCCTAATCATCATCATTTCATCCCCATCGACGTGCAAGTCGCCGAAGTGGCGTCACTCGAAAGACTTGCACCAGGCGAGCGGTCTACCCGACGGGAGGCTCTCGTCACACGACATTTTTTATTTTTTCTCTTTTATGGGAACGGGTGCACTAAATGCTTGTTTATCTGGAAGGTGTGGCTTACTTCATCCTTCAGTCGGTGAGAAATGGGAAGCACTGAGTCCGTCAGTAAATGATCTGGCTTCAATAGTTCCAGGAAAATCTCTAATGAAAATGATGTGGTTGTACGTAGATATCTGAAATTTCATTTTTATTCTGCTACCATAGGAGCACACTGAGGCAGCAGCCATTTGTAGTGGTCAGGTCACCAGGTCTGCAAGTCCAGAATATCTTCTGTAACACTTTTATGGCTGATAGGACGAACGTATCAGCGTTTCATATTCCACTCGATTCATCTCCGGAGATGGCCATTTCTCTAACGCAGGACTCATCTAACGAGAATTTCTGTTGATGGGACATGTTGTTATACCAAATGATGGGTGCAGATATAAAGATCAGATATTACCGATAAACATATTTGAAAACAAAACAGAGATGAACCCTTTTCCAACTCAAGGATTAAATTACATATTACCTGTTACGTTGATGGGACATGTTATTATACCAAATGATGGGTACAGATATAAAGATCAGATATTACCGAGAAACATATTTGAAAACAAAACAGAGATGACTCCTTTTCCAACTCAATGATTAAATTACATTTTACCTGTTATTAACATGCAGCGTAGCAGGAGGAATACTGATTAAACTTCTAGGTGACTCGGCGGTATACAGGATGCTAACCTTTGTACATAAAACCGGAACCCCTGGAAGCAGGAACGGCTGTTACCAGGCTGCGCATCCCTCGACCACAGTAGCACGTGAGAGTCCGTCAGTGCACGCCTTAGTCTATCAGCTGTAGCGCCAGAATATCGGCAAACTCTGAGCAAATGTTTTCAGCAGGTGAGGAATCTGGAAAACGTGCTGGCCAGGACAACCGTCCAGCATCCAGCTACGAGGAGACTTCCAAATGTAAGTTGCACATTATTAAGGACGGCCAAGTAACTTGCTTCGAATGCTGCACTACAAGGTGAAATAGGTACCTGACACTGTTTTCCAACTTAGGCACCAAGTCTCTCTAAACAACGGTCGCTACATTCTGTTAATCGTAGATTCCTCAACTATACAGGGTGAAAAGTATTTAAACCGACAAACTCTGGGAGGTTGTAGGGGACATCAAAACAAATATTTTTCCCTAATGTCGTTTTTTCCTATGAGGAGTATTTAAACCGGTAGAGGAAGATTTCTCTGGCGGCAAATTAATTAAACCAACAAACACTTTTCCATTTTTTTATCACCAAGAGACAACACATTAACACAACCCAATTTCAATTACAGTAGATTTTCAAAAACGTAAACAAAGGTTACACTATCGGATCATGTTCTGTCTGACACGGGCAAAAACATCAAGTGTGTCCTGAATTGTTCCCCACACAAAAAAGTGGGGATCGAACAGGCCATGGTACAGGACTATCTCTGCCAATCCACGTGTCTGGGAACCGTCGGTCCTGGAATCGACGCACACGACGACTGAAATGTGCCGCCGCCCCGTCATGTTGGAACCACATGCGTTGTCTTGTAGGGAGCGGGACGTCTTCCAGCAATTCTGGCAATGCTCTAGCGAGAAAATTGTAATAGAGCCTGCCATTTAATGGCATTGGTAGCAGATACAGCCCAATTAAACAGTCCCCAACAACACCGAACACACATTAACGAAGAACCGCACTTGATGACTGCTAGTTACTGTGGCATTCGGGTTATGCTCACTACAAACATGCGAAATGCGCATGTTGAAGATTCCATCACGCCCGAACGTTGCTTCATCGATAAACAACACAAAGGACGGAAATGTAGGATACATTTCACACTGTTCCAGGTATCACTGCCAAAACTGTGCTCTGGATTATAATCAACTGGTTCCAGGTTGTTGACACCCTGTAAGTGAAAAGGACGTAACAATTGCTCTGGAAGCACTGT
This sequence comes from Schistocerca cancellata, assembly GCF_023864275.1. Taxonomy (NCBI): domain Eukaryota; kingdom Metazoa; phylum Arthropoda; class Insecta; order Orthoptera; family Acrididae; genus Schistocerca; species Schistocerca cancellata. Next base: position 696,080,342 of record NC_064627.1, on the reverse strand, counting down.
TCTTACACTCGTCTGATTCGTCCCCATTTTACGTGCAATTGCACGAGTGCTGATTGAAGGATCCCGCTCCACATGCTGCAAGACAGCTTCCTCAAATTGCAGCGTTCTTACCGTGCGACGGCGTCCCTGTCCAAGTAATCTGCTAAATGATCCGGTCTCACGCAGACGTTGGTACACAGCAGCAAAGGTCGTATGAAGCGGGATACGGCGATTAGGATATTGTTGTTGATAAACACGCTGTGCAGCTCGTCCGTGTACTCACTCCAAGTGTATCGCTCTATTAGTAAACAGAGACAATGCACTTCTACACTGGTGGACAGCAGTTTCCTACAACTGAAGAGCGTAATACGCCCTCTAACAACTGAAGATCGTAATACGGCCTCTAACAACTGAAGAGCATAGTACGGCCTCCACCGGTTTAAATAATCCTCATAGGAAAAAATGACATTAGGGAAAAATATTTGTTTTGATGTCCCCTACAACCTCCCAAAGTTTGTCGGTTTAAATACTTTTCAACCTGCAGAAATCCGCTCCATTCGAGAAGCGTTGTGTAAACGTACTCATCGCTGGAAAATCTCTTTCCTCTCAGATGTTCTTTCTGCTTGTTGATTGCCTGGACATTGATGTCTGTCGTGGATGTCAACAGTTTTAGTTCCGGCTCAGCATCGCCCGCGAGTGTGCGGCCTTAGTCAAATTGCTGACACCAACGTCTGGGCGTGACATTGTAGTTGGTCCATACACCGCCAGAATTTGGAAGTCAATGTGTGTACAATTAAGGCGTTCAGTCCACAAGAATTGTACTGTCGTGCGTACTTTAGCTCTGCAATACGCTGCCAGTTGCCGAGCCATTTCACTCCCACAACGTGGTGCACCTGTTACCCGTATCGAAGCGGAACTGAGTCTGCAGCAGACCCGGAACATGTCAACTCTTCTGACAGTGCCGTCAGTCCTTCTGTACAATGGTCTTAGAGTGCTACAATATATGTAACGTATTTTCTACGTAGGAATGGACAGCTCGGTCGACATGAGGTTTAGCGTTGTCTTGCTGAAGGAAAATATGGCTTAGCCACCGACGTTAACTCACCAGAAGCTACAGCTGCTGAACAAATAGCAGCCCATGCAATCCAGAGGTGTCCTGTTGTGTACCCAATGGGGCCTCATACTTTTTAACTACGTACAAGATGTTGACGAATGTGATCTGGAAAAGTTTGTTATTCACGGATCCTCCATACTCTGACACGTCCACCATAATCGTGTACGTATAAACGGGACTCGCCAGGAAGAAAAGGCATGCCGCCGCTCCTACGTCCAGTGACATCGCAAGAATGGCCACATGCGGACAGTTTGCGGTCCACCAGACGCCGTCCCACTCTCGCTATGGATACTTGTCTTGCTGTAAACAAGCTAATTCCCTGACTCAAGTTGCACGACGTGGTCGTACAAACTTGGCCGTTGAGTCGTGCACTGTGTTACGTTTGGCCCTGCTGGACCCGAAAATTCCGTATTCGCATGACGGGTGCGGAGTTCCGAGCAACACTTTGAGCCTAGCGAATGGGAAAAAGCGCAGATCATTCCTGTTTTCAAGAAGGGTCGTAGGAACGATGCACAAAATGATAGGTCTACCTTATATCGTTGACTTGAATCTGATGTTGAATTATGGAACATGTTTTATGCTCAAGAATTATGAGGTTTTTGGAGAACGAAAATCTCCTTCATAAAAATCAACATGTATTCCGCAGGGACGTTGCGAAACTCAGATCGCTCTGTTCCTCCACGAGATCCAAGGCGCTGTGGACGGCGGTGCTCGGGTTGATGCCATATTCACTGACTTCAGGAAAGGATCGACACTGTGCCGCCATGCCGTTTAGTGAAAAAAATACCAGCTTGCGGAGTATCGGACTAGAAATCAACACGTTCCTCTTAGCGGAACAAAATCAGCAGTTGTAAAGATAATTTCGGGTCTACCCAAGGACCGTTACGGTTTGCAATGTATGTAAATGATGTAGTAAAGTGCGTCGGAAGCTTTCTACGGCTGTTCGCATACGATGAGTTTGCCTGTAGGAAAGTAGCAACACTAGAAGGCAGTTTTTATCTGCAGGAGAACTACAGATGATTGATAATGGTGCAGCTACTGCAGTTGACTCTGAATGTAAATAAATGTAACATACTGCACACACCTAGGAAAAGATACTATAGACGACAAATTGCTGGAAGCAGTATCGTCTTTAAAATATCTCGGTGTAGCGACCTTAAGTGGAATGACAACATAGAAGAAATAGTAGGTAAAGAAGACGCCAGACTGAGATTCATAGGAAGAATCTGAAGGAAATATAGCTCATCCACGAAAGAAGTGGGTCACAAGGCGCTTGTTGGGCCGGCTCTTAGGTATTACTCGCAAATCAGTGGATCCTTACCAGGTAGGACTGACAGACGAGATAGAGAAGATCCAACGAAGAGCGGCGTGTTTCGTTCCGGGATCGTTTAGTCTGCGCGAGAGTGTTTATGGTCGACAAATTTCATCGGCGTTCTGTATCACGGAGACGCTTACTATTGAAATTTCGAGAGAGCACTTTCAGGGAAGAGTCGGACGACACATTACTTCCTCCCACATACATCTTGCAAAAGACTTCGTCGAGAAACTTCGAGAAATTAGAGCTAGTACAGAGGCTTACTGACTTACCGACAAAATTCTTCCCACGCGCCATTCGCGAGTGGAACAGGGAATGGGGGATCAGTTAGTGGTACCAGAGTTACCCTCCTCCACACACCGCTACGTGGCTCGCGGAGTTTGATGTAGATATAGATGTAGAATGTCGCAGAACGATGATAAGCCGTAGTTTCGATAGATCGCGATCCAGCTGCTAAACGTTTCTCGTCACTCGATCTTCTCACTAACAAACAATGCGATTTGTGAATTTCAAACCAGCCACGTAATTTATGTTGTTGTGGTTTTCAGTCCAGAGACTGGTTTGATGTAGCTTTCCATCTTAGCCTGTGCAAGCTTCTTCATCTCCTAGTACCTACTGCAACCTCCATCCTTCTGAATCTGTTTAGTGTACTCATCTCTTGATCTCCCTCTAAGAGTTTTACTCTCCAATACTAAACTGGAGATCCCTTTATGCCTCAGAATATGTCCTACCAACCGATCCCTTCTTCTACTCAAGTTGTGCCACAAATTTCTCTTCTCCTCAATTCTACACTCCTGGAAATTGAAATAAGAACACCGTGAATTCATTGTCCCAGGAAGGGGAAACTTTATTGACACATTCCTGGGGTCAGATACATCACATGATCACACTGACAGAACCACAGGCACATAGACACAGGCAACAGAGCATGCACAATGTCGGCACTAGTACAGTGTATATCCACCTTTCGCAGCAATGCAGGCTGCTATTCTCCCATGGAGACGATCGTAGAGATGCTGGATGTAGTCCTGTGGAACGGCTTGCCATGCCATTTCCACCTGGCGCCTCAGTTGGACCAGCGTTCGTGCTGGACGTGCAGACCGCGTGAGACGACGCTTCATCCAGTCCCAAACATGCTCAATGGGGGACAGATCCGGAGATCTTGCTGGCCAGGGTAGTTGACTTACACCTTCTAGAGCACGTTGGGTGGCACGGGATACATGCGGACGTGCATTGTCCTGTTGGAACAGCAAGTTCCCTTGCCGGTCTAGGAATGGTAGAACGATGGGTTCGATGACGGTTTGGATGTACCGTGCACTATTCAGTGTCCCCTCGACGATCACCAGTGGTGTACGGCCAGTGTAGGAGATCGCTCCCCACACCATGATGCCGGGTGTTGGCCCTGTGTGCCTCGGTCGTATGCAGTCCTGATTGTGGCGCTCACCTGCACGGCGCCAAACACGCATACGACCATCATTGGCACCAAGGCAGAAGCGACTCTCATCGCTGAAGACGACACGTCTACATTCGTCCCTCCATTCACGCCTGTCGCGACACCACTGGAGGCGGACTGCACGATGTTGGGGCGTGAGCGGAAGACGGCCTAACGGTGTGCGGGACCGTAGCCCAGCTTCATGGAGACGGTTGCGAATGGTCCTCGCCGATACCCCAGGAGCAACAGTGTCCCTAATTTGCTGGGAAGTGGCGGTGCGGTCCCCTACGGTACTGCGTAGGATCCTATGGTCTTGGCGTGCATCCGTGCGTCGCTGCGGTCCGGTCCCAGGTTGACGGGCACGTGCACCTTCCGCCGACCACTGGCGACAACATCGATGTACTGTGGAGACCTCACGCCCCACGTGTTGAGCAATTCGGCGGTACGTCCACCCGGCCTCCCGCATGCCCACTATACGCCCTCCCTCAAAGTCCGTCAACTGCACATACGGTTCACGTCCACGCTGTCGCGGCATGCTACCAGTGTTAAAGACTTTTTTTTTCTTTTTTTTTTTTTTTTTTTTTTTTTGCTGCTCTTTATTTATTGACCCACCTTCTAATTGCTTATGGTGGGTCGTATTAAGCCTCTTAGCCACTGTGACTGGGCTCGGGCCCAGGAGTGGTTATGTGAGTTACCTCCCCTGTTCCCGATCCCTTTCACACTGTTGCCCAAGTCTTGCCACGTGGAGGCGGGCTTTTACGTTACTTGTTCGTTGTGCAGCTTTTAGATACGTTACAAAAAATATAAATAATACGGAAATGGAAAACAATTTCATTTTGAATTTTTAAGAAGGAGTAAACAGAAAGATAGGAAAGAAAAGGATAGAGAAATTACCACCACCTATGTGTGGGTTGCGGTCAGGGTCTTGGAATGACCTTCAAGACGCTGGGCGCCACTCACAGTTCACATATGTACTTGTAAACTTAGTTAGCTTTTTACTACTTACATAGTGCAAAATTAAGTATTAACTAGTCTAGATGTGATGGAGTGATTTTATTGAATTTGTTTAGGTCTGTGTGTGTGTCATTATGTGTGGTTGTGGGTGTGTATGTGTGCTTGTCAGACAAGTTCTCGCTTGATGAATGATTGGCACCTCCCGGCTATATGGCAACTCAGCCTGGACGGTGGTTTTCCCCGATCTACATTGTGTATCCGTCGGGTTGGGCCCAGCAAAGGTGAACCACAATTAAGATCCTTCCATCCAGGCCCAGTGTTGTCTCTCGTCGGGAGGCGTAGGTTCATATGGTAGGTGCCTATCTTGGAGTTAACCCTTGTTTACAGGTGTCATGTCACCTTTTGACTGCATATCCTCTTGTGTGTGTTCTTGTATGTATCTGCTATGTGCGTGTGTGTGTATTTGTGTACATAAGCATGTAAGACCAGTTCCCGCCTCCTGGTTACACGGCAACTCAGCCTGGACGGTGGTTTTCCCCGATCTACGTTAAGTATCCGTCGGGTTGGGCCCAGCTAAGGGGAACCACAATTAAGATCCTTCCATCCAGGCTGGGTGTTGCTTCTCGCCAGGATGCGTAGGTCCCTGTGGTAAGTGCCTGGATTTTGACTATTACTCATTTGTGATTTTGTGTGCATGTGTGTGTTCTTTAGTGTTGGATGTTGTTCAGGTACCTAGACTACTCATACGCAGGTTGCCACAATGGGTCGTCGACATGGCTTATCTCAACATCTGTGTCTTCGCCCGAGGTGTTTGTACTGCTATCCATCTCATGGGCACTCTGTGGTCTGCGTCCCCGGCCTTGCCTTCTGAATGGTCTATTGTTTAGATATTCGGTATACAGGGACCTGGATATTTCGTCAGTTAGTGTATTAAGTTTGTCACATAGGTCTGGGTCTCGTAGAATGGTGTATATTTCATCTTGGGTATTCTGCCAGGTAATGTGTAGTGTGTGTCTAATGTTTGTGCGTTGCCCGCAGAATAGGACAGTGTGTTCTGGGGAGCCTTCTTCCCCACATGTGCATCTGGTAGTCTGCTGCAGACTCATGCGGCTCAGGTGCGTGGGATAAGGGCCGTGGCCTGTCAGAAAATGTACCATACCGCGGCTAGGATCGATATGCTTCAGTCTTAATCGTTCTTTGATGTCAGGGAAAAAGCTATAGACCCGTCGGCCCTTATCGCTGTTAGCCCACTCGCTCTGCCAGGTATCCACTCGCCATGCTTTGAGTTGACGTGATGTAGCATATGGTTCACCAGTGATCTGCCGAACCTGGTCTAGTTTCCCCATCTTTAGCCAGTACTTTCCGCACGGTATCTTATGGTTACGTCTATTGGGAAGATTCCCATCACGACGCAAAGTGCGTCGACTGAGGTTGTGTTGAAGGCCCCTGTTAGTCGAAGCAGAATGCTTCTTTGCCCCCGCCGTACGGCGGTTCTGTTAGTGGATAGGCTGAGTCTATGGGCCCACGTGCTGGCAGCAAAACATAGTACCGACTCGAAGAGAGCGCAATGATATGTTCGTATGACTGACAGTGGTAGTCTGTATTGTTTCGAGTTTAGCCTTGCCAGTTTGTGCAGTATTTTTTCTGCTTTGTCCGTGGATATTCGTATGTGTTCGTGGAAGTTCAACCGTTCGTCTATGTAGACTCCAAGGTAGCGTGTTACTTTTGATCTTTTAATGTTTGTGTCCCCGATTTTGACTGCTGGGTTCCTATGCAGGATGCCCTTTAGTAGTGTGTAAGTTGTTTTATTTTCTGCTACCTTGAGCTTGTTGTCTGTGCACCATTGTGTAATTGTTTTGAGTGTATCATTGGCTCTGTCTTCTAGCTGGGCACGGTTGTTTGCTGACACTACCACAAGCAGGTCGTCAGCGTAAGCGACAACTCCATCTGTCGCATTGTGCTCCTCAAGTAATTCTAGGAGCGGTTCTAACATTATGTCCCAGAAGATGGGGCCGCAGATCGATCCTTGTGGACAACCTTTGGTAATGCGTTTGATTACTTTCTTGTCGTCCATGTGCCAAGCGACTGTTCTGTCCCTGCAGTAGTCTACAAGACTGTTGTACAGGGATTCCGGTACCTGCAGGTGTCTGAGCCTCTTGAAGAGGGCCGGCCACCATAGATTATCAAATGCACCCGAGATGTCAATCATAATGGCTAGTGTGTACTTTGTAGGTGTGTTGTGTACAATTTGAAGTGCTTTGTTGATTGCATCATCAATAGACTTTCCTTCCCGAAAGCCGTATTGGTGTGGTGTCAGTCCCCGAAGTGTGCGATGTGTTTGTAGTCTTTTGCAAAGGAGTTTTTCTTGTGTTTTAGCGAGTGTATTGATGAGGCATATGGGTCTGTATGATTTGGGTTCTGAGGGGTCTTTGTCTGGTGCTTTTTTGATGATGACCGCCCTAGAGGCTTTCCACACTGCAGGCACACGGCCTAGCCTTAATGCGTCGTTCAGCAGAGTTGTGAGGTATGGGGTGATCTGCGGTGCTATCTGTTTTAGTACCTCAGAGTGGATACCATCTGGTCCAGGCGCTTTCTTATTTTTAAGTTCTGAGATCGCTATCGCCACCTCTTCCTGCGCAAACGGACAGGTGACGGTTGGTGTGGTGTAGGCTGTGGTGAGTTCTCGTCGCAATGCTGCTTGTTTAGGTGTGTCTGTGGTGGCGATGTCGTCAGGAAGGAGTTTGCCTAGCAGGTACTCCGCTGTGCCTCTCCATCCTTTAGTCATCACCCCGTCATCCTGTCGTAGCGTTCCCAGAACCAGTGGGCTCTTAATTTTTTCGGTCACGATCTTGTAAGGTTCCCCCCATATGTTAAGTTGTGTTTGTCTTGCTACGTAGTCATTCCATTGGTCTTTTCTAGTCTTATTTAGTTCTTGTTTGTATCTGTCCTTGGCAAGCCGGTATTCATGTAGTCTTACTTGTCTTTCTCTGTCTGAGATTGCCCTTTGGTAGAGTCTGCGTCTACGTCTGGTGTCCTGCTTGAGTTGTGTTAGGTGTGCTGTCCAAGGGCTGGTCTGCTGTTTTGTTTTGCGTGATGTGGGGATACAGGTGTTTTGTATGTGTGTAATGATTTCTGTTAACTTGTGTGCTCTGTAGTCAACACTGCCTCTGATGTTCTGCAGTGATTGTTCCTGTATCTTGTGTCTTACTGTGTCCCAGTCTGTCCTATGAAAGAGCAGTCTTCTGGGTTGTGTTGCAGTGTTGTTGTTTGCTGTCTTCTGTAGAGTTAGCGTGATGACATTATGGTCACTCGTGGTAATGTGGTCGTGTACCGTCCAGTCTAGTATGTAGGTAGTTGCGGCGTTATTTGCAAGGGTGATGTCTATGTTGGATGAGGAGCCGTCATGCCCTGTGAATGTAGGATGGTGTCCTTCCTCGTTGATGACGTTCAGTCCATTTTCGTGTATTACGTCATTGATTATTCGTCCTCTGTCATCTGTTCTGTTGGAGTGCCATAGAGTGGATTTTGCATTAATATCTGCACAGATTAATAATTTTTTATTGCCGGCGTATTGTGCAATTTTTCTGATAGCATTTGCATAGGGATTAATGCAATGGCTGTATTGAGCATAAATCGATGCAACGACCCATGTATCGCCCCTGTACGCAATCTCCACTGTAGCAACGTGTTCTGTGCATAATTCCGTTATTTTAACTGGGTGAATGTCTGTGTTGAGGATTATGACTGACGCCTTGCAGTCTGCCTTACCCGATATTGATATCGCCTGGGTGGGGATATTGGTGATATGGCCTTGTTTCGTATATGGCTCCTGTATGCACAGGATATCGCAGTTTAGCTCATTCAGGACCTGTGGAAGTTCCAGACTGACGTGTGTGCTTCTCATGGCGTTCAGTTGAGCAACCCTCAGATCGGATGCTTCACGTGAACGTAGCATTTACTTCCTGTTTGACTGAAATCAAAGTAGGTCCTTCCATAGGCCCTAACGTGATCTTCGTATAATTTTTCGAGATCAAATTTTTCTTCTCTGCGAGCGCAAACCTGCAGGAGTAGGTCTAGCAGACTATCTGAGTCCGTGGGGATGTTCTCTGTTTTCAGGATTATTCTGTCCGTCTGCTCCGTTGTACGAAAGCAGACTGAGTTGCCATGGGGGTGGTATAGCCTAATGATCATTCTTTGCGCTGTTTCGAAGAGCTCCCTTTTTTCTAACCTACTTAATTTTAAGTTTAAATCTATGTTGTTATAATTAAAATCGCTGGTGGTGGCAGCGGGTGTCGGCGTCTGCGCCGTCTTGGGGTGTCGTGGCTGAGTGGCAGCTACACGCTGCCCCTCTGCGATGGGTGCTTTGTTGATGCTGCTGTTGGTGTGCGCAGGAGGAGCAGCTGGTGGTGCTGACTCGGACTTGGGTGATGAGAGGGGGCCGGGGTCGCCTGTAGAAGGAACTTTTGTGGCACTGGGTGGAGGCGCCCGCGGTTGTCGGAAATGATCGTCACACGCAACTACTTTCCCCTCGCGTTTCGGTTGTTTAGACTCCTTGGATGTTTCTGTCACACGTGTGCTGTTGGCTCTTTCGGGTGTCGCTTCAGGTTGCCCAGGGGCAGGGGGTGTTAAAGACTGCGATGGAGCTCCGTATGCCACGGCAAACTGGCTGACACTGACGGCGGCGGTGCACAAATGCTGCGCAGCTAGCGCCATTCGACGGCCAACACCGCGGTTTCTGGTGTGTCCGCTGTGCCGTGCGTGTGATCATTGCTTGTACAGCCCTCTCGCAGTGTCCGGAGCAAGTATGGTGGGTCTGACACACCGGTGTCAATGTGTTCTTTTTTCCATTTCCAGGAGTGTATTCAATACCTTCTCATTAGTTATGTGATCTACCCATCTAATCTTCAGCATTCTTCTGTAGCACCACATTTCGAAAGCTTCTCTTCGTGTCCAAACTATTTATCGTCCATGTTTCGCTTCCATACATGGCTACACTCCATACAAATACTTTCGGAAACGATTTCCTGACACTTAAATCTATACTCGGTGTTAACAAATTTCTCTTTTTCAGAAAAGCTTTCCTTGCCACTGCCAGTCTACATTTTATATCCTCTCTACTTCGACCATCATCAGTTATTTTGCTCCCCAAATAGCAAAACTTATGTACTACTTTAACCGTCTCATTTCCTAATCTAATTCGCTCAGCATCACCCGATTTAATTCGACGGCATTCCATTATCCTCATTTTGCTTTTGTTGATGTTCATCTTATATCCTCCTTTCAAGACACTGTCCATTCCGTTCAGCTGCTCTTCCAGGTCCTTGGCTGTCTCTGACAGAATTACAATGTCATCGGCGAACCTCAAAGTTTTTATTTCTTCTCCATAGATTTTAATTCCTACTCCGAATTTTTCTTTTGTTTCCTTTACTGCTTTCTCAATAAACAGACTGAATAACATCGGGGATAGGCTACAACCCTCTGTCACTTCCTTCCCAATCACTGCTTCCCTTTCATGCCCCTCGACTCTTATAGCTGCCATCTGGTTTCTGTACAAATTGTAAATAGCCTTTTGCTCCCTGTATTTTACCGCTGCCACCTTCAGAATTTGAAAGAGAGTATTCCAGTCAACATTGTCAATAGCTTTCTCTAAGTCTACAAATGCTAGAAACGTAGGTTTGCCTTTCCTTAATCTATTCTCTAAGATAAGTCATAGGGTCAGTATTGCCTCACTTGTTCCAACATTTCTACGGAATCGAAACTGATCTTCTCTGAGGTCGGCTTTTACCAGTTTTTCCATTCGTCTGTAAGGAATTCGAGTTAGTATTTTGCGGTAGTGGCTTATTAAACTGATAGTTCGGTAGTTTTCACATCTGCCAACACCTGCTTTCTTTGGGTTTGGACTTATTATATTCTTCTTGAAGTCTGAGCGTATTTCGCCTGTCCCATACATCTTGCTCACCAGATGGTAGAGTTTTGTCAGGGCTGGTTCTCCCAAGCCTGTCAGTGGTTCTAATGGAATGTTGTCTACTCCCGGGTCCTTGTTTCAACTCAGGTCTTTCAGTGCTCTGTCAAACTCTTGACGCAGCATCATATGTCCCATTTCATCTTCATCTACATCCTCTTCCATTTCCATAATATTGTTCTCAAGAACATCGCCCTTGTATAGACCCTCTATATACTCCTTCCATCTTTCTGCTTTCCCTTCTCTGCTTAGAACTGGGTTTCCATCTGAGCTCTTGATATTCATGGAAGCGGTTCTACGTAATATTTCCTTATATACAGAATTTCTAGTTGTAGCTGTTTTATGTGGTTGGACAGAAATGTTAATCTCTAGCACATCTGAGCAAGTAGTACGATTACGACAATTTGAAATTTTCATGGCGTCGCAGTGTTGTTGTTCAGACTGTATTAAAAGTCATCCCGTTCCAAGGGATAACTGCAGAGTCGGGGTAATGGTGGGATACTTTCATACGTACAGTCGGTTATTCTAATAAATATCCTCACGATGGTAACGTAAGTCGCTGAAAAATGTTTTGATTTTAATGTGATTGTGTCTTCCTTGTAGGGAACATTGTCCAAAAATTAAGGCAATTTCCAAAAGCTCCAGCTGTGACGGTGCTCTTCTAGTTAGTGCTCGTATCTTCCCCACTATGTTTATGTAATATGAAATATACATACCAGATGCATCAGGTGCTGCGCATACATTGCGTAATACCCCTGCAGGCACACTTTTAGTTGCGTGGCGTATCGGTCTTAGCCGAAAGTGGGTTCCAGTGTGGGACTCGTGCCCCCGCCCCTGACTGGCAGCGCTGTTGGGTGTGGGGCGTGCTGGCCGCCCGCCGCCCGCCGCCCCCGCCTGGCATTGCGTTCACGTAGCGCCGACGACGCACCGCAATGCCGAGTGTTCCCACTGCCGCCGTGACGGGCTCCCGCAGCAGAGTGCTTTCCTTCTGCCAGGCGGAATGCAGAATGCGGCATCCTTGACAGCAGCCACAATCGCGTAGGTGGAATGCGTGGCGGATGATACTTTTCTGTTCGCAAGAAGAATGCGGAACAGTACCACTTCTTACACGCCTTAATCTCAACCAACGTAATATCCGTGGCTCTTACGTTAAATAATAATAAGTTTATTGCAGCCAAATAACCATATAAATTCAATCTACAGTGATAATAATAAGATAAATTAGAAATTTCACATATTGTGATTTGCATAGCCACTTATTGTTCGTGTCCTTTTGGTACAGAGCTCTATATGGTAACGTTTGCAAATTTGGTGACACAATTTACACTCAAATATTTCGTTTGGTTCATGATATGACGTGTTGTTGCAAATAAGGTGGTGGAAACCATGGACTGCCAGTCTGGTGACCACGTGTCTCTTTTCGAAGTTTTCCTTTGTCCATGTTAGGTCAATCGTGGCACCTGTGCTGTAAAATTCTGGAGGTATGTCTTCCCTTTTTTCCTTCAGTGTTTTAAGTAGACTTTCCAAGGCGCAGCTACTGGGTAGCATCAGGGTTGTCCGAAGGTCTTCAATGAGGAAGGGTTCCCTCGCCAGCAGGTATACAAGTCTCGATCGTGTTGTTTTGGACACTCCTATCGCTTTCTTTATATAGGTCGCCTTCACCGTTTCAAGTGTTGTTAGGTTGTTCACTGTAAGATGTGGTCCAATAATTTCTATTCCGTACGTCAGTATTGGGAAGATTTTGGCTCTGAATAGTGCCATTGTTGTCTCTAGGCTAAGGGATCTGATGTATTGTATTTCATGTATTGCCATTATTGCTTGCATTGCTTTCTCTGTTACATGTTTTGTGAAACATTTTGCAGTTGTTTGTATTGTGACCTCTAGGTACTTGTAGTCCGGTACAATATTCAGTATTCTCTCTCGTATGAAGATTTCAGCTGATGCAGGTGTTCTTCCTCCTTTTCTGAGTACCATCATTTTTGTTTTCGCCACATTTATTTCGAAGCCGTGTTCGACACACCCATCTTCCATATCGTTTATCGCTTCTTGTAACTTTGCAATATTCTTTGCACCTATTGCAATATCGTCTGCATATGCATATGAGACTACACCCTCCCTTTGGGGTATTCTTACAATTTCTTCCGGCGCAACGATAAATAACAGAGGACTCAGTGGGTCTCCCTGTAGTTCTCCGTTTGATTGGAGTATCGGCTCCGATAGGGAGAGATTGTCTGATATTCCTACTTCGTTCCATTGCAGTATTGCGCTTATAAATCGTGTCCAGATGTTGTTTTTTCTCAGGGTTTCCTCTAGTTTTTTGGTCATTCATTTTCTGTTTATAAAGTCAAAGGCTTTTGTAAAATCTATGTATACTACATAGAACTTTTCTCTGTCTTCAAGGGCTTCCCATACGCTCTTTAGCAGGAGTTCTATTGCTGTCAGAGTTGATCTTCCCTTTCTGAATCCCATTTGGCTTTCGGGGAGGTGTTCGTCCATTATTTGCTTTATTTTTTCTGTTATTATTTTTGTGAACACTTTGAAAGGTAAGTTTTCTAGGGCTATGCCTCTGTATTTGCTAGGGTCGTTGGGGTCTCCTTTCCCTTTCTCTTACGTGAAATACAAGTTGAAATGCCGAACTTTTTCACTTCAAACAGCATTAACCCGAGGTACTAATAGAGTCGCAATTTCCAGCCGTTACAACAGCGATGCTGCCAGCGAGTCTCGCTTATAGTAGGCACGTGTCACATCTCTTTCACATCCCCGCTTCCTCTTCATGAAACATGGTCTTCCACTTTTTGCTGGTGCGGGAAGCTTAATTTCAGGATAATCCTCGTACATCGAAACACATCAGAACAGTCTTATTGTGCCCATTAACTCACTGCGTTCACTCCGCAGCATTCTTCTTAAGGACTAATCCAACCGGTTAAGTACTTAGCACCCAGCGAGGGAACACAGCGCTTAAGACACCGGACCGGTATTTGTGAAGACAGGAATTCCAGCTGCGTGTGGCTGTCGTGATTAGTGTTTTGATGTTCCTCTGAATCACTCAGTCCACTGTCGGGACGATATTTATTTGACAAGGCATCGTCTGATCCGTTCTTCCACTATCCACACCTGAACTCGTGCTTCGTATCTAATGAGCTCCGTCCTTACTGACACAGCGCTAAACTCAAGCTTTCCTTCCTTTTTAAAAGGCCCTGAGCACTATGGGACTCAACATCTTAGGTCATAAGTCCCCTAGAACTTAGAACTACTTAAACCTAACTAACCTAAGGACATCACACACACCCATGCCCGAGGCAGAATACGAACCTGCGACCGTAGCAGTCCCGCGGTTCCGGACTGCAGCGCCAGAACCGCTAGACCACCGCGGCCGGCTCCTTTTTTAAAAGCAACATCTCTTTAATCACTGTCTTCACTCTCCCTCTACGAAAACGAAATTATGCGTAGATCGAACTACGACGTTGTACCATGGACCTATACAAAGATATTAACCTTTCAATAATACTGATAATGGTTGCAAGTGTTCTCATTCTCATTCGTGCTATTAAATTTACGTGTCATATTCAGTGTTCCTCAGCAGGTATCAGCACAAATTTGAGAGACGATTGACGTCAGAAGCGTATCGTAGGTACAGTGGGAGAATACCCACGAGCTTCTCTTGTTTATAAAAATTAATTAGCTTTAATTGTCACTAAAAGTGACTTCCAAGTAACTGTTTGCCCGTACTGGCCCTGCCGTTAACGTAGAGACAGGCAGTCGCACTTACCCTAGGAGTGACGGTTCGTGTCCATACGGGCGAAGAAATTTTCATTGCCGGAATTAGACCAACAGTAGAAGGAGGGATGGCACAATACATATCCTGATTGTAAGACTGGACGTCGGAAAATCCGTCTGTGGGGTGAGAACTTTACTTCCGACAATGCCCATCAATCTGTTCCCGAAGATCAGGAGCTGTGTTTCGGCAGTATGATTTGCCTTCTCTCTTCGTGTCCCTCCATACTCATCCATATCTACACGGACTTAACGTTCAAGACAAGCGCCCGTAACAGTCAACACAATACTGATACTGACTTTACACAGTGCGCAGAAGAATGGAGAAGAACAATTCTTAGTAATTTCTAGTATTAGTTACAATCTTCAGCTTCAAACGAACGACTGTTTGTGTTATTGAGCGGCTCGCTACACAAGATGGGGAAGGTTTTCGGATTATTTAAACTTTACTAGCAAGAACTCACAAAACTATAATATAGCAGAGAGCGTAATGAGGTAGCGCAGTGGTTAATGCATTGGGTTCTAATTCTGGAGGAGTGGACTTAAAATCCCTGTCATTCTCTCCTGATTTAAATTTTTACATCGTTTTCTTAAATAGATTAAGGCGAATACCGGAATGAACCCTGTAAATTTCTTTTTTTTAGCATTCTTGTTTTATGCTTGCTTGCATCCGCTTCCAGTGACCTTACTGGCCGCAGGACGTTAAACCAGTCTTCGTTCCTTCGCATTTTTTCTAAGAAAGCACGTTGTTAATGTTGTTTATTCTCTCTGAAGAATTATTTATAGTGGCTTACATCGACGACATGAGGCAACTAGTCGCAGTCCCGTATTGCGTTCGGATTCACACTCACTGTCCATTACGATATATTAGGTCTCATTTTTCCTGAGTTATTTCATCCGATGACGTACTTGAAAGCCTGTTTCAGTAGGACACATTTTTGTGATACGTTGCTGTCGTTTTACGCACTCAGATGCCTTCCACAAATCAGACTAAGCAGATGTTACAGGTTCTAGAAAGGAAAGCGGGTGTTCAACTTCAAGCCAAGACATTTAACGGTGAAAGCACTAAGATACGAAAAAATCGGCTTTAGCCTTTTAATATATTTTTTATTTTATTTACGTAAGAAACCGTCGCTGCAATCGCCGTAAATGATATAGGAAACCCCAGAAAAATCTAAACCAGGACGCTAGGAAAGGAGTTTTAACTTTACTGCTTCATAGATTTAGTTTATCTTAGTCACTCGCATTCTGCGACATAATTTAAAAAATCATAAGTGGAAGGGATTAAATTTCTCCTAGACTACACCCCTCTCCCTCCCCCCCCCCCTCCTCGATTCTCCTTTCAATTTGGGTTGTAAATTTACTTTCCCACTGTAAGAATGTTACGAAAGCATGATTAATTTATGCCGTTATTGTCTTTATTCAGACGTGTTCGTTTGGAGGACAGGTTGAAACTTGTGCCAGAACAGCCCTTCACGTATCGTGTTACAGCTCTTCATTGAAACGTTAACTCTTTACTCTGGATGTTGTTGACGGTGAATCTTTCTTCAAAAAAATGGTTCAAATGGCTCTGACCACTATGGGACTTAACATCTGAGGTCATCAGTCCCCTAGAACTTAGAACTACTTAAACCTAACTAACCTAAGGACATCACACACATCCATGGCCGAGGCAGGATTCGAACCTGCTACCGTAACGGTCGCGCGGTTCCAGATTGAAGCGCTTAGAACCGCTTGGTCACAGCGGCCGGCTAATCTTTCTTCGCCACTCATAAAACAATCCCAGATTTGGAGTCTAATGTACAATGCCTTATTCATACGTCGAGTTCCAAAGCAGCTACAGTAAACGGAAGTGTGTTCTTTTCCAACGAAATGCGAGTGTCCACGGAACAGAAGTACTGTGACATAACGATTGTGAAGGTTTATGGCCAAGACTCACAACACGGATAGGCACTGACCTGTTACCCAATGTTCATCGGTTGGTACAATTGTAATTGCGTCGCATCTACAGTCACGAACTTCATGGTTGATCAGTTCTCCGCCCTTTCGACCTTTTAGAAGTACATATTAACACATTAAAAAGGAAACGTACTTATTTCAGTGCCGTTGTAGCTAAAACTAGATGCGAGTATTAATAATACAAGAAAATACGGCTTGTTTGCGTATTGTTGTATTGGGGGTTGCTGAAAACCATTTATCGATGTCGTGGATTATTTATGTAATACTGGGAATGTAGGTACGACAGGGTTCGTATTTGATGGGTAGTCTCTACGGAAGGCGCGGGGTATTTCCAAAGAGTTGGCGGTTTACTGCCTTGCACGCCCGCTACACATGTGGGGGCTCAAGTTCGCTACAGTCCTTCGCTCGCCATTGCATTGTGGCTGCCAACAACGAGCCCAGTTAGTGCTGAGTCCACACGGCAGGCTACGAGCGGCGGGAACATGGCGGGCAGCTTTTATATTAAACTGGCCTGGCCGCTTGGAGACTATCAGAGGAGTGACGGGCACAAGAAAATAGAAAAGAAGTAAAGGTGGAATTAGCCTTGATGAGGCTGACATGATCTACAAATGGAGATTCTATTTTTTGTAGGAACGTATTCTGGCAAAGGAACGCTAACGTCTGCGTTATGGTCGGCGATGTCGAAATGAGTTATTAACGTGAGTTATCTGTCGCGGAATCGATGCCCAGGTCTGAAGCCTTGTTGTTAGAGAGAGCAGGGAGGGGGGTGGGGTGGGGGAGGGAGGGGAGGGGGAAGGGGCGGGGAGAATTTGTCGGTGCCACCGGGCCCTGCTATCACAGACATCGACAACCGCCTGCTGCCTTGACAGCTGAATAAACTGACCAACAGAAGTGCCCAAGGGCGGCCAGGCAGCGACAGGGGCTTTAAGCGGGTAAGCGCGCCACTGCGATCAGATACCAGCAATTCTGTTATCAACTGGGTTGCCTTTCTGCCTCGAACAGGTTAGTTCAGTTTGGTCACCTGCGTACTCCACGGATGGTAGGCACAGTACTTCACTATGATGCGAAAGTGTCAATTAGTTTACAGCGTAATACTTTTATCAGTGAAGATTACTTAGATTCGGACTTTTTAGACAGTCGGATTTCGCATTAATCGTAGACGTAATCTACATATCGATTTTGCCATGAAGTAAAACAACGAGTAGAAGAAGTTAAAGTAAAATTGATTTCTGTTTGCTTTAAAAACTGTTGCGTAGTTTTCCGTGCTCATTTGGGCAAATGCTGGAACGGTCCACAAACTGCACCTTATATAGTACCCAACCAGTTAAAATACGATCTACATCTACATCTACATGATTACTCTGCAATTCACAATTAAGGGGGCTGGCAGAGGGTTCATAGAACCAACTTTAAGCCCCTCCTCTACTGTTCCAGTCTCAAACAGCTCGCGGAGGAAACAAAGGCTTACATCTTTTCGTGCGAACTCTGATTTCTTATTTTATTATGGTGACTATTCCTCCCTAGGTAGATGCGTGCCAGAAAAATATTTTCACAGCCTGAGGAGAAAGTTGGTGATACAAATTTAATGAGAAGCGAAAAAAACCTTTGTTTTAATGACTGCAACCCCAATTCGTGTATCATATTTGTGGCCGTGTCTCCCCTATTTCGCGATAATACAGAACTAGCTGCACTTCTTTGAACTTTTTAGATGTCCACCGTCAGTCCCATCTGATTCGGATCCCACAACGCACAGCAATATTCCAGAAGATGTCGGGCAATCGTAGCGAAAGCATCTTCAACTTTTGTAGTCCTGTCTTCTTCAGTTGCTTGTAAGATTACGATATATTGATAATTTTTACTTTTGGAGCGTCTAATTGCAACTGAATTTGAACTGTGGGGTTTCCTGTGTTCTGTGCCAATTCTGGATGAGTCTCATAAAGCATCGTGTCAGATCTGCTTTTCGAATACAGCATCTTAATTTCATTAAGTAGCCAAACCGTACTGCAATTGATATCGACTTTCGTGCCACTGTAGAGCTGTTTCAACCTTTACATTAATATAACTTGGAATTAAACTTTTTTGGAACTTTTGTTGAATTTTTTGTGCTGTACCGTCTTATGGAGCCTCAGATGTATTTTCTTAAACCTGTTGTACATGTTGACAGGGAATGCTTGACATAGCTGTATCAACATCTTCAACTTTTGTTGTCCTGTCTTCTTCAGTTGCGCGTAATATTACGGTATATTGATAATTTATACTTTTGGACCGTATAACTACAACTGAATGATTTAGTTGTAGATAGACGGTCCAAAAGCAAAAATTATCAAAGTAGCGTAATTGTAGTGTAAGCAGTTTTTTTTCAGTAAGCCTGTTACATTTTTACGTGCTCTATCAATAGATTGCAGTCTTTGATTTGATTTTCCCACAATGCTATCTATGTGATCGTTCCAATTTAAGTTATTCGTAATTCTAATCCCTAAGTATTTAGTTGAGTTTGAGTGTGATTTATTGTGTAACAGAAATAGAGCGGATTCTTTTTAGTGCTCATGTGCACGACTTCACACTTTTCATGATTTAGATTCAACTGCCATTTTTTGCAGGTATCTTGTCTGAATTATTTTGCAGTTCGATTCGGTCATCTGGTGACATTACGTGACGGTAAATGACAGCATCGTCTGCAGACAATCTAAGATGGCAGCTGATATTGTCTCCTAAATCGTATGTGTAGATCAGGAACAACAAGGGTTCATAAAATTTCCTTGTATATTGCCAGCCATCATTTATGCTTTCCTCGAGGACTTTTCGCCAATTACTGCGAACTGCAACCCTTTTGAAGGAAATCACGAATCCACTCACACAGCTGAGACGGTGCTCCATTGGCATGAAATTTAAATGTCGCTTGTGAGGCAGCTTATGTCAGAAACCTTTTGAAAATCTAAAAATCTGAAAATGACACAAAGTACAAAGTATACACGATTCACAGACAGTTGGCGCACGGGAAATCCCTTCCTCAGGTTACCTCGGTGACTGTGGCGACAGGAGGGGCATCTGACCACAAGTAAAGCAAATTTGACAAATCGTGAGAACAGTGACCCCGTACGACGGGATATGTTCTAAGAAAGAGAGTTCTTTTCTTCCTTATAGAGACTGGTTACTGGGATCAGCCCCTTGATTCGTTCTCTAGAGCACTACTCTATTTAGTTCTTTTCGCAAATAAACGAAAGTATTTTTTTCTTTTTGGGAATTCCTCTCAATCTTTAGCCTCAAGGTCACAATCCGATCCTTACCCACTGCTCATCTGCTCGTCCGTCTCTGAACATTATATCATATGGATCACGCGACAATATCTATCGTACAGGAATGCGAGTAAGATGCACTGTGTACAGGGTTAGCTGCGCAAGACGTAACAGTCTCCGCGCGGTTTGAGGCGCACCTCACGGATTGCGAGGCCCCTCCCGCCAGAGGTTCGAGTCCTCCCTCGGGCACAGGTGTGTTTGTGTTGTTCTTAGCATAAGTTAGATTAAGTGGTGTGTAAGTCGAGGGGCCAATGATCTCAGCAGTTTGGTCCCTTAGGAATACACACACAAACACACACACACACACACAAACACGCGCGCGCGCGCGCGCGCGCGCGCGCGTAACGGTCTTTCATTTCGTTAACAGCTGAAGGTATCGACACTAGGATTTCTTAGAAGGGCACAGAATTTTGTCGTATGTTTAACACTCTTCATTCAACAGCAGTTTTGAAGAAAGTAGGTTTTCTTCTTCTTCTTTTTTAATGAAACTGAGAGCTGCTTTCTCAGGATGGGGCAGGATAAGGTTACGCTTGTGGATGAGGCCGTAATCAGTTACTCTCGGTTGGACAACAAATACGTAAACTTTATTTAAAGAAATTAAACTTTTAACAATCTTTTAAAAAACAGGATTGACTGTATGGCGGCTGAATGCCTTATCACCAAAGAGGTGAAATTATTGTTCGACTGAAGGCCACACCAACAATAATTAGAAAATTACAAATATCCTTAAAACAAACATCACAATCTAAGGAATCAGGACAAGTGGTTCTCAGCAAGTGTTCCAATGGTCGGCCTGGGAAGGTAACTCAAGCATAAGGTAAGGTGAGAGAGGCAGCCTAGTGTTGTACTGACGTAACAGGATGGCAACTCAAACTAGGGGCAGCTTAAGCGCCGACCGACCGACTAACCAATCTGCCTAACGTTCGATCACCGGTATAACTATGGAATATTTTTAGGCAAGCGTGAAGAGACAGACAGCACTACATCTTCAGAAAACACCTAAGGCCGAAGGAAACACTAGAGCCAAGGTAGACCTCCCAAAAAAATATGTGCAGTACTATACAAGAGGCTGTCGAACTACATGCCATGTCGGACATGACGAGGAAAGGTACACTGCCAGAAAAGTACGCTAACCTCCAGGGCAGGCAACTGGGGCTTTAGCGGCCACAAGGCAGAAAATATCGCTGGTTGTACTTCACTAATAAGAATAAAACTAAATTCAATGATGAATAACAAATAGAGAAAGACGGCTGCAATATTTCATCGCCTCGAAACACTTCGCTCGTTGCCGCCACGCTCAGCGGCCCTGGGAGCAACAACCCGCTGACCAAAGGCGAGACCTCAGAATAGTCGTGATTGCATTAGCATTTAACTCTTCACTCAACTTAAACGTCCAGGGTGCGGTGTGCAACGAAGCCGTCGCTCTCGCAGCTGCCCCTCCTCGATCCGGCAGTGGCAGCACGCCGCCAGCGGCCCCGGCTTGCCCTCTCGCTGCACGGACCTGCTCGCTGCTGCGTCCCCAACCGACCTGATGTCTGTTCGCAACTCACCACCAAATCCAGTACGCAGACAGCATTAAAATAACTGCTCATTCAAAACCACAAGATACACACGGATCTGGGAAACAATTGCACCAACAACTCACAGTACTAAAACCAGTCACTGTGAAACAACACGGACGAATTGTAAGTCGGCACAAACACAGGGAAGTCAGAAGGTATCGGAAGACCAAATGCACGTCGTCCGCTGCGACGACCGACCGAACGACCAACCAACGGTCGTCCCCACTCAACTCAAGCACGAGAAAGATCTCGGTATAAATCATCGACTGACAACTTATTGCCTGACAACTTATTGCCATGAGGGCACTTCAATGGGCGGACACACACACACACACACACACACACACACAGGTGAAAGTTGCACTATTCGCTTATCACGGTCCATTCAACTAAAACTTGCTGAATCCGGTCCTTGACGTGGTCGTGCACTCTCGCGACCACATCCTTCCGTGGGACAGTGCATGTGTGTCGCCAGCGGTCGGGAGAGTACTGGCTGTCCGGACCTCACTGCTGCTCCGTCCCAACTCCCTTCACTCGACACACGACGATCCGGAAATACTAGAGGCCGCTCCAAAGATGGTACCACAGTACGCGCTATCGATAAGCGCTGGTGCTACCACTCACGGACAGACCAGGCGAGGAAACGTAGTGGCGCCAGTGAACACACTAATAAAACGAGACGCCACTATCGCTATTACAGGATGCCAAGCTATGAACGGCATCAATGGGAGCTGCACACGGCTCACAAACGACATTCATTTTATACTTCATTCCAAACCTCTTGAAAAGACAAGCACAATGAGATAACTTTTACTGTTCTCATCGACACTTTTCACAAAAAAAAAAAAAATACGCAAACGAGGGAAGATTGAATTGAAAAGGGGCTGGAAACGGCTGCGGTGTAAACAATGCCAAGTTGTGTTGTCATACCAGGCTCCGTTATTCTATGCAGGAAGAAGATGTGCCTATGCTATTAAGATAAAAGTAAAGTCTGGGCACGCCTTATATCACTGTTGTATTAGGGCGCTGAAATCAACTGGTTCTTGTTGTTAAAAAAGTTAAGTCATCCGTTGTTTTTAGCGACTTAATGACGCAGTGATATAACATGTGCCCAGAGTCACAGGTGTCCTGACTGAGTTAGTGTACAGTTCAAGGTAAGATAAAACGTATTACGTCTTGGGCTAATTTTATACGTGGTGTGAAAGCTTTCGCCGGCCGCGGTGGCCGTGCGGTTCTGGCGCTGCAGTCCGGAACCGCGGGACTGCTACGGTCGCAGGTTCGAATCCTGCCTCGAGCATGGGTGTGTGTGATGTCCTTAGGTTAGTTAGGTTTAAGTAGTTCTAAGTTCTAGGGGACTTATGACCTAAGATGTTGAGACCCATAGTGCTCAGAGCCATTTTTTTGAAAGCTTTCAGGGCCATCTGCGATTGCTGTAAATGGAAATACCAGATGGTTATAGTTAAACTGGCGGTTTTCCGAGTGCTGCAGTGAGAGATGTATACATTAAAGGACGCTGAAACATCGTACGTATGTTCATTGACCGGTGCGCTCGCTGAATATAGTGAAAAAAAAGGGTTCCACCTTGTGCCACCACGTGAAAATATGGCGTTGTAAGCAGTCAGAGTGTGAAATGTCTCCTGTTTTGAGCCAGTAAGCTGTTTATCACTTGGCTACGCGTGTTGCGTAGTTTGAAGTTTTCCGTACGAAACGCAATGGCTATTAAAAAGTAAAACCGTGCACTGGTGGTAAAGTTGTTTTAAGAGAACGGCAGCAATAGCAGTGCTGCATTGCGGCGATAACGCCGACAGAAACAGCTGCGAAGAAGCTGTGTTAAGAAGCAGGTGAATATGATGGTCCAGCAGGGAGAGAGCGGCGGCCCAGTCGCATGGCAGTTATTGATTAAGTTGCTGTAGCAATATATCCGCGCGGGATTAGCCGAGCGGTCTAGGGCGCTGCAGTCATCGACTGTGCGGCTGGTCCCGGCGGAGGTTCGAGTCCTCCCTCGGCCATGCGTGTGTGTGTTAGTCCTTAGGATAATTTAGGTTAAGTAGTGTGTAAGCTTAGGGACTGATGACCTTAGCAGTTAAGTCCCATAAGATTTCACACACATTTGGACATTTGCTGTAGCAATAGCCGACCCTGAAGCAGTTGCCGCAAATTGTGTAAACAGTGCTAGAACTGTATCAGGGAAATTGTCTCTCTCCTGGTGAACAGTTCAAAAGATTTTGCAGCGTATTTTACAGTAGTACCACAACAATATTCAGACTGTGCACCAAAGGAAGCTCTAGGATGGGCTACATCGTCGTAACTTTTCCTTCGTTTCTTGGCAGGCATGGAAATGGATGACATGTGGCCGGGGAATATTTTTTGGATGAACGAGACACGTTTTACTCTGCACGACGTCGTGAGTGCACAGAACTGTCGGCATATTGGATTCTACTCCGCCTCATGTTGTGCAGGGACTTACGTGACTATGTGGTGTGGTGTGATTTCACTAGTTCCTTCATTCCCGGTACGTTTTTCTTCAAGGGAACACCTTTGGGCCTGTTAGGTGCACAGCGACATCTGCAGAAACTCCTTGTGCAACACGTAATTCCAGCTTTGCAGCTGTGTCCGCACCACTGTTTTCATGCAATATCAGGTGACACATGTTGCTTGCCAGGGGAAAGATTTGCTTCGAGAAACCTTCGGTAACGGTCGCACCACCTCTAGGCAATATCAGGATGTATGACCTTCCAGAATCCCCGACCTAAACCCACGTCACTTCTGGTTGTGGGGATATCTGAAAGACTGTTTCTAACAGGGATGTATCCGCACTCTTCCTGATCTAAAGGATAGCATACGTTGACATATCGCTCTGATTACAATGGATATGCAGCGAGCAACTGTCGAACATGTCAGCATGTTGCTGAGTCGGGAGCCCATGTTGAACTCATTATGTAACTTGTGACTATAAAGCGCTAGACTGCTGTAATGTGTTTGATCGTTTTCCTGCACGCACACCACACGACTGCTTACACTGGCGAGGAAGTATAACTATTAATTTTTCTGCATACTCTACAAGCGCACCGACTAACAAACTACATACAATGTTTCAAAGTACTACGATGTATACAGCACGCACTGCAGAACTAGGAACACCGTCAATTTAATTATGTCCACATGCCATGTGCTAACTTCTAGCTTATCAAAAGAAAACTGCACTGCCTGCAAAAAAGTGAAGCTCCCAGAAGGCGAGAAGGAAACGAAATGGAGCCTCAAGGCTTGGAAACATATGAGAGGTTGTTTCATTGACAAAAAAAAATCGAGTCAAACATACAAACAAGTTGTCAGTATGAGCCCACAAGCCCGCCCAGTTAGCCGTGCGATCTAAGGCACTGCTTTCCGGGCGGGAAGGCGAGCCGGTCCTCGGCACGAATCCGCCCGGCGGACTTGTGTCGAAGTCTGGTGTGCCGGCCAGTTTGTGGATGGTTTTTGAGCGGTTTTCCATCTGCCTCTGCAAATGCGGGCTGGTTCCCCTTATTCCGCCTCAGTTACACTATGTCGGCGATTTCTGCGCAAACACTGTCTCCACCACGTACGCGTACACCATAATTACTCTACCACGCAAACATTTGGGGTTACACTCGTCTGGTGTGAGACGTTCTCGGGAGGAGGGGGGGGGGGGGGCACTGGGGGCCGAGCCGCACAATAACCCTGGGTACCGTGTGGGGCGGTGGTGGGGTGACTGCCTGTTGTGGCATTGTGAGCCACTGAGGGCTACGGCGGGGACAAAGCCTCTCCGTCGTTTCTGGATACCCAGTTCCATACAGTACATTGACTCCACTTACCAGTATGTTGTTGCTTCTGCCTTAACGTGGATGCACACACTGATACAGTCGGAAGGGTGGCGTAAAGCTGTCTTATTCTCTTCTGAGACACAAGTGTTCCAACAGGTCCTTGAAATCCTGGGTACTGACACTGCGACGGAGTTGACGTCCTGTATGTATCGAGGACAGCATCGTCCTCAGCATCGTCCAGGCAGTACAAACACATACATGTGTGAATGGGCATTGCCCTGTTGAGAAATGATACCACGGTACTGTCGTAACACATGAGGACGTGTCGAACCGTTGTGCCGTCAAAGTTCCATCCATCAGTACCTGCCGTCATCAAAAGTCGCACCTCATGGTGCCACATACAATGACGCCAAGAGTAACACCGCTTTGTCTCTCTCGAAACAAATGGATGAATGGGGGGGGGGGGGGGGGACAAACAGCGAAGTTATCCGTGCCATCTGATTATGGAAGGATGGCGGAGGAAGTCGGACGTGCCCTTTCAAAGGAACCATCCCGCCATTTGCCGAAGCGATTTAGGGAAATCACGGAAAACCTAAGTCAGGTTGGCCGGACGCGGGTTTGAACCGTCGTCCTCCCGAATGCGAGTCCAGTGCGCTAACCATTGCGCCATCTGGCTCGGTGGGATGAATGGACCCTCTCTCCAGGTAGCCATCATACTCACCGACGATTATGATCCAGGGTAGCGCAGAACCGCGACTAACGCACTACTACGCCTTTCGTCAGCAGTGTGTGCTACCAGGTCGCTGCACCACTCCAAATGCAGCCGTTTGTGTCGCGGTGTTTAGGGCAGGCTACGCGTGGGACGGTAACTCCTAGCCCGGCTGCCACTGGTCTCCGACGAATGGTGTGGGATGACACAGAGCGTTGCAGGGAGTCTAATACTTATTCCCGGTTGGTAGGCGCAGATGGGAAGGGATTATGATGTGCTTGGTGCACAACGCGGCCATCCTCGCTTCTACTGATCTGACATGGTCGATCGAAACCTTGACGACCAATACGCCTGCATTCACGTTCACATGCATTCCAACATCTGGGCACTGTCGAATACGAATGCCCCATAAATCTGGATATGGAACAATTCGACCATCCCGCCAGATGGAGACCAACAACGAGGGCCCTTTAAAACTCTGGCGGGCGATCATAACGTTGTCTCACACGAGTGCGAGGCATCTCCGTGTCCTTCACACTGAGCGTTCATCATCTGACGTTTTTAATACCCCTTATACACCACACCTCGTCTGTTAACAACAGTAAACATGAACAACAGTAATGCTTTCCGGTGACCGCTGTACCTGTCAGAGAGAATTGCTGCTCTAACCGTTTACATACCCGCCGATGGTGAATACGTCTACGTCATTACATTGATGTCTAAAAATTTCCTAAGGATGCCTCACTTTTTCTTGCAGGCAATGTATTTCAAACAGTTGTTCTCATTTATGTTTCAGTGACCAGTTTTTGTGGAAACGAGAAAACAGTGGGAAGGCTCGATATAACGACACAGCCTGGCCTATGAGCTCCTCATGGCGATGTTTACACCACAGTAGCCGATTTCGGGCATCTGCCTTTCCATTTTAGCATGTTTTTGGAGTAAACTACGTGCCTCTCAGCGTGTTATCGTATACTCGAAAACGTAGTTTTGATATCTTGAGCCATTCACAAAATAAAAGGGTAGTTACATCTTACGTGACCCAGCCTGTCGACGTAGACAGATGGTATCCACTGTACGTAATATATTTAGAATATTCGCTGAAATACAACTGTTTGCAGTGGCAAAGTTCTCTTTACATGTATTACTTACTCAAGGGGTTACACTAGTGGAAGAAAGGAAAAGAAACATTCTTAGATAATTATCTTACATGAACGACATTTTATTCACATAGTATACAGGTGTACACTGCACGTCATCAGAATCGCAGGGTCGTACATACCATAAGTAGACAAATTACCTCGTTCAGAGACATCATATCGACTTACGTCCTGTAATTTATACTTTACGCTGTAAATAGCAATATTGTTATCCTGTCAAAGAGTTGTTGGTGCACGGTTTCAATCATTTTTGGTGTGCCAGTAACTGTTTATATCTAATCAGTCACAACCCTCAGCAAGCACCCTATTACACACGACATATTAGTTATCCTGTCAGTTTCACTACTTGTTTTTGTGTACCAAATTTCGTATGAAGCTAGTTAGCAGAGCTAATCCAGCTGTATGATTACGTTGGGTTCTGCCACGTCGTACTATAGAGTGCTTAAAATACTAAAAAACCCTTCATTTCGCTTGTGTTGCAGCTGTTTTCCGCTGGGCGCAGAGTGATATAAAGACAGACGCAGTGCGACCGAAACGTCTGATATCTTAGTTTTTTAAGCATTTCAAGCACTTTGTAAGAAGTCTTTGGCAGTACACCAGGAATAATTTTAATAACATCCAGATGTAGCTTCTGCTTGGTTACCGTAAGTCGGTTCTTCCAGAAAAAAAGAAAAAGATTCACAACGGCTGATTTCTTTCGCCAATAATCACACTATCTGAGTCTCTAATGATGGGACATTGAAGTAAGACTTCATGAGACTCTGCGTGTGTATCTGTTATACGCCCCAATCAGAAAAACTTTTTCAATTAATAAAGCAATGACATGACTGGGGTAACCTGCAGCTCGAGTATTAACGTCTTGCAAGGTTGTTTAAGAATTTGTCACTTAGCTTCTTTTGGTTAATAAGCAAACATGCTTCCAGACTTACACATCTCACATTATAATTCTGGTTTCAACAGTATACGGTAGTGGTTGTCAAAGTGTGCGCCAGGGCGCACTGGTGCGCCCTAGAACATTTACCGGTGCGCCCTGTAATATTTTAGGAAAACATTTGGCCAAATATAAAAGAACATAAAGCTACTCAATTTTATCCATTTCACGACAGGTATAATACGGAATGAGTCCTAAAGATCTGTCGAAAAATTCAGTTTCGTTAAGGAAATAAGGTGTCTTATTCTTCATACAGTGTTGACAGTATTCTGAACGTTTCATGCCGCCTGTATTCTCTCTTCGATTGCTACTAATTTTAGCTATTTAACAGTAGCGGCTGTTTGGGAACCGAGAAAAGGTATTTCAGAATAATGAGTGATGATAAAGCCATTGCTGGCCCATCGAGATCATCCTTTACATTACCGAGAAGTGTAAGGAATTCTAAGGGAAAGGGTAATTCGCAGTGCGGCGAGAAAAATAATTATTCGGATGGCAGAATGCTACAGTCTGGAGAAACAGAACGGTCACATAATTGTCACATTGCTACCATCATAACAGCATGCAGTGGTGGGAGTGGTTAATTCAGTTAATAATGGGAGAAAAATTGAGAGAAGTCTTGGAAAAAGTTGTTCAGATGGCAAATTTTATTAAAACAAGACCTCTCAAAATCCGTTTATTCGAAAAACTTTGTATCGACGTGGAATCAGGACACAGACGATTGGTTTTACACACAGAAGTCAGATGGTTGTCGAGGGGGAAACTACTTACCCCTGCGCCTGAGCTACGACAAGAACTTCTCGTGTTTTAAGAAGAAATGAAACATTTACATTTTTGCAACCTCGTTCGGAGTGAATTTTGAATTGCCAGATTGCAGTATTTGGCCGATATATTTCAGCAGTTCAATGACCACTAGCATGCAAGGGAAAGAATAAAATATCCTCACATCCACTGACAAAATTAAAGCTTTTCACAGGAAACTACAGATATGGAAAAGGAAAGCTGTTCACGATAAATTGGAAATGTTCCCGTTGGTGAGGAGCACGTGCATAAATGAAATACTTCCAATAGTAGTAGAACACTTAATAAGTTAAGAAGAGAAACAAAGTTCCTATTTTCCATTGCTCAACACTGAACAGTACGACTGGATTCGAAATCCATTCATGGAAGCTTCAGGTGATTTTGATTTAACATTAAGGGAAGGAAAAAAATCTGGTAGCTATATCTACTGATCGTGCACTGATGATTAAGCGTAAGGAATTGTCTCTTGAAGCCTTTTGGATTTCCATAAAAGAAGAATATATGTCGATATCTAAAAAGGCTTTGAACATTTTACTTCAATTTTTGACGTCATATTTATGTGAATTAGGATTTTCTATCCTCACCACAATTAAATGTAAAAAGAGACGAACAATTCAATGTATTGACGAGGAAATGATAGTCTGTCTTTCAAACATGTCTCCAAACATTGAAGAAATCGCGAGGAAACATCAGACTTATGTTTCTCATAAAAACTAGAAACAGTAGACGTAAAGTATGTTTCATTTGTATTTCCTTATTACTTTTCTGTATAATTTGAATTAATCGTTAGTTTTATTGCATTGTTTCACTTCAATACGTTTCACTTAATAGCTTCTCTTGCATTTCATCTGGCCAGGGTAGGAGGCAACAAGGCGCTCGGCCGTCGCATTTGGGTGACATCGTGCTTCATGAATCTCTCAGATTTTTTATACAAAAATTATTTGTTCATATTGCGATAATGTATGTTTTTTATTAACAGAACTTACATCTTCTGTAGTCTGGACTCGAAATTCAAACTAAAATGACTTAACTATTATTTCATCACAGTATTTATTTCCTGTATTGACTGTTGTAAAATATTCCTCAGAAACGTGTATATAGTGCGCCCGCCATTATTTGCGACCTTTTAAATGCGCCCGTAGCTCAAAAAGTTTGAGAACCACTTGTACACGGACTCATCTGTAACTTCTAGCGCTATTCGATCTATTAACATTGTGTAAAAGCAGTTACAATCGTTCAAATAAAATTAAGTTTTGTTAATTACAAGTACGTCGGATCACGACAAAAATGAATTTCTCTGGTCCTGAAGGTGTCAGCACCTCCAGAGAGCAGAGCGTGACCCGTGTTTGTAGTCAAGAAGAAAACGGCGGCAGCGGGACTAGGGCTAAAACTGTAATTACTGACCACTGAAAGGCGACTGCGTTCATGGAGAATGGGAATGCAGAGCACCAGCGACGAGAATCATGAAATTCTGCCATCTGTGGCAGGGATCGGACCAGCAATCTTCGTAAGAAATTAAGTGAAGTTTTACCTCTTGTCTTGTTGCTGTGGCTTTCTTCTTGGCGAGGAACATCCCGTCATCTACATCTACATCTACGTGAGTACTCTGTTATTCACAATAAAGTGCCTGGCAGAGGGTTCAATGAACCACCTTCATGCTGTCTCTCTACCGTTCCACTCTCGAACGGCACGTGGGAAAAACGAGCACTTAAATTTTTCCGTGCGAGCCCTGATTTCTCTTATTTTATCGTGATGATCATTTCTCCCTATGTAGGTGGGTGCCAACAGAATGTTTTCGCAATCGGAGGAGAAAACTGGTGATTGAAATTTCATAAGAAGATCCCGTCGCAACGAAAAACGCCTTTGTTTTAATGATTGCCACTCCAATTCACGTATCATGTCTGTGACACTATCTTCCCTATTTGGCGATAATACAAAACGAGCTGCCCTTCTTTGTACTTTTTCGATGTCATCCGTCAGTCCCACCTGGTGCGGATCCCACACCGCACAGCAGTACTCCAGAATAGGGCAGACAAGCGTAGTGCAAGCAGTCTCTTTGGCAGACCTGTTCCACCTTCTAAGTGTTCTGCCAATGAATCGCCGTCTTTGGTTTACTCTACCCACAATATTATCTATGTGATCGTTCCAATTTAGGTTATTTGTAATTGTAATCGCTAAGTATTTAGTTGAGTTTACAGCCCTCAGATTTGTGTGACTTATCGCGTAACCGAAATTTAGCTGATTTCTTTTAGTACTGATGTGAATAACTTCGCACTTTTCTTTATTCAGGGTCAATTGCCACTCCGATGGTTCCAAGACTTCAGGACTAGAGAAATTCATGTAGGTTGCGATCCGTCGTATTTGTAATAATCACCTTGTTTACTTGATGGGCGATAACTCCTTTCTCACAATGTTAATAAGTCGCATTGGGCTAGTACATAGAGAAACGTCTATCTAACATAACAATCAGAATGGCAGAGATAGAGAGAGAGAGAGAGAGAGAGAGAGAGAGAGAGAAAGGGAGAGATACGAGTCTGCAAGCGTCATCGTTTGTTCACCATAGTAAGTGAAGCCAGAAATTCTTAAATATCGTTGCAAAATATTACTGTCCCAGCTGAAGATTGCTCGTCACATCTCTTTGCGTTATTAACTGAGAAAGATTCGTCGCTTGGAAGAGTTATAATGTGTGTTGTGTGTGTGTGTAGGAGGTGTGTAGGAGGGGGGGGGGGAGGTGGGAAGGGAGGGGAGAGGGAAGGACTCGCACATAACAGACGAAAAGAGTGTAGCCTAGTATGTGACAGCAAAACAGTGAGACCTATGCAAGCCTTGGCTGACATGTTAAATTTCGGATGAACGACGCGCCGAGCTGGCATGGAGGAGCATACCCTTAATAAGCCCCGCCCTGCATCCTGGTTTATGTTTTCTCTTATTTCTCTAAACAGATGAAGGTGAGTGGCAGGGTAGTTCCTGTTGAAAAGATGCCGGCTACTTCCTTTCCACATTATTGTCCTATCCGTCACGTGCTTTGTCTCTAACTACTTAACCGTCGACGGGACATTAAACCCTTGACTTCTATCTGGGTTTCAGCATTGCCAAAGTACCATTACATGAAGATGCATCTGATAGATTTTTATTTAAATTCCCGGCCGTTTATCGCCGGAATATTGTTTTACTATGGCCGAATATTGTTTTGTCCACTGCAGCACGACCAATAAGAAGAAGAATCCCCTACGTATCGCAGATTTCCATTCACTGCTTCGACGCTGTTTCATTTCTAGTGTGGAGCAGTGAATCCACACGAATTTTCCACCATGCCTCGTTTCATTCTGAACCTCTCCATTGTCAAGCGAATGTCCTTCGAAAACGTAGCCAGTTGCGTACTTAGTGCTCATCCATTCCCGTTCTGCGAGCACGAGTTTTTCTGATCTGTACTGACGGATACATGCTACGTGTTCCGTATTTCTTACCTCTTAGTGCGGTTTTGCCTTTTTAAGGACTCGTCAGTGGACACAAGTCGAACAGGTAGTGACGGACTAGTTTCGCAGCCTGTACCTCGACACAGCAAGAGACAAGCCACGTAAGCGCACTGTGTCAATAATCGCGGCCAAAAGAAAGCAGATTAACAGCAGCGAGTAGCTTGCAGGAAAGAGTGTGCTTCGTCACTTTGAGTTACAAGGCTCAGCCGCGTCTGCCCACCGCAGCTTTGGCTTTCTGAGCGCAAACGATGCTTTAATGGACGCATGGCCACATGTCGCAGCGGTCTTAGAATTTGTGGACCTCAGATGCTGTACGTGGGTTCGACGGACTGTGCTCGAGAGCGGCAGGGGTGAGGGTTGAGGGGTGTGGGCAGGATTTTTCTCTTGGTTTGACAGGGCGTTTTTCCCTCACGCGTGCTGTGACACGATCCTGGCACTGTTTCAGTTTTTCTATTTACAAACATATGCAAAAACAAGATTCACCCTCGGAAGCCTCCAAGTCATTTTTATCTTTCTGTAATATTTGACGCAGCAATCTTTGATAGCGGAAGTCACTGAAATACAAACTAGGCATTTTTTATGTTTTACATCGTACTAATGAAAAGGCAAACCAACTAGTTTGTAAATGTTACGCAGCAAATTTTCTTTACTGGATAATCTTGTTGAATATAAATAGCAGTTACGAAAATAGTATTTGAAAAAATATAAAGAGTTTCATTTCGTAGAATACAATGTCATGGGCGTACTACACCCGGCACGTCAGACGAAGGACAGCGTCATATATAGAGGAGAAAAAGAAAAATAATGGATTCATGTCCTGATGGTTCAAATGGCTCTTAGCACTATGGCACTAAACATCTGAGGTCATCAGTCCCCTAGAACTTAGAAATACTTAATCCTAACTAACATAAGGACATCACACACATCCATGTCCGAGGCAGGATTCGAACCTGCGACCGTAGCAGTAGCGTGGTTCCGGACTGAAGCGCCTAGAACCGCTCGGTCACAAAGGCCGGCCATGTGCTGATAATAGTGGCAGATCAAATTTAAACTTTGTACCGTAAAGTATTGCTTATAAATAACTGAATTGTTACTGGCAGAGCAATAGTCACTATCCATAGTCATTTCCGCTCAAAAGAACCAATGTTGCAAAGGGCAGATGTAGTTGAACCTTGTATCTCACCATGAGGAAGCACACTGCAGTAGAACCAACATTCCTGCAAACTACTCGACGTTGTTTGTTTTCCTTTGGCTGTGAATACTTACATAGGCACAAGAGTTTTCCAGAGGAAGGTGCGGTGTACACTATGTGATGAAAAATATCCGGACACCTGGCTGAAAATGACTTACAAGTTCGTCGCGCCCTCCGTCGGTAATGCTGGAATTCAGTATGGTTCTGGTCCACCCTTAGCCTTGATGACAGATTCCATTCTCGCAGGCATATGTTCAGTCACGTTCTGGAAGGTTTCTTGGGGAATGGCAGCCGATTCTTCACAGACTGTTGCACTGAGAAGTATCGATATCGGTGTAAGTGAGGCCTGGCATGAAGTCGGCGTTCCAAAACATCGGAAAAGTGTTCTATAGGATTCAGGTCAGAGCTTTGTGCAGGCCAGTCCATTACAGGGATGTTATTGTCGTGTAACCACTCCGCCACAGGCCGTAAATTATGAACAGGTGCTCGATCGTGTTGAAAGATACAGTCGCCATCCCCGAATTGCTCTTCAACAGTGAGAAGCAAGAAGGCGCTTAAAACATCAATGTAGGCCTTTGCTGTGATAGTGCCACGCAAAGCAACAAGTGGCGAAATCCCCCTCCATGAAAAACACGACCACACTAACACCACCGCCTCCGAATTTTACTGTTGGCACTACACACGTTGGCAGATAACGTTCTCCGGGTATTCGATATACCCACACCCTGCAATCGGATTGCCACACTATGTACCGTGATTCGTCACTCCTCACAACGTTTTTCCACTGTTGAATCGCCTAATGTTTACTCTCCTTACACCAAGTGAGGCGTCGTTTGGCATTTACCGGCGTGATGTGTGGCTTATGAGCAGCCGGTCGACCATGAAATCCAAGTTTTCTCACCTCCCCCCCTAACTGTCATAGTACTTGCAGTGGATCCTGATGTAGTTTGGAATTCCTGTGTGATGGTCTGCCTATTACATATTACGGCCCTCTTCAACTGTCGGCGGCCTCAGTCAGTCAACAGACGAGGTCGGCCTGTACGCTTTTGTGCTGTACGTGTCCCCTCACGTTTCCACTTCACTATGACATTTGAAACAGTGGACCTATGGATGTTTGGGAGTGTGAAAATCTCGTGTGCTGAGGTATGGCACAAGTAACACCCAGTCATCTGACCACGTTCGAAGTCTGTGAGCGCCCCATTCTGCTCTCTCGCGGTGTCTAATGAATAGTGAGGTCGCTGATATGGAGTACCTGGCAGTAGGTGGCAGCACAATGCACTTATGTTTCTGGGGGTGTCCGGATACCTCTGATCACATAGTGTACGTGCTGTTCTCGTGGACGTGCAGAAGTGGACTCGATTTGGCAGATACAAAATCTTCGGCGGTTGTCTTTACACGGCAGAGACGGACAATAAAAACGCCTGAGTTAAGAATAGGACTTTTTACCATTCCAGTCAGGAGTTCAGTCGAGTGGCTTGGACCCTATGTCGACAACAAACTGCCATGGACACGCCTTGTGGAATATTTGACTGCCAAGGTTGGTTGGGCACTCAGTGTCACATGAGCGGTGTCCTGCGTGTGGTGGGGAGCCGATATTAGAGTCGTACCCACATTTTACCATGTTGAGCGTTGGATTACGAGTGGGCGGTTTAAGGCAGTGCCTCGATATCTGTACTAAGCCAGATCTATACTCTGTAGGACGCACCACACGAATGTCTCGGGGCACTGATTTCTATGCATGTGAATACGCTAATTGCTGAAGGCACGACAAACGCCATTACTTAGTAGGAATTTCTTGGCTCATAAATTCGTACTTCGTGGAGCAGGACATACAGTTCGTCACCTCCTATATAAATTTAACAGTTTCACTGAGGAGAGCGGGTACGTCGATAGAATTCGAGCGAAAGAGGAGGGCACCTCTACTGGTTGCAGACAACAAAGACGCCCCTTGTATTGAAAGAATCTCGTCCTCCAACGTTTAGCTTGCAATACGAAGTACTGAACTACCGACCCAAAATCTGCTATAAGCCTGGGAAATCAGATCGATTATTTAGTTCTGTTACTGGCATCTCCCGTCTGATTGTATCAACGTGGCTGTCATCGGTCAAAACATTCAGACGGCTCCAAAAGAAGAGTGTGACCTAATTTTGCTTCGGCGGAGATCTACTATCTTGGTCTACAAGCTTTCAACAGAATCCAGCATCTGCACTGTCGAAGTTTTTGCAATTAAGGAGGCCGTTAGATGTGTGGCTAAGCAGTCCGACGACGAAGTGCAGTGGAAAACCTAGAAAATCAGCAATGTGACTCCAACACTACCCGTTATGTGCTTGATGTAATTAATCTATCAATGTGAAACATAAACGTGTGACATATCGAGTTGGTGGACCACCTGCAATGAGTGATGGCCGACCTTACTACACTTTTCTTCCTCACAAGGACATCGTTCCCGGTGTAAAGAAACAAGTCTTTCAAGAATGGTAACGGGTGTGGTAGATCTCACAACACTCCAAATGAAGACATTATGTCACAATACAGGCGAATATTTCGCAAAAAAATCTTCGTTTTCACAGATAGATGTCAAACCACTACTATAAAGCGCATCCGACCAGGTCACGGCTGTTATCCTTCGCATCTCTGTCGGATGAAAGTTCAGCCATCTTCGTACTGCAACTTACAACAAACGGAGACTGCAGACCTCAACCATGTTACACCTGGATGTTCGCGTTGCGACAGACAAAGGCGCAGTTTCCTCAGGGTCTTGATCGGAGCAGGAATTCCCGTCTATAAATTTTTGAACAGCTGCCCAAGGCAGACTATGTCAGTATTTCAGCTTTTCTGCAGAAAGCGGATGTGCATTTATAAACCAGACAAAGGATCTACCGCTAGAACATGTGATCTACAGATTGTGTTGAATGTATGAAGTGTACCATGAAGTCTGAGTGTTATTAGTCTAGTTTATTAAGCCCATATTGTATATACAAAATTTTATACCATCTCTGTCATTACTGGCTTCTTTCACTAAATGGTTAACGCAAAAGTCAATAAATTAATAAAAAAAGGAGCTTCCTTTCACGGAACAATACTTATGAGGATTATCTGCTGCTGTTCCGATATTGTGTGGAATTCATATCGCAGGCAGCTGGGTTCCATAGTCACGCAAGCGACATCGAGTGACTTACTTTTTCTCTGCTGTTTCTTCTATTCATCTATCGCTTTCGTTCACCTGACATGGTGGGGGAGATGGGAGCTACGGTCTCGTGAGGAAGTCAGAACCTGCTCCACATCTCCTGTGCCTAACTGTACAGAGCCCTGGCGAAGTACAGCAAGTGCGTGGAGGTCAATCCGAGCATATGCAGGAGGACATTGCTGCCGGCTGCGAGTCTGCCGGTATGACACGGAAGAAGCGCAACTGGCTGGCGACTAACGGGGCGCCGTATCAACAGGTCCTGAGCGTCACCTGGAGGGGCTGTGCTCGGGGAAGTGCGGAACGGCGGGCCCACACAACCTCTTTATCTGCAGGAAACTGCACCAGTTCTGCAGTATGGACAAACTGCTCGAAGCTAATGAAAAAGTTATTGAGGCAGAAAGGGCGTTTATGATCTATGTTCAAAGTCATCTTTTTTTATTTGTATTGAAATGTGTCAATGGACGCACCTGTCATGTACTTCCGCGGTTTTATAATTTTGCGGTCTGAAGAAGTAGGTAGAGAACCTTTTCTCACATTTTTACATGCCAGGGAGAAAGATCACACTGGGAACCGTAGCTGAATGTGTTTTATTTTCGCTTGTTGCTACATTTGCTGTTCATACTGTCTATGAAACATGGATGATCGCTGGATTGAATGAGTTTGGGTGAATTTACAGCGCATGCGACTGGGTGAATTGAGGTAGGGATTCTTGGTTTAACTTTGCGGTACATGCCTGGGGAAAGCAGTTCGACGTAATCTTCGAAACCGACGCGTGGCGCCAGACAGTTACCTGCCAAGCGTTTTAAACGTGCGACGACAGCAATTATTCCTCCATACCCGTGGGTTAAGGGACGCCGTGTTCGAATTTTGGACATTAAACCGAGCGAAATATTTGGAGGTGAAAGAACAGCACCTTGTCCATCCTGTCTTCTGATTGGAGGAGACGCTTTCTGCCACTGGCAGATTTATCTTGGTTTTTCGTTAGTGCGCATCCATCACGTTTGTTCGCTCCCTGTACGCAGAGGTGAGGCAGTTTGGATTTTGGAGAGAAGTTACTGGGGTCGCGAACGGATTGCAGCAGCAAGTGTGTCATGCTGTTTCTGTGGTCACTCTAAAGGCGATTTTGGATGGGAGTTGGTTCAATTTTGAGATCGGATTGTTTATAACGATTAACCTATATCGTTATTAGCAGCGCGCGATTCTTGCAAGTGATATTCCCACTACCGTTTTATTTGATTTCAAACGCCGCCAAACTTCTACTTCAATCGCTGATGGCTCACTTCATGCATCGAGCGCGAAGTTAACTTTCATGATTTTTTTCGGAGCGAGTCACTGGTCGGCTTTGACAACTAAATCATTACTGCAAGCTGCAAACTTTGCTTCCGAATATTCTGAAAGATTGAATCTTTGTGTATGAGCAATTGCGCGTTCATATTGCATTCCTTAGTTAAGCCAATCGTTTCTGAATAATGATGATTATTATTGTCTGTTTGTGAAGAACCGCAGTGTTAGGTTTTTACATGTGTTCCATATTAAATGAAGCTCAATAGCACACCTCACTATTACGAATAAATATCTTTCATGCAGCTGTTTAGTTCTTTAAACTTCGGTAGAATGTGAATACTAGCAGGCCTTCCCTCCCCCTGAGGTCTCCAGCCTCATGTAACTTTTAAGAGAGAGTCACTAGGAAATATCGGTCTGAGATTCAATAGTTAGAGTTCCACTGCACGTTTCTCCTCGAGAGAGAGACTAAGGATACAATTCACTTAATGCTTATGCAGCTTCAGACGATTTGGCACTAAGGAGGATGAAGACAATATTAAAAACTATAATGACTCAATAGGAAGCTCTGGGGCAGGAAAAGTTCCTGTTATAGGTCGGAAGTGCGACCTACCAGAGGATTATACACTGAGGTGGCAAAAAAGGTCATGGGACAGCAATATGCGCACATACAGCTGGCGGTAGTATCGCGTACACAAGGTATAAAGGGGAAGTGCATTGGCAGTGCTGTCATTTGTACGCGGGTGATTCACGTGCAGTTTTTCCGATGTGACTATGGCCTCGTGATGGGAATTAACAGATTTTGAATGGTAGTTGGAGCTAGACTCATCGGACATTCCATTGCAAAAACAAATTCAATATTCCGAGATCCACAGTGTCAACTGCGTGTCGAGAATAGCAAATTTCAAGCATTACCTCTCACCACGAGCAACACAGTATCCGACGGCCAACACTTAACCACCGAGGTAAGTGGCGATTGCGTAGAGCTGTCAGTGCTAACAGAGAAATAACACTGCGTGAAATAACCGCAGAAATCAATGTGGGACGTACGACGAACATATCGGTTAGGACAGTGCGGCCTAGTTTTTCGTTATTGGGCTGTGACGTCAGACGACCGACGCGAGAGCCTTTGTTAACTTTGAGAACTATTTAAACATAACTAACCTAAGGACATCACACACATCCATGCCCGAGGCAGGATTCGAACCTGCGACCGTAGCGGTCTCGCGGTTCCAGACTGAAGCGCCTCTACCGCTCCGCCACCCCGGCCGGCCTTTGTTAACAGCTCGACATCTTCTGCAGAGCCTCTTCTGGGCTCGTGACGAATTGGTTGGTCCCTGAAGACTTGAAACACGTGGCCCAGTGAGATGAGACCCGATTTCAGTTGTTAAGAGCTGATGGTACGGTTCGAGGGTGGTGCAGATCCCCGGAAGCCATGGACCAAAGTTGGCAACAAGGCACTGTGCCAGCCGGTGGTGGCTCCACATTGCTGTGGGCTGTGTTTGCATGGAATGGGATGGGTCCTCTAGTCCAACTGAACCAATCATTTACTGGAAATGGGTATGTTCGGCTCCTTGGAGACCATCTGCAGCTATATCTGGACTTTCAGTTCTAAAAAAGACGGAATTCGTATGGATGACAATGCGCCATGTCACCGGGCCACAATTGATCGCGATTGGTTAGAAGAAAATTCTGTGCAATTCGAGCGAATGATCAGGTCACCTACATCGCCCGTCATGAATCTCTTCCAACGTTTGTGAGACGTAATCAAGAGGTCAGTTCATGCACAAAATCCTGCACCGACAACACTTTCGCAGTTATAGACAGCTATAGAGGCAGCACGGCTCAATATTTCTGCAGGGGACTTCCAACGACTTGTTGAGTCCATGCCACGTCGAGATGCTGCAGTATGGCGGCGAAAGGAGATCCGACACTATATCCGGAGGTATGCCATGGCTTTTGTTACCTCGGCGTAAACACTGGAGACGCTTTTTAGTATATTTAATCTCTTTTGTTTTCATAAATTGTGCATTCCGTCTCTTTTGGTTTTATAGTTAGGAGATACTGGGAGAACTGAACACGTGAGGACAGGTCATGATTCGTGCATGGACAGCTCAGTGGGCGAGAGTATTGCCTGCGAAATACAAGGTTTCTGGTTCGATTCCCAGTACATTGTCATCTACATCTTCAGGATTAAGCTGAAATTGATACTGAAATGCTTCGCAGAGGGTTCATCGAACTACTTTCACACTGTTTCTCTACCATTCTCCTCGCGAATAGCACGTGGGAAAACTAACATTTAAATCTTTCCGTGTGAGCTCCACTTTCTCTTATTTTATTACGATGATCATTTCCCCTACGAAGGTGGGAATCAACAAAATGTTTTTGTATTCGAAGGCAAATGATGATCATTGAAATTTCGTCAAAGCACAATTTTTTAAATCTTCCACGAACTTTCGAAATAGTATATTATTGTACTGATAAGAACCTGCAAGATTTTATCAATCTCTTGGAAAAAAAAGAGAGAATCTGTGCAGGGGTGCATCGTCAATTGTTAACGGATGTTCGAACATATTTGTTCCTTGAAAATTATCCTCTTCCTGACTGTTATTCGTACACGCGGACGATAGAGGATGAAGTATCCATATCCCGGGAGGTGTAGCAACCATTCATCTAACTACGACTAATTCGTCAACTTATATTATCACATTGAGGGTGATGCGGCAGATGGAGTTAAATATTTTGCACAGGTGTTTCTGTTTCAGGTTGCCTCATCGCCTATAGGGAAAAATAAAGACCCAGAGACTCGCATTTAACGTCGCGCTGGTACCGATGTTATTAGTGATGTAGTACAGACTCGGATTGCTGTGTACAGATTACAGATAGTTCTCCAAATCTGTCTCAAATGTTTTAGGCAGGAGAGTGCAATACAGTGAGTGTTACACAAGTTTTCACGCTTGCCTCTGCCATCTGTATAATCGACAACTTTACGTAAGCCAATCGCCAACCATTAACAATGTCGCAACACAGCTACATATCTGAAAAACTAGGTGCACCTATCACAGATGTAGCATTTAGTCGAAAGACTTGCACGAGACATAGCGGAGAGTAAGAGTTTACAGAAAACTTCTTGCCGCACTGAGAAAACCTAAGAAATATGAAGGAAAGGAGATAAACCTTATACCTGATCGCGTTGATATCAATGTAGTTCGGTTTCTGAAATGTTGCTTAATAACTTACTTCTACTTCATGTGCGGTTAATTTTATTTACAGTACCCGTGATGAGTATGTTTCATTCAATGCAAAACGATTTAGAAAAGATATCTGAACAGTGTGAAAATTTGCAGTTGGCCCTAAATAACGAAAATGTGAGGTCATCCACATGAGTGCTAAAATGAATTCATTAAACTTCGGTTACACGGTAAATCAGTCTAATCTAAAGGCCGTAAATTCAACTAAATGCCTAGGAATCACAATTACGAACAACTTAAATTGGAAGGAACACATAGAAAATGTTGTGAGGAAGGCTAACCAAAGACTGCGTTTTATTGGCAGGACACTTAGAAAATGTAACAGATCTACTAAGGAGACTGCCTACACTACGCTTGTCCGTCCTCTTTTAGAATAGTGCTGCGCGATGTGGGATCCTTACCAGATAGGACTGACGGAGTACATCGGAAAAGTTCAAAGAAGGGCAGCATGTTTTGTATTATCGCGAAATATGGGAGAGAGTGTCACAGAAATGATACAGGATTTGGGCTGGACATCATTAAAAGAAAGGCGTTTTTCGTTGCGACGGAATCTTCTCACGAAATTACAATCACCAACTTTCTCTTCTGAATGCGAAAATATTTTGTTGACACCGACTTACATAGGGAGAAACGATCACCATGATAAAATAAGGGAAATCAGAGCTCACATGGAAAGATATATGTGTTGGTTCTTTCCACGCGCGATATACGAGGTTGGACTAATAGAGAATTGTGAAGGTGGTTCGATGAACCCTCTGCTAGGCACTTAAATATGATTTGCAGAGTATCCATGTAGATATAGATGTAGAACTGGGATACCACGACAGCATACTTTAGTGAACAGTTTATTGCCAATGGATACTCAGTCAACAGAGGTCAATGTTTTATACAAGTTTTCGATTTTATTTAAAACAGTTTAAGGACCGCGACTATAATCAAAAGTTGTAGTGCCCTTGAAGATGTCCCATGTAATATAAGTTTCAGAACTGCATCAACACACCCAGAAAGTACGCAACGTGGTACTTGGCGACCTATGATTATAGCTGTGTGAAGTGGTGACGGCATGGGTAATCATAAAAGAAGACTACGATGGATTTGTCGTGAGAAATTAACTACGTAAAAGCTTTGTGCGGGATGGAAATCGTCCGCATTTTTAGAAACCTGACCGAAAGGCGTAATCACAGTTTCTGGCAAATTACTGAACGGTCAAAAAAAAAAAAAAGAACAAAAAAAAAGGAGATA
This sequence comes from Schistocerca cancellata, assembly GCF_023864275.1. Taxonomy (NCBI): domain Eukaryota; kingdom Metazoa; phylum Arthropoda; class Insecta; order Orthoptera; family Acrididae; genus Schistocerca; species Schistocerca cancellata. The sequence continues at coordinate 696,037,992 of NC_064627.1, read as the reverse complement.
ATGTGACTGTTCTGTCCGCTGATTTGTTGTTAAGGGCGGTACTTCATAACAGAATTTAAAAAGATTGTCGACGTATTGGGCGGAAGCCAGTGGCTCTTCCCTAAAGCAAATAAACAAAGGCGTAGTCCAATTCATCATTCCTGAGATACCCTTACTGTGTACTCTGAAAGGGAAAAAGAATAAATGACGTATTATGTAAGCTTTCTGTACCAGCAGAGAATAGGCATGGACTGCCGAACAATAAAAATCTTCTTTTATCTCGAGAATGTGCAGAAACATGATTTGGCAGTGAGAAAATAGACCAATTTCAAACACGAATTGGCGAAACATCTACTGTTTCCGAGTTGAAGCACGCACCTATCTCTACTGTTCTGATACCCAAAGAAATTTTTGCTTGGAAGTCGCTTGGCTTCCACTGTAGAGTCTATAGCACTCGTAGACAGCTATTTTGACCTGACCTGTCAGCGTCACACCTAAGAACAGTAGGTAAATAAAAGAAAAATGTGATGCCAGTGTCTCTTTCTCCCGCCTCTCCACATTAGTTGGAGTTGAAACGGAAAGAATAAAGTGAAATATTATCACTTGCCATTCTAGTTTCTGCACTGAAGAAGTAACACTACCTTTCCCTAAGTATGAATAATTCAAGCGTATGAACAGCGAGACAATATCGCAGTAAATGACAAATCATAAAAGATACACAGGCGTGTATCTTACTGTTGCCAAGACATAGTCAAACGCTTTGTAATTATGCATGAACCTGAGAACGTGCCTGTGTTCTTGGCGAACTAAGATAAATGTAGGAGTATCGTAAATATAGTGCCCCATTCCGGATCGTATCACAGAGGGAAATACCGCGAGCCGTTTATTAGTTAATGCGACAGTTCGCAGTAATCATACATCGCAAGTCGGTTTGACCCCAAGGGAAAAAAAATGCAGTTGGCGTTTCTATGCAAAGGCGAACAACAGAGAAAACTGCAAATGCCGAAATACTGTCGCTAGTTGCTAGCTGTGTGGTCGTCAGTAATGTCTCAGTACCGTATGGTACCGATAAACGATTGCATAAGAGGGGAAGAAATTCGTTCATTTTGCTGCCGTAGGCTGTGTCGCAAAGCTTCTTGCATGAATGAATGCGTGTGATTCGAATAATTCCAGCCCGCCATCCTGTTGTTATATACTAGAATATCGATGAAAGACGACTGTTATCTCATGCGAACGAGAATCAGTCTCTGCATTTCAAAATGGTTCAAATGGCTCTGAGCACTATGAAACTTAACATCTGAGGTCATCAGTCCCCTAGAACTTAGAACTACTTAAACCTAACTAGCCTAAGGACATCACACACATCCATGCCCGAGGCAGGATTCGAACCTGCAACCGTAGCGGTGGCGCGGTTCCAGACTGAAGCGCCTAGAACCGCTCGGCCATGCCGGCCGGCTCTCTGGATTTACTGCTGAGTGTTCCACTATCGTGAGTAAACAAATACCAGAATTTGTTTAGTTACACCTAGTCTGTAGAATAATTTGACATGGTTGGACTTATACGAAATTTTCCAGGGTATTTAAAAGGCTTAGTAGGTTGCAGGGGACGGAAACTACTGAATTTTTAAGCGAGAAAACCTCCAGAATGAACTTTTCTTTCTACAGCGGAGTGTGCGCTGATATGAAACGTCTTGGCAGATTAAAACTGTGTGCCGGACCGAGACTCGAACTCGGGACCTTTGCCTTTCGCGGACAAGTGCTACTGTGAAGCAAGATCTTCTGTGAAGTTTGGAAGGTAGGAGACGAGGTACTGGCAGAAGTAAAGCTGTGAGGAGGCTCGTGAGTCGTGCTTGTGTAGCTCAGTCGGTAGAGCGCTTGCCTGTGAGGGACAAAGGTCCCGAGTTCGAGTTTCGGTCCGGCACATCGTTTTAATCCACTTGGAAGTTTCGGGAAATCCTTGGTTCAAGTGGCTCTGAGCACTATGGGACTTAACTTCTAGGGTCATCAGTCCCCTAGAACATAGAACTACTTAAACGTAACCAACCTAAGGACATCACACACATCCATGTCCGAGGCAGGATTCGAACCTGCGACCGTAGCGGTCGCGCGGTTCCAGACTGTAGCACCTAGAACCGCTCGGCCACTCCGGCCGGCAGGAAATCCTTGTCTGGAAAGGTATGGCTTGGACACTGCCCAGCGTCTAAGTTTGAGAACGGTGGCAACAGTACGTCTTCCGACTCCGTTTACTTGAAAAATTAGTTTTGCGACCCACAAGTTATCGGTGAAAAAGGACGCAGGGTCTGAACCTAATACCATTCCTGAGCAAGCGCTGAAACTTCCATCGGCGTTTGCTCTCGTTATTATTGGATAGTCGTGTCATGTATCGGTGCAGTAACATTGTTGACAGCTTTATGCCGTGTGCCAGTACACATGTAACGGAATGACCGATATGCTGCTTGCATGTGGCCAAGTTAACGACAATATCAGCGCTACTGTGCGACAGTTTGCGGAAAGTCTTCGCAACAGAAATACTCTGCATCATTCGCAGCAAATTAAGAGAAGACTACGAGGGAAGTTACATGTTAAAAAGTTGCAGGTGGTTCATTTGAAGTACCACATACACACCGCGCATATACACTGTGACAACTGCTAGGTCGTTAATGTTGTCAGCAGAGGAAAAGGAAAATATCACAATAACGAAGCCGTCTAGGCAGTATAGACGTTGTTTATTAGCCGGCCGCGGTGGTCGTGCGGTTCTGGCGCTGCAGTCCGGAACCGCGGGACTGCTACGGTCGCAGGTTCGAATCCTGCCTCGGGCATGGGTGTGTGTGATGTCCTTAGGTTAGTTAGGTTTAAGTAGTTCTAAGTTCTAGGGGACTTATGACCTAAGATGTTGCGTCCCATAGTGCTCAGAGCCATTTGAACCATTTTTGAACGTTGTTTATTGGCGTTATGGTTAAAAATGGTTCTAAGCACTATGGGGCTTAACATCTGAGGTCATCAGTCCCCTAGACTTAGAACTACTTAAACCTAACTAACCTAAGGACACCACACACATCCATACCCGAGGCACGATTCGAACCTGTGACCGTAGCAACAGCGCAGTTCCAGACTGAAGTACCTAGAACCGCTCGGCCACATCAGCCGGCTATTGGCATCATATTTTCGCTTACTTTTGTCTAAGAGTAAACGGAGTTCACTTTGTGTTCATTTGCCGCTGTTGCCAAAATTTTAGAATAAGTTCCTAATCTTCAGTTTCTTCATTTCGTATAGCTACAACTTTCCTTGTTTTACAGAAAATGCATGTGTTATGCACTATGCCTCGAAGGAGGACACTAACGGGTTGTACTGATAGACGAAGAGATAGAGACACAATTTTTTCGTAGGCAAAGTAATAGGAATAATGTGGACACTGATAGCGATAATGCGATTGTTATTTTGAAAGATACATTTACATGTGCGCTGAACGTAATCCCAAATAATTTTGAGAGTTATGATTACGGTTTGATAAATTTACAGCGAAGATTTTGTAAAGCAAAAAATTTTGCATCTGAGGTTACTTTACGTGATACAACGGCATTCATAAGGGAGAAGTTAACTTGCCGCCGTTAGCAAAGAATCTATTTTTTTAACGCTCTGTAGCGAAGACTCATATCAAATGATCGAACAATATAAGAGAAATCAAAGAACTAAAAATCTGCATATTGAACATCGGGGAACTAAGAATCTGCTTACGAATAAATCCCAATTAATTATGTAAAAATGACTTTTGTTAATTTACAGACGTAGTTAGTTGAGTTTCGATCACAGTTGATACTAGGATAAATTATTCTGCATTTCTATTCAGTATTATGTGTCAACATGGATGGCGGCAGTCTACGGTCAATTGGAATCTTTACCTCCGAAGATAACATTCTGGAACATTTAGAAGGGAGACGTGCGCCAACAGTCAACAAATGCCACAAACGCTGTGCACATATCGTGCTAGCGTGTGGAGAATTATCTGTGAGCAATAGTCAGCACATCCGTACCATCTGCAGGATGTCCAGCCGGACGTGGTGGTCTGTACGAGGCGTACTGTTTTCACAGTGTAGTTACAGCTTGTATTTACAGCCACAACCGGCGCTGTTTACCAATGAATGCTCGAGAAGGAGGTGGGAACTTGCATAAAACTCATATTTTGGGTGATGAAAATCAACTTGCGCACGTTGCTAGAAGTAACCAATAAAAGTTCAGTGTAAACATGTCGTACCATTGGCGACGGAATCACTGGTCTGTAGGTAATGCCACTCAGACCAACAGATATTTTCTAGCTGTAATACGACCAGCTCATCCTGATGCAAATGTGCACCAGTCATGCACCTCTTGACTGTTTTGAGTGGTCTGCTGTGTTGACTATGATGTATGTTACTACTCTAATATCAGACGAGACCTTATCGCACGAATCGATGCCGCACTCATTTCAGTCTCTACACAGTCGAGTATACACTTTGAAATCAAGTTATGTTGCTTAGAGAAACGTGGAACTAAATCCCGACGCCATAACTGTACCGTTAGCTAACTTTCACTCCCTCACAGCGACCAAACTTTAAATTTCCATATTTGGATTATTTCTTGGAAAATGACAACTTGACTGTCTAGCACAGTATACTTAGCGTTGTCGTGGTTTTATTATATATATCCTGAATACGTTATGTCCTTGCACAGATTAATTCGTTTTTTGAGTTCAAAGTTATGCTGCTATCACTACTTCAGAGGAATTTTCAAAATGCTATTGACCCATAATATAATTTGTGTGGCTCAGTTATCGACTCAGTTATTGCTTGATCTTCTTTTATATTGAGTAACAAGTGAATCAGTTCTAAAGATGGTAGGGAAGAAAAAAAGAAGGTAAGAAAATGAAAGAATAACATCTAGTCGACGTCTCGTTCCCTAGAGACGGAGCAGTGGCTCGAATGGGACGAGCATGGGATAGAAGTCTGCCGTGACGTTGTTTGAGGAGCCGTACAGACATTCATGAAAGGTGGGAACCTAATCTGAATTGCCGGACAAGAATCTCAGCTTGTCACTTCGCTCAGTGAACTTCTTGTTCATAAAATTTGTATAGGATTTTCTTTAACACCGCTTAATAGTTCAGAGCTTTCAATGTGAACCGCTGAAAGCAACGCAATACTTGTTCTCGATAACCCTATTCCACAGAATTAATTCCTCTCCCATTTCCTCTTTTACTCCTAATTTTCGACACCAGATTTTAATACTGTATATTTAAGAACAACATCAAGAGAATTAACATGTTTATCTTAAAGCACGCTTTATTGAATAAACGCAGACAGTTTGCAGATACGTTTTGTCTTGTCTCTGCAACAGGTTCTCTGTTCGCAAGTTTTTAAAAACTAATATTTACCATCTTTTGGATTTTAGATTTTACCGTTTACAAATTAGTTATTCGAGTACCTAAGTAAACAATACTGTTTTAAAGCGTAAAAGACCATGCCGAATGGACTTTTCCATATATATGAATGCTTGGTAAAGTCACATTTTCGTAAAATATCCCCAACTCTGGTTGGTAACTGTATTTTGCTCAATGTCACTGCTGCATACAGTTTCTTGAGTTGTTCTGTATACTCTGAACATCCAAGAAGTAAATAATCCCGATCGGCAACTGGACGCCGGCGACCTTCACAGAGAGGAGAATTTTTTACTCTGATTCTGTATACGTATGTGGCGTATGATCGATGCCATAATCGCAATCGTAAACTAATTAAGGAATCACGACAATTCTCGTAGACTGAAAAAAATGGTTGAAACAGAAGGGCAGGTGTAGCTGGCCGGACAGTGGTAGAATGTCTACCGTTTTCTGACTGTGGTATGTCAGTACCGATAGCCGTGACACTTTTAATGTTCGTAATCGTTGTGTAAGGCGCCTAAATGAATCTGGGTTTCTCATCATCAGTGCTTTGCTTTACTAACTAGTCTACGGTTTCGTTGTGGTGTGTGGCTTCAGCGAGGTAAGCGGTGAGTTAAATGCCAAGCACAAGCTATGAAAAGCTTCATAACAAATTTTCAGAGTCAGCGTTATATAAACAACAGGAAAAAAGAGCTACAGAAAGTAGCTGCTACAGAAAGTAGCTGCTGGTGTTGAGGCGTGGATATGTCGAGAAAACCGTTCACGGTTGTCGGGATCAGGTGCTGAAGTAGAAACAAAGACTGGTTATCCTTGGAGATTAGAACCGAGTCCTAGCATGGAGAGAAGCAACAAAACATACTCGACACAAGAAATTTGACCTATGAGGGAGAGAGAGAGAGAGAGAGAGAGAGAGAGAGAGAGAGAGAGAGAGACGTCGCAAAGGACGTCGTCTAGCAATAGGAGAGCTCAAGTAGAGTTAGCATGGTGGTGAGTCAGCGCCTCAAGGTCTTTCCGCTTTTGATACGGTGCAACTTACTGAAACATTAAGCTAACGCATTTCGTTCCTTTTAATAGTCAACTAGTGAAGCTGTGGTATTTTCACAGAGGCTGTTCCGCCAATTTAAGTGCACGTATTCGTTTTGAGAGGTAGTGTAGGTCCTCTGGAACACGTAGAAACTTGCTCGCATAAATTAGATAAATCTTGAATCAATGCTGGATAAATAGATGTAATTCAAAAGTAATAACTCTTGAGTAGTTCCAGTGACATTTTATAAAATAATGTTGTTGCAATTCCGTATTGTTAATGTGACGTAAAATATTAATCGACCCGTGCACGATACTAATCTGTTCTAAAGAGATACGCGCGAAATGCGAATTTACACGGGATCATATTTCGGGTTCTATTGATCAAAGAGGTAAAGGGTCAAATGTTTTGGACAACCTTTGACCCAGTGACCATTTATATACCTATCAGAAGAACGGGCATACTGTAGCAATTCTACACTACAGGTCAAAATTAAAACATTACATAGTTCCTTCACCCCAGGAAAACTGAGAAAATCGGTTGGTTCTTTGCATTATGGATGGTCTAGCGTGGTCTTTAGGAGGCTTGTGAAAGTATCATTTGCTCATGGGCGGTTCCTGAGAAAACTCCTAGAAAACATGATTTTTGGCTCGAAAAATACCAATTGTGGGGATGGCCACTTGTATAATTGTGGCAGGTCGTCGAAACCTTTACAATATGTTCTTAAGATGATATTCTCTGAAAACTTCGAAATTTTTCCATATGATTACCCATTACCGAGATCCAGAAGCCCAAAGTTACCGCCGGCCGGCGTGGCCGAACGGTTCTAGGCGCTTCAGTCTGGAACCGCGTGACCGCTACGGTCGCAGGTTCGAATCCTGCCTCGGGCATGGATGTGTGTGATGTCCTTAGGTTAGTTAGGTTTAATAGTTCTAAGTTCTAGGGGACTTATGACCTCAGATGTTAAGTCCCATAGTGCTCAGACCCTTTTGAACCCAAAGCTACCGTACTTAAGCGCTTAAAATGTGCACGTGTTTCCTGTCTGAGGGGTAGGTGTGGTTTTAGCTCACATAGTCTACAAATCGAAATGGTTCTAGGGTCATCGCAAGGATTCTGAGGTCACCAAATTAGCTTTACAGTAAGTCTTTTTTCACCAAGAAAACTTCGTAATAGACACTTCATGCCTGACCAGAAATGCCCAAATTGGTACTGCAATGACTAAAAAAGGATTTAAAATAATAATCAATTAAAACTGGAGAGGCTGCAAATTCAGCAAAATATTTCTAATAACTTTTTTACTCTTGTCAGATACAAATCATTAGCCTGGCATTTTCGATGAACTGCGAACGATGAGCAAGGTACCCAAAAAAGATGTAAAGGAAACGATTTTGTGTTAACCTTATATTATGCGTAGTTATTTGTTGTTTATAAGTGTCAACGTGCATAAATGTGTCGAAGTAAATAAATAAACTGTGAAACTTTACTGACCTATAGAACTTGTTTCATACACACATCAAAAAAAGTTTTGCATCACCTCTGTTCCGAGAGTTCCGGAAGCTGCGCAGACAATTGGAACAGAGATCAATATAAACATCATTTCCGCCCTTTCATGTCTGTAGAACATGCTGGCCACTCTAGTCGAGCGATGTCGTTATCCTGAAGGAAGTCATTCATAAGATGTGCAGGATGAGGGCGCGAATTGTCGTCCATGAAAACAAATGACTTGCCAGTATGCTGGCGATATGGTTGCACTATCGGTCGGAGGATGGCACTCACGTATCGTACAGCCGTTAAGGCGGCTACCATGACCACCAGCGGCGTACATCGGCTCCACGTAATGCCTCCCCAAAACATCAGGGAACCTCCATCTTGCTGCACTAGTTGGACAGTGTGTCTAAGGCGTTCAGCCTTACCGGGTTGCCTCCAAACGCGTCTCGGACGATTGTCTGGTTGAAGGCACATGCGACACTCATCGGTGAAGAGAACGTGATTTCAGTCCTGAGCGCTCCATTAGGCATGTTGTTGGGACCATCTGCACCGCGCTTCGTGGTGTCGTGGTGCAAAGATGAACTTCGCCATGGATGTCGGGAGTGAATTTGTGCATCATGCAACCTACTGCGCACAGTTTGAGTCGTAACACGGCGTCCTGTGGCTGCACGAAAAGCGTTATTCAACACGGTGGCGTCGCTCTCAGGTGTCTCCGAGCCATAATCCATAGGCAGCGGTCATCCACTGCAGTAGTAGCTCTTGGACGGCCTGAGCGAGGCATGTCATCGATAGTTCCTGTCTCTCCGTATCTCCTCCATGTCCGGACAACATCGCTTTGGTTCACTCCGAGACGCCTGGACACTTCCCTTGTTGAGGACCCTTCCTGGCACAAAGTAACATTGCGGACGCGATCAAACCGCGGTATCGACCGTCTAGGCGTCGTTGAACTACAGGCAACACGAGCCGTGTACCTCCATCCTGGCAGAATGACTGGAACTGATGGGCTGTCGGACCCCCTCCCTGTCGGACCTCCTCCGTCTAATAGGCGCTGCTTATGCATGGTTGTTTACATCTTTGGGCGAGTTTAGTGACTTGTCTGAACAATCAAGGGGGCTGTGTCTGTGATACAGTATCCACAGTCAACGTCTGTCTTCAGGAGTTCTGGGAATCGGGCTGACGCAAAACTTTTCCTGATGTGTGTATAAGTAGCACACCCTGGCGTAACAGGGAAAATAAGGAAACCAGTGGAAAAATGAACCTGTCGGAACACAAAAAAGGCGAATGGAACAAATGGCTCATAAATGAAATTTACGTGATGTACAGGAGAGCTGTAGACGACACGCCTATTTTTGTTCATTTATTTATCCCAACAGGAAAAATGCCAATAAGGAACACTCCTACATCTAACCAGGCATTCTTCAGTTTTTACATCACATTCATTGTGCAAAAACAACTTTCACAAGCGCTATTCTGGAAATCAACGCTTGAAAATGGTTTTAACATTAATACTGAAAAAAGCGATAGCTGCAGGAGAAAAACATCACTGTTTACATTGGGTTGTGGAAAGTAAAATAATGAAAATAAATTGCAAGCAGACTTATGGTCCGTGGATAGTGAAAGCAACGGGCGTGAGAGGAGATATGGAAGAGAGAGGCGAGACAGAATGACTATTTGCTACACTGTCTCACTGAGAAAACTGGATGCGTATGTTAACTTTTGAGGGCGAGCTTGTTTAGCTGACAAAAGAAAATTCTTCAGTTTTGTCATAAATGTCACAAGAAAGTGAATTGTGCAGAGTGCATGGTAGCTTGTTACAGACGCAGACAGCAGCAATAGAGAAGAACAAGACACTTTCCTTTATAATTATTTTCGAAATATTTTCTGATCTGTTATGATGCTTTTTCTCCCTGTGTTGTGCCTTTTCCTTCGTTTCCGGATCACTTCTGTCTTACAGTAGTTTGATTCAACAGTTATGTCATTCTGGCTGTTTTGTGTACACTTGCGACTACCAGCTAGCACTGTGATACACGGTGATCGCATCTGCTGGCGGGAGTTACGTGTCCTGCTTCTCAGGCACGTCTCACTTAACTACGCCAGCAGTTTTCGGTACGGGAAGGCTTTCTCTCACAATGTGCTTTATACTGTGGATTGTTTTTATCTCAAATGTGCAGTTTCAGAGTGCCTAACTTTATACTATTTCTTAATTGACTTTAGCTTTAATTTCCAACTATAAGAGCGTAGATATAGGATCTGAGTTTCTGCAGGCTTATATAATGTTGAGGTAACGTACAGGACTGCAGCCGGCTGACGTCTTCGATAACCGTTGATAATTTGACAGGTGACCACCCTGTCATTTTCAAGGCAAAATTTCAACAAGAAAGCGCTGTGTATATATAAAACATCTATTTACAGGACAAAAACTCCAGCTCTATTCACAACGTTACTTGCTAATTTAATTTCAACTGCTTCCTCAATAATACTGTCCCAATAGTTGGAAGTGCATGCCAGGATGTCCGTGTTGTTGTATTCCATAGGATGACCGGTTCCATTACAATGTTCTGCAATAGCCGATTTTCTCCACTTCGAGGAGCCCGCCTTGGAGTCGGCGGCTCTGTGACGTGCGTGTTTTTCTCAGATATACAGACGATACTTTTGATGTTCGGCGTCATGGAAGTGAGAATCTGAACGACTTTTCAGAACAACGGATTTCAATCCACCCGAACATTCGTTTCACGATGGAGGTGGAAAAGGATGTCTGCCTCTCCTTTCTTGACTTGTTGGTCGGGAGGAAGGTTGATGGTACGTTGGGACATGTATCTTATAGGAGGCTCACTCACACTGACTTGTACCTACAGGGTGATGGTTGTCACCATCCGGCTCAGCACGAGAGTGTACTTCATACTTTCGTTCACAGGGTCCGCGTCATTTCAGACACTGAGAGTTTTTCAGGTGAGTGAAGCCGTCTTGAGGTTACCTTTTGTCAGAATGGGTACAGTGAAAGACAGACCAGACGTGCGTTGTACTGTCGACCAACCGTGAACCAGGTGAGTGATGATAAGTCCAAGAAGGTCTACGGTTTTTCTGACTTACGCAGGGACCATTTCCAACACGTTGGTCGTATTTTGCCGAAATATGATGATAAGTGTGTTTTTTGACCACCCTATAAGATCAGTCTGGTGAATGGTGGCCGAGCAACTGGCTCGTCACAATACGCCAGTCACTACTCTCGATGAACTGTGGTATCGTGTTGAAGCTGCATGGGTACACGCCATCCAAGCTCTGTTTGACTCAATGCCCAGGCGTATCAAGGCCGTTATTACGGCCAGAGGTGGTTGTTCTGGGTACTGATTTCTCAAGATCTAAGCACGAAAATTACGTGAAAATGTAATCACATGTCAGTTCTAGTATAATATATTTGTCCAATGAATACCCGTTTATCATCTGCATTTTTTTACGGTGTAGCAATTTTAATGACCAGTAGTGTAATACACGTTCGCAGTAAACTGACTCAATTATGTTGAACAGATGACAGATGAAAGTAGCACTGGAACAGCTTATAGTCCCCTACTTAATACTTTGCAGCAGCGATCACTAATCTGACTGATGCGGAATGCAACGCGCCTTGCTCCCGCAAGTGGAAGATCTGAGGACAGGAAGGCAGGTGGACGGGAAGAGAGGATCGTAGCAGCAGCGGCGTCCCAGCGATGTTTTGCTCGCCTCCAGAGATTGCCTTAATGCGGCGGCGGCAATTTGGGTAGCCGCTAGCCGGCCTCTGCCATTAGGCGCCTTAGCACCTCTTGCCGCGCCGAGCTGACTGCACGCGCCGAACTCGACTGCGCGCAGGATGTTTCGTAGATTCAGCTCCACCACAGTCTCAGCCGTTGGCGATAGTGCCCTGTATTGCACAGGGTGGGTGAGAAGTCTCTTTCCCAGTTTTAAATGACCATAATTTCTATGATTGTTGATAATTATTAATGAACGTTATTGCGTTTTGTTGCAGGGCCCTGAGAATACCTTGACTGTTCGTAGTACCTTCTTATGCTCAACGACGAGATGGCAGCAAAGTTGATTTTATAAGAGCGCGCCCAGATCACTTCGTGGTATGAATTGTGGCGATCTGGAACCCTTGTTCAGCGATGGTGACAGGGCCCTCATGCTGCGCTTGATGCTAAAACGATTGGGAATTTTCACACGAAGCTAATGACAACTGGGTCGGTTGTGGATAGCCTTCGGTGCCGAGATTATCAGAAAATGTAACGCCAGTAGCGGACATCTTCATGCGCAGTCCTAATGCCTGTTATCTGGACCTCATCTGGTAATTATGGAAAATCAGTTATGTTCAGGAGTTATCGTTCGAGGATTGTGACGGGTGGATGGAATATAGGGAAATTACGCTGTCATGGCATAACGATTGGCCGGATTTATTCAACAATGTTATTTGGGGCGATGAGGCCGTGTTTCACGTTGGGGGATTCGTCAATCGAGACAATTGCTGTTATTGGGCAGAAGCAAATGCGGAAATGACAATCCAAAATTCACGAAGTTGAGCAAAATTGACAGTCTGGTGCAGTATGACTGCAGATTGTCTAATTGGTCTGTTCATACTGTGAGAGGCAATGAACAGAGACCGGTATCGCTAGATACTGAAGGAATATGTGTGGCCGCTGATACCAAAATACCTTTTTCAGCAGGACGGAGCACCACATTTTGCCTGCATCGTTCGAGGCTGGTTGGACGAACATTTCCCAGGGCGCTGGATGGGCTGCCAAGGACCTCATGGAATTGCCTCCGAGAAGTCCCTGCCTTACCCCTTCTGACTTCTTCTTGTGGTGTTGGGTCAAGAACAAGTATACCGAACAAACCCAACACTAAGGACGAATTAGAGGAGATGATTACAGTTGTCCTCGGGAATATACCTGTTACTTTCCTGCAGAAATCAGTTGATGACATTCCTACGTGCTGTGTTATATTTACATCGTTTGGTCGACAACGCAGGAGCATATTTGCAGTTATCATTGTTCCGTGTGCAAATTTCATTAATCAAAAATTCATGTATACTTAAGACGAGGGAGCGACTTCTCACCCAGCATGTAGTCAGTCCGAGGAGTGGTTCGATCTATCTTTTGCAAGCCTCTTCATCTCTGCATAGCTTCTGCAACCTACATACATACACACACAAGCTGGTGCGCCAGAACATTATGCCCAACGACCTACTATCGATATAAACCTGTCCATGCGATAGAAGCGTCACCTGGCGAGGAATGACTGCTAGTCAGACACCTGCAAGGTGCATGTAGTATCAGAGAGCGTGCTTTGCGTGTGTGGAATGGGAAGGCGAGCAATCTACACTCCTGGAAATGGAAAAAAGAACACATTGACACCGGTGTGTCAGACCCACCATACTTGCTCCGGACACTGCGAGAGGGCTGTACAAGCAATGATCACACGCACGGCACAGCGGACACACCAGGAACCGCGGTGTTGGCCGTCGAATGGCGCTAGCTGCGCAGCATTTGTGCACCGCCGCCGTCAGTGTCAGCCAGTTTGCCGTGGCATACGGAGCTCCATCGCAGTCTTTAACACTGGTAGCATGCCGCGACAGCGTGGACGTGAACCGTATGTGCAGTTGACGGACTTTGAGCGAGGGCGTATAGTGGGCATGCGGGAGGCCGGGTGGACGTACCGCCGAATTGCTCAACACGTGGGGCGTGAGGTCTCCACAGTACATCGATGTTGTCGCCAGTGGTCGGCGGAAGGTGCACGTGCCCGTCGACCTGGGACCGGACCGCAGCGACGCACGGATGCACGCCAAGACCGTAGGATCCTACGCAGTGCCGTAGGGGACCGCAACGCCACTTCCCAGCAAATTAGGGACACTGTTGCTCCTGGGGTATCGGCGAGGACCATTCGCAACCGTCTCCATGAAGCTGGGCTACGGTCCCGCACACCGTAAGGCCGTCTTCCGCTCACGCCCCAACATCGTGCAGCCCGCCTCCAGTGGTGTCGCGACAGGCGTGAATGGAGGGACGAATGGAGACGTGTCGTCTTCAGCGATGAGAGTCGCTTCTGCCTTGGTGCCAATGACGGTCGTATGCGTGTTTGGCGCCGTGCAGGTGAGCGCCACAATCAGGACTGCATACGACCGAGGCACACAGGGCCAACACCCGGCATCATGGTGTGGGGAGCGATCTCCTACACTGGCCGTACACCACTGGTGATCGTCGAGGGGACACTGAATAGTGCACGGTACATCCAAACCGTCATCGAACCCATCGTTCTACCATTCCTAGACCGGAAAGGGAACTTGCTGTTCCAACAGGACAATGCACGTCCGCATGTATCCCGTGCCACCCAACGTGCTCTAGAAGGTGTAAGTCAACTACCCTGGCCAGCAAGATGTCCGGATCTGTCCCCCATTGAGCATGTTTGGGACTGGATGAAGCGTCGTCTCACGCGGTCTGCACGTCCAGCACGAACGCTGGTCCAACTGAGGCGCCAGGTGGAAATGACATGGCAAGCCGTTCCACAGGACTACATCCAGCATCTCTACGATCGTCTCCATGGGAGAATAGCAGCCTGCATTGCTGCGAAAGGTGGATATACACTGTACTAGTGCCGACATTGTGCATGCTCTGTTGCCTGTGTCTATGTGCCTGTGGTTCTGTCAGTGTGATCATGTGATGTATCTGACCCCAGGAATGTGTCAATAAAGTTTCCCCTTCCTGGGACAATGAATTCACGGTGTTCTTATTTCAATTTCCAGGAGTGTATCTGAGTATGACCGAAGGCAGATTGTGAAGGCCCGAAGGTTCGGCACGACCATTTCAGAAACTGCGTCACTTGTCGGATGTTCGAGGTGTGCTGTGATGAGTGTCTTCAACACGTGGCGAAATCAGGGTGAAACCACGTCCTGACGTCGTGGGATCGGGCTACCACTCCTCATTACAAATGTCGGACGTCGTTGGCTGGGCAGACTGGTGAAACAGGGCAGGCACCTTGACATCTGTACTGCTGCAAAGAGACAAGCTGCCGTTATGCTCTGGGGAACATTCGCGTGGGCATCCATGGGTCCAGTGGAGCTCGTGCAAGGCTCCATGATGGCCAAGGAGTATCGTACACTGGTTGCAGGCCACGTACGCCCCTTCATGACGATCATGTTTCCCGACGGCAGTGGCAGTTTTCAACAAGACAATGCACCATGTCACAAGGCCAACAGTGTGATGGAGTGCTTCGAGCAACACGGGGGCGAGTTCTAATTGATGTGCTGTTTCCCCTATTCGCAAGATCTGAACCCGACCGAACACATCAGGGATGTGAATGAACGTGGCGTGAGAGCTCATCGTACCCCTCCCCGGAATTTACGGGAATTGGGTGACCTGTACGTGCAGTTGTGTTGCCAACTTCCTCCAGCGGTCTACCAAGGCCTCTTTGCTTCGATGCCACGACACGTCGCCGCTGTTATCCGAGCCAAAGGTGGACATACCGGCTTGTAGATAGGTGATCGTAATGTTATGGCAGATCAGTGTATGAAACTTCTATCTGTGCTCAAGCCATCGTCCCCCTCCCCCCCCCCCTGCCCCCCATAAACTTTCCTTTATCGCCAAACTTACAATTCCTTGATCCCTCAGGATTTTCCTGTCAGGAGGTCCTATCTTCTAGTCACGCTGTGCCACAAATTTCACAAATTTCTTTTTTCCCCAGTTAGGTTCAGATCATCCCAATTAGTTATTAGATTTCCTATGCCATACTCAGCATTGTTACGTAATACAACATTTCAGAAACATCTACTTTCTCCTTATCTGAAGTGCCTCCTGAAATGCGTCCACGTTCCACATCTGTACAAAGCTACATGTCATACAGATACCTCCAGAAGTGACTTCCTGACACTAAAATTTATATTTGCTGTTAACAATTTCTTCTCTTTTACAAATGCGTTGCTCGCCACTGCGATCAGTCTTCCCTTTATATCTTGTGTACTTCTGCTGTCAGTTATTTTGCTGTCCAAGTAGAAAACTCATCTACTACTTTTAGTATTTAATTAGCTAAGATACCTTGCGTTGTCCGGGTATTTCTTTATTTCCCGTCTTCTTTTCATCCATCTCCTGCTCTCTTCTCTTCCGTTCGTTCATCTCCTCTTCCCCCATTTCTCTGTTCATCTCCTGCTCCCCCCCCCCCCCCACTCTCGTCCATCTCCTCCTCACCTCTTCTGTGTCCATCATCCCATTATCACCCCTCCCCCCAAAGGGAGGTTGGCGATTTTTACTCCCACATTATTTTTACTGGATACTAAATTATACGTGTATTAACTTTGGTTGAAATTGATCCAGGGGCTTAGGAGGAGATGTTGAACGTATCCGTTTGTGTGTTATATTGCACCAATATATGTTCGATTCGCTGTTGTTTTACATCTTTAGACTCCAGCGAGGATGTTAAATGTATCTCTGTTATTCGGCCGAATGGCTCGATATTTTGTCCCCAAACACGTTGACAAAATTACTGGCTGGCAGCAGTGCTCGTTCTCGCCGGCTGGCTGGCACAATGAACAGCACGAATAGGAGACAAACTGCATATTACACTTCTAAAAGTATTCCAAGTCAACTAAATACGGGAAATAGACACCAAAATATCGTTTTCGGACGATCAGTCTTCTGTCTGGTCTGATGCGGCCCGCAACGAATTGCTCTCCTATGCCAACCTTTTCATCTCAGAGTAGCGATTGCAACATACGTCCAAGATTATTTCGTCGAAGTTTTCCCCTACAGTTTTTACGCTCCACAGCTCCCTCTAGTACCATCGAAGTTATTCCATATCTTAACAGATGTCCTTCTATCCTGTCGCTTCTTCTTGTCAGTATTTTCCATACGTCCCATCCTTCATCTATTTTGTGGAGAACCGACTCATTCCGTATCTTATAAGTCCACCTAATTTTGAACATTCTTCTGTAATATCACAACGGAAACGCTTCGATTGTCACCTGTTCCGGTTTTCCCACAGCCGATGTTACACTACCATACAATGCAGTGCTCCGAAAGTACATCCTCAGAAATGTCTTCCTCAAATTGAGGCCTACGTTTGACACCAGTAACCACTGGACTTCTCTGGGCCAGGAATGCCCTCTTTTCCTGTGGTACTCTGCTTCTTATGTCCTTCTTGCTTCCTTCGTGAGTAATTTTGGTTCCAAATTAGCTGAATTCGTTAGCTTCGTCTAATCGTAATCTCCAATACACTTTAAGTTTCTTGCTATTCTCATTTCTGCTGCATTTTATCTTTTTCCGGTTTACTCTGAATCCGTATCCTGTATTCATTAAACTGTTCATTTCATCCAACAGATCCTGTAATTCTTCTTCACGTTCTCTGAGGATAACAATGTCATCAGTGAATCTTATCAGTGGTATCCTGTCACTCTGAATTTTAATCCCAGTCTTGAACTTTTTCTCACTTCCATCATTATTTCTTCGATGTATAAATTGAACAGTAGGGGCGAAGGACTGTATCCGTGTCTTATATCGTTTTCAATTCGAGCACTTCGTTCTTTGTCCTCCAACTTAGTCACTCCGTTTTTGTTCTTGTACACATTCTATATTATCCGTCTGTTTCTATAGCTTACTCCTACTTGTGTTATAATTTCGAATATCATGCACAATTTTATGAGTACATTGCCGAACGCTTTTTCTGGGGGTGATGAGCGTGTCTTGATTTTTCTTCAACCTTACTTCCATTATCAAGCGCAGGGTGAGAACTGGTTCTGTGGTGACTTTATCTTTCCTGAAATCTAAGTGATGGTCATCAAACTGATTCTCAGTTTTTCTTTTCCATCCTTCTGTATACTATTCTTATGAGCAGCATGGAAGCATGAGCTGCTAAACTGATTGCGTAATAGTATTCGCACTTGTCTGCCCTTGTTATCTTTGGAATTATATGAAATTTATTACGCAACTCAATTAGCCTTTCTCCTCTATCATCCATGCCACAAAGCCCACATTCTACCGTAGCCCTCTCTTCTATTCTTTCCCCCAGAACTGTTTTCCAATCTCTTTTGACTATCAGTTTTATACTTCCCTTTACATACTGTAGTACCCATTCAATATCCTCATATACATTTCGTATCTCTTCATCTGCTGATTGCGACTTTGGTACGTATACCAGAACTATCGCTGTCAGCGTTGCTTTTCTGTCGAGTCTGATGAGAACAACCCAATCACTGAACTGTTCACAGTATCTCACTCTCTACCCTTCCTTCCAGTTAACAACAAATTCTTCCCCCGTTATACTATTTCCTGCTGCTGTTGGTACTTCCCTATATTCGTCTGACCAGAAATCCGTATCTCTTTCCATTTAATTTCACTGACCGCTGCTACATCTGGATTGAGCCTTTGTGTGTTCCTTTTCAGATTCTCTAGCTTTACTGCTAACAAGGGAAACTCCCCATCGCACCCCCCTCAGATATAGTTACAAGTTGGCACAGTGGATAGGCGTTGAAAAACTGAACACAGATCAACCGAGAAAACAGGAAGAAGTTGTGTGGAACTATGAAAAAAAAAAGCAAAATATACAAACTCAGTAGTCCATGCGCAAGATATGCAATATAAAGGATAGTGTGGGCTCAGGAGCGCCGTGGTCCTGTGGTTAGCGTGAGCAGCTGCGGAACGAGAGGTCCTTGGTTCAAGTCTTCCCTCGAGTGAAAAGTTTTTATTTTTATTTTCAAACAATTATCAAAATTCAGGCACTCACGCATAATCAACTTCGCTCTCCAAAATTCCAGGACATGTTCAGATTTGCTTGGACATATGCAGGATTTGACGGTCTACACACGGAAAAATTTGAAAACGTTAAAAACATATGTTTTGACAGAGCACAGGGAAAACTGTGCTACTGTACGACTGTTGCATTCATTTGTTGCAGTTTATGTGACAAACTTTTATGTTTTCATCACTTTTTTGGGAGTGATTATCACATCCACAAGAAAACCTAAATCGGGCAAGGTAGAAGAATCTTTTTACCCATTAGCCAAGTGTACAAGTTACGTGGGTCGACAACATATTCCTGTCATGTGACCACATGCCATCACCAGTGTCGTATAGAATATATCAGACGTGTTTTCCTGTGGAGGAATCGGTTGACATATGACCTTGCGATCAAATGTTTTCGGTTCCTATTGGAGAGGCACGTCCTTTCGTCTACTAATCGCACTGTTTTGCGGTGCGGTCGCAAAACACAGACACTACACTTATTACAGTGAACAGAGACATCAATGAACCAACGGACAGATCACTGCTTTGCGAAAATAAAGAAATTAAACTTTTCACTCGAGGGAAGACTTGAACCAAGGACCTCTCGTTCAAATGGTTCAAATGGCTCTGAGCACTATGGGACTTAACTGCTACGGTCATCAGTCCCCTAGAACTTAGAACTACTTAAACCTAACTAACCTAAGGACAGCACACAATACCCAGCCATCACGAGGCAGAGAAAATCCCTGACCCCGCCGGGAATCGAACCCGGGAACCCGGGCGTGGGAAGCGAGAACGCTACCGCACGACCACGAGATGCGGGCGGACCTCTCGTTCCGCAGCTGCTCACGGGACCACGGCACTCCTGAGCTCACACTCTCCTCGATGTTGCCTATCTTGCTCATGGACTACTCAGTTTGTATATTTTGCTTATTTTTTTTATAGTTCCACACAATCTCTTCCTTTTTTCTCGATTGATCTGTGCTCAATTTTTCAAGGCCTATCCACTGTGCCAACTTATAACTAAATCTGAGGGGGGTGCGATGGGGAGGTTCCCTTGTAAGTTCCGCACTACAAAAGGTGGTTATTCAAGCTCTTGAGAGGTGGTAGCATTCATGTAACTGGATATTATAGGAAAAAATGTTCTATTTAAAGAAATACGTGATTCGTTGTTGTAAGTCTCTGGAAAAAAAGTAAATAAGTTCTGTTTATAAGTCAGCAGAAGGAGTAACATTTCTTAGGTAAACATACATCTTCAAAAAAAAAAAAAGGTCGTTTCACTGTTACACTTATTATTACAGAGACAAAAAAAGAGTTGGAATTTTATCTATTGGAATGAAAAAAGGCGGCTGGTTGATTGGAAGCAAGCTAGTCAGTCAGTGGGCGCCGTGTGCAAGGCGCGCTGAGGGAGTGAGGCGGCGCCAGCAGCTGGTGTGCAGAGGAGAGCGCCGGCTGCTCAGTACGGCACGCCGGACTGCGGAGCCCGGCGCACCGCTGCTGTGGTGCAGGCGCCGTGTGGGAGGCGTGGGTGGGGTGCTACACCGGCGGGAAGCGACAAGAGTATGAGCAGCACTGCACGATATATACTGACAAGCCGCCTCTAATCTCTCTTTACGCTGCACCGATCTTCATGAAAACACAAACGCAGGGGGTCTCAGTAAAGTTAGATCTCCGACGTACTTCGTATGCCTTTCCGTTTAGCAGTTGTTTATTATTCTGCTAGTTATTAATACTTGTGAAATAATGGAACGATTGCATGCTATTGAGACTTACTTTAACTTAACTTACATGCAAGTAAATGCGCTGTTTACTTTGTGTAATATTAATAACAGAAGATTATTATTTCGGCGCGCAACTTCCGAACGCAGCAGCCAGTCGTGGAAAAGGACCACAATTCAGGCCAGAAATATTACTAACAGCAGTCCCTAAAAACACTCAGTCCATATACCAGATGATGATTGGCTTCGCTCCTTTGTCTCGGGCCGTAATGATACAGACCGCACTTGTCCATGGTGATCCAGCGGCTGAAGCAGTCATCTGGATTGGCGCGACACAGTTGCCTCATCTGCGATGCCGCATCGGGTCGGACGGCTTTTCGAATGTCCGTGAGTCGCGGAACCCAGCGGACAAAAATGGTTCAAATAGCTCTGAGCACTATGGGACTTGGCATCTGAGGTCATCAGCCCCCTACACTTAGAACTACTTAAACCTAACTAACCTAAGGACATCACACACATCGATGCCCGAGGCAGGATTCGAATCTGCGACCGTAGCAGCAGCGCGGTTCCGGACTGAAGCGCCTAGAACCGCTTGGCCACCTCGGCCGGCTGCAAAGCGGTATGAAATGGAACGAGAATGATATGATTGTAATATCGAAGGTGAATTATCCCCTTCGATTTATTAGGAGAATTTTAGGAATGTGTGGTTCACCAGTAAATGAGACCGCAATCCACCTTGCAGGTCTCCGGGCGAATAAACCATGTCTTTAGACTGTGGACTGTGTGTCTGGAGACAACTGTTCCAGTGGCTACGGTAAGGTCCCGAGCAAGGCTACCTGCAGTACTCCGTGGCCGTCTGCTGTCACTGATGGTTAAATATCGGTCTTCTTGTGATTTTGTACACTGTGAACGTCCCGTACTGTAGCGCCTGGACACATTTCCTGTCTGTTGGAATCGTTGCCATAATCTTGATATCACACTTTGTGGCACACGGAGGGCCCGTGCTACGACCTGCTGAGTTTGACCAGCCTCCAGCCGCCCTAGTATTCTAGCCCTCATGTCATCAATATGTGTCTTATGAGCCACTTTCAAAACACAGTCACCATTAGCACGTCTGAAAACGTCTGCACACTTACTCGCTGCACCGTACTCTGACATGCCCCAACACACCTCTGCGTATGTGGACTGCTGTCAACGCCACCGTGCGACGACAGCAGGTCAAATGCACCACACGGTCATACCCCGAGGTGATTTAAACCAGCAAACCGTCCACCAGGGCGTTGTTTCACCATGAATCAGCATTATCCTTAATTTATTAGCATGAGTGTAGATTACTAGATGATTTTTACCGTTGAAAGAAACTGATTCACTGCTATACGACTACTTATAGTTGTTTGTCACAGCCTCAGACTTAGAAATAAATACGGGAATACTTCGACAGCAATATGCAATACGACACCGCTGGTTAAAGTGATGTTCTAAATTGTCTACTTCATAGATGGCTTCATTACAATGTATAAAACACAGCCGGCCGAGATGGCCGAACGGTTCGAGGGGCCGCGCGACCGCTACGGATGCAGGTTCGAATCCTGCCTCGGGCATGGATGTGTGTGGTGTCCTTAGGTTAGGTAGGTTTAAGTCGTTCTAAGTTCTACGGGACTGATGACCTAAGAAATTGAGTCCCATAGTGCTCAGAGCCATTTGAGCCATTTTATAAAACACAATTATGCGAGATAGAGTGTTTAGCCTACAGAGTGTATTAGTATGATTGGACTAATACAATGTAAGCCGCAAATTTTTAATGTAAAATGTTATTATACAGAGTGTTAGGGGTCTAAGTGCAGATATTTTTCTTGCTGACTGCGGACAGTGTACTCAACAAAATTACATCAGTATTTATTTCATTTGCAGCCTAATAGTTATAGCTATTAGGAGTAGTATATATTTAGATTGGTTAGTACCTGAAGGTATTGAGTTGGTGCCTCGAATCCTGCCTCGGGCATGGGTGTGTGTGATGTCCTTAGGTTTCACAATAACAAATTCATAGTGATTTTGTTTTGCATATTGGTATTCCGGTTGTTATGGGTTTATTTATTGATTCTCAGTTTTTTTTTGTAGTTCACTGTTGGTCTTTGAGTTTAGATATTATCATTTGGAGTATGTACGTGGAGTTGTGGACGCCAGAAAATGGACTGCCAAGTGGAGCTCAGGAGAGGAGCGACAGCAGAGGAGGCAGCCAGGAACGTTTGCGACGTGTATTGTGATGACAGTGCCACTGGACAGAGCTCGATAAGAAAATAGTTTTCTCATTTTAAGGACGATCGTTTTGACATTACTGGTTCTCCACGTTCGAGGGGACCATCGGGGTGTGATGAAGATCGTTTAAACGCTTTAATCCACAATGATCCTTGTCAGTGTAATTGCGAACTGGCAGGTGTGATGAACTGTGATCATTCCGCCGTCGTGCGATACTTACATGCAATGGAGAAGGTTTAAAAACTGTGTGTGTGGCTGTACCACGCTCTCATAAGACAAAATTGCAAAAATCAGCGGGTGGTCATATATGTATCTCTGTTTTTGGTGTCTTTGTGCTAACGTAAGGACAAAAAAGGAATTGTCGAACCCGTACAAAGGCCTGCGCTCATCCACAAAAGATAATACTGTGCATTTGGTGGAGCAGCGACGGTGTGGTGTACTACGAATTTCTTCCCCGAAGTGTGACCATCACTGCTGACATTCATTGTCTACAACTGAGACGTCTTGCACATACATTCCAAGAAAAACGACCAGGAAGACTGGGCGAAGTGGTGCTACTTCACAATAACGCCTGCTTGCATTCTGTTAGAAGACTATACAGGGGTTGGGTTGGGAAATAATTCCACAGCCGCCCTATTCACCTGATCTTGCGCCTTCAGATTTTCACGTTTTCCGTTCTCCATCGAAGAACCTTCAAGCAACTTCCTTTACGGATGAAAATGCACTCCGAACATGCCTCGACGAGTTCTTCGCCTCAAAACCACGTGATTTCTACAGTCGAAAAGTTACGCCAGCGTTGGCAGACTGTTGTAAATAGAGAAGGAAATATATTATTGATCGCTAAAACCTGTTGCGTGTAATGTGTAACTTACGGAAAAACTCTACGAACTTATGCACCATACAATATATGTGGCAAGAGCAAGCAATTAATGCTTATTTTCCCCCGGACAGCGGGCCAGATGTTGAAGTGTATACCCGTGGAAGCAAAACGACTAGTCTATACCGAAAGGGATCGTCCAGTTAGTGGTGCAGTTACAACAGTGCAGAAAACATTAGGTACGTATGTGACGCGTTCGCGGGAAGGCAGTCAGGCGCAGAGAAAAAACAACCAACACGCTGAAGTGTGTACATATTAAGGTAGCATTGACCACAGTATCCGCGCTTATACCCCTAATACCATGCACATACAAATAACAAAACGAAAGAGAAGCTCCTCAAATTTTGTAGTTCTTTTTTACAAACACGGAAGAAATGTTAAACACATTAGGCAAAGGGTCTGTCCATCGATGTAAGAGCTACTATAAAAGAAAAATTGTAACTAATTTTTAAAACACTTACAGAGTATTTTTTGTTGGATAATCTTATTTATCACATGCTGTTAGTCTACGTACAGTGTCCTAACAACGCTTCGTTGAAGTTCTCATACGGACTTAAGAGATCTCTTTTCCTCATCACAATTTTTCTTCTTGGTAGTTACCAAACCGTTATTTCTGTGTTCTTCATCCACTCTCTTTTAGTGGGTAGCAGCTAGTTTGTTACAGGTTACTGGTTTTCTTTCATTCTTAAGCTGTCTAGCTCACTTCGAGTCGTAAGTATTTGCTCTCGTTTTTCGTTCTGAGTATTTGTTATATGTCTGTAGCTGCCATTTTCGCGATGAAGTTTACTATTACTGCTAGACTTTACACTGAAGAACCAAAACATTGTGACCACTGCCCAGCGGGCCGGCTGGAGTGGCCGAGCGATTCTAGGCGCTTCAGTCTGGAAACGTGCCACCACTACGATCGTAGGTTCGAATCCTGCCTCGGGTATAGATGTGTGTGATGTCCTTAGGTTAGTTAGGTTTAACTAGTTCTAAGTTCTAGGGGACTGATGACCTCAGAAGTTAAGTCCCATAGTGCTCAGAGCCATTTGAACCATTTGAACTACTGCCCAGCGGGAGCGTGAACGCCGCCCGGTGGCTCTTCATCTCCGTGAGACGCCAAGGAAAGTATCTAAGTGGACAAGAGTCGAGTAGGGAACCATTCTAACTACGATGGATCGCAAATAGGGAAATCGACAGACGTAAGCGGCTTAGACAAATGACAGACAGTTATGGCCCAGCTCCTGCTTAACAAGCATCTCGGAAACGGTGAAGATGGTCGGCTACTGCCGCGAACATCAATGACAAGTATTTGAAGGACGCTGAACCCACGATTAGGTGACAAAGTGTTGGACCGTACTTCGTCACAGAACGTTGGGGCCCGAGATTTGCCCGGTCTGTAGAGTTCGACAGGCGGAGATTTTTGGCAGATCTGCAGTGCTGGTGCTGGCGCAAGTGTTTCGGAGGACACCGTTCAGAGCTGAGCACGCCGTTCAGAGTACGTTGCTGAACGTGGGACCCCTCAGCAAGCATTCTCTACGTCTTCCCTGGAGCGAACTTGGCATAATCGAGACGGAACCGTAGCCTGGTCGCGTGAACTGTTTTTCTTGTCACACGAGATCCATAATCGTCTGCGGATACACCGACATGCAGGCCAGCGGCTGTTAAGAACTTAAGACTATGTGATCAAAAGTATCCGGACACCTAGCTGAAAATGACTTAAAAGTTCGTGGAACCCTCCAAAGGTAACGCTGAAATTCGGTTGGTGTTGGCCCACCCCTAGCCTTGATGACAGCTTCTACTCTCGCAGGCATACGTTCAATCAGCTGCTGGAAGGTTTCTTGGGGAATGGCAGCCCATTCTTCTTCACAGAGTGCTGCACTGAGGAGGGGTATCGATGTCGGTCGGTGAGGCCTGGTACGAAGTCGGCGTTCCAAAACTTCCCAAAGGTGTTCTGTAGGATTCAGGTCAGGACTCTGCGCAGGCCAGTCCATTACAGAGATGTTATTGTCGTGTAACCACTCCGCCACAGACCGTGCATTATGAACAGGTGCTCGATCTTGTTGGAAGATGGAATCGCTATCCCCGAATTGCTGTTCAACAGTGGGAAGCAAGAAAGTGCTTAAAACATTAGTGTACGCCTGTGCTGTGATGGTGCGACGCAAAACAACAAGTGGTGCAAGCCACTCTCCATGAAAAATATGACGACACCTTAACACCAGGGCCTCCGAATTTTACTACTGGCACTACACACCTGGCAGATGACGTGCACCCGGCATTCACCATACCCACACCCTGCCATCGGATCGCCACATTATGTACCGTGATTCGTCACGCCACACAACGTTTTTCCACTGTTCAATCGTCCAATGTGTACCCTTCTTACACCAAGCGAGGCGTTATGTGGCATTTACCGGCGTGATGTGTGGCTTATGAGCAGCCGCTCGACCATGAAATCCAAGTTTTCTCACTTCCAGCCTAACTGTCATAGTACTTGCAGTGGATCCTGATGCAGTTTGGAATTCCTGTGTGATGGTCTGGATAGATGTCTGCCTATTACACATTACGACCCTGTTCATTTGTCGGTGGTCTCCGTCAGTCAACAGAAAAAAAGGCCAGTACGCTTTTGTGCTGTACGTGTCCCTTCACGTTTCCACTTCACTATCACTTCGGGAAAGTGGACCTAGGGATGTTTAGGAGTGTGGAAATCTCGCTCACAGACGTATGACACAAGTGACACCAGTCACCTGACCACGTTCGAAGTCCGTGAGTTCCGCGAAACGCCCCATTCTGCTCTCTCACCATGTCTAGTGGCTACTGAGGTCGCTGTCATGGAATAAGTGACAGTAAGTGGCAGCGCATTGCTCCTAATATAAAAAACGTATTTTTTGTGATTGTGCGGATACTTTTGTGTACAGGTAGTGTACACTGCATAACGGACGAAGGTCGGTGGAGGCAGTATTATGCTGTGGGAGACATTGATTTGGGCTTCCATGAGACCTGTGGTAGTAATCGAAGGCACCATGACAAATGTCAACTACGAGAACATTTTTATGTATATACTAAGATGGTATCTGTTCTTTCGGACATGCCCGAAAGAACAGATACCATCTTAGTACATATATATAGTTAAGGCTCACCGGCCACTTGACCATCTTCTTCTTCTGTGCGAATGCATAAACAGTGCCCGAACTCCTACGAGAATCGGCAACGCGCCGCGAGTAATGAGTATGATGGGCGGGGGCACTACGAATGTAGTGCGGGACAGTACGTTGAGAATGTGGGTTTCGCGGGAGGCGTGCCAGAGATAAATCCCTACAGTCGCGCTATCCTCTGTGTCCTCGGTGGTTCAGATGGATGGAACGTCTGCCACGTAAATAGGAGATCCCGGGTTCGAGACCCGGTCGGGGCACACATTTTCATCTGTCCCCGTTGACGTATGTGAACGCCTGTAAGCAGCTAAGGGTGTTCTTTTCATTGTAATTTGACATTTGTATGTACCATTTTCTTCGCTCCATGCTTGATGTCTTCTCTAATGGCGATGGGATCTCCCGGCAGAGGAATTGTCCTTGTCACAGGACCAGAATTGTACTACAGTGGTATGAGGAGCATGAGGGTGATCACACGTCGATGTCTTGCCCACAAAATTTGCGTGATCTGAACTCGATGGAACACACCTGGGACCGTACAGTGCCCATTATTGCCCTGTCGGCGAATCAACGCTACTGTGTAGTACATTTGCGAATATCCGTAAAATCACGAAACTGGTCCTTCGTGTTGTTCCACAGAGAACTTCCTTCCTATGACGTTTCACCATTTATTTCGCGTCCAGTTACTTTACTGAACAATTAAGGACTAGTTAAATCTGCGCTGTAACATCTGCCGGTTGTTATAAAAATAAGGAAGTGGGTCTAGAAACGTTGCTGGAGGCAATGCACTGTTTAATTTCGGTGGTCTAACATGATGAATGTGTGATTAGGTGCTTTTATTCTCACCAATACTGCTGTTTTAGCGAACATCGTCATTTACTCAGTTATCTTGTTTTTACTGAATCGCTTTTGTAGAATACGCTGCTGCCCATGCTCTTACTCCCCTGATAATTAACCTTCATTTAAACCTCAGGATAGTAATCGAACACTCTGCGACGAATAGCCATGTTAAATGTTAATCCATATAATATAGAATGTCACAAATATTAAAGCACGAAATAGCCTGCAGTTTATGTAATTACCCCTCTGTCTTCCGCGGTAGAGAAAAACGAGTACAAAATACGGGACGGGTTGTAATCTACAGTTTTATCAGAACGTTTCATGGTCCGCAAGTTATTCAGTACAAGCATATTTTGAATGGTGCTTTGAAATACGTCCCGCCGCTTTTTACACTGGCTGGTAACTCTAGAGCGTGGTGCGGCCGTAGCGGTGCAGAACACCTAATAAAGCTGTTTATTTCCGAGGCGGGCGACCGCTCGAGGCCGGGATATTGGCGGCGCGGCGCGCGCAGCCTCCTGCGTTACTCAGATGTTATCTGATTTCTGCTGCGCGCACCGGGATCCCGCCACGCACCTCGCCCCGAACATATTTTTATGCCTCTAAACGACGACAGATAAAAATCCCACAGTCCTGGCTGATTTGGGAAAGATACTTGCCGTGCTCCTTGCATACATAATTTTCAAGCCTTAAGCGAGAGCTTCGCATTGCTTATCACAACCGTGCAAGCAGACCGAAGCAGTACGAAGCAGGTGCATTATATTTTGCGCACTTTATTTTGACCACGTTATGAAATTAGCACATTAATAACGGCCACGGGACTACCGCGTTAATGTCTCTTTTACTGCTCTCGCAGGATCAGCCTCGTTTGAGTTAATTTTTTATTTCTATTATTTTAGTGCAAAGTGCCACGACAGTCAAATCTGGGTGGGAGAAGGGGAGTAAGGGGCAGGAAGTTTCCGTGGACAAGGGAAAGGTGGAAGAAACGGGGCACAATTTCCTGTAAAATAAAACTCAAAGCAATTGAAAAAACTGTATTTCTTAATCATCAAACATACTAATTCTACAATTTTGCGATGTGTGTCTGCTATCTGAAGTGTTCTTAACTGAGAGAGTATAAATTTTACGAAACTTATTCACGTAATTTTGCACTTAGGCATGTAACTTTCGGATAAATCCTAATATTCACTATGTATGTTAACATTCTTTGACTGTTTTGACAGAGGTCAGTAACTTACCAAATTTTGCAAACTGCAGGAACAGTGCTATTGAGACTTTTAGAGCCCAGACACCTGTAGTATTTTCGGTTACAAGGAGAATTTTAAGATTTTAGAAATGACTCTGGATACAGTTGCAATATCCCATACATATTCATGATGATCATGATGATGATAGTGATAATAAGTCCGCAGCTCGTGGTCGTGCGGAAGCGTTCTCGCTTCCCGCGCCCGGGTTCCAGGGTTCGATTCCCAGGGATTTTCTCTGCCTCATGATGACTGGGTGTTGTGTGCTGTCCTTAGGTTAGTTAGCTTTAAGTAGTTTTAAGTTCTAGGGGACTGATGACCATAGATGTTAAGTCCCATAATGCTTAGAGCCATTTGAACCATTTTTTGATTATAACAAGATTAAGGAAACTAATCATATACGGTCATCAGTCTCTTATTCAAATCTTTGTGTACCCCAACCATTTGCGTCTAGAGCAAATTTGATGTGCAAGTGTGGGAAAATTCTCTAAATCTCTGTGTAGGGTGTATCTGAGACGGGACGTGGGTACCAGCCCGGTATTCACCCAGTGGGATGTGGGAAACTGCCTAAACACCACATGCAGGCTGGCCAGCTCACCATATCTCGTTGTTAATCCGCGAGGCGGATTCGCTGAGTTTTGCCTCCCTGTATCCCGGTAGGCAGGTTAACGCCCTTTACTATCTGAGCGGGTGTACTACATACACTCCTGGAAATGGAAAAAAGAACACATTGACACCGGTGTGTCAGACCCACCATACTTGCTCCGGACACTGCGAGAGGGCTGTACAAGCAATGATCACACGCACGGCACAGCGGACACACCAGGAACCGCGGTGTTGGCCGTCGAATGGCGCTAGCTGCGCAGCATTTGTGCACCGCCGCCGTCAGTGTCAGCCAGTTTGCCGTGGCATACGGAGCTCCATCGCAGTCTTTAACACTGGTAGCATGCCGCGACAGCGTGGACGTGAACCGTATGTGCAGTTGACGGACTTTGAGCGAGGGCGTATAGTGGGCATGCGGGAGGCCGGGTGGACGTATCGCCGAATTGCTCAACAAGTGGGGCGTGAGGTCTCCACAGTACATCGATGTTGTCGCCAGTGGTCGGCGGAAGGTGCACGTGCCCGTCGACCTGGGACCGGACCGCAGCGACGCACGGATGCACGCCAAGACCGTAGGATCCTACGCAGTGCCGTAGGGGACCGCACCGCCACTTCCCAGCAAATTAGGGACACTGTTGCTCCTGGGGTATCGGCGAGGACCATTCGCAACCGTCTCCATGAAGCTGGGCTACGGTCCCGCACACCGTTAGGCCGTCTTCCGCTCACGCCCCAACATCGTGCAGCCCGCCTCCAGTGGTGTCGCGACAGGCGTGAATGGAGGGACGAATGGAGACGTGTCGTCTTCAGCGATGAGAGTCGCTTCTGCCTTGGTGCCAATGATGGTCGTATGCGTGTTTGGCGCCGTGCAGGTGAGCGCCACAATCAGGACTGCATACGACCGAGGCACACAGGGCCAACACCCGGCATCATGGTGTGGGGAGCGATCTCCTACACTGGCCGTACACCACTGGTGATCGTCGAGGGGACACTGAATAGTGCACGGTACATCCAAACCGTCATCGAACCCATCGTTCTACCATTCCTAGACCGGCAAGGTAACTTGCTGTTCCAACAGGGCAATGCACGTCCGCATGTATCCCGTGCCACCCAACGTGCTCTAGAAGGTGTAAGTCAACTACCCTGGCCAGCAAGATCTCCGGATCTGTCCCCCATTGAGCATGTTTGGGACTGGATGAAGCGTCGTCTCACGCGGTCTGCACGTCCAGCACGAACGCTGGTCCAACTGAGGCGCCAGGTGGAAATGGCATGGCAAGCCGTTCCACAGGACTACATCCAGCATCTCTACGATCGTCTCCATGGGAGATTAGCAGCCTGCATTGCTGCGAAAGGTGGATATACACTGTACTAGTGCCGACATTGTGCATGCTCTGTTGCCTGTGTCTATGTGCCTGTGGTTCTGTCAGTGTGATCATGTGATGTATCTGACCCCAGGAATGTGTCAATAAAGTTTCCTCTTCCTGGGACAATGAATTCACAGTGTTCTTATTTCAATTTCCAGGAGTGTATTTTGGCATTCCTCAAAGCAATATTGAACTGATAAATGTGGCTGTGAGACAGGGTAGAATGCTAGCTCAGTTTGCGAAGATGATAAACATTTTCAGCCTAGAGGGCTGGCGGGCATTTACCAACCCCTGTACCTCTGAGAGTACGCCCTTGACCACAGCGAGTATGCTGAAAGTAGTTTTGCATCACAGTTCTTCTCTTCCCAGTGTAACAAAACCTTTGCCTTCTGCGTCCGTTATAAATGTCAGTTGCACGAACAGGATGTTAATTGGCATTCAGACCACCGACGAACCTCGCGCACGCAGCTGATTCGAGGAAAGTTGTTACAGTTATTTAATTAAACAATTAGGTGGTTTATTGTCTGCGTCTTAAAAGACGGAACACCCCATGTTAGTGTGCAGGAAATTCCGTAGCCCACAGGTAGGACACTCCCGGCATGTGTCGTGGTAGGATGCGTATCATTAATTTCAAACTCACGGTTATGCAATTACGAGTACGTATGATCTGAAACAGTGTACTATACTATTGTCCAAACATACAGGGGAACTTCATAAATACATTATTACAGCAGGCCAAGTAACTGTTATTGAATGTTGCACTGCACATAAAAGTGGCACGGATACAGGGCACTATTTTTCAACAATCTCAAGTCTCAGTAAACGAAGGTCGGAACGTTTTACCAATCATCCAGTTCCTCCGCGACAGAAATCCGCTCCATCATCCCGGAACCATTCCAGGGCTCCTATGTGGACGTCCTCATCGTTGGTAAATCTATTACCTGGCAGATGTTCTTCCTCGATTGCCTGGACATCGTCCTCTGTGATCGATGTCGACGGTCTTCCTTTTCGATCAGAATCATCCACGTCTACGCGGCACTGGTTATATTGATGGCACCATTTCACTTCGGCTGGATGCGAGTTTTGATTTGATCGATACACCTTCAGAATTACACCGAGAAACGTGTGAAATTTAGACGTTTTGCTCACAAGAATCGCACTCCCCTGCGAAATTCAACTATAAAGTACGTTTTCAGTTGCGACGTCATTTCAGTCACTCACCGTTATCCATACAACAGGAGAAGTGTGTCTGCAGGAAACCCGGACCCTGTACTCGTTCTGGTAATTGGCCGCTCTTCTTGTGCAATGGTCTTAGCGTCTGGTCTTAATAAGACTTTTATTGCAGTTACTAACGACGGCAATGAACCTATAAAACGTGTATATGTGCAACAGCAGAAAAAGAGGCCGAAAATCAAAGAAGACAACACGACTTATACGAGTATATCTTATTTTCTGAAGACCGTACCTAATTTGAAATGAGTTAAAAATCGAGTAAGGACTGACTATTAACCACAAATACGATCTAAATCCGATTTCTTCATTAAGTTTTCGGGCTAATTACATCAAAACACCAAAAGCAGGTTTTCATGAGACGCAGATTACACCTCTCCGCTTCAGGAGCGTCTGTTGCCTGCGTAAGTTGCATTAAATGACTCGACACACAATAATACAAAGCACTGCGATCGTCTTCCAGCACACGTTGAAAAACGTAACTAACATGTGGCGCAATGTCAACAAGCGTAGCCCACACGCTCCCTCTCATCTTCACGAGCACATCGTCTAGCAAATAGAGAACAGTCCATGGAGGTGGCAACTATAAAAAGTGCCGGGACAACAGAAGCTCACACCAGACTGTCCTCGTGATGGCTGGGTGTTGTGTGTTGTCCTTAGGTTAGTTAGGTTTAAGTAGTTCTAAGTTCTAGGGGACTTATGACCACCGCAGTTGAGTCCCATAGTGCTCAGAGCCATTTGAACCAGACTGTCACTACGATTTCTGCCCATACATCAACCTTCATACATCTTGAGGTGCCGGTTGTGGAAGCTGGTTATTCCATCTCTATCAAATGCCTGCATAATGCCCCTTTCCTGGGCACACATACGAGCAAATGGGTCCATCGTTTGTAGTGCTACGGACCCTGTTTCAGTAACGCAATAACTGTTTCGGCCGTCTTGTCTGTTTTGATACAGCCATGCAGCTTCGCGTTCACTATATATCGCGAGGCGATTGCATAAAAAGTCCATGTTCCTGCTTACGAACTCTATACTTCGATGGTTTAAAGATACCTACTGCGATTATGCGTGTGAAACGTGCAGGACACACTGAAAAAGTAGTGTCAAATATAGAAATGTTTCCCGTTAGATAGTTTCCTGTCTAGTAAAGAGGGTTGAAAAATGAGTTAGACAAAAAAGCCGCAATCGATCCTAAACAATAAAAAGTGTGAAGACTTCCACACTAGTATTAAAGAAAGTCTATCAAATTTCGGTTACACGACGAATCACACAAATGTGAAGGTCGTCGAATCTACTAAATACCTAGGGATTACACCAACAATCCTGTCAGAGGAACAGCCGAAAATGAGCATTTTAGCAGACATTGGAAATACCGTTACAGTTGTGAGATTCCACGTCGCCATATATACCTCCATTAAAATATAAAATAAAAAAGGGAAAAGTTTCATTACGTTTTACGGGTTATACATACATTTTACGCCGCCGGCTCCCATTGACTCACTGCAATTCTGCGCTGCCTTATTCAGTGTGTTCATTCACTCCTTATAATTCACTTTTAGCGATTTTATATAACTTTCTGCGTAATGTCTTTTTTTTCGTTTTTTCATTTTAAATGTAAATCACTACGGCCGGGTTAGTGGCTCCGCGTTCTTCTTCCCGTCAACAGATGTCAATACCTTTGCCACTCTGGTTTACCAGTTCCTTCGTCCCCCCCCCCCCCCCCCTCCCATCGCGTGCCGGCCTGTTGTGACCAAGCGGTTCTAGGCGCGTCAGTCTGGAACCGCGCGACCGGTACGGTCGCAGGTTCGAATCTTCAAATCCTGCCTAGGGCATGGATGTGTGTGATGTCCTTAGGTTAGTTAGGTTTAAGTGGTCCTAAGTTCTAGGGGACTGATGACTTCAGCTGTTAAGTCCCATAGTGCTGAGAGCCATTTGAACCATTTGAACCCCCTTCTCGTACGCTACTCCGCGCTCTGCGCTCGCTGGTAAAACACCGTCTCCTGTGATCGTCCACCGCGGCGCTCGGGCTCACAGCACGAACTGTAAGGGTCCTGCTATTCATTGGGTATTTCTTTACCGAAGCAGTCGTCCACTGTACTGTCTGGTATCACTTTGCCATTGACTTAGGTTTTACAGCACCCAACCCGACAGGTGGTTTCTAAAATATTTTATGGCACTTTCTTTTGTTATTATTTGTATTACTGCGTGTAAAAAATATCTTCTGCTATTTTCAAAATAAGACCTGAAGATGGGCGTCTAATAGCCCGAAGCCGGTCGTGTCCTAAATAAAAGAACCTTACAACTGTAGCGGTATTTACAACATCTGCTAAGATTACAATTACGAACAACTTAATTTGGAACCACCACGGTTCAAAGTTTGTGGTGAAGGCGAACCAGAGTCTTGGCTGTATTGTCAGAACACTTAGAAAATGCAGCAAACCTGCTAACGAGACTGTCTACACCACTCTCGTCCGTCCTTTCCTGGAATATTGCTCCGTGGTGGGCATCATTATCAGACACGATTGACGGCAGACAGCGAAAATGTTGAAACAACGACAGCTCACTTTGTGTTATCGAAAAAGAGAGGAAAGAGTATCACGGATATGATCTACATACATGCTCCGCAAGCCACCTTTTGGTGTGTGGCGGAGGGTGCTTCGTGTATCAGTATGACTTCCCGTTGTTCCTGTTCCGGTCGCGAGCCCGCGGGAAGAACGATTAATGTAAGCCACGGTGTGGGCTCGAGTCTCTCTAATTTTACCTTCATGGTCTTTTCGCGAGATATACGTAGAAGGAAGCAAAATATTGGTTAACTATTGTAGGAACGTACGCTCTCGGAATTTCAATAGTGGACCACTTCGATGCAGAACGCCTCTCTTGCAACGTCTGCAATTAGAGTTGGCTGAGCTCCTCTATGACGGTAACGCGATTACTAAGTGAACCGTTTACTAGATGGACCTGTGGTACGGATCCCACACTGACTAGCATTACTAAGGTATTGCATGAACGATAGTTTTGTACCCTACTTGCTTTGTCGATGGATTACATTTCCTGAGAATTTTTCCGGTGAAGTCAGTCTGCCATTTGCCTTATTCGCGATTAATTTCAAGTGGTCAGATCGATCCGTACCCACCTCCTAGATATTTTATGGAATGTGATGATTCCATTGACTGTTCTGTAATCGTATAATCATAGAGTAAAGGGTCTTTTTGCGCATGTATTCCTAATGCGTTACATTTGTTTGCGTTGAAGGAGAATTATTGCCATTCCGTGCGCCAAGCGGCGATCCTCTGCAGCTGATGAGCGAATTGCGGTGGCGGTCATTAAAACAAAGGCGACTTTTCGTTGCAGGGACACCTGTTCATGAAATTTCAATCACCACTTCTCTCCTACAAGTGAGAAAATATTTCGTTGACTCCCACCTATACACGGATAAATGACAGTCGCAAGAAAATAAGTGAAATCTGAGCAAACATGGAAAGACTTAGGAGTTATGTCTGTCTGTTCTGTACAAATTAGCAGCTGGTTTCGAATTAACTTTCCGATGAACTAGCGAAATGAAATTTTGAACATACCTCAAAACTGAATGTAAATGCAATATTTAGTCGCTTTCTGGACATTGAGAAAGTAAGATAAAAGAAGACTGGAGGCGCTAGAGATGTGGATATAGAGAAGAATGGAAAAAGTGAAATGGGAAGACCGAGTAAGGAATGAAGAAGTATTCAGAAGAGTTGGATAAGAAAGAAACATGCTGAAAGTCATGAGAAAGAGAAAACGGAACTGGATTGGACATTATTTGAGGAGTGACTGTTCTTGAAGGAAGGATTAGAAGGAATGGTGGAGGGAAAAAGGGGACGAGGAAAAAGAAGGTGTCAAATGCTGGACAATATCAAAGGAGGCAAATATTCAGAAATAAAAAGACTGGCTATGGACAGACAAAAGTGGAAGAGGCTTAACCCATGACAAGACCTGCCGTAAGGCAGAATACTGTACTACTACTACTACTATTGTGTGTTGTGTAATGGAGGTTACTTTGTGTACTACTGCCGTTTCATCAAAAAATGGTTCAAATGGCTCTGAGCACTATGGGACATAACTTCTGAGGTCATCAGTCCCCTAGAACTTAGAACTACTTAAACCTAACTAACCTACGGACATCATACACATCCATGCCCGAGGCAGGATTGGAACCTGCGACCGTAGCGGTCACGCGGTTCCAGACTGTAGCGCCTAGCACCGCTCGGCCACTCTGGCCGGCGCCGTTTCACCCTTTTCCTGTTCCACCCGCGAGTGGTTTGTGGGAAGAACGTGTTAAACCATGGTGTGAGCTCAAACTCTCTAATTTTTAAGCTCACGTTCTTTCCGCGAGATACACATGGGAACAATCAATATCTTGGTTGAGAAACTAAAACATATTTGAAATTCACCACATATTCTTTTGCAATCACATTAAGATATTTTTGAATCGCCTGGGAAGTTTCACACACACACAAGGCCAAAAAGCAGAAAATAATTATTTAAATGAAAATAAATGTTTAATGCAACATGGTCGGATTAAAAAGCATAAAAAAATTCCTTCTATCCCTATACAGATTCCTAACCCCGTTCTGACAGGTTGAAAATTTGTGATTTTCAATTTTTCATACCTATGAAAATACATGTAAGATTAATTACAAACGTAGAGCGTGGGGCGCTGGCAATACGTAACTGATGGATGAATAGTTAACCTCCTAACTATTCCATGTGTCTCACATTTTTCGTTACAGATGCTACAATTACACTCCTGGAAACTGAAATAAGAACACCGTGAATTCATTGTCCCAGGAAGGGGAAACTTTATTGACACATTCCTGGGGTCAGATACATCACATGATCACACTGACAGAACCACAGGCACATAGACACAGGCGACAGAGCATGAACAATGTCGGCACTAGTACAGTGTATATCCACCTTTCGCAGCAATGCAGGCTGCTATTCTCCCATGGAGACGATCGTAGAGATGCTGGATGTAGTCCTGTGGAACGGCTTGCCATGCCATTTCCACCTGGCGCCTGAGGTGGACCAGCGTTCGTGCTGGACGTGCAGACCGCGTGAGACGACGCTTCATCCAGTCCCAAACATGCTCAATGGGGGACAGATCCGGAGATCTTGCTGGCCAGGGTAGTTGACTTACACCTTCTAGAGCACGTTGGGTGGCACGGGATACATGCGGACGTGCATTGTCCTGTTGGAACAGCAAGTTCCCTTGCCGGTCTAGGAATGGTAGAACGATGGGTTCGATGACGGTTTGGATGTACCGTGCACTATTCAGTGTCCCCTCGACGATCACCAGTGGTGTACGGCCAGTGTAGGAGATCGCTCCCCACACCATGATGCCGGGTGTTGGCCCTGTGTGCCTCGGTCGTATGCAGTCCTGATTGTGGCGCTCACCTGCACGGCGCCAAACACGCATACGACCATCATTGGCACCAAGGCAGAAGCGACTCTCATCGCTGAAGACGACACGTCTCCATTCGTCCCTCCATTCACGCCTGTCGCGACACCACTGGAGGCGGGCTGCACGATGTTGGGGCGTGAGCGGAAGACGGCCTAACGGTGTGCGGGACCGTAGCCCAGCTTCATGGAGACGGTTGCGAATGGTCCTCGCCGATACCCCAGGAGCAACAGTGTCCCTAATTTGCTGGGAAGTGGCGGTGCGGTCCCCTACGGCACTGCGTAGGATCCTACGGTCTTGGCGTGCATCCGTGCGTCGCTGCGGTCCGGTACCAGGTCGACGGGCACGTGCACCTTCCGCCGACCACTGGTGACAACATCGATGTACTGTGGAGACCTCACGCCCCACGTGTTGAGCAATTCGTCGGTACGTCCACCCGGCCTCCCGCATGCCCACTATACGCCCTCGCTCAAAGTCCGTCAACTGCGCATACGGTTCACGTCCACGCTGTCGCGGCATGCTACCAGTGTTAAAAGACTGCGATGGAGCTCCGTATGCCACGGCAAACTGGCTGACACTGACGGCGGCGGTGCACAAATGCTGCGCAGCTAGCGCCATTCGACGGCCAACACCGCGGTTCCTGGTGTGTCCGCTGTGCCGTGCGTGTGATCATTGCTTGTACAGCCCTCGCGCAGTGTCCGGAGCAAGTATGGTGGGTCTGACACACCGGTGTCAATGTGTTCTTTTTTCCATTTCCAGGAGTGTATTTTCGTAGCTATTATAATTCACGTCGCAACTTTCAGAACTATCTGCATGGGTTTAGGAGTTGTATGGGGCTAAGAGAAATTACTTTATACTTTTTAGCCATATATAAAAACGTGTTATATTGAAAATTTATTTTTATTAAAGTAATTATTTTTTCCTTCGTGCTAATCGAGCGTGGAACGGTCGAGAAGTAGTCTGTCAGTGTTCTTTGAACTGTCTGCGAAACTATTTATGAATTGCAGTGTGATCCTGTAGATGTAGATAGCAACACATCGCCATCGAGGATCCAGTGAACACAACAGCAAATTGACTTATATCGATATGTGAATCGCTTATCTAACAAAAGGATTTTTTTTATTGGTTATCAACTTCAGTTGTTGGATTTTTCCTCTATAAGTTTTAAACAAAAACAGCAATTACCAACTCAGTAACGAAGGTTTCAAATACTTTTTTCTGATTTTTATTGTATCGAATTCCGATGTGTACATCCATATGGAAACAACTGGCGGCTTTCGCTACTACGTAGATCTGACGATGATCAAATACTGATTGTAAATAGTATGTCATAAAAACTGAGATTGTAAGGTAAACAAAAATTTCAAACATTCATGACTAGTTGCAGCTTTGTTCCGTATCGTAACTGCAAAAACAGATTGCTCCTTCTTGCAGGCAGTGTGACATCAACTGTGTTTTGAGAACACGCCTCATAGACTTGCCCAAAACTGTTACTAGTTTCCCTTCATAGCTACCAAAGTACACATAGCCTCCCCGATTACGGTGCTGGACTAGCGGCTCCGGATGAAAGTATGTGGAGGACAGCCTAGAAGGAATGGAGATAAACTAATGGAAAGTTGAAGATGTATCTCAGTCCCTAGGCATTCTCTGCTAGCACAATACGAGAGGTACAGTCCGCAAAATGAAGGTCCTGTTTCGGTGTAAAGGTATAACTTCTTACTGGTGTTCTGCTCCACAGGATCCAAAAATATCTCAGGCATAACTACTGTTTGGTACAGCGTTCCTTTCGTCAGGAGGACAGCGAGAGAGAAATGTCTTATATTTCCTTTTCAATCGGGCGACAAGGAATCCCACTTGCGCCATGTTTTGCATTTCGGTTATTCCGAGATCTCAGTTTCAATATATGAGCAAAGGACATCAAGAATTCCTTTCCTCTGGAAAGTGTGGCATGCTTCGTTACAAAGTTAAATGACTGATTTCTACGTATTTTATAATAGCTTCCTTGCTTTCTTGTTGAACATAAATCACTTAGCGTCGTATTTACTTTCATGAGCGTAAATTACTTGGAAACATAGTACAAATGGAACCACATGGGTCGCAAGTGGAAGGTCGATAAAAAGTAAAAAAAAAAAATCAATATAAGTTTACGCAATCTGTCCTTGAATGCCAGCAAGAAGAACCACTCTAGCCACTAATAACTCCTGCGTCGTTTTTTAGTGCCAATAGACCACGAATACAGGAAAACTGTGTTAATTAGACGCGTTACGTAAATGAGCCTGCCGAACAAGAAGTTGGTTAATGACTAACATGCGTTCAAGACAAACACAATACTTGCGTAAAATGTGTTCTAAACATATATGATATTAATGTTTCAGTTATTTCGAATGTTTACTGTGCTACAGCAAGAACCTATTTCAGATACATCGAATAGTACAGAACTACTTCTGACCAGGTGTCTTCTTTCAGCAAAACAGCTAATTAAGTGGAATATTTTAATTGTAAAACTACTCTCGCAATTAGTCAAAAGAACAGGTACGTTCCAGTTACATAAGAGTTCCTTTACCGTTCCGCCAAAAATATTCTGAAGGTTTCACTTAATTTAGAGACAATGCCGGAACTAGTAATCACCTCCCACCTATTTTCAATAGTCTTCCACCGTTCCCAAATCAGATATCTCTGGGGATCAGTGGAAAACGAGAGTGCCACATTCTTCCCATTTACTCGTTTGAAATTGGAGCGACCGACTTTACACAGGTTTCGGTTATCGGGCTGAGCACAGAGCTTAACTTCTTCGCAGGGGAACAAACATCGGCAGGGTTTTCTCAATGACAACATATCTGCCGTAGTATTTTATCTTTCATACTTAATATGTTATATTCGCGAGCGATGTCACAAGCGACACATCACTACATCGCTTGATTCCGCTGCTCATAAGAAAGTATGTGGCTCCCATATAAATGTACATAATTCCATTTATAAAGAAGCATCCAAGTAGTTCCAATATTATGAGTGTATAGAAAAATACAAAACACTTGTCCCTTTGGATATAATTACTGTGCTGCTCGTTACTGTCAAAAGGGTGGGGAAACGAGAGCATCTGTAAAGTCGTTGAAGGCTGAACTCGTTTCTATGTATCGTTATCTGCAGATGGAGTCACTTTTATATCTTCCAAATACAGAGAAAAGAACTGCAGGTGACGCTGAAACTGACTTATTTAACTCCTTTCAGTTACTTACAGTTCAATTTGTGAGTCATTTCTACAGTGTAATATTATTATGTCAGTGATTCCTTTTCCGTTAATACCTTTACTTGCAATGTAAATGCAACCGAATAGCCACATACATTGCAGAGTTTGTTCCAGGAAAAAGAGAAGTGGAGCTACAAATCAAGCTAATTTTTCAGATGAGAACATATGGAGAACAGTTTATGAGAACAAATATCCAGAACTGCAAGAAAAAAAAATCAACTTTAAGTTGGCCTAGTTTTCTGTTTAACATACTGAGTAAATCATTGTTTTTAACCAAGAATCACATTCAGTTCGAGGTTTAATTTTTTTTAGTATTTTTATGTCATGTTGACTATTACTTATTTTACACAATAATGTACACAAGAATTTTTATGTGTTAAAACGGTAGTTGTGGAATTAATTTCAGGGCAACACGGCTGCTGTTGCATTTTGTTAGTGCTGGTTGCCTACATTCAGGAGCAAGTAAACTCTCAGGGGCAAACCTATTTTTCTCCTTTGATTGACAGGTCCTTGACCTATTGTCCCCCTCCCTCTGCACTCCCCCTCCTCCCCCTAACCCCTTAGGAAACCTCCAACCCTCCCCCATCCCCTTTCGCTGATACAGGTACAGTTTCAGGTCTGAGTCATTGAAATAGCCCCTTCTCACTCTATGAATTTGATTAACTACATACTTAAATTGATCAATTAATTAACCCCTCCCCTCTGGTAAACCTCGCAACCCTATCCTCCCCCTCTCCTACCTGGAAGTTGGTGGCTCTATGCTGGGAAGGAAGGATCTCACGCCAAGAAATTCCATTACATAGCGTAAGGTATATTTATTTATAAAAAAATCAGTTTTATTTTGTTAGATCTCTCTTGCTCATAATTGTCTGCTGTTCGGGGAGATGCAGGTGTTGTAAAATACGTCGAAAAGAAGTAGTTAAATCGATCTTTTTTTTTATTCCAATCACGTGAGGAATACCATCATGAAACACCCTTCACACGTAATTCCACTGTTATGAAATCTCGCACCGTCCACCGCTGTCCACTGTCCACTGTCCACTGTGCCCGCTGGCCCACACCGCGCACGCAGCCCGCTCTGTGTCCCGCAAAGCGACGCGTGCGCCAGCGGCCGCTCCACGGGCTGGTGGGCTCGGGCCCCGCGACTGTCAGACCCGCTGTCACGCTAATACCCGAACAAGAGCACGCAAGAAATGACTGTCGAAACACGTGCTCTTTCTCTGTTTCTCCTCCTGTCCGACCCTACGCGCCGTCGGTCATGGTCGGATTGAACCACAAACAAAGTAGCATTTACTCTGTGAAATACCGACGCACGTGAGAACTTTCGAGGCAAAATGCCGGTCTGAGAATGGATTCGGCCACGGGCTCTAAACTGCGCCAGCCTTCCTGGTGCACTTTCTTGTGTTGCATTTGCTGCAAGGATTAAGTACAATTTTGGTTGATCAGATCAGTCGCACGGTACAATGTTTCTTTCCAAAAGCTGATGCTGTGTTGCAAGGCGACAGGGGCCGTCCACATAGCTCGTATCCCCCAGGACTGGTTTTGTGAGCGCGGGGATAAAGTGTCGTATCTCCCCTGGCCATGACTATCATCAGAACTCAATTTCATTAAGCCTTTGTGATCTACTTTGGAGGGAGGGATGCATAATCGCTATCCACCTCCATATCGCTGCCTCAGCTTCTCACTATTTTGCACATAGAATGGCACAAAATTCCTTGAAAACCATACAGGACCTGTATTTATCCATTCCAGATGATTGGAAATTGTTTTGAATGGCAACATTAGCCGAGCGGTCTAATTTTTTAGGGAGTGCCTTGCTTGATCCCCCACCCAGTTGGGGTGTCCCGGGTAAGAGAATGTAATTACTGCCTATAAGTATCAGAACAAGAAAGGACCAGGACACTCGGGAGGATCCACCACCACACGT
Organism: Schistocerca cancellata; assembly: GCF_023864275.1. NCBI lineage: Eukaryota > Metazoa > Arthropoda > Insecta > Orthoptera > Acrididae > Schistocerca > Schistocerca cancellata. The sequence continues at coordinate 695,995,500 of NC_064627.1, read as the reverse complement.
GAAGACGTACCCGACACCAACGCGAGGTATAACGGGATTAGCGAGGTACGTGCCCAAATGAGGAACGTGGTCCGTTGTTGTTTTGTACTGACAGAAGCAAGATATTTTTTCACTGTTATGTAAAAAAAGTCCACTTATTTGCGTTTCCCAGAAATATTTTATTTTATAAAGGTCATCGTCTTGTATATTAAAAAATGCTAGAAGCAGTTTATGTTTGTAAGAAAAAAAGACAAAAAAAGCGGTCTAAGGTGCTGCAGCCTTGGACTGTGCGGCTGGTGCCGGCGGAAGTTCGAGTCCTCCCTCGGGCATGGGTGTGTGTGTTTGTCCTTAGGATAATTTAGGTTAAGTGGTGTCTAAGTTTGGGGACTGATGACCTTAGCAGTTAAGTCCCATACGATTTCACACAGATTTGAACATTTTTTTAATGGCAACAGTTTTCCTACACTGCATGAAGTATGCTAAAGCATGGTGTTTCCAGATTTTGTCAACCCCCTAAAAGTAATACATATATATTTGTAATATGGGATGTTTCTTTTGAAAATAGCAATGCTCTAGACGTTTGCATGTAACACAAACTAAAGTTCTTCATTCATATAGGATATACAGGGTGACTGACTTGTCCCTAGCGACAGTCTTTATGCAACCCAAAACACCTTCAAAAATCACGTCTGGGATTGTCTTATTCTCTCGCTCTACAAGTGCAGACTGTTAGTCCCGCAGAAAAATTGAACAGGACCTTTTTGTAGGAAATTTAATATAGTTAAATTTTTAAGGGGATACATTTTTACTGGAAGCCGCAGTTTTCAAGGTACTCAAGAGAAATACGTTTGGAGGTCAGTTTTGTACATTTTTCTCGAATTATTCGACAGCTACAGCCTCTAGCGGAGACGTATCCCTGTATAAAATTTAACTGTATTTTATTTCCTACAAAAAGCTCATGTCCATTTTTTCTGTAGGACTAACAGTTTGCATGTAGCAGATCAGAGAATATGAAAATTTTGCATGTGGTATTTGAAGGTTTTACAAGTGTAGGCAAGGGGAGTAAACCGTGATTTATTTTCAAAGAATATTCTTAAGAATTTATTTTATTTACTAGCGATTCATCAAGAACATTAACACATTTAATCACACTACGTAAGCATGGAAGTAGTTGCTAGGGAGTAACTGATGAAATCATAACCAAATTGCTTTTAACAAATGGGAATTTATTCACTTTAATAGTGCCTAAAGCATTTTTTTAAAAGAAACAGATTTAAAATTATAATCAGAAAGCACCCTCTAAATATCAAAGTTAAAATTTATTCAGAGATAGAAAGAAACAAGTTTTGACTCTACGAGCTTTCGGGCAGAGAACCTTGCCGCTCCCTTTTGACACGGCCGTAGTTACGACCGCTCACAACAGCCTCTGAAAGACTCCACTGGTGCAAATCTGCAACACACCAGATACCTTTAAACTAAGAGTTTTAACAATTTACACAAGGATACACACTATGCATTCCCCGTAGGAGGGATGGAAATGGTACAAAACAATTAAAATATTAACCTTGCCACCGAAGGTGCAACTTGATTTTAACTTCTAAGAAAAGTCTTACCGTTAAAGGGTGGCAACCTTATATACTAAAATGATCATTTAAATAAAAGCCCACGAAATGCAATCTTATATAAAATTCCACAAGGTTGGCCAAACAATAGTTAAGATGCTGTACAGTACACAGATACCGCCTCTCAAGATCATAGGCAATGATATCAAAGTTTCCAAAGATCAAAACATATTTCAGGTATTAGGCCGTTACACTCCAAGCAATAACTTCGTTAACCCACCAAATCCGACAAACATGACAGAGGCAGCTACTAACGTACGGTAGATTGATAGGGAGAGTACCGAACAACCCGAACCGCTGGTTGCTCTAACCCGCCCCTACTCCACAAGGGAAAAACGGACCACCCAATTTATAAACAACCACCTTCCCGCAGGTGGGCAAACGGAGAAGAATGGTGGGACGATCCCAAAGCAAAACGGCTGGTGACCTCACCAAGAAAACAAGTAGAATTTAACAAGAGTAAATCAAACAACACATCACCAATCACTTAACTTCTAATAAACTGCAATTTCTCGAGAAGACCTTGCGCAGCACCCCCAAATCGCTCTCCCGAACCGTCCGCTGCCATCCTCTTCAACGGACGCAGGAAGGCGCGCCGATCTCCCGTCTCATGGCGTCGCAGTTCGCACCGGCCAGACCGATGTCGTGGGTTGACTCCTGTTGCTCTCGTGTCGACCGCGAAGTCACTACCCCTCGCTACGCGCCGCGGCCCACTGGACTCACGTGGCGACCTCACATGCGCCGACGCTGAAGACGGACAAGACGTCTTGTGTCTCAGTGCGCAACCGACCAACCGATCGATCCAACCGCCAATGACCATTGCCTGAGGCCGGCCGTGGTGGCCGAGCGATTCTGGGCGCTACAGTCTGGAACCGCGCGACCGCTACGGTTGCAGGTTCGAATCCTGCCTCGGGCATGGATGTGTGTGATGTCCTTAGGTTAGTTAGGTTAAGTAGTTCTAAGTTCTAGGGGACTGATGGTCTCAGCAGTTAAGTCCCATAGTGCTCAGAGCCATTTGAACCATTTGACGCCGGCCGAAGTGGCCGTGCGGTTAAAGGCGCTGCAGTCTGGAACCGCAAGACCGCTACGGTCGCAGGTTCGAATCCTGCCTCGGGCATGGCTGTTTGTGATGTCCTTAGGTTAGTTAGGTTTAACTAGTTCTAAGTTCTAGGGGACTAATGACCTCAGCAGTTGAGTCCCATAGTGCTCAGAACCATTTTTTGAACCATTTGACCATTGCCTGAGCAAACTCGAGCAGACTTTCGGCCTAACGCACAGACTCAGATGTAGGAACTAAGCCCCGACCGGGCGACCACTCGCTGAGTTCTTTTACTTGCGGAGTGGTAAGACTCTCATTTTGCCGGCTTTAAAGGTTGATCCGAACGACAGACAGACAAATGTGGACGAGAGACAGATTAGCAAGCTGGGGACGAGAGACTGACCCAAACTGACAGACTGGCGAGCTCATAGCGCCCCTTAAATGCACGTGAACAGGCAATCTTTCCCCTTTCCCACCACAGGGAGACACCAAAGCTGCGATTGCCACAGCGGCGCCACCGCCAGAAACGGAGGGCGACTGCTTCACACTATGCGCTGCGGCGCGCTCTTCAAAACAGCAATTTTTATCACGGCCCAGGGAGCTGAATCATTGTGTATAAAAACTCGTGAAACCGGACTTGTCCTTTTGCAAAACCGTTAGCACTGTGAAAACCTGTAGCATTGTTTTATGGCATGTCCGAGGAAGATTTATGTCAGTAGATTTCCGTCCGGCAGAAACGACTGTTTGTTAGGAAGCTCGTCTGATATTCCGTGCGCTCGTCTTTTGTTCATCAGGTGACCAGTGCCGAGCTGTGTCGAACGGGTGATAGGGAAACGACGCGCAGCTCGCGGGCGGAGTAAGCCCGGCCGTGAGAAGGCCGGCCCTCCGCTAGAGGCAAGCAGGCAGGCCGGCGCGCTCGGTCAGAACGCCGGCCGCTCGTAACTCCGGCGAGTGGCGGCGCGGCGCCGTAAATCCACGGTCACGAGCAAATTACCGCCGGCGCTGCGCCACGTGTCCGGAAACACCGCGCAAAAACGCGGCCCGCATCGCCACTACAGAGGGCCGGCGTCTGGCCGCAAGTGGCGACAGCACCGCTCTCGTAAAAAGGGCGGCGGGCCACAGCACTCGTGGGGTTGGAGAAGTCCCTATGTTCATTTCATGGCCTACTATTGAACGCACATCAGTAGATAACCAAGTCTTCAATTCCGTGGATACACAGGGCGAGCAAAATAAAACTGATCAGAAAATACAGTCTAAGACAAAAATAAGGTAAAAACGATGCACCACGAAGGAATTATTATCCGAATCGGTGAGAAATCGGTAGACGTCATGCACACGTAGAGATAAGGAAAAATTGGATGATTTTACATACTTGTTTTGTAAATAACACTGCCTTTTTCCTGCTGCCAGTTATTTTATTCATCCCATACGCGTTTCGCCTTCTCCTTTTCTAAGGTATCACCAGTGGGATCTATAACGATACCGTTTTGCTAGTGTGAAAAACAGTGTACGGCGAAATAGTTGTATCGAGTGACAAAAGAGCTATAGTCCACCATAAAAAAGAGTGAGAAACATGGTGAACAGTGAGTGGAAAGCGAGAACACAAAGATGTGATTATATGGCAGTGATAGAAGTGGTAGCGCGACCTCCAGACCAGATATGAGGAAACGCAGATCAGCAAATCGTAAGTAATTACTTTTTTTACAAAAAATCGCGAAGTGAACTGTTTAATAATCTAAAACTAACACAACTGTATCGTTATAGATCCCACTGATGATGCATTAGAACAGGAGAAGGCGAAACGCGTATGGAATAAATAAAGTAACTCGCAGCAGAAAAAGGCATTTTATTTTCAAAACAAGTATTTATATGCTTGCTGCGGAGGACGGCCATACAAACAAACTTGTTACTGGATGATTTATTCGTAACAAAAGAGACTCACAAATTTCGCAAGTAAATAACACGGTGGTCAACCTCTGGCCCTTATCTAAACAGTTATTCGGCTTGGCATTGATTGGGAGAGTTGTTGGATGTCCTAGGGAGTATCGTGCCAAATTTTGTCCAGTTGGTGCATAAGAGCGTTGACACAACGTTTAAACTCCGCCGGCCGCTGTGGCCGAGCGGTTCTAGGCGCTTCAGCCCGGAATCGCGCCGCTGCTACGGTCGCAGGTTCGAATCCTGCCTCGGGCATGGACACGGCTCAGACTCTGCGATAATCGAAATAGAAGGGAATCGAAGTGTTTGAGGTGTGATGCTGCAGAAAGAAATTGAAAATTCGGTCGACGTTTTAACATAAAAAATGAGGAGAATCAACGAGGAAAGGAATTGTGGAAAATGCTAACAAGAAGAAGGAACATGGTGATAGAACGTGTGTTTACACATCAGGGAATAACTTCCGTGGCACTTCAGAGCGCTGCAGAGGGGAAAATTGTAGTGAAAGACAGAGATTTTAATGTACGCAACAAATAACTGAGGACGTTGGGCTTATCTGCTACTGTCAGGTGAAGAGGCTGGTACAGGATGGGATGTTGTGGCGGGCCGCATCAGACCATTCATTGGAATTATGGCAAAAGAACATCCGATGAATTTGTAATATGGCTGCCATCAATGTTGCCATTACATCATTACTCAGAACCGCAAATGCAGTGCCGTATGAAGTGGTTCACAGCTGTAGCCGTCAAAGCAACGACCACCTGCGGCTCCCATCATTCTGCTAATAAACTGCGAAATAATAAAGTTGCCTGAAGAGCTAAGCAATGAGTTCGCAAGTATTAAAAGCACTCTACGATGGTGTGTATCAGGCTGCTGGCTGTTACTGTGCACCGAAGGACCGGGGTTTGCTCTTGATAAACCACAAAATGTTATAATTCTAGATTTATTCACATCAACATGTATTTCAATTATCGTTGGCCATCTGACTTTTCAAATCTAACTAGTTTTAGTACAGAGTCAACTCGGGTTAAATATATTTCAATGCACGCCGAAACAACTACTTTACGTGACATACAACAATAGACACGATAGTGGCAGCTGAGCGATACTGCCGATGTGTAGTTAGTAATTGAAATTTCGGTATTTACATTGTCGTGGTTCCATTATTAGTTTCAAGCTATTACTATTTTCAAGCTACGATGTGTGGTACAGCTTGGCTACTGCATCTTAGCAATTATTCACCCTGAAATATTATGCGAATGACTAATGGTTGCAGGACGGCTAAATCTACCTCACAAACGACGGTATTCACTTTACTACTAGCTTCTGAATATTTAGAAGTAGGAATCTGAACAGTTCTGTATAATGTTGCAGCATTTTGGCATATATGTTAGCAGTAGTCGATGTCATTGTGACGAGTAGTTTCTGTTGTTGAAACTATAATTAGGTAAGCATATTGCGGAAACCTCCGAAGTTCAAGGATGTATTAGAAAAAGGAAAATTGCTTCATATTATAACTAAATAAATGTAACTGCAGTTAAATGCAATTTCCTTATTCCCTCCTTGACAACTGCTAATGAAGAGAGACATCGTTGGACAGGAATAATAACAGGCAACAGTGGACGAGATGAAACACAGTACATACGTAACAGAGTTGGAGTAGTATATTTATATCGAAAAATGTTATATATTTCACCATACGGGAAAGCGGGATAACAGATATAAATAACGTTCATGTTTGACTCAGGTCAGAGTGCCAACATTGATGTCGATATCGAACTCTCAGTAAGGAATACGCCCTCCTCAGTCACTAATGCATGTTTTGCAACTGTTATTCGCGCTGGGTACCACACTTTTGAGGAGTCCTTGGGACTGTGCGACTGGTCCCGACGGAGGTTCGAGTCCTCCCTCGGGTATGGGTGTGATGATGATGTTTGGTGTGTGGGGCGCTCAACAGCGTGGTTATCAGCGCCCGTACAATTACCCAATCTTTGCTCAGTCCAATTGCGTCACTTTCCTGGATGATGATGAAATGATGAGGACAACACAAACACCCAGTCATCTCGAGGCAGGTGAAAATCCCTGACCCCGCCGGGAATCGAACCCGGGGCCCCGTGCTCGGGAAGCGAGAACGCTACCGCGAGACCACGAGCGGCGGACAAGGGGGGGGGGGCGGGTATGGGTGTGTGTGTCTTTGTCCTTGGGATAATTTAAGTTAAGTAGTGTGTAAGCTTAGGGACTGATGACCTTAGCAGTTAAGTCCCATAAGATTTCACACACAATTGAACATTTTTTTAGTCCTTGGGGGATACTATTCCACTGCTGTCTCAACAAGATTTTCAGTTCTTGCACGGTTCGGGGAGGGTGTGTTCGGCGAGAAACGCGTCTGCCAAAAGCATCCCATAGGGTTTAGGTCCAGCGAGTATGCAGGTCATCCCATACGTTCAATATTTTCACTTTCCAGTGTTTGTGGCACCTCAGGGGTGCTGTGCAGGCGAGCATTGTCGTCCATAAACGGAAATCCGGGATCTACTGCACCCCTGAACAGACGGACATGATCCAGAGTGATCTCCACGCAATACCGCTGTGTTGTAACGACACCTCGCGCAAAGATATGCAGTGGTGTTTGCCCATTGTGCATGATGCGTCCAGCTGCTAGTGCACGTTCGTCAGCACTCAAATGGTGTCTATCAGGCAAGTTGCCGTACCACACGGAACGTCACAGTAATCGGTTCCACATCAACCTTCGTGAAAGACCGTACTGCATGAACTGTCGAAAGCCGGCAGGTGTGGCCGTGCGGTTCTAGGCGCTTCAGTCTGGAACCGCGTGACCGCTACGGTCGCAGGTTCGATTCCTGCCTCGTGCATGGATGTGTGTGATGTCCTTAGCTTGGTTAGGTTTAAGTAGTTCTAAGTTCTAGGGGACTGATAACCACAGATGTTAAGTCTCATAGTGCTCAGAGCCATTTGAACCATTTGAACTGTCGAATGCGTACAGAGCGATCGTGCATACGCTTCGCTGCAGGTAACACGCCCCGCCCTCTACATTTCCTTTTGGGATCATTGTTCGGGTGGTCAGTAGCAACTGTCGATAGTTTCGTGTAATTGGCGGTTGTTCCCTAGCAACTGTCTGTTGTTCCTCAGCATTTGTCAAGCAGTGACTACAGAAATGTGTGGCTTATGAGGAGCTGCTAGACCACTGAACCCTGTTCTTTTTAACTCTCTCCACACAATTACTACACCGTATAGACTGCTGGTAGCATTTTCTTCCGCTGATTGGGTTGGATTGGGTTGTTTGGGGAAGGAGACCAGACAGCGAGGTCATCGGTCTCATCGGATTAGGGAAGGACGGGGAAGGAAGTCGGCCGTGCCCTTTCAAAGGAACCATCCCAGCATTTGCCTGGAGCGATTTAGGGAAATCACGGAAAACCTAAATCAGGATGGCCGGACGCGGGATTGAACATCCGGTGATTGCATGTGCATTTTTTACTGCCACCCTCCAGTATGCTATGCGTTCCAGTCCGTCAGCGGATGAGGTCTGCCAGGTCTTGCCTTAGCTGTTGTTGATCGCGTTTCCACATCACAACTACAACACCAACAGTTGAGGTGGACAGCTCTTTTTTTTTCTTGAGTCTTCAGTCTTCTGACTATTTTGAAGCAGCCAGCCACAAATTTTTCTCCTCTGCCAAACTCTTCATCTCAGAGCAGCACTTGCCCCATTCTTTGTCTTCCTATACAGTTTTTGCCCTCTACAGCACCCTCTAGTACCATGTAAGTTGTCCCCTGATGTCTCAACAGATGTCGTACATCCTGTCCCTTCTCCTTGTCAGTGTTTTCCATATATTCCTTTCCTCTCCGATTCTGCGCAGAACCTCCTTACTCTTTACCTTATCAGTCCACCTAATTTTGAACATTCGTCTGTCGCACCACATCTCAAACGCGTCGATTCTCTCCTGTTCTGATTTTCCAACAGTTCATGTATCACGTCCATGCAATACTGTGCTCTAAACGTACATTCTCAGAAATTTCTTCCTCAAATTAAGGCCTATGTTTGATACTAGTAGACTTCTATTGGCCAGGAACGCCCTTTCGGCCAGTGCTAGTCTGCTTTTGATGTCCTCCTTGCTCCGTCCGACACTGGTTATTTTGCTGCCAAGGTAACAGAATTCCTTAACTTCATCTACATCGTGACCATCAATCCTGATGTTAAGTTTCTCGCTATTCTCATCTCTGCTGCTTCTCAATTCAGCATATCCTGTAGCTCTTATTCACTGTCACGCAGGATAGAAATGTCATCAGCGAATCGTATCACTTATATGCTTTCACCTTGAATTTTGATTCCACTCTTGAATCTTTCTTTTATTTCGATGATTCCTTCTTAGATTTACAGATTGAACAGTAGGGGCAAAAGACTACATTCCTGTCTTGCATCCCTTTTAATTTGAGCACTTCTTTCTTGGCTGTCCACTCTTATTATTTCCTCTTGAGCCTTGTACATATTGTATATTACCGTCTCTCCCTATGCTTACCCCTATTTTGCCGCGCGGGGTAGCCGCGCGGTCTACTGCGGGGGCTTGTCACGGTCCGCACGGATCCCCCCGTCGGAGGTTCGAGTCCTCCCTCGGACATGGGTGTGTCTCTCGTCCTTAGCGTAATTTCGATTAAGTAGTGTGTGAGCTTAGGGACCGATGACCTCAGCAGTTAGGTCTCATGAGACCTTACAACAAATTTCCAACTTACCCCTATTTTTCTGAGAATTTCGAACATCTTATACGATTTTAGATTGTCGAACGCCTTTTTGCAGGTCGACAAATCCTATGAACCTCTTTAGTCTTGCGTCCATTATCAATCGCAATCAAGGGACGAAATGTTCGTGGTGGATTTGTTATTCAGGTGACACACAACGACTCGCCCTCGTTCGAGGTCACTAAGCTTTCCTGAACGGCTCATTATGCTGTCACTGCTTCTCCATTAACAACACACTAAACCCCGCCTCCTTTTATACTGGCGGGTTCCGCCACTCGTGATATATAGTGATGAATTCCGCATTACATAGGGGTGTCCGTATACTTTTGAATAGATAGTGTGTGTCCTGATTTAACTTTGAGTTACTGGGAGCTCTCACATTTCTTAGTGTCACCCTGTCACTGCTGCGTGCTGTGGCTGCAGTAGCTGAGTGAAGGATGAGCTGCTACGGTGTCGGTGACGGCACGGCCCAGTTCCCGGTTCCCACAGCTACAAGCAGAGCCAGTAACCCAGTTGTGGGGGCGTTCTCCCGGCTCTGGGAACGGCCGCCGCCCGTCCTTCATACTCACTCCTACCTGCCGTGGGAGGCGCGCGTGCGCTTTCTCTGCCCCGCATGTCTGCACTCTGCGTCCTCATTCTCGTCACCAGAGGCGTACTATTACCGGGATTGAATGACGTTATGTCCAACAGCTCAGTCATACGGCCTTACAGCTGATCTCCTGTTTAGTTCTGGTATTTGCAACTGGATGGGTGGACCCGACAAGTTGCTGTCGATTAGACTGAATCGCATTGCGATAACGTGCACAGGGCTGCCGTAACTGGTGTTACGAATGGTAACGGCATTGAACTTCACTCGCAGTGCAGATGGTGCGAGCAGTCAGCGAGACTCTCTGCCAACACACCGACGCTTCTATGGCGGTATTAGTAGGACAGTTTCTATCATCAAAACACCTGCTAATATTGCCTTAAAGGCATTGACAGTGTGTGCTCGTGCAACTTCCTCCAGGTATTTTCGTTAGCCGCTAGTTTACTGAAAATAGGTTGCAAAACATTGCTCATGTGAATAACAGAAGTTACTGTTTGGCGGAAAATAATAAGGCCAGTAATGTGTGCGGCATCAGCTGCACGCCACACTGCTGTTCTCCCACCGCATACGGGCTCTTGTTTCAGAATTCCAACGGCGATTGTTCTGCAAGTTCATACAGAAAACAAGAAATACGAGGGAGTGCTGAAAAGAAACGCCTTCGAATTTTTTATGTGAAAATTCTTAAAGTTTTTAAATAAAACAAATGTTAGTAACGTCTACGTCTTTTTCTTCGTGTCTACATATTTTCAGCCGTCTGCAGCCAGAAAGATGCGAATTATAGACTGTAACATGGTGGTGTCTAACGTAACTATGTGAGTGCATGAGAAACAGCTTGCTGTAAACGAATTTCGAATTCGAAGATTTCGTATAGGGAGGCAGCATGAAAATACCACACCACACCCTAACATTGCAACATCTGCAAAAACCCCGCGCCTCACTGTCATCAATCATTTTCCTTAAACTCTCAACTGGCCCATCGGATTTGCGTCCGTTTCCGTAACTTAAAGAACGCTTTCGAGGACTTCACTTTCGAAGTGGTGAAGCGGTGCAAGCAGAGGTCAGGTTGAGGCTCCATCAGCAAAGTCAAAATTTTAGCGTGACATTATCAACAACCTGGTCGGCCATTGGGAAAAATGTGTTATTCGGCAGGGTGAGTATGTAGAGACGTACGTATGTAGAAATGAATAGATGTAGAATGTTAATAACGTTTGTTTTATTTAAAAAGCTGTAAGTGGTTACTCATAAAATATTTGTCGGAGGCTTTACTATCAGCTGGCCCTCGTGTTATGTAGTGAATCAGTGCATGTTTTAGAATCTAAGGATGTGAGTATAATTGCCTAAACAACTAACTGTCTGACCTAAACGTATTGCACACCACAGATTATACGGTTAAAGTGTCTAAACTACACGCAAACTAATGAAATATCATACATGTTTCAAAACACACACATAGAAGGTATGTACACATAAATCTTTTATTACATTGTCCTGAAATATTAAAAGTATATGATTATAAATGCCAAAGCAGTACAAGAAGTGAGTACTGGCACACATTATTATGATCTATGGACAAAAATAGAAAGGTTCGTGAACATGGTGAACAGGGAAATGGAAGAGACGGAACGGAGTGGAGGGAGGAGACAAAGTTACGTAATGTACTAAAAGCACGTTCAGAACGATGACAACTGGCTACTGCTACTTCAGCAAGGATGAATAATGGAACTGTATTTGATCGCAAGGTATTAAGTCAGGAGTCTGTGAATGGTGTTTATTGATAGCTAAAATTTGCAGTAATGTTACTTTTCTACCTGTATTTGATCTCTGGAGAATACCACGTCTAATGTCTTAACAATGGAATTAATTCAGACCATCCTTAGCACAGATAGAATCCTTCGGTTTCAGGCGCGAATACTTTCCATGTTCAGTCAGTAGTCATAAACCTACGTTATTGGAATGCACATATAATTTTTTCACTGTTGAACAGAATTTGGGTACAGTATTTCTGTCAAAGAGAGCACATGCATATTTCGTAGATGTTAGTTTGCAGGCAAGTACGTTTGAAGTCTTGCTTACACTGAGCATAGGGGGCTGATTGTTGTTAGTATAATTTGAAACCTTCTCTGGGTGATACGTAAATCCTGTTATTCACTGTCTACCCTTCTCCTGAATATCAATCCGGCTGCACAACTTTCTGTCTACACCACAAACCGTATCAGATTTTCGCACTCAGTAAAAAATAATTTAAGTAATTGGGTAAAGTAATAACTACCGTCGGCCTCTGTTTAATAGTGTGCGATGATGGGCTAGGAAGCCGACAGCTGGTCGACAACAAAATATGGAAGTGAATATTATTGTGGATTATTAATACTGTGCACTTCGTTTATTACTCTCGACAATATTAATGACGTGTGAGGATGTAGCACCATCATTACGGCCATCAGACTGAGTGCTACCTGTAACTGCCTTGAGGACGTAGCTCGCCAGACAGACCGAGTGAGCACGGCTGGGGCACGGTGATGCGTGTCGTGCCCTAGACACGGCCAGCCATACAGCCAGCCAGCCGCGGCTGCGGAAACGGCAGCGCCACGCCGCACCGTTATAGCGGACGCAGCGCCGCGCTTCCCTCTGGACCGGCTCACACACTGCCTGTACACCTGCCGCGCACAGCTTGACTCAAAATAGGGAGGCGGGAGGGGAGTCTGGCAAAATCTCACCAAATATCACTCGGAGGGGGGAGGGGCAAAAAAAATCTCACGTCCACTTTTTAACTCAGAGAATATAATTTGAAGCGCCGCAGAAACTGGTATAGCCATGCGTATTCAAATACAGTAAACAGGCAGAATACGGCGCTGTGGTCGGCAACGACTATGTAAAACATCAAGTGTCTGGGGCAGTTGTTAGATCAGTTACTGCTGCTACAATGACAGGTTATCAGGATTTAAGTGAGTTTGAACACGGTGCTATAGTTTGCGCACGAGCGTTGCGACACAGCATCTCCGAGGTAGCGATGAAGTGGGGTCTCTCAGGTACTACCATTTCACGAGTGTACCGCGAATATGAGGAATCCTGTAAAACATCAAATCTCTGACATCGCTGCGGCCGGGTAAAGGTCCTGCAAGAATGGGTCCAACAACGACTGAAGAGAATCTTTCAACGTGACAGAAGTGCAACCCTTCCCCAAATGGCTGCAGATTTCAGTGCTGGGCCATCAACAAGTGCGAGCTTATGAACCATTTAGTGAAACATCATCGATATGGGCTTTCGGAGCAGAAGGCCCACTCGTGTATCCTTGATGACTGCACGACACAAAGCTTTACGTCTCGCCTGGGCCCATCAACACCGCCATAGGACTGTTGATGACTGGAAACTTGTCGCCTGGTCGGACGAGTCTCGTTTCAAATTGTATCCAGCGGATGGACGTCTACAGGTATAGAGACATCCTCATGAATCCATGGACGCTGCATGTCAACAGGAGATTGTTCTAGCTGGTGGAGGTTCTGTTATGGTCCAGTCTTAGAGTATTATTCGTCTGTACGGGACCCTTACCAGTTTCGTCTGATTCAAGAGATTGAGAAGGTCCAAAGAAGAGTGGCAAGATTCGTGACTGGTACATTTAGCCATAGCGAGAGCGTTACAAATCTCATAGAAAGTTTGAAGTGGGACACACTTCCAGACAGACGACGCGCTAAACGGACGGGGCTGCTCAATAAATTCCAAAATCCAATCTTCGCCGAGGATGTGGGGCATACATTATTAGCACCAATTTTCAAATCACGCAATGATCACCATTCAAAGACAAGGGAAATGAGAGTTCGTACTGAGGCGTTCAGACAGTCATTTTTCCGGCTAGCGGAGTATATATATGTAGATCTAGACGCTGACAAGTGACACGTACGTAAGTATCGTATCTGATCACCTGCATCCTTTCATGTCCATTGTCGATTCCGACGGACTTGGGCGATTCGAGCAGGACAGTGCGCCAGCTCACATGTCCAGAATTGCTACAGAGTGGCTCCAGGAACACTCTTCTGAATTTAAACACTTCCACTGTCTACCAAACTCCGCAGACGTGAACATTATTAATCATATCTGGGATGGCTTGCAACGTGCTGTTCAGAAGAGATCTCCATCACTCGTACTCTTACGGATTTGTGGACAGCCCTACAGGATTGATAGTGTCCATTCCCTCCAGCACTACTTCAGGCATAAGTTGAGTCCACGCCATGTCGGGTTGCAGCACTTCTGCGTGCTCGAGGGGCCCTAGACGATATGAAGCAAGGTGTAAAGGGTTTCTTTGGGTCTTCAGTGTAGTTTACAAGATTTACTGTGAAAAGAACTCGGTTTTACGAGGGTTTTCTGTCTCCGTTTTGGAAAGGAATGAAAGATGAATTAAAAAAAAAAAAGAAATTACAAGAACGAACGGTGAGGGATGAGACGCCATCAGATTAATGGCTGGCTGCATGCGACCCTACTGAAGGCGCTGCGTGGTTGTGTGTCGTGGCACGGCATGATGAGTTTGCTGTGTGTGTGTGTGTGTGTGTGTGTGTGTGTGTGTGTGTGCTATATCCTGTAGTACCTGCATGCTGAAGTCACGTTTTTGTTGGAGGTCGGTGATTGTAAGATCCAGAAAATTTTTATTAATAAGCCGGAAGCCGGCGACCATTGCAGCTAGTGGTGAGACAGCAACAGTGCAAGGCCCCTGCAGGCTGCGCTGTGAGGAGACTCCAGGTGGTTCGCTCGCCTGGCTGCGCGGCCGCTGGCGGTGCCGGCGCCGCGGCACGCAGCTTCTGCCTCCTCTCCTCTCCTCTGCCGTGCTGTGCTGTGCTAACGGCACGCACCACAGCTGGTTGGCGGCTCGCTCTGTCATTACCACTGCCTGCCGCAACGGGACCACAGCTGTGTTCCGCAGGCCGCGCCACGGCGCTCTCCGTCCTTCCGCCGCCTTACCCATTGCAATGCACTGCGCTGTACACCTCACCAGCGGCAGTTAACCGGCCGCACTTTTACCACTGCTCGTGTGGTTTTTCTGTAATGCTCTGACAGTACACTGTCTTATCTACAGTATCCGGCAATGCGGAATTCACCACCGCGTGTCACGAGAAGTGGAATCCGCCAGTATTGAAGGAGGCATATCAGTAGCCAGGTGTTGTCAGGAGAGAAGCAGTAACACCAGAATGGTTCTATCAGGAGAGCTACCTGACAACTTGGACTACTTGTATGCTGTTGCCTGAGTAACGGATCCGTCTGGGCCATTTCAATTCTTCTAAAGCTGCCCAAGCTGACTGTTGGCGATGTGATTCCGAAGTGGAAAAGCGAAGGAGCAATAACAGCTAAAAACGAGGCAGGCCCAATGTGAGACCCTCGAGCACTGCGGTGGCTGTGTTGGAAACTAGAAATTCCCCTCTAATTGTGAAGTACTTTATGCTGCGGCAGTACGTAGCGGCTACTGCTGAGTAGTTTCTCTTCCAGGCAGTATCCCACACAAGCAAACCAGTTGCGAGTTTACCGGAGGTTACTCATACTTTAGGTACTCGGCCTATGCACGGCTCTGCTTAAAAAGAATAGCTCGATGTGGTCGTAGGACCGAGCGGTGCCCGTCTGTTTTCATGTCCTGCAGTTAATTCGCTGCAGATAACAACCTGTAGCTGTGGTGCTGCGGTCAAGCAGTCTATGCACTGGCTAGAACTGCAAGTTAAGGGGAGGTTTACTATCTTTTGGTTCAAAAATCGATTTTTTAAAATTGCATTTTTGGATCCATAAAAGTGTTTGGAATCCACCCCTGAAACGGTTTTCCGAATACGGAACGGAAATGTTTCTTATTCGCGGTTGAACAAACAAATGCACCTGCCTGAAATCAGCCTTTTTCACACACCAGTGTTTTTTCGGGAATTTCCACTTTGTAGCCGCGAAAAATTATTCTATGTGCTCGCCCATGACTAAAACTGATAAAGCGGTCAAGGAGCTTACGACGTACTACAGCTTGGCAATCCGACGGCATTCCAGTTCGGTGGAACAGATGAAAAAGGCAATTTGGGCAACGTATTTCGACAAGTGTTCAGCGGATGACCACCCGCAACACCAAAATTTTCCGGCTGGGGAAACTAGTTGGTGCAAGTGGCGCATTGTAGAGGCTACCAGACACTGGACGAATCTCAACACGACCAGCCGCTCTCCAAAGAATTCAAAAAGTGGTTCATTCGATCTACGACGCCCTTCCGGAGGACGAGTTATTGTACTGGTGCTTGGAAGGAAACACACAAAATTCAAATGAAAGTCTGAACGCGTGTGTTTGGAAGTTAGCCCCCAAGCATTTGCATTCTGGTGCGAAGGCTATGGAGATTGCAACTTTCCTGGCAGTGAGCAGCTTCAACGAAGGGTATTCAACAATTCTAAAGACCATGACAACGATGGACGTCACCGTGGGACTCTGTTCGACACAGTTCGGCAAGCATTCGAACGACAACCGGATTCAAGCGGCCGAAAACCGCTTGTCACCGGCTGTACGAGCGGCTCTGGAGCAGCGCAGGATGGCCCAGATCGAGCAGAACGCGCTCTATGAGGAAGAGGAAGGACTAGTTTATGGACCCGGAATAGCAGATTGAACGTAAGTTCCATAATCCTGCTTTTATATGTAGTCAAAACTTC
The DNA here is from genome assembly GCF_023864275.1 of Schistocerca cancellata. Classification (NCBI taxonomy): domain Eukaryota; kingdom Metazoa; phylum Arthropoda; class Insecta; order Orthoptera; family Acrididae; genus Schistocerca; species Schistocerca cancellata. The sequence goes on along the minus strand of NC_064627.1, from coordinate 695,978,951 downwards.
AACGCGTTTTTCTCGCGATGACTTTTTTTTTATCGCGCGGTATGGTAACCTCAAATCTACTGAACCGATTGGCATGATTCTTTGTTTCCGACGAAGCTAGCTAAATTGTCTAGGATTTGCACTACTTTTATTCCGATCCATCAACGATAAATATTTTTACTTGGCCGACGAAGTCGAACAATCGATGAAAAAAACACTTTTTTTTCAAATGGCCGCCATTTTGTTTCCTATGGTCCAAATAACTTAAGCGAGGTACAATTGCTCACCAGTCTTACATATTTCGCGAACGTCAACTCAATTTTGATTTCAGACGAGCCGGCTGACCTGTGACATACCGCGCGTGGAGGTCTACATCGAAATTTAGCTCTTCGACATTTCCGGTCTAAAAAATTCCAGTTTGTAGAGAAAATATCAATAAACATTTTGACCAAATTTGACATTGATATCTATAACACATTCCGAGAAAAAAATTCTCAAAGAACATGCTTTTTTCGGGCCAGAGATAGTAAACCTCCCCTTAATGAAATATACAGAACTATAAAATCAAAAATAAAGCAATAATTTAATAATAACGGTTCTATTCTAACATCTGTAATTCAAGTAGACGACAGAGATTTGTACTGAATAATGTTTATTCAAGGAAGGACATCTCAAATAAACGGGAAGTGGTCCTACAATATTCAGCTAAAATTTATACAGAAAATACCCTTATCAATTGCAATAAAGTTTCGTTGACAGCGTTACAAGAATGGCAGCAAAATCCGCAAGCTATAGTAATAGTCATCAAAGGCTCTTGAAAACTAAGTCCATTTCATAATTTCAATACATGAAATATTCATCAGCTCAAAACAGTTCAGAGCTCAACATGATGATTCATAAATTGATACATGTGATACAAAGAATAGTAACTCATACTCTGTCTATCCTCCATTTCATGAACCAAGCGGCAAAAATTAGAGCCTTGCACTGGAGCACATTCACACCTACCGCAATGCAAAGTTCCTTGAGAAATTAGAATAAGGTATAGGCCGTTCACTGCCCAATGTGTCTCACTCACTCCATCAAATACCATGTGGTACCACAGGCAGGTCTACGTTCTTCCCGAATGAACATCGAAGTGTCCAGAATCGCTTTCTTGAGCTCTTCACTCGAAAAGTCCCTGTCTTCACTTGACTTCCATAGTGTTCTGCTAGTGTCTGCTTTTCCATTGGCTGAAGGCCGTCCCAACGAAAGATACATCTTTCTTACGTTCTACAGACATGATTTTACTTATCTTGACCACTTCCCAAACCAAACTAATGTATTACATAATATTTAAATAAATAAATGTTATGAATTTTCGGTCACATTCAGCTCATTCACAATCAAAACAAATACAGGTGTTTCCATAAATAAATAATCCAGTATTCTTGCGCAAGTGCACTCACGATAAAATAATGACAGCATATTGTTTCACATATGTAGGTCTATTCGTCAGAAGCGTCTTTTGACTGTCACCTAACAAATGCAATTAACCACTTCTTAAGTTAGCATAGTTTTTAATAGCACTTGCAATCAACATTTAAATAAGGGCACTGCCAAAATATGACAAAATTGTGAGGTACTAACGCTGTATTCATTAGCTTTGTAAATGTGGAGGATGAGATGTTCTGATAACCATTTACGTAATAAGAAAGATATAAATGACGTAATAAATCAAGAAGTATAACAGGTAGAGATATGTAGCTTTCAGAGGTGATAGCTATAGGCGGCCGGGGTGTCCGAGCGGTTCTAGGCGCTACAGTCTGGAACCGCGCGACCGCTACGGTTTCAGGTTCGAATCCTGCCTCGGGCATGGATGTGTGTGATGTTCTTAGGTTAGTTAGGTTTAAGTAGTTCTAAGTTCTAGGGGACTGATGACCTCAGAAGTTAAGTCCCATAGTGCTCAGAGCCATTTGAACCATTTGATAGCTGTAGTGCAGTGCTATCGAATGAGATATCGTATGTTGAAACCGCATGAGGCGTTTGAAAGTTATTAATTCATAGGTTGATAGTGAAAATTTGCTGTGAAATATTAACTCCTAAAGATTGATAGATATTGGAATATTGTTGTCTCATTGGATTCACCTCATTTTTCTGAGATCACGGATGTAGTGAGATTTGCTTTAATACTTGTAATACTTGAGTGTGAATTACAGATTCTTAAAGAGCTGGTAGAAGCCATCTTTCAGCTTATGCGACATTCCGCCATTTGTTGGAGCATTGTCTGTCCTCTTAAGCGTCGTTCGTCGTCAAAATTCCCTGTACTGGGATTTACCCGTTTCTGGTCGTACAACAAATTCATCTTACCTCTTACCACTACTGGGTGGCCGATTCGCTCACCTGAATACGTGTAACGTTACAGCGTTGTGCATTCACAGAAACGCTCACCCCAGTTGTGTACGTCCAAGAGTCGCAACTTTTCATGTAAGTAGGTTAATATAACGTATATTGCAATCTTCATGAAACATCCACATCGAATTAAAAGTCATCAGAATATTTACAGGAAGCGTTCGAAAATTATAGTTGTTTAAAGAAACTAATTCTTCTAAAACGATTTACTGGTCTCTGTTATGCAGATATAATCTGAGTTTCAGCACAATCACTTAGCTTCTGCAGTTTGATGTAGAAAACAGCCAAAGTTGCTAAATTCAATTTTTTAAAATTTAATGGATGACTAGTTTCGAGTTAGCTGAATTCATTTTCAAATCATCCAAACTTGCACGTTTGGCCTGCCTATGCTGAATGAAAAAGTTAACTTCGGCAGAAGTGGATGTACGATCTTAACGGGTTTTGCGTGCTATTATGCAGTACACTATTTTGCCTGTTTGGATGATTTGAAATTTGGTTCAGGCAGACCGAAAGTAAATAAAAAAAATTAATTTTGTAATTTAGACTATTTTCTACATCAGACTGGTTAACAAAAGTTGCTGTTCCATTATTAACCCAGTATGGAGGAAATCCATCTAATTCCGTAGTCGATAACAGACAAAAAACTACAGTAATTTATAAGATACAGGTCAACTAATACAGCTAAAAATTTTGCTGATGCAGTTGGCTACCTACTCTTAAACTGTAATTTATTGGTATCTTAATTACTTACGGTCGGTGGGAAGTAAATTAACTGAATATATGTGTTACTGAACGATGGTTAACTCTGGAGAGGTTTCTTTGTGTCACACAGACACAGGATTCTGGTATCACCAATTGTATGTCGCAAAGTAGCATGGCATGTAATCAGTCGCTGGAGAAATGCAATATAATATTTAACGCTTTCCCTCAATTATACGTTGCTTTGGTTAAGGGAAATCCTAGTGTTTATTCGTACACTACTTCTCAGTGAAACCATATTCGTATCTTTTTGTAGCGAAGATCTGAAAACAATCACCCAGTAGCGCTCAGTACGGAAACGAACAATATGGTATCCTGAGCGTGCTAAATGTGACTTTAAAATACGCCCTGGATCCAGTCTGTGTGCCTGACTGTCCAAATCTCTGAACATAGCGTCCACTGCAGTCTTTATGAGTACCTGTTAGCTGAGCGTTTCCATCCACTTAAATGTAACCTCAAAAGGCCATTTCGTATTAACTCTAGTGCCTTTAGACTCCGTAACCCGACGCAGCGGCCTGGACGACCCCACTGTTGGTCGGTTGGTTGATTTGGTGGAGGGGGACCAAACAGCGACGTCATCGGTCCCATCGGATTACGGAAGGATGGGTAAGGAAGTCGGCCGTGCCCTTTCTAAGGAACCATCCCGGCATTTGCCTGAAGCGATTTAGGGAATTCACGGAAACTTAAATCAGGATGGCCGGACGCGGGTTTGAACCGTCATCCTCTCGAATGCGAGTCCTGTGTGCTGACCACTGCGCCACCTCGCTCGGTCGTATCCACGCTTCGTCTGTAATGACCTCACTGTCAACGGAACATCTGGACTATGCCTTTCCTTTCTTCATTCGAATACAGAGTTGACTGGGACGAATTTAAAGAAATATTAAACTGTTCTAGCCCGTTACAAACATAGGTCAAGACGTAACACATAATCTGCTCTATTTGGATAACGGCAAATATTGGAGATGTAAAATTTTGTAATTATAACTATTCGTAAATGTTATTGTACCCAGATAATGACGTTACTTGCAGATACAGGAAAAAAGAAGAAATTGCAATTATCAAATCGCCAAAGAGTAAAGGCCCCCATGGTTATGATTACATACTGAGACGCAATATGAAGATCAGTTCGCGGCATATTACTTCTGTAATGAGTCACCTCTGCAATATGTCTTTCCTTTACGGCTACTTTCCTGACTGAAATACTTATTTGTGAAACAATCATATAAGAAATGAGAAGAAGATAATGTAGACACTTACTACCCAATTTCCTTACTACAGTTGTTTTCGGAGGTTTTTGAGGAAGCAGTGTATAACACAGTAGTGAAGCATACCAGTACGCAGTTTGGCCACAGAAAAAAAGTATCCTCACAAAATGGAATTTATTCTTTTCTGTTTGGAGACTAGCAGGGTGCGTTGTGAATGAGAGCTATTTTTTGTATTTAGCCCTTAACTTACTAAGTGACGTTTCTCTAACGTACACTACGAGGTGGGGTGTCTTGGACCCTTATGTTTAATCTGAGATTAAGGCGCAATTTAATTTGAAACTTTAGTTGAAGTTAAATGACAGTTAGTTTTAGAATCACTTAAGTGTTGTTTGAACGCTCCTTGTTGATCTTATTGCCATAAATTGAGACTGCAGGAATTTACTTTTTATCACAAAAAAATCACTTTTTTTGTTAGGAAATCAGTACTCATAAACGAACTGTTGTTAGATAGAGAACTGAGAACTAAATTTTAGATTCTGAAAAATTATAGCATCTCTTAACAAGTAAATTTTTACATAAACTAAATTCTAGGATTTAAACTTCCACATAAAAACTGCCCTTTATATGTACAAAACGAAAATCTGAGAAAGTGACATTCAGTTCTAGTATTCATAATTGACTTTAATTAACACTTTAAGGATTCTATTGAAGAAACAGAGGACTACATCATTATTGCCCTGAAGTTCTTCCCTTGAATGATGCTCTAGTAGCAGAACTGTGATCACTGGCTATTGTAAATCCGGCTCTTTCTTTATCTATATCACTGACATCTTCCTCCATCCAGTGAGAAACGATTTCATCAAACTTACGATCGTTAAAACTGACAGGATCCTGCGAGCACATCTTGTACTATACTGAAGAAAAAAGAAACATAGTTCACGAGGCGCTTTCTGGTACACCACAACATGCATCCATAATACGTGTAAACAACAAACAAAGAATACAGTAATGCAGCTGACAACAAAACATTGTAGAGTTGGCGATTTAAGGAACGTAGGGAGAGTACAGAAGCATTCTGGCAGAACTGAATTAAGGGTTAACCGAAGCTTTTGATAATATGGATCACTTGATACTTTTACATAAGCTGGAACACTATGGGGTCAGATTAAAACCTCAATAGTAGTTCACTCCATATATGAAATGTAGGAAGCAGAAGGTTATCCTCCAATGTCCACAAACTGGAGTCATATAAAGTGTGAGGCGTCGTAGGGTTCTGTCCAGTGTCTGTTGCTTTTCTTGGTAATTGAAAATGATCTACCACTGAACATGATAGATGGTTTAAAAATGCTTCTCGCTGCATATGAGAAAAGTGTTACTCTAAATGCCGTGGAATCGTGGAATGTCATGTAAACGATTAGCTACTAGGGGAGCAGATAATATCAACATGTGGCTTTCTGAGAACACATTACGACTTAACAAAAACAAAGCGCAGTACATACATTTTCAGACACAGAACTCTTGCAAATGCTAAATTTGTGTAGAAAACGAATACTGTTTTCGAAATTATGAGAATCGTCTCCTCTGTGTCTGACACTGACGCGCAAAGGCTTATTTGCTTTGCTTACTTTCCCCTCTTCTATCTCGTATGGTGTTACATATTGTTTCAACTCTGTGCACTCACGAAGGATATTTTTATCGCAGACAACAATGGTCTGACGGATCTACCGTGAACTTCATTACGCCGTTGTACAAGTGCTTTGGGATTCTAATCATGCCATATCTGTATATACTAGGGTTGGAACTTAAATAGTGGCAAATATTTATTCACAACCGATACAAAAGGGTTTCAATTTTGCACCTGTTACTGTCCTTCAAAGTAGTCACCATCGTTGTGTAGAACCCGTCGCCAGCAATGTGGAAGGCGTAGTATACCTTTGGCAGAGCCTGTTCTGTTGATGGTGCAAATGGAGCGGTCTACTGCCTGTCGAATCTCTAGAATAGTTCTGAAGCGAATGCCACGAAGTGGTTCCTTCATCTTTGGAATCAAATCAAAGTCACAAGGACTTAAGTCTGGGGAGTATGGTGGATGGTACAGTACTTCCCAGGCCCATCAACCGAACAGAGCAGCCACAGCTTACGCTGTATGCGCATTGTCGTGCAAAATGATGGGTGGGTTGCGCAGAAAGTGTCGCTGTTTCTGTCGCAAAACTAGTCGCAGGTGATGCTGCAAAAACGAACAGTAATACTGTGCATTGACGGTCTGCCGTGGAGGAACATAATGCGTTAGGATAACACCATCACAGTCGTACACGAGAATCAACGTTAACTTTCACCATACTGGGGCTCTGACACGCTTTCGACTTTCACGGCGACCCAAAATGACACCATTCGTTGGACAGGCGTTTCAGTTTTGGCTTCGCGGCATTCGCTTCAGAACTGTTCCAGAGATTCGACAGGCAGTAGACCGCTCCATTCTCACCGTCAATAGAATAGGCTCTGCTAACGATATACTACACCTTCCACATTGCTGGCAACGGGTTCTAACAATGCTGGTGACTACTTTGAAGGACAGTAACATGTGCAAACATGTAACTCTTTTGTGTCGGTTGTGAATAAATATTTGCCACTATTTAAGTTCCAACCCTCGTACATTTCATTAATTACTGAGAACATTGACTCATTCAGAAGAAACTGCAACATTCGTTCAGTGAACAGTAAACGCAAAAACGATATACACTTGTGTAATACTTGTTTAAGCATTGTACGGAAAGTCGTGCAAGTTTAATTTTCAAAATGTTCAAATGTGTGTGAAATCTTACGGGACTTCACTGCTAAGGTCATCAGTCCCTAAGCTTACACACTACTTAACCTAAATTATCCTAAGGACAAACACACACACCCATGCCCGATGGAGGACACGAACCAGCTTTAATTGTCAATAGGCATCCAACAGAACAGAAAAAATAAGCTGAGTGGTAAATCGCAAATCTTCAAGTTAAGTTGAGTGGTTCCCGTGTGTCACACTTCATCAATCCTGTGCAGGAGTTTCTGTAGGTAGAAGAGAACTTTTCTCTGAAAGGCGTTATTTATTGGAAGACCCTCACAGTGTTTTCGTGTTTTATTATTTCTACAATGTTTTTGGACATAAAATTTTGTAATCGGTGTTCTGTAAGCTACGTACTGACTCGGTTCATGACCAAGTAGCTTTCGTTCGCATGGTCCCACGAAAGCTGATAGTTAAATAAATAAAATAAGTACTTTGCCTATTAACCTACAGCTAATTTTTGTTTCTTTTTGTTTCAGGTAAGCCGCCGTGTGTGATCAACATGACACCTTGCAACGCTAACGAGTAGTCTCCAATTCCTCTACAAATTTGGGTCGTTGCCCAGCAACATTCATTCACAGTAAGTTGTCGCTGATCTGTGGGGACACCAGAATGAACTGAAGTGGATCCGACATGGTGGTCGCAGCAGACAGGATCACCCACGTACTGGCCATCACAACAGATCAAAGCGCATCATTGATGAAACCATTCAAAATTACAGGAGCATCGGCACAAACATATAATGGCGCAGATAAACAACACAACAAAAGAAGGGAGAAAATGGTGCTTGTTAGATTCTGTAGCCTTTGACAAGGAGTTGCAAAACTGTAAGAACACGCGTGACAATCATCTGCAAAGTTTCTATGGTCATTGTTGACAAGCGTTTCATGCAGTCATCACATGTGGCGAAACCTAATTTTTTCATTTAAGTCTTGAGGGCGTACAGCAGACGGTGATCTGCAGGCTCCGAGTCGAAAGAAATAGTAACCTGCAGGCCACGAAATATATCTGAGACTACAATCTCTTTGCATCATAGGGGGCTATTTTCATAGATTTTCTCGAATAAGGAAAAGTGACTTTGTTCGTCTTTGGAAATTGCATAATAATAATGCGAGACAACACGTTGCGCACACAGTGGTTCAAAATAGACAATTGTTATGGATAGTGATACCACAAACATCTTACAGTCTTTATGTAGCATCATAGAAGTTTTGTCTGTTTGGGTAACTGAAGACTCGGCGTGAGTTTTGGAAAAGTGACGTAATGACAACTCTGACATAAGAGGAGACTTCAAAAAAGTAAGTTACACAGTATTACAGCAGGCCAAGTAACTTTCATTGAATTCTGCATTACACTTAAAAATGACGAAGATACATGACACTATTTTTCGACATAATAATCAAATCTCTATAAACAGTGGTCTGAACTTCCTTCCAATGGTTTAGTTCTTCGACAGAGATCAGCCTATTGATCACGGAGCCTTTCGAGAATGCTGTGTGAACGTTCTCATAATTGAACAATGTCTCCTCCCCCCCTGCCCCTCCGAGATTTTCATCCTCGATTGCTCGCACATTGTCCTGTGTTGTCTACGTTAGTGGTCATCCTTCCTGGTATCAGTATCAATGACATCTGTGCGTCCTCGGTCAAATTGTTGTGTTGGCGCCACTTCACTACGACTGGATGCGACATTACATTTAGTCCATCCAGCCCAGAATATCACAGTGAATCTGTGCGCAGTTTAGACGTTCTGCCCACGAGAATCGTACTGCCCCGCGTATTTCAACTTTGGAATAAGTTTTCAGTTTCCGCAGCATTTCACTCCCTCACTGCGACGCACCTGTTATCCGCACCTCAGCAGAACTACATCTGCAGGAAATGTGGAAGAAGTACGCTCTTCTGACAATGCGCCACTCTCATCTTAGTATTCTCTGGGATGTGTGTGTTACTTTATGAAGTCCTTACGTATATAAAGTAATGCACACACTATTGCAGTTCGGCAATGATAGTCACTAGCGAAAAAAGGTCTGGTAAATATAAGAGTTACTTTTGTGGTCTCTCTTACCTCTGTCACTCAGTATCTGACATTTATTGAATGACACCGATCGAAGTGGCACTCTTGTAACTATGTAACTAGTGTTCGGGAGGATGGCGCTACGAATTCCCATTTATCCGCCAAGGTTTGTGTTTCTCATGATGTCCCTGTATAACTTGTGGCAAGTACTAGGATGGTTCCTTCGAAAGGGCACGGCCAATTTTCTTCGCCATCCTTCTACAATCCGAGCTTCTCCCCGTCTTCAGTCGCCTTCATCGTCAATGGATCACTAGATTATAATCTTCATTTTATTTAATTTCATACTGATACCCAAAACCATTATGTCCAATACTCTATTTGTAACCAGTTTCGATAAAATGGTGTTACCATCAGGATAAAATATTCCAAAATTTTAGTAGTAGTGTGCAATAAGCATGACGGCCAAGTTGAATATATTCATATCTTACCAAACATAATGAAACGTTCTGCTCAACAAACATCAATACGCCGAAACATTGACTTCAACCTCATTACACTCAACATTATATACAGATACACTGTGTATCACTATTGTATTACGACGCTGACTGTGATGTATTCAGCCCTGTGGTAGTCAATGTCGTGATATAGTAAGTCGTGAAAACATCGATGTGCATACATATGCATATATATCGATATGACAGTCAATAGTAACAGTACAGAAGGCATATATGTTTTTAAATTGAGTAAAACATTGGTGAGCTGCATGTTTGAACTATTTCATTCACGATACGAAATAGCAATGCCTGCGTTAATAAGAAATACGATGCAAGATTTTGAACATGGCTGTTACAGAACAGCAGGAGTAAAGGACAGGCAACCAGTTGCAAAAAATGGTGCTTTTCAAATAACTTTGTCCACTTGACCACGGTTTCGACGGATCTAAACCAGTCTTCTTCAGAAGGACAGACAAACTTCACATTAGCAGTTCACTCAGTGTAAGGTGTCTCCACATAACATTTTATCAACGGGCTGTACGCCCATGTGTAAAAATTAAGGCCCCTTGAATCACATCAGTAAAAACAATCACTCAGAATAACAGACTACGTTAATAGCTACGTGCCGACATGCCTGTCCGAAGGAACATTGCATCGTACTTTTTAATAATACGGGAACTGCTATTTCGTATTTATTCGTCAATACTAAACCCACGACTTTCAATAAATAGGTCCTTCATGGACAGGAATATACGTAACGTACGAGTGCTCGTTGTGGCACATGGACGACGACGTATGGAAGTTTGGGTCTGATCGTTACTCGTGCAACAGATATATATATTATCATTACAATAAATTTGTGTTAGTCGCTGTCACGTTTCTTCGTACTTACGACCCCGGAGGCTGAAAGTGATCGAAATCGTGTAATCTTCATCACACTCAAAACTATATTGCATCGAAATAACCTCTAAGGAAATATCTGAACTTTCTTTGCAATTAATGCTTACGAGGTGCTGTCAGACTTCACTTGTCTTGGTAATACTCACATGAATATTTCTAGAAGTAAGAAAATGCATAAAATTTCGGTTTTATTGCACCACTGTATTAAAACAAAGATTAATGTGTTTTTACATCTTCGTTAATATCTATAAAGAGAAGAATACATTTTTTAAGTAAAGAAAAGAACTCAAGATCCGTAAATTGTATTAGATTAAACTTTAGTCTTACTGACATGTGGAATTCTTTGATATTGTATCATTATCGATTCATTTTTTCTTGCTGATACACCTAATTCTTTCTACCTGTCCATCAGAAGCAGTAGACCAAAAAAGAGTAGTCAAGGCACACTTGATGTTACGATATATATATATATATATATATATATATATATATATATATATATATATATATATATATATATATATATTAGAAGAAATCATCTGAATTTAATTTCTCTAAGTAGTAGATTCTCTGCGTAGAATTTGAAATTTCCGCTTACAAACCACAATTTACTCTGCCTACGGTGCTGCTCCGCGTTGGTGCTATTCATGCCTTCGACTGCTTCATGATGTTACTCGCAGAACGTGCTTCCACAATTGACAAAACATTCTCCCGACGTTTCGCTCAAAAGTGTTGTTACATGCAAGTGAACAGAAAAGGAAAATTTTGTTTATACCGTCTCCCGTCCCTTAGTCTTATTTAACTTGTTTCCATTTTTGTATCTTACTTATAACATTTCATGGCATCCATTCGCAAATCGTTCCCATTGGGGTCGAAACGCACTGGTGAAAAGAAAGAAAAAATTACGTTCCGTCTGCTTATAAACTTGTTATAAAATGTCACAATGAAGTAAGCGCTGCTAGTTTCTATTGATCGTAACTGAAGCTGTCGTTGGGTCAAGATGGAAACACATAGGTGTCGTCCGTTGCAGAGCCTCATCTTCAACAGTGTGCGCTGAACTCTGTGTTGCACCAGAATTGTGCTATATGAATAGCCCGTTCCCTTTCGCTGCGCCATGACAATCTGCCCTTTGTCAAAGTCGCTGATATCAGTAAATTGCCCATTTGTGGCTCGTATCGATGTTACTGTGGCCGACCAATAGTCTCCGCACCGCTAGTATACAGGGGATAGCCAAAATAATGTGAACACCTGTACTTACTTGGGAATGGTTTATTAATAAGGGTTGGACCCCCATTTTCCCGTAATACAGCTGCGATTCTTCTTGGAATACTGTCATATAATGATTGTATAGTTTCCAGTGGTCACTCTTCGATCAGACCCCTTCTAATTCTGTAGTGACGAGGGAGGCGGAAATCTGCTCCGGAGTCTGCCGTCCAATGCCACCCACAAGGGTTCGATAATGTTCAAGTCCTGGGACTGTGCTCGCTAGGGAAGACACTGAAATTTAGTGCATGCTCCTCATACAACGATTGTAGTCTACTGGCTGTGTGAATGGGCGTATTGTCGATCTGAAACATGGTATCATTTTTGGGGAGCAATATTTGAATAATGGGGTGCACCTAATTACCTTGGCTGTAGCACGGCCTTTGAGGGTAATGATGGGACCAGCAGAATGCCATGAAATGGCTGCATACACCATCACACTTCCACTTCCATGCTTAACCGTTGGAATCAAGCAATCAGGGTTGTGGACTTCTTTTCGCGTTCTTTAGACGTAAACCTAGCCCGATGTTGGAAGTAACGAAAACATTGATCCGTCGTCCAGATGACGTGTTTCCACTGATCAGCCGTCCAGGATTTATGCTCCTGACACCATGTATTACGCTTCTTTGCGTTGGTTGTCGTCACTAATGGTTTCGGTATAGCAGATTATCCATATGAAGTTCTCGGCGGACAGTGTCGATAGATACGCGTCTCGAAGATGGCTATTGAGCTCTGCAGTCACTTTAACCGCCGTAGTTTTAAGTTATTTTGACACAATTAGTGTTAGCGTACGACGATCTCTGTCATTTAGTTTTGACTTGCGCTCACTATTACGTTTACACGATTGACGTCTTTCCATGTCTTGTATAGTCTGTCATGACTGTTGAAACAGTTGCTGTTGAAACATTCAATAAGTTGACTGTCTTGGTTACTGATACTCCAGCTAATCGGTGTCCCACAATCTGACCTCTTTGGAACTCTGTTAGGTCTTTCATTGCATGTCGACTTCGGCTTCTGAATGCAAATACACTCCTGGAAATGGAAAAAAGAACACATTGACACCGGTGTGTCAGACCCACCATACTTGCTCCGGACACTGCGAGAGGGCTGTACAAGCAATGATCACACGCACGGCACAGCGGACACACCAGGAACCGTGGTGTTGGCCGTCGAATGGCGCAGCATTTGTGCACCGCCGCCGTCAGTGTCAGCCAGTTTGCCGTGGCATACGGAGCTCCATCGCAGTCTTTAACACTGGTAGCATGCCGCGACAGCGTGGACGTGAACCGTATGTGCAGTTGACGGACTTTGAGCGAGGGCGTATAGTGGGCATGCGGGAGGCCGGGTGGACGTACCGCCGAATTGCTCAACACGTGGGGCGTGAGGTCTCCACAGTACATCGATGTTGTCGCCAGTGGTCGGCGGAAGGTGCACGTGCCCGTCGACCTGGGACCGGACCGCAGCGACGCACGGATGCACGCCAAGACCGTAGGATCCTACGCAGTGCCGTAGGGGACCGCACCGCCACTTCCCAGCAAATTAGGGACACTGTTGCTCCTGGGGTATCGGCGAGGACCATTCGCAACCGTCTCCATGAAGCTGGGCTACAGTCCCGCACACCGTTAGGCCGTCTTCCGCTCACGCCCCAACATCGTGCAGCCCGCCTCCAGTGGTATCGCGACAGGCGTGAATGGAGGGACGAATGGAGACGTGTCGTCTTCAGCGATGAGAGTCGCTTCTGCCTTGGTGCCAATGATGGTCGTATGCGTGTTTGGCGCCGTGCAGGTGAGCGCCACAATCAGGACTGCATACGACCGAGGCACACAGGGCCAACACCCGGCATCATGGTGTGGGGAGCGATCTCCTACACTGGCCGTATACCACTGGTGATCGTCGAGGGGACACTGAATAGTGCACGGTACATCCAAACCGTCATCGAACCCATCGTTCTACCATTCCTAGACCGGCAAGGGAACTTGCTGTTCCAACAGGACAATGCACGTCCGCATGTATCCCGTGCCACCCAACGTGCTCTAGAAGGTGTAAGTCAACTACCCTGGCCAGCAAGATCTCCGGATCTGTCCCCCATTGAGCATGTTTGGGACTGGATGAAGCGTCGTCTCACGCGGTCTGCACGTCCAGCACGAACGCTGGTCCAACTGAGGCGCCAGGTGGAAATGTCATGGCAAGCCGTTCCACAGGACTACATCCAGCATCTCTACGATCGTCTCCATGGGAGAATAGCAGCCTGCATTGCTGCGAAAGGTGGATACACACTGTACTAGTGCCGACATTGTGCATGCTCTGTTGCCTGTGTCTATGTGCCTGTGGTTCTGTCAGTGTGATCATGTGATGTATCTGACCCCAGGAATGTGTCAATAAAGTTTCCCCTTCCTGGGACAATGAATTCACGGTGTTCTTATTTCAATTTCCAGGAGTGTATGAAGTGTGCACTACTCGTAAACAACCTGCACTGATGCCTAGTTAGTACTGAACACGCACAGTCCAGCGCGACGCGTGCCTTATCTGCGTTATTGACCGTCAAACACAACCATTCATTACTACAAATGTTCACATTACTTTGCCTATCCCCTGTGCCTCCCTTACTGCATCACATACCCACAACGTCACCAGGCGGCAACAACCTATCGATGGGGCAGTGGTCATAGTGCTTTGGCTCAGCAGAGTATAAATGATGCATTGGATGACGTCGAAAGCTCTATAATGGGTCCCACGAGATATACGGGCCCAACAACGAACTTGTGACGTCACACTACTCGCCTCGTCTGCCATACATTGCGAACGCTCGGCTCCGTGCAGGGCGCACGGAAAATCAATATGTAATTGTAATGGCATCCACTGAAGGTCTCGACTTTCTTGTGTACTGTCCAGAGCTTTCATGCATTTAAATTCGTTCGAAATAGTTATTCGCTCGCCGCCGGAGGCGGCTGCTGGCTCACCTAAGTCCTGCAGTGTCACGTGCTGTGACGTCCGCACGCGACCTGTCTTTATCGTTGGCTTCGCTCCACGAAGACGCTGTTGTTTATAGAGAAGTCGCTATGCTAGAAAACTGTATAGAGGATCGACATTTGGTGCAGGAACTTGGAGCACACGGATGTAGCACAACTTGCTTTCCAACTTGTTGATCCCACAAAAAAGGTTCTGTAAAGTGTTAACTCTTAAGGCACCAGATGCACCTGCACGAATTATCAACTGAAAGTTAGAAAGTAACTGTTCAAAGGGTCTCTGATTGAGTGTTTGGATTTCTGAGTTGCCTACGCTTTAGTCTAGAAGCCAACCAAATGCAATTCTTGCATCAATCCTAAAATCTCATTACAAAGTTCAGATAAATGAAGGCAGGAACTTCCAGCGAAAAGTAATGTTCACTGTTGTTTTTAAGATTCAACAAAACTGAGTTTATTCGGTTCCCTGTAACTATTATCACCGGTTAATAATTATTTATCATTGAATTAATGAATGTCTGAGAGAAGGCTTAAACCAAAGTGGACCTTTGTCTCACGTTATGTATCGTGTAAATGTCCGGAAAAAATCTCGGAAAATGCATCGAAGTTCGTTTCGTACAAGTTTAATGTTTAAGCTCCACAACTGCGCCGGCCGCGGTGGCCGTGCGGTTCTAGGCGCTCCAGTCCGGAGCCGCGCTGCTGCTACGGTCGCAGGTTCGAATCCTGCCTCGGGCATGGATGTGTGTGATGTGCTTAGGTTAGTTAGGTTTAAGTAGTTCTAAGTTCTAGGGGACTGATGACCACAGCAGTTGAGTCCCATAGTGCTCAGAGCCATTTGAACCATTTTTTCCACAACTGCGAACTAGTGAAATTCCGAGTGCAGGTCACTTACAAATAACAGTGGTAGAGTATTAAAAATCATTCCACCTACTGCGAAATTTTCAACGTCCACAAGCTGAAAATATTTAAGTGTGTCCGCTAACGAAACACGCAAATATTACACTCCCGCGATTCAACTCTTGGAAAAATTTCGTTACACTAAACACACGACCTACTGCCATTCATATGTACTTCCTCTCCCAAATCCGAAAGCGACTGCTACACGAATCCGAAGAAGGTGCACCATTCAAGGTGGCTGGCTCTTCTTTAAGCCCTCCCTGTCACATGAGTCAAGTGAACACACTTCCAGATTCCGCGACATACCTAAGAACTACAAATTTAATGTTATACAAATGTGTTATAAATCAATTCACATGCAAATTTCCCAGTTTTCCTTTGCTGTTCTTCTTTTTTCTCTAAGTTAAATAGTTTGTCAAAGCAAACAGTAGTTTCAAGCTCCTGTGTTTCTAATGTATACAGTTAAAACTAAGTACATCCATTATTTCTTATCTATATTTATTTTATAATTTAGGTAAAAGTTCATATTTTTAGGCACTGGAAGCACGTCACGGCCACAAAAATAGGTAATGTTTATAATAATCTACTATATCCTCTGGTAGTGCTCAATGAGAGCTGTCCGCAGGTGCTTCATTTGTGAGAATCGCTTAAGACGCTGTCAGGCCATAAATTCTCAAAGTTCATTTCGGGCACAAAACATTTAACATTTAATAACTGAAGAACTACTGTTGTGGTCGTCGACGCGTTTTCACCCACAGGCTCGTCTTAATTTTGCCTTGATAACTATGTTACTGGCTTCTCAATAACCAGTCGGGTTCGCTTTTTATTGTATTTGGTCTTATTTTATATTATGCTCTCCCCTGAGTTTGGGCAAGGCGGTTACCCTCTTCACGTTCCTAGCCAGTTCAAAAATGGTTCAAATGGCTCTGAGCACTATGGGACTTAACACCTGTGGTCATCAGTCCCCTGGAACTTAGAACTACTTAAACCTAACTAATCTAAGGACATCACACACATCCATGCCCGAGGCAGGATTCGAACCTGCGACCGTAGCAGTCGCGCGGTTCCGGACTGAGCGCCTTAACCGCGAGACCACCGCGGCCGGCTCCTCGCCAGTGGCCGGACGCGCGGATTTTTTCTGTCATTCGGCCAGAGCATGCGTCTACCTGCTAGCCGCTGTTCTGCCGTCCTGTCAATTCTTATACTCAGTGTCCAAAAATCATTGAGGCTGAAAGGATGCCGCATTTATTGATGACACCGCGAGGTTCGCAAATGTAGCGTGTTTCACATATATTTTTTGAAAAGAACCGTTATTGTGTGATTGCGAAATAAATACTGGAAGCAGTCGCAATCCATTAAGTAACTGAGTGTATCGCTAAAGAGCGATTTACAGGGCTGAATGCTGTTTGAGAACATCTGAGCACATTGAGGGATAATGTCTGATTCAAGTAGTGTTTAGGACGACGAGGTCGGCGCTTTAGCACTGAAACCGAAGCGAGTTAGCGCGTTTGCTCGCCTCCGAAAGCAATAGTGACCTCCCTTGGCCCGGTTTTCTGGTCTGGTCATCTTCTCTGAACGTCCTGTCGTAGTTGAAAGGTATCTGAACTTCACTTTTACGAAGTAGTTGCAGGCTTATTCTGTAATGTCGGCGTACGAAATAAGTACTCTTGCATTCTATGTACGTCTTCTTATTTCACAGTGCGTAATAACGGCACCTCGCTCCCTGTGATGTCGTTTTGAAGCATTGGCGCCAGGCAGTTCAGTGCTCCAGATTAGGTCGTGGCGCAATAGTGCCCTTCGCCACACGCAATAAGCTGGCTTACAGAGAGCTGCGAAACAGTCTGGAAAGCTTTTAAGGGAGTTGCAGGGTAAGTTGTGCTGAGAATGACTGTTAAGAAAAAAATTCGATACGTTGTGCCGTTTCCGAGTTAACTGTCATTGAAGTTAGCCAGTCAGGCCGCTGCGAGCAAATTCAAGCGGCCCGGCGGGGACGGTGTCGTTAACGTTTTTCTCGTTTGGTTTCCTGAAACCAAACAAGAGAGCGATACAAAAATCTGGCATGCGACGATAATAAGAATGGAACTCGAGCCCAAAGCTGACTCTCTCTTTGTCTATCGTCAAATAGTCAAGGGAAGCGGAAAACCGTACAGGAGACTGTCGGCTGGAATCTACTCTTGACTGCTCTTTGAAGACTGAGTTCCCCAGTGTGCACTCTTTTTTTGGGGGCAGCTACAGGAAAAATACTCCAAACTGTGAGAAGATTATTGAAGGAGAAGTAGCAGTTTGGATTTCTAAAGTTGATATGAACGGTCCGAAGGGCAGTAATAAACCACATATACTTCCAATACTAACGTCCATTGACTTCTAAGGCAAAGGATGAAATAGTCACTGGGAAGGTCACTGACCAACGTGAGCGGTAGATAAGATCTCTTTCGTAATTGAATTTGAAACATCATGGCGGATTAAAAGTGTGCGCAGGAGCGGGATTCGAACACAGATGGTTGCTTTGAAAGGGCACGTTCGACTTCCTTCCTCATCCTTCCCTAATTCGATGGGACCGATGACCTCGCTGTTTAATCCTCTCCGCCAAGTCAACCAACCAATCTAACACAGGATCTTTGCCTTTCGCAAGCAAGTGCCCTATCAACTGAGCAACCCAAGCCCCGCCTCTGAGCTTTACTTCCACTAGTACCTTGCGTGCTTCCTTCCAAACTTCACAGAAGTTCTCCTAAGTAACTTGAGTGACCAGCACTCCTGGAAGAGAGAAATAGTAGTCCAGCAATTTTTGCAAGAGAACTGCATGCAGCTCAGTCAGCCCGAGAAAGGCAAAGGTCCTGCTTTCGAGTTCCGAACCGGTACACAGTTTCGTATCAACGCACACTCCTCTGGAGAGTGAAAAATTCATTCTACATTAATTATGTTTTTCTTAAACTGTAACAGCATAACATATGCAACGTCCTGGAAGAAATCTACTGATGAATAAAACTACTACTATTACTACTACTACTATTACCTGAAGACGATCAGATAATGGTGGGAGATTTGAGCCTAACTAACCTGCTTTGAACCAGCAACAATTAACAGAATGTTTGTGAAAATTAAGGACAGCCTATGTTCATATAGACAGCAAAATTTCGTTGACGTCCAAACTGGAATACAAATGGATTTAGATTCAGATTTAACCATGTGACTGCTGATCTGCATTAAATGGAAGTGAGCCAGCAGCTGCAAAAAGCGATGTAAATATACCATCTACAGACGTCAGGAGTGAACAAACAGTTTAGAAATTCGACAGCCTAGAATACAAAACAGAAGTGCTTGGGGCGAAACGTATGAGATTGTAGTGCAGCTGCAGCGATACTGTAAATGACGCGCGAAGCAAAATCACGAGTTTATTGGTGGTGTCGGTGGTAGTACAATTTTTCAGCATCCATCAGACAATAATTGACTTCAGCAGCTATCGTGAGCACAAAAGCTCTATCGAAACAGACGAACCTGCGACAGTGGTTTTGCTGAAGAGTCGCTGGCTTACGTTGTGGTGCACTTCAAAACGGCGAGGTGGAGCTCAGGGCTCACAGAGGGCAACGTCCACGGGGGAGATGAGATCTCCGTGGGAACGTCGGCGGGGACAGAAGCTGCGAAGTTGCTCAAGGAGTGTGCGGGAATGCCTGCAGAGGCGAGAGGCTGCCGACAGAACTGCGAAAGTGGTCTTCCTGCCCTCGACTGCAGTCACAGAACTACTGATAAGGAATGGAGGGGGGGGGGGAGGAGAAATGGAGTGGAAACGTGGAAACTGCCAGGGATAAATATATTTACAAGCAATATCGCAGAAGAATTTATTGATAATTTATTAACACACAGTTACCAATTTTTTAAATAAAAAGTTCATTAAATAACCTTTTTAAAATTACTGAAGAATATTGAAAAAGGGGAGAAAAGAGTTCGCAGAAGGCGATTACGAACCACAAGGAAGTGCAGTTTATGTACAGCCATTATTTGGCAACACTACGTATTGCATTTAAAGAACGATACACCTATTAAAATTTTAGTTAAAGTGAATCCATAATAACAAAACAATTTAACAGATACGCTAACAGATTAAAAGAAAAAATTAGGGATTGATCAGCTGAAGGCTCTTAATTAAATGGAAGGCACTGTTATTCACTTACAATTGTGCAGTGAATACTATTTTAAAAGAAATATACACTGTCGGAAAAATAGTACACCTGCAAAGACGATTTTGTTCGATGACGGTGTATGCCATCTGGGGAATAATAGATGTACTGATAATGGTTTCAACGTCATCGGGAAACAGACAGCGTAGTGGTTCAAATGGCTCTGAGCACTATGGGACTTCTGAGGTGATCAGTCCCCTACAAGTTAGAACTACTTAAACCAAACTAACCTAAGGACATCACACACATCCATGCCCGAGGCAGGATTCTAACCCGCGACCGTAGCGAACGCGCGATTCCAGACTGTAGCGCCTAGAACCGCTCGGCCACTCCGGCCGGCAGACAGGGTAGTGGCTAGCTACCATAGCGCTGTCTGTGTCTACCCTTTAATAGGGAATGCTTACAGCCAGAAGGCTGGGTGTGGAGCAAACGGGTAAAGCAAGTAGGAAACCATGCAACGGGGACGCACTCGTGCTTCCTATGTCCAACTGAACGAGTTTGAAACGGGTCAACTGTGGCCCTTCGAGTGGCGGGATGGTCCTTTCGGAGAACTGTCGCACAATTTAGACGTGCTGTGTCAGTTGTGCAAAACTGCTGGTATCAGTGGTCACGTGAACATCCTCACACCTGTAGACGAGGTTCTGGACCTCCACGCAAAACAGACGCCCACCAGGGTCATTGTATTGCAAGGGCAGTAGTGGCAGGCAGGTCGTACAGCTACCACAGCACAGGCGAGAGGGCTTGTCAGGCCAGACGTGCGAAATGTGTGTTAGCAGTGGGGCCACGGGCTCGCACACCTCTAGCCCGTCTTCCACTCAAGCCACAGCAGCCACTTGAACGGTTAGACTGGTGCCGCCAGATGATCACATGGGAGATGGAATGGCGCGCCGTGGTCTTCAGCAATGAGAGCAGATTCTGCGTGCACGCAAGTGATGGTCGTTTTCACGTACGACGTGGACCTAATGAGCACCATCTCATACAGTGCGTCGGTTCAAGACACGATGGCCCCATTTGAGCGCCATCTCGTACAGTACGTTAGTTCAAGACACGCTAGCCCCATCCCAGGCCTTATGACCTACAATTCTAGTTCACCTTTGGTGCTTCTGGAGAGGAAGCTAACCAGCGGTCAGTACGTGTAGAATGTTGTTAGACGCATTCTTTTGCCGTTTTGTGACAGGAAGGTGATGTGTTGTTCCAACAGGACAATGCTCCCCAAAACACTGCTCGTGAAACTCAGCGCGCTCTACATGACGTCCAGCAACTTTCCTGGCCAGCACGTGCTCTGGACTGTCTCCAACCTAGCACGTGTGAGATATCATGGGACGAGAAGAGACTCGTACGACTTGTCATCCAACAACTCGCAGAACTACGTGAGCAGTTCGAGCATCGACTGTTTGCCAGCGCCTGCATTACCGCCCCTGGGAGCTACACCAGGTACTAAGATCGGTGTTTCAGCATGGTTCGATACATGGTATCCCAGAAGCGCTTGTGATATTGATCTATAAATGTAATCATTTCATGTACTCCATACGCACTGTTGCAATAATAAATCTTGAGTGAATTTGAAACCTCTAAAAGCGTGGACAGTATTTTTTTCCGAAGCGTACGTGCAGCACAATTTCGCTGAAATGCGAGATTACTCGAATTCGCAGAAGCCAAGTTACAGAGTTAAGAAACTATTTTATGAGTATATGGAATAAAAAACTACCAAAATTTGCGAAATGCGAGGTTTCAGTGAAATGACTGTTAAAAGCCTTACATAAACAAGTGCAATAGTAGAATTAATTTTATTATAATTGTAAGGACGTTCAAAATCCAGACGCCATAGATTGCTTGTGGTTACTGGTGACAATTCAAAATTCACAATGAAGTAACTGACTCCAAGCCAATACAATTTCACGAGCTAGTAACATGAAATTAACTGCGGTTGAATAGCTGACCAGCAAAACCCTGAAAACAACCATAATTACAGGCCATACAATAGTGTCCAGTAGTACAACAGATAAAACACTCAGTTAAACAAAGGAATTGAAAGGGAAAATCCGGGACAGCACATTATCCAGTAAGTACAGATAAGATAGCTGAACTGCAACTTATTTTTTCTAATTTTTTTTCTAAGCAGCTTATCCATTCGGTATTGAAGGTCAATAAACCATTATTCCTGTTACGGCAACTACAAATGTGTTACACGCCGTATATTACAAATCAACCTTGTTAAAATGTTCAAATGTGTGTTAATTTCCAAGGGATGAAACTTCTGCGGTCATCGGTCTCTAGACTTACACACTATTTAAACTAACTTAACCCGACTTCTGCTAAGAACAACACACACACCCATGCCCGAGGGAGGACTCGGACCTACGGCGGGAGGGGCCGCGCAGTCCGTGACAAGGCGTCTTAAACCGCGCGGCCACTCTGCGTAGCTCTACCTCGTTAACCACCTTCAACAACACGGGAGTACGAGGTTCACAAATTGCTCACCATGCAATCTTTCCCCAGCGACAGTGAGTCCACATTCGTTACAGAAGTTGACCAACATTAACACGTCCAGGCTGTCCTTTCTTTCAGAGAGGCAATTCCCTACATCCAGTGACGCTTGAAACTAAACACCAAAGAAAATGCAAACCCGCCGCTTGGCCTCAAATACAGTCATCAGCCATGGCGACTTCCTTTGTTGTGACCAGCAAGCCGCCACCAGGAAAACTGTCGATAGTAATCGCAGTCGGCATCTTCCTTCTCCTCCCCGGTGCAGTAGCTTAAATCGCGTTCCCCGGCCATACCGTCTCTCGGCCGGCCAGGTAAGACGTAGAATTCTCTGAGAAAAGATAGGCAAGGGTAATAACTATCGATCGGCGCACTCGCACGGATCACCTGTCCTTTCGTCTCCGTCACGTCGTGATAGTAAGAGGATCGCTGTCCAAGTGTCGTGCTGCTCGAACCTACTGCTGTTTATGCCTAACATGGGTCAGTCTATGCAGTGCTCTTCCCCAGTGACGTGTCGCTGAAGGCCTCAATATTCAAATTATAGAGGAGCGGGTCTGAGATACCCGTACAGGCCATCCTTCCACTTGTTAAGAGCGTCGCCGATAGCCTTCCCTCTTCTTTTTCAGTCCAAGTTTGTGCACCGTCTCTAATGACTTCGTTGTCACGACATGTTAAATCAGTACCTCACGTGTCTCTCGGGAATGATTATTTTAGACTTCCCATCTGAAAATAATTCTGGTAATAAAGACATCGGACAAAATATTAGTCACGTCCTTAAAAAAGCACACTGGTCGCTTTGGGGCAATGCAGGCTCTTTTAGAACATGTGCCAGGTGGTCACGTGACCCTTCACCGCTGACTCAAGCCATGGCAGTGGAATGGAGCGTGTCTGCCAGTCTGTTGTATGGAATCAACGCTGCAGATGTGACAGAAAGACAAAAATGATGTGACAGAAAGACAAAAATGAGGTATCGTGTTTGGACGGCCACATGAGCACACAGTGAACGAAGTTGCCCTATTTGTTGGAGTATGAAAACAGTATTTCCAAAGTGTCTACAATGAATATTATACCACTGGCAGTCATTTATCAGGGCTTAAGAATAGCGGTCGTGGAACCATCCGGACTGATTGCTAACTGAGACGAGAATGGCACCTTGTCAGTAAATGGAGATCGATCTCAACCAGTTTCAGACCGAACATTGCGGAGGGAACTGCATACGAGGGAGATTCGGAGTCAATCAGTTCGCAGAACACAATTTCTCACAGCTGCAGATAAAGCTGTACGTCTTCAACGGGCCAATCAAGACAAAAGAAGACTGTAGCTGACTGGGGAGAGTAGTGTGGCCCCAGTAGTCGCGACGTTTTCAAACGATGGCAGCCGTCGAGTGCACCGCAGGCCCAATGAGGCGTTTAGCCCGTAGTGTGCAGAGGGTGCAGTGCGTAGTTCTAACCAGTGATCCTGTGACGCTTTGGGGGGGGGGGGGGGGGTGTTCCTTTGTTCCTTGGGTGCCATGGCTTGGACTTTCTTATTCACGTTACCGCGATTGTAACTCAGGGTACTTACTTGAATATTTTCGGTCAACAAGTGTTGCCCTTTCCTCCACGTCTTCATTGTGTCTGTGCTGTAGATACAAGTATGCAGAGGATTTAGTAAAATAATCATTAATACCCGGCGTAAATAACACAACAGCAGTTGGCGCCAAAGGAATATGCGTAAGTTGGCACCAGTAGATCATGCACTGGCTCCAGGAAACCAAGAAATTCGTTTTTACGATACTCTAATTTTCTCAAGGTACAAGCATTATTGTGCTAGGATGTACAGAAACGGCACAGAAATTTAAAAGCACAATAACAGCTTCATCAAAAAAAAGGAGGAATCAAATTAGAGAAGTTGTGGGCCTTAGAGCTAACTAAAGCGAACAGTTCTAACTCGTCCGTGCTACAAGCTCCATAACATCCCTCGGTGCGACTCTGTGATGTTAGGAAGCGGTCTGACAACGTGACGACCCGACCGTCACTTGGATACATACAAACGATTCGGCGTGCTGAGCTTGTTTCATTTTGCATATACTACCAGAGTTTGTATAACATCTGGTGACGTATCCAGGATTAGGCAACAGAACATGCCGTAGACCGACGCCTAACAAAAATAGTACGCGACGCACTTTAGATACAAGAGCGAATTAGTCGTGCTAACGCCTCGTTAGCCGTTATGGATAGGGACAGAACGACGTGGAACGGAGGTGACGAGTCCGGGCTGCGCCTGCTTTGCCTGCGCGGGATGAGACGGGCAGGAGCGTGCTGTGTGGCTCCCGCAGAAGGCGACTGGCGAACGGCGGCCGGCGGTCAGCTCGGTGAGTGGCGTCGGCAGAGCGCAGCCGGGCGGAGTGCCCGCGGCCGCGTAACGGCTGCAACGGGACGCGCCTGGACCGCTGTGCGGCCGGCGCACCGCGTCTGTCACCTCCCGGCAAGGTGGCGGCCGCTGGCGCAAGGCCACTCTGCGCCGTCCCGCGGTTGACAAATTTCGTTAGTGGTAAATATAAGAGAACGCACGTTGCTGACGTGATACAGGTCCCCTGCCGATACACATTACACAGGACAGGCGGAAAGTACCGGGTGGTTGTAATTAAAGCGCAACTACTCACGGAGGTCCAGTGTCACCTGCAATTACCCTATGGCAGGCCCGTCGGGTTAACCGTGCGGTCTAACGCACGGCTTTCCGGATTTGGAAGGAGCGCCTGGTCCCCGGCACGAATCCGCCCAGCGGACTTGTGTCAAGTTCCGGTGAGCCGGCCACTTTGTGAATGGTTTTTAGGCGGATTTCCATTTGCCTCGGCTAATGCGGGCAGTTCCCCTTATTCCGCCTCAGCTACACTATGTCGGCGATTGCTGCCCAAACAACTTCTCCACGGGGGTGAGGTGGGGGGGGGGGGGGGTGGGGGAGGGGTGTCACCGGGGGCCGAACCGCACAATAACCCTGAAAGAGTGGTTCAGTGTGGGGTGGCGGATGGCTGTAGTGGACTGCGATAGTGGTCGTAAGGTTGTGGACCACTGCGGGTGCGGCGGGGGCGGGGCCTCTCCGTCGTTTCTAGGCCCCCGGTTAACATACAATACAATAAAATACCTTATGGCAGAGAAACTTCATAGATATGCTAACGCGGAATCAATTTACGCTGGAAAAAAATTACTTTCAATTCTGGTCACCAGGTACAAATCTGACGCTGTGAATGAAAGGAAGACCTATACAACTACGCTGAAGAGCCAAAGTAACTGGTATATCTATCTAATATCGTGTAGGGCCCCTTAGAGGATTCAGAAGCGCCGCGACACGATATTTGAAGCAGTTTTGGAGGGAATTGACACAATGAACCATGCAGGGCTGTCCATAAGTCCGTAAGAGTACAAGTGGGTGGAGACGTATTCTGAACAACACGTTACAAGGCATCAGAGACGTGCTCAATAATGTTTATGTCTGGGGAGTTTGGTGGCCAGCGGAAGCGTTTAAACACAGAACAGTGTTCCTGGAGCAACTGTGTAGCAATTCTACACGTGTGGGGAGTCGCATTGTCCTGCTGGAATTTCCTAAGTCCGTCGGAATGCACAATTGACACGAATGGGTGCAGGTGCTCAGACACGATGCTTACATACGTGTCACCTGTCAGAGTCGTATCTGCACTCACTCCACACCGTTACAGAGCCTCCATCAGCTTTAACAGTCCCCTACTGACATGTAGGGTCCATGGATTCACACCCGTGTACGTCCATCCGTTCGTTACAGTTTGAAACGAGACTCATTTCATCAGGCAACATGTTTCCTGTCATCGTCAGTGTTGACGGGCCCAGGCGAGGCGTAAAGCCTGGTGTCGTGCAGTCATCTTCGGAACACTAGTGCGGCTTCGGCTCCAAAAGGCCCTATCGATGATGAATGGTTCACACGCTGGTATTTGTTGATTGCACAGCATTGAAATCTGCAGAAATTTGTGGAAGGGTTGCACTTCTGTCACGTTCGACGATTCTCTTTAGTCGTCGTCGGTCCCGATCTTGCAAGATCTTTTTCCCGGTCGCAGCGATGTCGAGATTCGAAGTTTAACCGGATACCTGATACTCACGGTACGCTCGTGAAATGTTCGTACGGGAAAATCCTCATCTCTTCGCTACCTCTGAGATGCTGTGTCCCATCGCTCTTGCGCCGACTACAACACCGCGTTGAAATTCACTTAAATCTTGATAACCTGCTATTGTAGCAGCAGTAATCGATCTAAAAGCTACGCCAGACACTTGTTGTCTTATGTATGCGTTTCCGACCGCAGCACCGTATTCTGCCTGTTTAAATATCTCTGTATTTGAATACACATGCCTATACCAGTTTCTTTGGCTCTTCAGTGTATTTCCATACGTAATGTAGTAGGAACGGGACGTGTCCAGAAAACGTCAAACAAGTAAGAAAGACATAAAGCTGATTTTATTATTAACCGCCGCTTTCACAATTTGCTCAATACGGGCTCCGGTGACGTCAACGAGAGGCTGCTTCCATCGAATGACATGATCAACGTTTGCTCGCAGCCGTTCCGGTGGAATCCAAGCGACGGTTTACTGTATACGGAACCTGACCCTGGTAAACGCACTCCACATAGTCAAAAACCACAGGTGATCTTGCCGGCCATGCGTCTGGAAAACCTCTGGAAATATCACGTTCGTGAAAGGTTGCATTAAGAAGACCTGTCACTGGGTGAGCGATATGATCTATCTTGGACGAAAACGGTTGTTTCCACATAGTTGCGCTAATCCAAAGCAGCAATTACATGCGGTACAAGGAGGGCTCGATAACGTGCAAAGGTCACGGTGCACGTGACAAGCCCTCTGGGTCTATTCGCTTCATAGAAGAACGGGCCGAGAACAAAGGTGCTTGTGAAACCACGCCACACTGTCACATACAGCGAGTGCAGTTGGTTTTCGTTAACACACGTTATGGTGTGTCAGATCATAGCGCAGATGTCATACCGTCATACAAACGATGTGCAGCGCCAGATTTGCATTTGCTGGCCAAAATTGGAAGGAATTTTTTTCCAGTGTAAATCGGTTTGTCATTAGCACATTAGCTTCTCTACCAACTTTCGCGGCCATACAGTAATTACAGTCCACACTGGACCTCCGTGAGTAGCTTCACCTCATTTATAGCTACGTGGTAGTTAACGAGAGAAAGCGTAGCGGTGTCAACATGCAAAAGGGAAAGTGATGCACCCACGGCTCAGCAAGGTGGTCGTTGCACTGTGATAACAGGTCTCTAGGTAAGCTCTCACAGGCCGGCAGATGAAACACGGATGTGCTACCAAGGCCACACGCGTTTGAGATTTACTCTAATTGGGTCTGGAAATTTCCGGAAATTTGGTAAAAAGTAAGGCAAAGTTGAATCTTCATCACAAGACACCCTTCGAACAGGAAACTGATGGCTGTTGGTGAGCTTCAACCGAGGGTCCACAAATAAGAGCTGCAGTGTGGCAGCCGTCGCGGTACCCCAGCAGTCGGAATCGGAAGGCGTGGCGTACCTGGATGCTCAGAGTTTACCAGCGGAGCCTTGATGTCACAGTAAAGAGCGACGTGCAGTAGTAAGCAACCTGCTACGAAGGTCGTAACTTATTCCATTTCGGAGAACAACTGACTTAGTTAAGTATATAGTAATAGAAATATCGGACGTCTTCGTCTTTGTGTAAGATAATAGGAGAAGAAGAAGAAGACCAGACTGCGTCACTACTAGTGAGCTGATATATGAGTTCCTGCAAAGTGTTAGAACGGGTCTTGGCCTAGTAGTCGTCTCTGACAACGCAGAGTATTTAAGGAGACAAATGAGATATGTGTTTTGTGTACAAGTAAACAGAAAGAGTCACGGAATCGTGTTCGTATCTTGTCAGAGTAAGACTAATTGGAGCATTTTGCTATAGTGCGACTGTCTCTAGAAGGAACTAGGCGAGCGAGTCATAAAAGTAAATACACTGTAAGACACCTCTCCCAGTAAGGTATATTTGTGAAATAAATTGTTGAACTGTTTCAACAATACCTCGCTAGAATACGGAATATTTCGTAGTGTGATAACAAACCTCTGCATTCAACTCACCTATCCTAACTAACTGAAGAAAGTTTCTACTGCCTCTTACCTCTTACGAAGTTAGAAAGGAGCCTACCCACAATTTATCGACGTCTACTCCTGTCTGAAACTAACGGGGATGCGAAAACCGTACAAATTACATGAAGAAAGACAATATGGGGCTAGTGTGCTGTCGTTCGAAGAGCGAGCTGCCAAAGCAAGGTTGGTAACTCGCAACGTGACCACCGCTGCAAGTTGTGTCGACGAGTGAGCCACACCGTCGCAGCCACGCCCAGAAACATCTCGTTACGCGGCCGCAACCGCTCCTCTGCTTACGGCCGAGCACAGGACCGCGCAGCCCAGTACGCGACCATCGAGTAAGAGGACAGCATCGTCTTCTAGTAGGACCAGCTCAGTGATCAATGTATTAGGCGGAACACTAGATGAAAGTTATTATTAAAAATGTGCTCTCAGTGAGATACTTGCATTTTGGGTGCATCAAGTGATACGTTAATGTTGACGTCATTCCTGTAGAAATGGATTGTAAAAAGTTAAGCAATTCTTCTTATCTGTATTATAACAACGTGAATTAACATTTAATTTGTTATAATATCCGTCTCCTGGCGGAACCAAGCAAGGAACTCATTGTTGTACCGACGAGTGCATTTTCGTCTGGTACAACACTTAGACTGTGTACTCGTAGTCCAGTCCCTCCGTCTTCGACTCTTGCGTAACATCTAATCAAGGTCACCACGCCCTGCATCCATACTGTTTACATACGCGGGTAAGTCAAAAAATACACTCCTGGAAATTGAAATAAGAACACCGTGAATTCATTGTCCCAGGAAGGGGAAACTTTATTGACACATTCCTGGGGTCAGATACATCACATGATCACACTGACAGAACCACAGGCACATAGACACAGGCAACAGAGCATGCACAATGTCGGCACTAGTACAGTGTATATCCACCTTTCGCAGCAATGCAGGCTGCTATTCTCCCACGGAGACGATCGTAGATATGCTGGATGTAGTCCTGTGGAACAGCTTGCCATGCCATTTCCACCTGGCGCCTCAGTTGGACCAGCGTTCGTGCTGGACGTGCAGACCGCGTGAGACGACGCTTCATCCAGTCCCAAACATGCTCAATGGGGGACAGATCCGGAGATCTTGCTGGCCAGGGTAGTTGACTTACACCTTCTAGAGCACGTTGGGTGGCACGGGATACATGCGGACGTGGATTTTCCTGTTGGAACAGCAAGTTCCCTTGCCGGTCTAGGAATGGTAGAACGATGGGTTCGATGACGGTTTGGATGTACCGTGCACTATTCAGTGTCCCCTCGACGATCACCAGTGGTGTACGGCCAGTGTAGGAGATCGCTCCCCACACCATGATGCCGGGTGTCGGCCCTGTGTGCCTCGGTCGTATACAGTCCTGATTGTGGCGCTCACCTGCACGGCGCCAAACACGCATACGACCATCATTGGCACCAAGGCAGAAGCGACTCTCATCGCTGAAGACGACACGTCTCCATTCGTCCCTCCATTCACGCCTGTCGCCACACCACTGGAGGCGGGCTGCACGATGTTGGGGCGTGAGCGGAAGACGGCCTAACGGTGTGCGGGACCGTAGCCCAGCTTCATGTAGACGGTTGCGAATGGTCCTCGCCGATACCCCAGGAGCAACAGTGTCCCTAATTTGCTGGGAAGTGGCGGTGCGGTCCCCTACGGCACTGTGTGGGATCCTACGGTCTTGGCGTGCATCCGTGCGTCGCTGCGGTCCGGTCCCAGGTCGACGGGCACGTGCACCTTCCGCCGACCACTGGCGACAACATCGATGTACTGTGGAGACCTCACGCCCCACGTGTTGAGCAATTCGGCGGTACGTCCACCCGGCCTCCCGCATGCCCACTATACGCCCTCGCTCAAAGTCCGTCAACTGCACATACGGTTCACGTCCACGCTGTCGCGGCATGCTACCAGTGTTAAAGACTGCGATGGAGCTCCGTATGCCACGGCAAACTGGCTGACACTGACGGCGGCGGTGCACAAATGCTGCGCAGCTAGCGCCATTCGACGGCCAACACCGCGGTTTCTGGTGTGTCCGCTGTGCCGTGCGTGTGATCATTGCTTGTACAGCCCTCTCGCAGTGTCCGGAGCAAGTATGGTGGGTCTGACACACCGGTGTCAATGTGTTCTTTTTTCCATTTCCAGGAGTGTATGTGCACCTCCGTTCTAATCATATTTAGTTTGCTAGTACGGTTTAGTGCGCTCGCCACCTGCTAAATGGCACCGTTCACTTAGCTTGTGGTAGCTTTCAGTGTTGGCACATGAGTTCGCTTTGAGCTCCTGTGAAGTAAACATGGGTGTGCCATCTCCGTTTGCACCAAGGAAGAGCAATTCAAGGGGCGTGTATCACCGCGGTGAAGTTTTTGCCAGCGTATAGAACAATTCAAAAGCGGAAGAATAAGGGTGAAGGGCGCCCAGTCGCTTCCTCTACCGATTCCAGCGTTGAGCAAGAGCGTGACCTGTTTCTGGACAGCAGACGAATGACTGTAGATGAAGTGGTAAACTTTCTCCTTGTTTGGTCTAATCTTACGTATGCGTGCAGTGGCGTAACGTAATAATGCCCTTGCCGGCCGCGGTGGTCGAGCAGTTCTAGGCGCTTCAGCCCGGAACCGCGCGACTGCTACGGTCGCAGGTTCGACTCCTGCCTCGGGCATGGTTGTGTGTGATGTCCTTACGTTAGTTAGGTTTAGGTAGTTCTAAGTTCTAGGGGACTGATGACATCAGATGTTAAGTCCCGTAGTGCTCAGAGCCATCTGAACCATTTTGATAAGGCCCTTGACGACCTGCGTCGACGACGCTCTGTCTCGCGCACGCTGACTTGCTTGCTGCAGGCTAGTCTCGCTCTTAATGTGGCCTATCCACAGCACTGCCTCAGGATCGATTCAGTAGTTCGATGCACTTTCCATGGCTTTCGAAGTAATCATCTGTAGCACCAGATGTCCGGAGCATCATTCCTGCGACGATCCAAATGCACGCTAATCACGGTTCTGCATATGACAACATCCATAACAGGCTCGACTATCTTAAAATCTGTAAAAGATGGGCTCCAAAATAATTCAGTGAAGAGCATAAAGGCAGCAGGCTGAGAATCTGTCGGGATATTCTAATAAAATGTTTTTGAAACTAATCATCAGTGGGAATGAAAGATGGGTTCATCACTTTCAACGAGAAAGCAAACGTCAGAGCACGGAATGGAATCCTCCAGTCGCAAAGAGGTTGAAGAGTGAATACTGTTCAGGAAACGTGATGCACAAGAACCAATTCTGGAACATTACGTGCATAAGAGGTCAACATTAGTCAGCTTTACAGTGATGTGCATGCGAGTTATAACCTGAAGTTCGAAAGAAACTCCCAGGTCTATTTTATTTATTTATTTGATTCATGACAACGCGCGTCCACATATCACCGCCCACACCATTTAGACTCTTCAACATATGCATTTCGACGTGTTGGATCATCTTGTATACAGTCGCGATCTCGACGCATCGGATTTGTGATGAATAAGTGACATATTTCATCAGCATTTTGGAAATTTTTTGCGACGACTGACTGACTGCATTGAATGTCAGGGTGACTGTTGCAAAAAGTGATGTAATTGTAGATTTAGCCGTGTTGTTGCAATAAATCCGGAAAAAAATACTGTGCAGATACTTTTTCCTCTCCCCGATGTTATTCAATCTGTATATTGAGAAGGCAATAAAGGAAACAAAAGAAAAATTCGGAGTAGGTATTAAAATCCATGGAGAAGAAATAAAAACTTCAAGTTTTGCCGATGACATTGTGATTCTGTCAGAGACAGCAAAGGACTTGGAAGAGCAGTTGAACGGAATGGACAGTGCATTGAAAGGAGGATATAAGATGAACATCAACAAAAGCAAAACGAGGATAATGGAATGTAGTCGAATTAAGTCGGGTGATGCTGAGGGAATTAGATTAGGAAATGAGACACTTAAAGTAGTAAAGGAGTTTTGCTATTTGGGGAGCAAAATAACTGATGATGGTCGAAGTAGAGAGGACATAAAATGTAGACTGGCAATAATGACAAGGAAAGCGTTTCTGAAGAAGAGAAATTTGTTAACATCGAGTATAGATTTAAGTGTCAGGAAGTCGTTTCTGAAAGTATTTGTATGGAGTGTAACCATGTATGGAAGGGAAACATGGACGATAAATAGTTTGGACAAGAGGAGAAAAGAAGCTTTCGAAATGTGGTGCTACAGAAGAATGCTGAAGACTAGGTGGGTAGATCACATAACTAATGAGGAGGTATTGAATAGAATTGGGGAGAAGAGGAGTTTGTGGCACAACTTGACTAGAAGAAGGGATCGGTTGATAGGACATGTTCTGAGGTATCAAGGGATCACCAATTTAGCATTGATGAGATGAAGCTCGCACAGGATAGAGTAGCATGAAGAGCTGCATCAAACCAGTCTCACGACTGAAGACCACAACAACAGTGCGTCGCTACATATAAATGGATAGAAACTAGGTGATTCATATGTACCCACATTTCTTATATTCCATAACAAGGCCACGTAATAGACATCCACTTCGATGTAAAGAAATTGGACCTGGCGTCTAACATTCCCAGTCTTGCAGTCGCAAGGGGGTGTGCAGAAGGACTTTAATATCAGATTTCAGATGGAGCCCTCGAGAGACCGCAAAATTCATCCACATAACTCTGGGTGAATGTAATGCTCTTATCGTTCGTATGAGGTCACGCGCAGAATCGTGGTTTTGGGGAAGTAATAGTGGTGGTGGTGGTGGTGGTGGTGGTGGTAGTAGTGGTAGTGGTAGGCAGTTACTATTGCGCTAGGCACGTGGGGTAAAAACTTTCTGTTTTGTTCCCAACCAACAAGCATCTGTACAACCATTCCGAAAAAATGGTTCAAATGTCTCTGAGCACTACGGGACTTAACTTCTGAGGTCATCAGTCCCCTAGAACCTAGAACTACTTAAACCTAACTAACCTAAGGACATCACGCACATCCATGACCGAGGCAGGATTCGAACCTGCGACCGTAGCGGTCGCGCGACTCCAGACTGTAGCGCCTAGAACCGCTCGGCCACCGAGGCCGGCACAACCATTCCAACACATGTCGTACTGTAGCTGTGTTACAGTATAGTAAGCAAGGTTCGAACGACGAACTGGAGCTAGCGCTCAGGCGAATGGTGTTAATCTATTAACTCCTTGCCGGTCGGGGTGGCCGAGCGGTTCTAGGCGCTACAGTCTGGAACCGCGCAACCGCTACGGTCGCAGGTTCGAATCCTGCCTCTGGCATGGATATGTGTGATGTGCTTAGGTTAGTTGGGTTTAAGTGGTTGTAAGTTCTAGGGGACTGATGACCTCATATGTAGTGCTCAGAGCCTTTTGACCCATTTGATTAACTCCTTTTTGAAAAGATTTTAATTTGTCTTAAATTAATGCTCAGGTAATGACATCGTTTGTATGCGCACCATTCGGATTTTTCGTGCAAAACAATCGCCGTTCGTATTTTACGCGCAAAAACAGTCACCCTTAATTAACTATGGACTGCAGTAAGATTGATGATTCAAATTTGATGCGCCGTGGTATTGGACCTTCTCTTAAGAGAAGTTTCAAATGTTTGAAAAATCTTTCTTCATTTGGGTTTACGTGCAAAAAACACATTTCTGTGGGAGACTTTTGAAGCGAACCACTTCTATACTTTAAACTTGTACGGATCGGTTCAAACTTTGCGCGAAGGTTGACAGATGGATAAATTCAAAACGATGTTTTTTTAATGCGTCGTCGAGATACGATAGTTTACCCTCGAACTAAATGTAGCACGTAAAATTCGTTGTACGTGAACGGAATGCGTGGAAACGGCTTAAAGTGAATGAAA
Organism: Schistocerca cancellata; assembly: GCF_023864275.1. Lineage (NCBI taxonomy): Eukaryota > Metazoa > Arthropoda > Insecta > Orthoptera > Acrididae > Schistocerca > Schistocerca cancellata. The sequence continues at coordinate 695,944,590 of NC_064627.1, read as the reverse complement.
TAAATAAAAAAAAGCATTACTGCGATAAAACTGAAAACTTGGTTTAAAAAATCTGTCTTCATTTGGATATTACGTGCAAAAAAAGATTTTTGGGAGGTTTACGCGCGCCACTTCTATCTTTCAGACTGACTTTATACTGTTCAAACTTCTTAACAATGCGGATAAATGTGTGTAGATAATCGTCATATCATTTCTTCAAAGCTTCATCCGTTGACTCGATGTAAGCAACATTGTTCGGAAGACAATAAAACAATCTATATTGAAGTATTCGCCCGCCGAATCAACAAAATTCTACAGCGGTAGAATTATGGTCAGAATTATGGTAGAGTAGATGTTGGAAACCAGACTGAAAAATGCTCCTATCACAATACAAAAATAGGCAAAAATGTCCTGGACAGAGTCAGAGTCAGCTGGCGGCTTCAGATCAAATCATCTTGATATATTCGCGTTTTTACTCCCCCCAGAATCTTAATCCCCCCCCAGAAAATCGTTTTTAGCTATTACGTGTGTGCTCATCAGCCATAGGATATCATATACTGTTTACTGTGACTGGTGAACCTTCTTGGTTTTGGGTAAGGGATCAGGGACTTCAGCCTATTAACTGCAAAATGAAAGTGTGCTAACACCTTGCTGTTAAGGCAGTATTGTTAACCCGTAAAAAAGCGTGAATATGTCAAGAGATTTTGATTTAAATGTCTCTGAAGCTGCCAGATAAGTCGAAAAGCTAGTTCCCTCTTTTACATCCCTAACTCTGTGTAGGACATATTCGCCTCTTTTGTGCTACGATACGAGCATTTTTTGTTTTGGTGTCGTGTGTGACGTGGTTCCTGGGATTGCTGGTTCTGGACGGCGATTCTCTGCCGAAAATGGCCGCAAGAGCAGCAGAAGAAGGCAGTTCGCAAATACAAGAACGTCTTTATTGCTGTTTACATTCAGTAGCGTCGACGGCAAGCGAGGCATGCACCCCGTCACGGCGATTTCCAATGCACTGACCTCTGGCCCGGATTACAACGCGGAAGGTCCTCTACCGTGATGGCTGCTGCTGTATCGGATACGTCGCGCGTTACAGCTGATCCCTAGCGTGGTAGGCCCGATGAAGAACAGCTGTGTCTAGTCCTCAGTGGTAAAGGTCGAGGAAGCCTTCCATTTATATACTGGTAGAGGCGAAGACGGCTGGATCACCCTCGTCGTTCTTCCTTGAAGGCGGCAGAGTGCTGTGCTGCCTGAGTGCCTGACTGCTCAGGCGACGGACAGATGTTTGAGCCCCGCCTACGATAGTGACTGCAGCGTTATCAGTACGGCGCTGACTAGCAGTGACTAGACGTCATACTCCTACCGAGCTGTTGGGCCCCGAAATGCGTGGCGGACGGGGGGTGGGGTGGATGGGGGGGGGGGGGGTTGAGGGGAGCGGTGGCGGGGCTTCGGGAGGAGGAGGGGGCGGAGGAGGAAACGTTAAATGCAGCTGATCTGGGCTAACGTTGCGGAAAAGGCCGCGTTTGTATCTTACGCGAAAATGTCTGGAACTGAAACCGATGACTGTCCGGTTGTTGTCATTCAGCAGTCTGTCAGCTCGTAGCAGAAGCTGTCTGAAGTCTGGTCAACCCCCAGGCGTTGACACGCGAAACGGCGTCACCCAAGTAGCTCGCCCCTGCTGTGGGTGCTAAGCGAGCTGTTCTACTACAGGTAGCGAATGTCTGGGTCCCCCTGCTCGGTTTTTGGGTCTAAGCACTGCTGTGGTTCATCCCGTTACACATGCGTATCCAATGCGTAAGTCATAATCTTGGTGGCAGTGTATGGTAACGAGTGATAGATCACTCTACGCCCATAACTTCCTTGTGGATCTGCAGCTAGAACAGTAAGCGCTATGCCATGTGGAACAACCACCTACTCCCGATTTACTTGTCTGTGGTCGGCAGTAGTTATAAACATACAATGATAAGAAACAGCATATGAACTTATTTATGCTACGGTCGCAGGTTCGAATCATGCGTCGGGCATGGATGTGTATGATGTCCTTAGGTTAGTTAGGTTTAAGTAGTTCTAAGTCTAGGGCACTGATGACCCCAGATAATAAGTCGCATAGTGTTTAGAGCCATTTTTTGAACATATTTACGCGAAAAGAAAACAAAGTCTTCGAACGTTACGTTTCCATGTGCGAGTCATATAATGCTTGTACTTCTTCTCCTTGCTTTTATTTACCATTAGTGCTGTATAAGAGTTTGTCCAGTTTAGATTAAGGAAAGCATGAAATGTGTTACACATGTCACGGTAATACGTACCTTTTCTGTCGGTTACCGGCAGCTTCTGTTAATGTTCTATTATGCACTGGCCATGCATTGATGTGAAGTGCGTTTCTAATCCCCATCCAGCCCCCTGGATTTTGGGTTTTGTGGTTTCTCTAAACCTTAAAAGGTGAATGCTGGAATGGCTTCCCTCGAAAATTCACAGTTGGGTTCTTGCCCATTTCTCAACCACAACTTGTCTCCCATTTATCGCTAACATCGAGACGTTAAGCCCTAACCCTTCTTTGTGACTGTCGCCGTCAGCCTTAATTAATATTTTTGTACGTAACCAATACTTTCAGCATACAAATAAGGCAATTTTTTTAAATAAAACTTTACCTATGACACTAGGACATATGTCCTTTTTGACCATATACGCCACTTTTTGGATAACAGCCTGCAAGTTCGTAGTCAGAAGAGAGTTAATGATCAAACTGATAACGGCTGGGACTTTATTGGTGATAAACTTTCCAGATAATATGGGGAGTGCTGACACATCTCTAAGCTTGTGAACTCTGTGCTATCAGCAACCAGTCGAGCTGTCTTCATTCTGGCGTTTTGTGGTTCTCATAAACAATTACACTTATTTATGGTCCTTCGCAATGTTATAGTTGTTCCTTTCCCATTTCTTGTCACTTTTGGGATCGTATTGCGTCTGTAATTATGTGGCTAACATATATGAACTCTGACGGATAAGGGAAGTCAGTCTAATAGACAGGAAGAGAAGCTGTCAGGAGCATACTCGCCTCATCAGAGGTACGGCTCTCGTGTTTTCCTTCTACTTTGGGGTCCGTGTTTTCACGTCTGAGCACACCGCAGTATGCACAGCGGCACAGAGCGGCAATGATCAAACACTTTAGGCGAATGATTTTTCCGGTTTGATGTCAGTCGGAGTGATACTGGCAACTGGAGAAGTGGAGACTGTTGGAGAAAGAGGGAGAGAAGGCAAACTGCAATATCGTTTCTCAGAAAAAAAAACATGTAGGTTTAAACTAGAACCGTTGTTGCTATTCATAGCTAAAGCTCGATGTAGGCAAACAGATCCAAGACATTGACGTTTAAAGTCAGAAAAAATTCGCGTCTTTAATTTTTCTGTACTAAAATGATTTTAAAAGGATCCTTATTTGAATCGCGATACAGCCCATAGTTTTAACCCGTGAGTTTGTTTATTAATGTGTCACAATTTATAGAGACATCTTGAGAAATGCGTATTATTGCGGATTGAATCTTGGAAGAAATAATAATAAAAAGTAACATTGTGTTCAGTAAGGTTTATTACAAACTAAATGTAGTTCTATACCTGAAAATCTGCTGTAGTCCAGCAGTAGTCTGATTAAAATGTCTACTGAGATCTAATATTTTCTTCGAATACTAATTTAATTGTGTGTTATAACCTCCACACAAAACATTTTTGCCTTAACGTAACCGGTTACGTCTAAATCAGTAATCAACATAGCAGTGGAAGATTTCTATCAAAGCAGGAAGAGGTGAACAACGGTTGTTAGTTCTCGAGTGTATTCAAAAGTAACAAAGTGTGAGCATGTTTCAACTTGAAAGAAACATGAGCTAAAATTTCTCTTAGATGGGGATTGGAACCAAGCACCTAATATGATTGCTAAATAAGCAGATTCAAATTTTAGCTATAGAATTTTTTCACCACTAATAAGGTAACTGAAACAGAACTACTTCGTCCTGTCATTCCAGTTTAAATCATTTCAAGAAGCGCACACATTTTTACTTCTGATTGAAATCATATTTAAGATATTTAATGGTGAGTAGAGAGGAACAATAGTTGCGGGATAGGAGTTCAGGGTCCTGGTCCGTAGAAAAATTTTCTTCATTAAGCCTAATTTAAAGTTGAATTTTGCTTTTTGAAACGTCATTTATTGTGATACATTTGGATTTAGAAGCGTTAAAGACTGTGTCCTTTCAAACAACGCGTTTCCTGATATTTGTTTTTTCGTGGTATTAATTTGCATCTGCACTGATCGCCATACAGAGCAATGTTCTGTAGCGGTATGTTGTAGTATATATTTAGTATAGCCACACGACTGTAGCGAAAAGAGATTAGAGGACCTGCAAGAAAGTTACGTTACGTGGGTTGCATACATATCAGGCGGAACGCAAGTCAGGCCAGTCGGGGATATTTTTGAGTGTGATAGTACATGTTTTATTCGTCGTGTATACCTATTTAGAAGCAGTTTTGAAATTATGTGTATAGTAAGCCAAACAGCTGCTATACTCAAAGACTTTTTATTAAGATGTTATTTTCTGGTGTTATAATTTTATTTAGGCTACAAGGCCATTATAAAGCTGCCTGCAAACATTTGTAGTTGTTAGTGCCCATATCTACCCCTATTTGTAACTAATAAAAATTTCGTATATATCTGTCGTAACACTTCCTTACATAACGCATCGTTAACGCTGTCGCTGTCTGATACATTACATTGTACTGCTGTGTATCGCAGTCGTAGCGCATCCGAAGTTGTTATTCTCTAGATCTGTAATGTCTCAACAGTGAAATTTGTTGCTGGGCAGTATCGGCTAAGACGTAATTAATATTATCCATAAGGCAGACACCTTCAATTCAGACATAAGCCAAAGATATTATATGGTTACATAGCTGGCTTATTATCTATGGACTTGTGTGTGGTAGTAGTAAATTCTTTGCTAATGTTCGCTGATGTTGTCTTCGCCTGTAAATTTGCAAATGGACAAAATTCTTAACGAGTAAACCGACTTAAAACATAAAAACTGTATCTACATTTTTTATTGAAATTATAGAACATTATAACAGATAAAACGAATTTACGGGCAAAAGCAACACCAGCGAACAAAATAATAAATTACTCATGGACTTGTCATGACGTCAGAAACTTGAAGCCGACGTCCGCCATGTTAGTAGGGTCAAACATTAGCTTATGTGGAGGTGTTTTGATAAAAAATGCCAGTTTGCATCATTTACAGGTGTATTAGCCGTTCTGACTACAGCTTATAGTGTAAAGGAATCACGTTTAATTTATAATTGGACTTGTCCAAACGATATGTTCTTGAATTTTAGTTGCGCTACTTACTTTTAGTGTTGTGGTTTTATTTCTGTCAGTTAATTTAGATTTCCTATCAACGCAACTGGAATAGCGCTCTGGTTGAATGCTATGAGAAGGAAGTCGAGACATAGACCGCCTTAAAACATAAAAACTGTATCGACATTTTTTACTGAAATTACAGAACATTATAACAGATAAAACGAATTTACGGGCAAAAGCAACACTAGCGAACATAATCAAATAATTTACTCATGGAGATGTAATTACGGGTCTTGTCATGACGTCAGAAACTTGAAGCCGACGTCCGCCATGTTAGTGTAGGAGAACATTAGCTTCTGTGGAGATGTTTTGATAAAAATGCCAGTTTGCAAGTAGCAGTGCAAGGTATTATACTGCTACAGCGTTAACGATGTGTTATGGCTGTAAATACTACGACGGATATATACAAAATTGTTATTAGTTACAAATAGAGAGAGATACATGCACTAACATCTCCATAAGTTTGTATATTGCTTGATAATAGCCATGGAACCGAAATTAGCTTATAGCATCAGAAAATTGCACTTTAATAAAATATCTCTGAATATAGCAGCGCTTTGGCTTACTATACTTACAATGTCCTTACTAGATATTTATAGAGCTGCAGGCCCGGAATACTTCAAAAAGTTTTGGAATTCGTTTTTGACACTCGCCTAGAATAAGCCTGCTCCTGTTCTCATGAACTTGAGGACGGTGCAGATGTCTAAACCGGTCTGTACTGAAGAGTAAAATATGAATATTTGTTCTAACGGGACAGCCGGCGCGGAAATGATGATATCCTTCCTGTATAAAGAATAATAAACAGATCATCTAGATGAGCGGTAAATGTAATGGCGAAGGGTACGATAAGGTTATATATCCAACAATTGTGAGTTCCATTGGCAATTAAATGAATGTCATTCTTTTTATAAGCCAGACTTAGATGTTTTTGTTACTCATTGCATTAGCTCATTGCTGCAACCAAAAATAGCCTCGAAATAAAGGGGGACAAATGCCTTTCCTTTCATTTATTATAAGGAAACTATGTGCAAGTCAATAATATTTCTAAAATAACTCTGTATTTCGATCACTGTTCCATGCGTTGAGTACGTCGCTGTATAGACTATGTTTCAGTAGTTAATACTGCGATGTCGTTTACCAGTGGACGCAGAAGAGTGCTAAAAGCTTGAAATAATCAGCTACTATTGGAATGGGCTGCTACGGTTTAATCTCTTCTTTCTGGAACGGATATATCCGTGGATTTCATTACTTTTACTAAAGTATCATTGCACAATAAGTTTCAATTTTGGAGCAGGACACAGTCATTATTGCGGAACAGGGGTCGACAGAATATGGAATATCGCGCTAGTACTCTGCGTTATCAGGTGGAAAGCTAGCATGTCGTGCCATCTGATGTTTTTCTGGTATTTTTCTACACTGCGCAGAATTCACAGGTGTCCGCCAGGGCTAATGCGTAAGTTCTCCACGGTACTTCGGCAAACAGATTCATTGCCGTTTCAGGTGGTTCACGATGACAGCTGCTTGAGGTCCTGTATCCACCACGAACCAGAACTCCACCGGCACACTTTCAAAGGTGGTACTATGGACCAAAACAAGAAAATGGTCCAGTAAACCTATGCTCTAAAATGAATACCGTAAGAGCTGTAAGCGTTCGCTGATATTAGCTTCTGTGGAACAGAGCTCTTCGACTAAACAAGGGCTCAGAGCTCTTAAAATATCCTTTTTAGAGCCAATGCTTACTAGACTTTTTATGTTTTGGTGGAGTTCTGGCTCATCCTGTACAATGACCGTAACCCCCTCTGTCACGACCATGGAGCTACAATAAGAGAAGCTGTCATGATGACGTCACAAACTTGAAGCCGACGTCCGCCATGTCAGTAGCTTCAAACATTGGCGTCTGGTGAAAGTGTTTTGATAAAAAAACACCAGTTTGCGTCATTTACAGGTGTACTGGTCGTTCTGATTGTAGTATAAAGTGTAAAGGAATCACATTTCATTCGTCAGTTGACTCATTCAAGCGATATTTTCTTTTATATGAATGAATTTTAGTTTCACCGGTTACTGTTACTGTAGTTGTTTTATTTCAGTGATTTTACTTTAGATTTCCTATTAATACAACTCGAAGAGCGCTCTCTGGTTGAATTCTATGAAAAGGAAGTATAACAAACCGCCCAGACATAGCAAAATATGTTCAAATGGTTCAAATGGCTCTGAGCAGTATGGGACTCAACGTCTTAGGTCATAAGTCCCCTAGAACGTAGAACTACTTAAACCTAACTAACCTAAGGACATCACACACACCCATGCCCGAGGCAGGATTCTAACCTGCGACCGTAGCAGTCCCGCGGTTCCGGACAGCAGCGCCAGAACCGCACGGCCACCGCGGCCGGCGCAAAATATGTTCTCGGCATTTTGGGGAAGAGGACATAAATGGAACATCGGTGTCGTCATTCCTAATTAAGGAAAATTCGCGGCTACGAAAGCAGCCATTTCAAATCACATATTTCGCTTCTTCGTAATTGTAAAGGTGTAAGAAAAAGAAAGCTACATTATCGAGGCCCAATGCATCGTATTGTTGGATCAAATATGCCTTAAAGACCAGAAGAAGTCTGAAAATGCCATCCTAACACTGTGTTATTCACGAAATCACTGTAATATTTATTATTTAAAATAACTGTTGCATAGACACTACAAAAATTAAGAAAAAGAAATAATTTTAAATAGTAGTCTGCTAATGCTTACGGGTTACAAACACGCTGGCGCCGGCTTCAAAGCAAGACACAGCGTAGGTCTTAACGCCATCTCCCTTATTTATATCTCCACGGTCGCGACGCATGAAGTAGACCTGTATTACAATAGTTTTCTATGACCCTATGTGGTCTTTTTCTCTTCGGAATAAATAAATGTTCTTGTTCATGTGAAAGCGGGTAATGCTCGTTTCACAATAAGTCCCGCAAACGTGACGTGATTTTGACATCACGCGCAATATCCACGACCGTATGATCGTCTATCGACAAGCAAGAATATGAATGTTATTGCTCCTCGATTCACTCGCAGGAATTTAAGCTGTCTTCTTAGTGTCCTGCCTAACCACACACTAGGAAGTCGCTACATACCCGGAAAAAAAGAGAGAAGTATTTGTGAGAAGAAAAAATACAAATTTTATTGCAGCTCTTTTTAGTCGCAGCATGTAAAGCTATACTCTTAGGTTCCAAGCTAAACCCACATATTCGGAAACAAAGAGCCAAAGAGCAGTGAAAAGGCAGAATATGTATTTTATTGTTGGTCTTTTCAGTCGCAGCAATTGAAGCTGTACTCTTAGGTTCCTGCCTAACAATATACTCCGAAATCGCTAAATATTTATTTCATCCTTCGTTCTCAGATGAGACTGAATGTTAACAACATCCAGTATTGCAGAACTTACTTCTATCACATTCATAAGAAAGTAGCAGAACGTGTTAACAACGCTAACATGAAAAAAACTGTATGTAACGGGATGCGAACCAACACCAGATCCACCATACTTGACCGAAATGTGTAAGGCCACATGACAAGACACAAAACCGAATGCTATAGTACTGGATATATTACAAGATACAACAAACGATATGCTTTCTTTACTTCAAATGGCTATCACTGGAAAAAATTAGATATAGCAACGAAACGAGATTTATGGCGAGTTGCTGAAAGCTTCTACAACGCTCTGGATTTAGGAAGGAAGGAAGATAGGGTTTAACTTACCGTTGACGTCGTGGTCATTAGAGACGACGGAGAGAGGTAGCGCAGTGGTCAGCACACTGGCCTCGCATTCGGGAGAACGACGGTTCAAACCCGTGTCCGGCCCTCCTGTTTTAGGCTTTTCGCGGTTTCCCTAAATCGCTTCACTCAAATGCCGGGATGGTTTCTTTGAAAGGGCACGGCCGACATCCTTCCCCACCGTTTTACTTAATCCAATGGGACTGATGACCTCGCTGTTTGGTCCCCTCCCACAAACCAACCAATCAGTCATTGGATACGGAGCACAAACTCGGATTGTATCAATGATGGGGAAGGAAATCGACTGTGCCCTTTCAAAGGAGCCACCTCGGAATCTGCCTGGAGCGATTTGGGGAGATCACGGAAAACCTAAATCTGGATTGCTGGACGGGGGGTTTGAACGGTCGTCCTCCCGAATGCGAGTCCAGTGTGCTAACCACTGCGCCATCTCGTTCGATCTCTGTATTTAGTGTCACCAGTATCCATCTTCGAAAAATGTAATTTCAAGACACTTGGCTGTTAGGGTTGTGCTGAGACGAAGTCCTCCTTCATCAACTTGCCTCGAAATGGCGGACACGGCTATCACCGCTTCCGGATCTAATACAGGGTGTCCCGATTAAATATGACAACATAACATTTAATAACTTAAGACGTAATTGAAATATTTATTACTTCTACAAGTATTCTTGGACCATGACTTCCGAGATCGCTGGATTGGGAGAGGTAGTCCGTCATTTCTCATAAAAACCCAGACATTACGCCACTTGATTTTTTTTCTGTGGGGGTTTATCAAGAATCAAGTGTACCAGCACCCGGTTCGTGATCTATCAGATCTAAGTCTTTGCAAAACTTACGCCTGAAATGCTGCAAAACACTTGGAGAGAAGTGGGATACAGTCACTAACGGTGCGCATTTCGAGGTTCATTAGGGGTGAGGAAAACATTTTGAGTTACCACACTCGTAGAAACACACTGTCAATAAATATGTCGATTACTTCTCAAGTTATCACATTTTATGTTATAATATGTTTAACCTGAACATCCTTTATATCTACGCCCAGGTGGATCCCTATCTCCGAGAACAGAGGCTCGCACGTTCGCGTTTCCGGCGACGCTTCTGACCGAGTATGTGGTGCCGTCCTGTACGTCGCGTGTGAGGAAAACAGCAATACTTATATGCACCTGTGTTGCAGTAAAAGCAGTTTAGTGCCTATCAAGAGAGTTAAATATAGCACCTTAACTGCGTCGTTAGGAACGAGGCTGTTGCGTTGTTACTGCAATACTGCCAACTGTGATACTGGCAATACGACGCTTTGGACTGACACCTCCACGGCCCTAGCATGGGTACGAGCAGGGGCCAGCACCTGGAAACTGCGCGCTCCAAGTGCGGCTTGGTGGAGGCTGGCCCAAGAGAATGGTTGGTTCAACAAAACTGTGCCTTCGTAAAGTACTCGGCAGGGTGAGTCTGCACGAGGAGGAACTTCAAACTGTTCTTGTAAGCCTCAAAGCCGCTCTCAATTCGAGACCTACCTCCCAGACTGATGGTGAAATGCTTACACCAGCAATCTTCTCTGTAGGAGGAAGACTTAATGCTTTGCCGAGAGGAACCGAGGCGACTGCTGAAGTTACAGTCGTATTTAAGATCTCAGTCGTATATGTCAGCGGTGACAATGAGCAGCCACCTCATAGATCTTAACTGCTTTTGACCCCTTGGTGCTTTTCGCCAATGCTGACGATCCCAGTCTGCTTTGCATAAAAATATCAGACTGTTCCTTATATCCCTGTAGTTGATGCCACATTGCCTAAACTGAAAAATATTGTTTCCCATTCCACGTTATTAAAATGTTATTCCAATGTAAAAATATAATGCGTTCCCTTCAGCCGTGCTTTATTACTACCTGCAGTGTTTAATTTTATTTTCGTTTGTGTGCATGTTTTAGCCATCAACTATGGCTCACCTCTTTTTATTATAAATTCGACTCGGTTTCTCTTCATTTCCGACGACCACAGCTGTGTCTTTGGTGAAGCATCATGCTGATACCTGACCTTGACCAAAGTAAAACAGATGTATTAGGGAGATGCGAGAAAGATGTAACAGCAATGCGTGACAAGGTATAAGGCTTTCTATAAAGTGAAACAGCGTTAATATCATTGATTCATCAATAGCTATGCTTGGAGCACATATATGTATGGGTGTGAAACGTAATAAATGGGGTACGCGGGAATGTAACGATCAGACGTCGTTCGTACAGCGCTACTGTAGACTGTTGAAGATCAGAACTTTGAGGGCAGAAACTAAGAGCTCTTGGAATCGTTGGAGCAAGGACTGCTTGCTGCTACTCAGGAGCTTCCACAAAGTTCAGAAGGTCGGTAGGAGCCAGAAGATCAGAATCGGCGACATCATGTTTTTCTCATTGCTCTGAGCGAAGAGATATTACCAGGAAAAACCCGAACCATGATATTATAATACCATTGTATGATTTACTGCGTTCTTTTTCTGTGTGAAATAAATGTTCTTGTTGATGTGAAAGCTTGGAGCTACATCGAATACCCTCCATCAATCCGCTCCTGTCCAGTAGCGACCATTCTGTGTCCTTCATTCAGTATGTTCTTTGCTGGGCATTTCTTACTCGTTGGATCGGCGAGGGACTTTTTGTTGCTTACTCGAATAACTTTTTCACACTCAAACAGAGCTGTGCTCCATACATAGCTTGTCATGAATCAATTAGGTTAGCAGCTGCTTAAGCCTATACAAAACCTCTTTTGCTTGTGTAGTCCTAGATGTTATATCTTTCTCATATCTTCCGTATATATTATACTGTCGTCCACCTCTTAAAGAGTCTTTTGTTCTAGTTGAGCCATTCAGGATGTCGACCATTATCTGAATTTTATTTTCGTTTTTGTGCACGTTGTAGCCATGAACTATAGCTCGCCTAATTTTGTGAAGCACCTGACTCAGTTCCTGTTCACTTCCGACGGACATAGCTATGTCCCTGGAGAAGCATCATTCTGATTTCTGGCCATGACAAACCCCTCTCACGTCGTTCCTTTACTTCTCTCATTATCCTTGGGACACATAAATTAAATATCAATGGTGACAATGAGCAGCCACCTCATAGACCTTACCTGATTTTGGTCCCTTGCTGCATTTCGTCAATGCTGACGATTCCAGTCTGCTTCGCATAAAACTATTTGATTTTCCTTCTACCCCTGTAGCTGATACCTTACTGCCAAAACTTCAACAAATTCTTTTCCCATTCCACATTAGCGAAAGCTTACTTTATTGAAAAACGCAATGCATGCTTCCTTGCTTTGCGTTAAATTGCGCTTTATTACTAGCCACAGTTTTTAAATGCCTTCACGAGTGATCTTACGTCTCCTAAAAGCAGGTGCTCTCTAAATCATTCATTTTTCTCTTGTAGTCATTGATAAAGTACTATTGTAAATCCATAATGCATTTTCACCTTTTAGCGGGGTTTGAGCTGATTTCAATATCCCTGGCAAACTGATGTCGCGGACCAGGACTGCAATGTTTGCCTTTCGAGAGCAGGTGCTCTACCGGCTGAGCTACCCAAGAACGACTGACGACTTGTCCTCATAGCTTTATTCCACCAGTATCTTTACCGTACCTCCCTGACTTCACTGAAGTTCCCGCGCGTACCTCACGGGACTAACACTCCTGCAAGAAAGGATATAACAGAGACATGCTTTAGGCATAGCCTGCGGGATAGTTCCCAGAATGAACTTTCACTTTGCAGCGGGGTGTACGCTGATCTGAAATTTCCTAGGATATTAAAACAGTGTGCCTGCCGGGCCTCGAAACCGGGAACTTGGCCTTTCGCAGACAAATACTCTACCGACTGAGGTATACAAGCACTACCGTAAGTCTTTTTATGCATATTGGAATGTATCCCTTATTTTTAAAAAAGGGGATGGAATGAAATGCGTGTACTTACTGCTTCCGAAGGCTAATTGTTCGGAAGTGAGGTACAGCATAGTAACCACAACAGAAGTGTAACAAAGAAATGTATATGTAGCTTTTTTTTATTCATCAGTTTCTGACCGGGTTGATGCGGCCCGCCACGAATTCTTCTCATATGCCAACCTCTTCATCTCGGAATAGCACTTCCAAGCTACAGCCTCAGTTATTTGCTGTATGTATTCCAATATCCGTTTTCCTATACTGTTTTTACCCTCCACAGTTTCCTCTACTACCATCGAAGTTATTCCGCGATATTTTAACAGATGTCCTACCGTAGTTTCCCTTCTTCCTGTCAATGTTTATCATGTGTCCCTTTTCTCGACGATTCTCCGGATAACCTCCTCGTTTCTTACCTTATCAGTTCATCTAATTTTCCACATTCTTCTGAGGTACCACATCTCAACTGCTTCTGTCCTCTTCTATTCCTGTTTTCTCACAGTACCTATCTCACTCTTATACAATGATGTGCTCCAAACGTACATTCTCAAAAATTTCTTCCTCAAATTAAGGGCTGTTATTGGTCAGAAATGCCCTTTTTTCCAATGCTAGTCTGATTTTTATGTCCTCTTTGCTCCATCTTCATGTGTTATTTTTCTGCCTATGTAACACAATTCCTTAACTTCATCTACAACGTGATCACCAATAGTGATGTTAAGTTTGTCGCTGTTCTCATTTCTGCTCCTTCTTATTACTCTCCGTCCATACTCCGTAGACATTAGACTAATCATTCCATTTAGCAGATCCTGCAACTCTTCTTCACTTTCACTGAGGTTAGCAATGTCATCACCGAATCTTAATCTTATCAGTGATATCCTTTCACCTTGAATTTTCTTGAACGTTTCTCTTATTTCCGTCATTTCTTCTTCGATATATAGACTCAACAGCAGGGCGAAAGACTACACCCCTGTTGTGGCCATCCCTCTCCTTCTTTCTCTGTCTTGCTCCGTCATCGTCGTTTTCTTCTTTTCTCCTCGGCTGTCCAAACCCTCTTCGTTCTTCCTTCGTCGTACCGCGGCTGTATCTCAGGGTTTTCGACAAAAGGGAGGGAGAAGTGGGCACATATGTGGTTGATCACGATGACGTAGTGCTATGTGTGAGTGTCACCCTTATTTTCGTTGTGGGAAGATTGATGACTTAAGCTGAAACATTTCGCTGTCTTACACCCTATTCAACGCAGGCACTTCGTTCTTGGTCTTCCACTCTTATTGGTGCCTCTTGGCTCTCGTACGTATTCACTATAGCTTACCCAAGTTTTTCCAGAATTTCGAACATCTTGCACCATTTTACATTGTAGAAAGCTTTATCCAGGTCAACGAATCCTGTGAACGTGTCTCGAGTTTTCTTCAGTCCTGCATCCATTATCAGCCACAACGTCAGAATTGCTCCTCTGGTGCCTTTACCTTTTCTATAGCCAAACTGATCGTCATCTAACAGATCCTCAATTTTCTTTTCCATCCTCTGTATATTATTCTTGTCAGCAATTTGGATGCATGACCTGTTAAGCTGATTGTGCGATAATTCTCGTTCTTGTGGGCTTTTTCACTCTTCTGAATTGTGTGAATGATGTTTCTCCGAAAGTCAGCTGGAATATCGGAAGACTCGTACATCCTACACACCAACTTGTATAGTTGTATAATTGTAACTTCCCCCAATGATTTTAGAAATTTTGGTGGTATATTATCTATTCCTGCTGTCTTATTCGATCTTAAGTCTTCCAAAGCTGTTCTTAAGTCTGAGTCTAATACTAGATCCCCTATATATCAACTCCTGTTTCTTCTTCTACCACGTCATCATTCAAGTCTACCCCCCCCCCCCCCATACAGGCCTTTAGTGTATTCACACGCTCACTCCTCTCCATTTCACAGTGGATTTACCATTGCACACTTAATGTTATAGCCCGTGCTTTCTATTTCACCGAAGCTTGTTTTGACTTTAGTGTTTATTGAGCCAGTCCTTAGTCCCAGAAAAGTCAACCGTATCTCGTCATTTCTTATTACTTCCATATCGCACTTCTTTGGGCACTGATCCTTCCTGACTACTCTCTTTAGCTTCAGCCTACTCTTCATCGCTACGAAATTATGATCTGAGTCTATATCTCCTCCTGGGTACGCCTTACAATCCAGTAACTGATTTTGATCACTATACAATCCAAGTGGAAGCTTCCCGAGTCTCCCATTCTTTTCCGAGCATACCTTCTCCTATTGTGATTCTTGAATAGAGTATTCGCTAACACTAGCTGAAATTTGTTGCAGAAATCAATTAGTGTTTCTGCTCTTTCATTCCTAGTACCAAGTCCATATTCTCCTGTAACCTTTTCCTCTACTCCTTCCCCTACAACTGCATTGCAGTCCCCCATTACTATTAGATTTTCATCTCCATTTGCGTATTGTACCACCCTTTCAATAACCTCATATACTTTCTCTATCTATTCATCTTCATCTTGCAACGTCGGCATGTATACCTGTACTATAGTTGTCGGTGTTGGTTTGCTGTCGATTCTGCTGAGTGAACTGTTCACAATAACTCACTATCTGCTCTACCTTTCTATTCATAACGAATCCTACTCCCATTATACTATTTTCCGCTGCTATTGATAGTACCCTATACTCGTCTGACTAGAAATCCTTGTATCTTCCCATTTCACTTCACTGATGCCCACTATGTCTCGACTGAGCCTTTACAAAATCCTTTTCAGATTTTTTAGCGTCCCTACCACGTTCAAACTTTTGACATTTCACTCCTCGACTTGTAGAACGTCATCCTTTCGTTGGTGATTAAAACTTTTTCTCACGGTCAGCTCCCCATTGGCAGTCCCCTCACGGACATCCGAATGGGGGATTCTTCCCGAATCTTTTGCCAATGGAGAGATCATCATGATAATTTTTCAATTACAGGCTGCATGTCATATGGATATACAGTGTATTGTGTCTTTAATGCAGTGGTTTCCATTACCTTTTGCATCCTCATGTCTTAGATCTTTGCTGATTCTTCCGCCTTTAGGGGCAGTTTCCCACCCCAAGGACAAGAGGGTGCCCTGAACCTCTGTCCGCTCCTCCGCCCTCTTTGACAAGGCTGTTGACAGAATGAGGGTGACTTTTTACGCCGGAAATCTTCGACCGCAATTAATGATGATTTTTATTCCAAATTTAAGCTGTGGTGGGGTTCGAACCTGGGATGGGGGACGTTTGATTGCTAATCAAAAACGCTACCCCTAGATCAATTTCAGTTTCCGTTAAATATAAAGAACCTGCTTGGCCAAAATAGCTGTTACCTGCTTTATCACTTTTTGCTGTTAGGGTACATAAAAGCTTGGTCACCGCGGACTTTGATAACATGGCGTATAATTTAACGGAGTAACGTGCGTTATACAAAGGAGAACAGTAATCGGACTTCGTAACAAGAAATTTAAACTGTAATGTCCGACTCGAATTCAAAAATGCACACAATGCCCCGTGGATGGTGCGTAGTCGACTCGTCTCCAAACCAATCGCTTCCCAACGTTACTATAAACTGAAACATTAAAAGAAACTTACATATTAATAGCAGATGATGGTGGTTTATTTTCTAATCAACGAAGGCACACCGCAGGCTAATTAGTTCCATATTAATGACAGTATTACAGAGAGGAAGAAAATGGTGTGCTTACATTATGCAAGGCGCGAGACAAGAGTCACAAGAAGAAGACTGTATTCTTTACATTTTTTTAAAAACGGATGATAACCGACACTTAATCATAGCTACATTCAGTACAACGGTGTGAGTTAAGTAGAACCTCAGAATGATTAGCTCAATGAAATTACGAGATACCTTAATTTATTACAGAGTGTGTAGATTGAGTGTGTGGGACTTTCCACATCACTCTGCTCTTGCCTTCTTTGGAAGCCTGTTAGTTACATTCTTTTCAATTTTTAGAAAACTTTTCTTCTGTTTCATAAATTCCATTCACGGGCTTGAATTGTTTTCTTTCAGTACTCGAGCTTCTAAGAATTCCGTTGGTATTTAGTGAATTTTCCTTGGTATGAATGAAACTCTGTACACTCGCGTTGCTGCCTCCTGTCGAAAAGCACGGCACTATCTCGAACTGGTGGAGACTTTGTACTTGCAGCTTTTCGGCAAGAGAAGAGAACGATATCGCACCGAGTTTCATCGTCTTCTTTTCCACTGTTCTATACCCTTGGGCACTAGCACAGCTTAGGAGCAACTGTTATAGTTCGACGTATTAAACAGTCATAAATTTGATAACAGGCAAGATCCAAAGAAAGCTTAATTTTTCCATTGGTCTTGTCCTTTTCGCAGAGGACGATTGGTCCCCAGTACTCATTCACTTTCAAGTTTATGTTCTCAAACGAAGCACCGGAGAAAGTAAAATAAAATTTAGAACAGTGCAGAAATTTGATGAGGACTGGGACCAGAGCTGTCATGAAATTTTTAAATGAAATCATTCCGCTCTACGCCGTTAAGCCATTACTTATTGCGACTACAATTTCAACACGTTGTCATGTTCGAGCATTCTGAAAGCAACCAATTTCAAATTACGAAACTGACAAACGTTGAAAGTGAAATTTTCAAAGCTACCTACGCGGTATGTTGTAACCTACTCAATAATATAAAGCTGTGTCATGCTGTGTAAGACCAGTTGCATGTGATGGTGTGAATTTATCTGCTCATAGAAAGAACGCTTTCATGACTGGATGACATAGCTGCTGGTAAACCCTTCGAGATGTAAGGTTGTGGTCCAAGAACAGAAGTGTTTCTTGGACCACGACCTTGCATCCCGAAAGGTTCACCAGCAGCTAATTTATCTGCTGTTCCATGTACCATTCACTTTAGAAAGCTGGTGAAATAATGATTTTACTTGCACTCGTTTCACATTTGTGGACCGCTGCTACCATCTGTATGTGAGGTTATAGACCCTCTTCTCTACTTGTGTTTTGTGGGTATTGTTCTATCGTGACTTGATAGTCACTTCATCTTTTTACTTATTTTTAATCTATATTCTCAATATCGCTTGTGATTCCGCTTTTAGTTAACACATATTAAAGTCACTTTTCTCTTTTCTGCGCACACATTTCACAAACGACATGATATCGACTACATATATTATCATCTTTGCAGTCCATAGCTGATACTGTTCGTATGCTTACATCTTTGCCGCATTTGTGATCCATTTCCCACGGCTGCTACACAGGATTTAAACTTAAGTATTTATATCGTTATTTCACCAGCTTTCTAACGTGTACGATACATAGAACAGCAGATAAATTAACAGCATCAATTGCAACTGTTCTTACACATTGCGTCGCTGCTTTATGTTATTGATTGGCTTACAACATCCCCCGTAAGTAGCTTTGAAATTTTCACATTCAGCGTTTGTCAATTTCACAATTACATTTATTATATTTGACAACAGACTCCTTTCGAAACGCCTAAAAGTGACCAGGTGCCGAAATTTCAGTCCCAATAAATAATGTTTTAATAGTCTAAAGCGAAATTATTTCGTTTAAAAATTTAGAGTAGTATTTTATCTCATATTTTTCCTGCTTCTGATGATTATTCGATGGAGTTGTGCCGCGCGGGATTAGCCGAGCGGTCTAAGCGCTGCAGTTGTGGACTGTGCGGCTGGTCCCGGCAGAGGTTCGAGTCCTCCCTCGGGCATGGGTGTGTGTGTTTGTCCTTAGGATAATTTAGGTTAAGTAGTGTGTAAGCTTATGGACTGATGACCTTAGCAGTTAAGTCCCGTAAGATTGCACACCCATTTGAACATTTTGATGGAGTTGTGTTCCACTCCGATGCGCTCTCTTACGTAATCGCGTGTGTTGCGGCGAACACGCTTGCTCCGGTGTAGCCGAGGAGCCTGGTACAGCTTGCCTTCCGCCTCGTAAGTCCTGCCGGACTCCACTGCTTAGTATGTCTGCCGCGCGCGCCCCAGACGTCACAAAATCTGCGTCCCTAATCATATGGTAATGTCTCGGCCAGCGGGACGGGTTTCGCTGTGAAACGTCTTACTTGCTACATCCCCCCACGCACCGCTATGGAAATACGAGTGTGCTGCTCGTCCTCCTCCCGAGGCGAGCCAGTAAGCCGGGCCACGGCGCGGTCTTGCTCGTCAGCGAGCTTGTCAAGATTATTTACGCCGTGTGTTTTCGGGTGTCATAAAATCGTAGCTTGCAGCTTGCCCTTGTGCGAGATTAGCCGTATTTTGAAACTCAGACTGATGGCGAAAAGATATACATGTGAGGTCGGTCGTAAATTAATGTGAAAATGGGCAGACATATTTTTTTGTTAAAATGTTATGTAGGCTTCAACGCTGTGCGAAGACGTCAGATTTTTATGAAAAATGTACCATTCCAGACGTGTCCATCAGGTTCACGCATTCAGTGTGTGTGTGTGTGTGTGTGTGTGTGTGTGTGTGTGTGTGTGTGTGCGCGTGAAAGAAAGACGCGGAGGCGGAGGGGTACATGGGGAGGGATGTCAAAGACGTATACAGGAATATAAGGTAGTAATATATGGTAGCCATATAACGAGAGTGAAGTTATTTTGCTAAATGCGGCGAAAATTTTAAATGAATACTACTTCACATGCCGCCAGAGGAGAAGCGGAGGTTAACAGATGCCGGACTCTTGTTCGAAAAAGTCTTTGGCCAGATCTATATCCGTTATTCCTGATTTCTCTCTTTTTGTGCTTCGCGCAAATCACTTCACGCGAAGACCGAGATTAATCCGGAACCTTTTTGCTTATCTATGCAAGAAAGTATGATCTGTAGTGATTCTAATATTTGATGCACCTGCCACTCTCCATTCCATTAGCAGAAGAGGCTAGTATTTGGTGTTATTTTTAGGGAAGAGGAGCGCAGGGTGGAGTTGAGCGTGGAGGGGGGGGGGGAGGTAAGCTCTCTAAGCGACTTACAATCATTTCTCGTTGGACTTCATGTAGTGCCAACAGGATTATCGGCGTGCGCCATCTGAATGATACGCAACGATTTATTAACATAAATCTGCGGCTGAAACAACTTTGAACTCGGTAACTCAGTGTATTTAGTTTTTTTTCGTTGTTAGCAAAACATTCCGGTCAGTAGCAGATATTTCGAAAGTTGCGTATTCGTATTGCATTTGCAGTGTGTAAGATAAGGAAAATGTTTTTTTAAAAATATTTTGGCAATATTTAACCCGTGTAGAAATTAGGCTTAAAATCTCTACCCCTGCCAACCTACGAGAAAATTCTGAAATTCACCTATGGTATAGCAATACAGTCTTCGCCATGCTCGTGCTTCGACTACTTTTGTCGCGCAACGTAAGGCGCACGAAACTGAGAGCAGCGGAATTGACAATACAGTGGGAGCCGTAACTGCAATACTGCTGGCGGCACTGGTTCAGACGCTAGCTGTTAGACGCCAATCTCAGATATCAGTGCTCGAGTCTTTAAATATACGGCGTGGTACGGGTCATTTTACTGAGCCCTGCGCGACGTCGCGCCTCTTGTAGACACTTAAGCTTGCTTTCTCGCTGTGAACAGTCACCTTTCAGGTACGTTTTAACGGCCGCGCATTGACTTCGGGAAGACCTATATAGGGAAGGGATGGACGAGCCACCGATGTCAAGCTGTGCCGGATGCTTTCGAGACTTATAAGGGACGGCCACCGGTGTGATCTGTACTGTCCCGTGCAAAGTGTAACGCCACCGAGAGTCGGAGCTCCTGGCAGTCGATTGAAAGCGCGAGATGAATGCCGCGCCCTGAGGCCGTAAATATCGCAGTAAGTGACGGGGCGGGTAACGCAGCCGGCGGTCGGGGCGTCGTGACCCGGCGCGCCACCTCGGTACACAGCCAGACACGGCAGGTGTGGGCAGGTATCAGCCGCCTGCAGCCGCCGTGCGCCAATTACGGCAGCGCAGCACGCGATGCGGCGCGCCGAATCACGCGAGAACCAGCACACCCTGCCAGGTTGTCGCTGCACCCGCCACCGGGCCAAGAGTGCGCGTCGGCTGAGGTCCGTGACGAATTACTTGAGTCCACCGTGTCAGAATGCGCCTCGGCCAAGTCGTGGGGCTGCCCTCTCCATGTAACTGTACATTTCTTCTTTGTTACTGACCCTCTGCAGTTAATCTTCCCGCACAATTCGCAACATACGCACAAAAGTTTCATCCAGTTACACAAATTTTCACACGT
Source organism: Schistocerca cancellata (assembly GCF_023864275.1). Classification (NCBI taxonomy): domain Eukaryota; kingdom Metazoa; phylum Arthropoda; class Insecta; order Orthoptera; family Acrididae; genus Schistocerca; species Schistocerca cancellata. Next base: position 695,923,322 of record NC_064627.1, on the reverse strand, counting down.
AAACATTTACGCAGTAAGTGGTCGTTTCTGATTTTTAAACTTCAAAAAAATTTTCAAATGTGTGTGAAATCTTATGGGACTTAACTGCTAAGGTCATCAGTCCCTAAGCTCACACACTACTTAACCTGAATTATCCTAAGGACAAACACACACACCCATGTCCGAGGGAGGACTCGAACCTCCGCCTGGACCAGCCGCACAGTCTTTTAAACTTCACTGTAGAGCCAAAGAAACTGGTACATCTTCCTAATATCGTGTAGGATCACCCGCAAGCACGCACAAGTGCTGAAGCACGACGTGGCGTGGACTCGACTGATGTCTGAAGTAGTGCTGGAGGGAACTGACACCATGAATCCTCTAGAGCTGTCCATAAGTCCGTAAGAGTACAGCACGTTGCAAGGCATCCCACAGATGCTCAATAATGTTTATGTCTGGGGAGTTTAGTGGCCACCAGAAGTGTTTAGACTCAGAAGATTGTTCCTATAACCGCTCTCTAGCAATTCTGGATGTGTGGAGTGTCGCATTGTCCTGTTGAAATTGCCCAAGTCCGTCGGAATGCACAATAGTCATGAATAAGAGGATGCTTACATTCGTGTCACATGTCAGAGTCGTAGCTAGACGTATAGGATTCCATATCACTCTAACTGCACACGCTCCACACCATTACAGAGCATCCACCAGCTTGAAAAGTCCGCTGCTTACATGCAGGGTCCATGGATTCATGAGGTTCTCTCCATACCCGTACACGTCCATCAGCACGATACAATTTGAAACGACACTCGTCGGACCAGCCAACATGTTTCCAGTCAGCAACAGTCCAGTGTCCATGTTGACGGCCCAAGCGAGGCGTAAAGCTTTGTGTCGTGCAGTCATCAAGGGTACGCGAGTATGCCTTCGGCTCTGAAAGCCCATATCGATGATGTTTCGCTGAATGGCTCGCACACTGACACTTGTTGACGGCCCAGCGTTGAAATCTGCAGCAATTTCCGGAAGGGTGGCAGTTCTATCACAACGATTCTCTTCAGTCGTCGTTGGTCCCTTTCTCACAGGATCTTCTCCCAACCGCAGCAATGTCGGAGATTTGATGTTTTACCGGATTCCTGACATTCACGGTACACACGTGAAATGATCGTACGGGAAAATCGCCACTTCATCGCTACCTCCAAGACGAAGTGTCCCGTCGTCATGCACCGACTATAACACCATGTTTAAACTCACTTAAATCTTGATAACGTGCCATTGTAGCAATAGTAATCGACCTAACAACTGCACCAGACATTGGTTATCTTTTATAGTACTGCCGACCGCAGTGCGGTATTCTTCCTGTTTACGTGTCTCTGTATTTGAATACGCATGCGTGCCGGCTGGCGTGGCCGAGCGGTTCTAGCCGCTACAGTCTACAACCGCGCGACCGCTACGGTCGCAGGCTCGAATCCTGCCTCGGGCATGGATGAGTCTGATGTCGTTAGGTTAGTTAGGTTTAAGTAGTTCTAAGTTCTATGGGACTGATGACCTCAGAAGTTAAGTCCCATAGTGCTCAGAGCCATTTGAACCATTTGAACGCATGCCTATACCAGTTTCTTTGGTACTTCAGTGTAGTTTAGACTGGCTATACAATTGCCAATTAGTTATCAGAGACACCCAGCTTCCTACCGAATTGTCTATGATCTTTACATCACAGGTTTGCAATACGACCAGGTCAATATAACAAATGTTTGTTTAATTTTGCCTCTACGCTGAATACACATGTTCATTAGCAATGGCTTCTAAATCATTACGCCTCGAACCCGAAAAGTCTATACTCACTTTAAAACCACAAAGCAAAGATGATAAATTTTTGACGCTTTTTATAGTAATTTTGTCTGTATCTGTCGTGCAACAAGTCACTAATCAGTCTCGCGAAACGCCATTACTCGTTTCTCAACACCAGTGTCCTTCAATAGTCTGCTCTCACTATAAAACACATTCCACACCGATAAGTAATTCTTAATATCGTTTACTATAACTTTTTGTACTTCTCACGGTCGTGTGATGTTCTGTTGCCTCTGTGGGTGACCGTTTCGGACATGGGTTTCCATCTACAGTTTTTTTTCTCCTGGAACCCTCGAAAATCTCAAATGTTTTTTCGGTATACAGCGTAAAAATAAGCTGCAGGTGGAAAACCGCCACCCACCAATTACAAACGAAGTTGCAAGACGGGCCTACGGTCCATCAGCGTAGAACGCCGCCCTTGCTGCCGAAGTGGTGGCCCAGTGGGAGGCGCCGGCACCTGTAGCATCGACGGCCTGCAGTGTGCCGCTGGATGACGTTGCCGGGCACGGGGTCCTATCCTGTATTTGTTCCTTAATACAGTGTTTACAGTTCCTCGAAGTTTTTGCCAGCATTCTGGGACACCCTGTGTGCATAGGTCAGCTATTTGCCAATAGGTCGTTTCCTTCGAGGAAATTCATAATGTTCGAACACGGTCTATGTTGCAAAATCCTACAGCAAACGGACGTCAGTGATACATGATGTAGTTTATCGCATTAGTGATATTTCCTTTCTTGAGCATTGGTGTTGCCTGTGCAGCTTTTCACTCTTAGGTACGGATGTTTCGTCAAGCGAGCGATTGTATAATATGATTGCTAAGTAATGTAATAGCGTAGGGGCCTACTCTCAAAAGGACATACCTAGTACACAATGTGAAGCCGTAGACTTGCCTTTATTAAAGGATTCGAGCTGCCTCACTATACTAAGGATATCTATCTCCAAGTTAGTCATGTTGATAGCTGTTCTTGATTCAAATTCTGCAATCATTTCAGAATGGAATCAAAGTTTAATCAAAATTGTTAAGGCTTTCGTGGCCACTTGTTGACAAACTGCCTATTGGCTTCTGTCTCGGGTTCTTCGGCCGACGTTCATCTAATGATTTTTCTAACGTTTCGCCAGCACGAGTGGCTGGCATTGTCAAAGCTTCACCCTCCATTGCCGGTGGTGAACTGGAGGCGAGCTCGCGGCCGCAGACTATATGTACCTGGCGCGCCAACGTCCGAGGGCTTCTCCGCGGTCATTTCCGGTGCGGTTCTCCTCTTGCTACCTGCGACGGTCGTTCGCTGCAGTACGGGCAGCCAGGATCCGTTTACCTTAAGGCTTTCCTCTTTCTTGTTGAAACTGTTCGCGTGTTTTTGGATTTCTACAGCTTCTCTGAACAAGCGCGTGTGATAGTGCTTCTCTACAGCCAGAACTTCCGCCAAACTTGCGCCAAACGACATCCTGGTCAGTTTTGATGTTGTTTCGTTATTTACGAAAGTGCCACTCAGTGACGCTCTGGAGCATATCGGTTCCATGTTCCCGCAAGACATCAAAAAGCTCTTCCATGCATGTCTCACCACGAGCTATTTCACGTGGAATGGCGATTTCTACGAACAGCTGGAAGGTGTCACCATGGGTAGTCCTCTCAGTCCAGTGGTGGCCAACTTCTTCATGGAACAATTCGAAGCACAAGCACTGGACTCGGCGACTTGCAAACCTAAGGTGTGGTACAGGTACGTCGATGATACTTTCGTGGTGTGGAGCCATGGTGAAGAACAGCTCGGTGAATTCCTGAGACACTTGAACAGCCTCCATGCCAACATAACATTTACCATGGAAGTAGAAAAGGACAAGAAACTGCCATTTCTAGATGTGCTGGTCACAAGGGACGGCGAAAACCTGGGACACAGCGTGTATCGGAAACCGACACACACGGACCGATACCTGCACAATCTGTCAAACCACCACCCGAGCCAGAAAAGAGGCATGATTAGTACGCTCGTAACGAGAGCAGGACGAATATGTGAGCCTCAACACCTCAAACGAGAAATGCAACACCTGGAAACTGTTCTGCGGAGCAATGGGTACTCCACAAATTACATTAGAAGTGTAACAGAGCCAAACACTCGGCGAAATAAGGAACCAGAAAAAGAAATGTCGGGTACGGCCTTTCTGCCATACATTCCCAGAGTGACGGACCGAATCGGCCGTATATTGCGCAAACACGGCGTAAAGACGATTTTCAAACCGACACGGAAGATCAAAGAGTGTCTTAGATCAGCGAAGGAGAAAAGAGACCCACTTGCAATGTCGGGAATATACCGTATACCATGCACATGCGGAAAAGTTTATGTCGGAATGACTGGACGCTCAATTAAAACCAGGATCAAAGAGCATAAGCGACATTGCATGTTGGGGCAGGTGGAGGAATCGGCCGTGGCAGAGCACGCACTGAATGAGACCGACCACGTAATAAAATTCGCCGGCACGGAAGTTCTGGCTGTAGGGAAGCACTATCACACGCGCTTGTTCAGAGAAGCTGTAGAAATCCAAAAACACGCGAACAGTTTCAACAAGAAAGAGGAAAGCCTTAAAGGTAAACGGATCCTGGCTGCCCGTACTGCAGCGAACGACCGTCGCAGGTAGCAATAGGAGAACCGCACCGGAAATGAGCGCGGAGAAGCCCTCGGACGTTGGCGTGCCAGGTATATATAGTCTGCGGCCGCGAGCTCGCCTCCAGTTCACCACCGGCAATGGAGGGTGAAGCTTTGACAATGCCAGCCACTCGTGCTGGCGAAACGTCAGAAAAATCATTAGATGAACGTCGGCCGAAGAACCCGAGACAGAAGCCAATAGGCAGTTTGTAAAAGTTTAATCACTTGATACCCATTACGTGTTTGTCAACTGCACAACGCGTTTTGTGGTGTATTCCATTCTGTTATCATCAGTGTGTTATTGTTTTTTCCTTTGTTTCATCCGTTTCCATTTCTTTACACCTTTTGCAAGACATTAAAAGAAAAATTATGAAATCTGTTACTACGCAAAAAGGATTAAGATAATTTTATACACTTATCCATCTCTATGACTCGGGTTTGCATGTGTTTGTAATGATACTTTATAATTTGTGGTAGGGTCTTATGGGACCAAACTGCAGAGGTCATCGGTTCCTAAGCCTACACACTACTTACTCTAACTAAAACTAACTTACGCTATGGACAACACACACAGCCATGCTCGAGACATGACTCGAAGCTCCGAGGTGGGGAGCCGCGCGGACTGTGACAAGACGCCCCAACCCGCGCGGCTGTAATACTACGGTATCATTCAGGAATACACTGAGGTGACAAAAGTGATCAGATAGTGACGTGCATGGATACAGATGGCGGTAGTATCGTGTACACGAGGTATAAAGCTGTCATCTGCACTGATGTTATTCATGTGAAAAGGTTTCAGGCGTGATAATGGCCGCACGACGGGAATTAAAACATTTCAGACGCGGAATGGTAGTTAGAGGTAAGCACATGGGACACTCCACTTGGGAAATCGTTAGGGAATGCAATATTCCGAAATCCCCAGTGTCAAGAGTGCGCCGAGAATACCAAATTTCAGGCATTACCTCTCACCACGGACAACGCAGTGGCCGACGGCCTTCACTTGTGGGCAGCGGCGTTTGCGTCGAGCTGTCAGTGTTAACAGACACGTAACACAGCGTAAAGTAACCGCAGAAATCATTGTGGGAGGTACGACGAACGTATCCGTTAGGATTGAGCGGTAAAATTTTGCGTTAATGGGCTATGGTAGTAGACGATCGATGCGAGTGCCTTTGATAACAGCACAATATCGTCTGCAGTTCCTCTTCTGGGCCCGAGACCGTATCGTTTGGACACCAGACGACTGGAAGACTGTGGCCTGGTCAAATGAGTTCCAAGATCAGTTGAGAAGAGCTGATACCGGTTTCGAGTATATCCCACGAAGCCATGGACCCAGCTTGTCAAAAAGGTACTGTGCAAGTTGGTAGTGGCTCCATGATGATGTGGTCTGTGTTTACATGGAGTGAACTGGCTCCTCTTGCTCAACTGAATCACTCATTGAATAGAAATGATATGTTCAGGTTTTTGGAGGCCATTTACAGCCATTCATGGACTTCATGTTCGCAAACGATGATGAAACATGTCATCGGGCCACAGTTGTTAGCGACTGGTTAGAAGAACATTCTGGACAGTTCGAGGAATGGTGTGGCCATCCAGATCGCCCGACGGGAATCCCATCGGACATTTATGGGACATTTTAGAGAGGTCACTTCGCGGGTAAAATCCTGCACCGGAAACACTTTCACAATTATGGACGGCTATAGAGGCAGCAGGGCTCTGTATTTCAGTAGGGGACTTCCTGCAACGATTTGTCGATTCCGTGCCACGTCGAGTTGCTGGACTACACCGGGTAGAAGGAGGTCCGAGCCGACATCGAGCGGTATGCCACGACTTTTGTCACCTCAGGATATCTGACATGAATTCTGCGTGACAACGGAAAGCACCGACTGCAGTGATGGCTCTGGAAAGTAGGAGTGCGTTGTTTGGGATTTCCTGCAGCTCGCTGTGGTGTGACTTGAATTTTGATTGAAAGTTACTGCCGAGTCGTGAGTAAGCGCACGCGCGGTCGCCATTCTCGACCGACGTCTCGCGCAATTTCTCGCGCGACCGCGGCGCCGTCCGCGTCCGCTAATTGCCTGCCTGCCTACCGGCCGCGACGGTAAACGTAAATAAATGGCGGCGCTCGTGTCGGCGCATTAAGCGTGCCGTGCAGCAGCAGCGGCGGTGGCGGCGGCGGCGGCGGTGACGCGGGCTTTTTGTGTGCCCGCGGGCGGCGTGGGAACCGCGCGATTAGGCCGGCCGCGCTGCCGCTGGCTGGCGGCGGCGCCGGTTCGCGGAACTGCGCCCAGCGCCGGCGTGCCGCGGCGCGGCTCTCGCGGTCGGCATGTGGCTGAAACACGCCTGAAGACTCAACTGTAAGTTCACCAGGCACTGGCTACCAAGCTGCTAATGCGACAGGAAGAAGATGCTGTGATATGCAAATGATCAGCTTTTCAGAGCATTCACACAAGGTTGGCGCCGGTGGCGACACCTACAACATACTGACAAGAGGAAAGTTTCTGCCCGATTTTTCATACACAAACAGCAGTTGACAGGAGTTGTCTGGTGAAACGTTGTTGTGATTCCTCGTGTAAGGAGGAGAAATGCGTACCATCACGTTTCCGACTTTGATAGAGGTCGAATTGTAGCCTATCGCGATTGCGGTTTATCGTATCGCGACGTTGCTGCTCGCGTTGGTCGAGATCCAATGACTGTTAGCAGAACATGGAATCGGTGGGTTCAGGAGGGTAATACGGAACGCCGTGCTGGATCCCAACGGCCTCGTATCACTAGCAGTCGAGATGACAGGCATCTTATCCGCGTGGCTGTAACGGATCGTGCAGCCACGTCTCGATCCCTGAGTCAACAGATGGGGAAATTTGCAAGACAACAACTATCTGCACGAACAGTTCGACGACATGTGCAGCAGCATGGACTATCAGCTTGGAGACCGTAGCTGCGGTTACACTTGACACTGCATCGCAGACAGGAGCGCCTGCGATGGTGTACTCAACGACGAACCTGGGTGCACGAATGGCAAAACGTCATTTTTTCGGATGAATTCAAGTTCTGTTTATAGCATCGTGATGGTCGCATCTGTGTTTGGCAACATCGCAGTGAACGCACATTGGAAGCGTGTATTCGTCATCGCCATACTGGCGTATCACCCCGCGTGATGGCATGAGGTGCCATTGGTTACACGTCTCGGTCACCTATTATTCGCATTGACGGCACTTTGAACAGTGGACGTTACTTTTCATATGTGTTACGACCCGTGAAACTACCCTTAATTCGATCCCTGCGAAACCCTACATTTCAGCAGGATAATGCACGACCGCGTGTTGCAGGTCGTGTACGGGCCTTTCTGGATACAGAAAATGTTCGACTGCTGCCATGCCCAGCACATTCTCCAGATCTCTCACCAATTGAAAACGTCTGGTGAATGGTGACCGAGCAACTGGCTCGTCACAATACGCCAGTCACTACTCTTGATGAATTGTGGTATCGTGTTGAAGCTGCATGGGCAGCTGTACCTGAACACGCCATCCAAGCTCTGTTTGACTCAAAGCCCAGGCGCATCAAGGGCGTTATTACGGCCAGAGGTGGTTGTTCTGGGTACTGATTTCTCAGGATCTATGCACCCAAATTGCGTGGAAATGTAATCACATGTCAGTTCTAGAATAATACACTCCTGGAAATGGAAAAAAGAACACATTGACACCGGTGTGTCAGACCCACCATACTTGCTCCGGACACTGCGAGAGGGCTGTACAAGCAATGATCACACGCACGGCACAGCGGACACACCAGGAACCGCGGTGTTGGCCGTCGAATGGCGCTAGCTGCGCAGCATTTGTGCACCGCCGCCGTCAGTGTCAGCCAGTTTGCCGTGCCATACGGAGCTCCATCGCAGTCTTTAACACTGGTAGCATGCCGCGACAGCGTGGACGTGAACCGTATGTGCAGTTGACGGACTTTGAGCGAGGGCGTATAGTGGGCATGCGGGAGGCCGGGTGGACGTACCGCCGAATTGCTCAACACGTGGGGCGTGAGGTCTCCACAGTACATCGATGTTGTCGCCAGTGGTCGGCGGAAGGTGCACGTGCCCGTCGACCTGGGACCGGACCGCAGCGACGCACGGATGCACGCCAAGACCGTAGGATCCTACGCAGTGCCGTAGGGGACCGCACCGCCACTTCCCAGCAAATTAGGGACGCTGTTGCTCCTGGGGTATCGGCGAGGACCATTCGCAACCGTCTCCATGAAGCTGGGCTACAGTCCCGCACACCGTTAGGCCGTCTTCCGCTCACGCCCCAACATCGTGCAGCCCGCCTCCAGTGGTGTCGCGACAGGCGTGAATGGGGGGACGAATGGAGACGTGTCGTCTTCAGCGATGAGAGTCGCTTCTGCCTTGGTGCCAATGATGGTCGTATGCGTGTTTGGCGCCGTGCAGGTGAGCGCCACAATCAGGACTGCATACGACCGAGGCACACAGGGCCAACACCCGGCATCATGGTGTGGGGAGCGATCTCCTACACTGGCCGTACACCACTGGTGATCGTCGAGGGGACACTGAATAGTGCACGGTACATCCAAACCGTCATCGAACCCATCGTTCTACCATTCCTAGACCGGCAAGGGAACTTGCTGTTCCAACAGGACAATGCACGTCCGCATGTATCCCGTGCCACCCAACGTGCTCTAGAAGATGTAAGTCAACTACCCTGGCCAGCAAGATCTCCGGATCTGTCCCCCATTGAGCATGTTTGGGACTGGATGAAGCGTCGTCTCACGCGGTCTGCACGTCCAGCACGAACGCTGGTCCAACTGAGGCGCCAGGTGGAAATGGCATGGCAAGCCTTTCCACAGGACTATGTCCAACATCTCTACGATCGTCTCCATGGGAGAATAGCAGCCTGCATTGCTGCGAAAGGTGGATATACACTGTACTAGTGCCGACATTGTGCATGCTCTGTTGCCTGTGTCTATGTGCCTGTGGTTCTGTCAGTGTGATCATGTGATGTATCTGACCCCAGGAATGTGTCAATAAAGTTTCCCCTTCCTGGGACAATGAATTTACGGTGTTCTTATTTCAATTTCCAGGAGTGTATATTTGTCCAATGAATACCCGTTTTTCATCTGTATTTCTTCTTGGTATAGCAATTTTAATGGCCAGTAGTGTAAATGTCAGTCCGACTGCATACAGTCCCGATTGAAAAACATAGCTCTATCCAGTGAAGCATATACTAAGAGGCGACTGCCCTGAATTGGCTCATCACTTCCGACGTTCATTAGAATTTCAAACATAACGGCGTATTTCAGTCAACAGTGTCGAAAGCTTTCTCTACATATAAACACGCCGAGTCACGTTAAAACGTAACACCCCTATTATTTAGCGAACCGTTCCAGGTATCGAAACGAAGTTTTCGTCAAATGATAGTACGCTAAGGTGCATGTAATTTGGTACGTTATAAGGGATCTCAAGTCTTGTATCGCTCCAGATACTGAAGCAAGAATGCCTTTGTAAATAAAAAGACACACAGAGTGTATTGAAAAGAACCATCCGATTTGGCACGACTATATTTCTGAAACTAATAAACATATACAATGAGTATTGTTTTTTGATAAACGTGAAACTCAAAAAGATTTTTTTCATGCCTATTCATAGGTATTCACTATGCCCCTCTAGAGATGCACGGCATATGCCAGTGCGGTATTCAGATTGTTCCCACACTGCGTCCAGCCTGTCTTGAGTTACGGCTTCCGCAGCTGCTGTTATGCTGTCTCAGTTCATTCATTGTTGTTGATAACAGACGGCTATAAACAGAGTATTTTATAAATCCCCAGAAGAAATAATCACATAAAGTTAGGTCCGGTGACCTTGGAGGCCAGTAATCATTTGCTCCAGTGCGACGGATCCATCGTTCAGTAAGCCCTTCATTTACAAATTCCCGCGCTTCCAGATGCCAGTGTGCCGGTGCCCATCCTGTTGGTAAACGAAGTCGTTCGAATCAGACTCCCTATGTGCGAAAAGAAAGTTCTCAAGCGTATCGAGATATATGCTTTCTGTAACAGTGTTCTCAGCAAAGAAAAATTGACCATACACCTTTTCCCCTGAAACTGCACAAAATACATTAAATTTTGGAGAGTCGCTCTCATGTTGTACAACTTCATGCGGTTGTTCCGTACCCCGTATTCTCACATTATGACGTTCACCTTTCCATTTAAATGGAATGTTGCCTTGTCACTAAACATAAAGCGTGGAAGAAAACTCTCTTCCTCCATCTTCCCAAGAATGAAATTACAGGACTTTGCATTTTGTTGTTTGTCACCTTCACGAAGAGTTTGCATAGAGCTGAATTTTTTATGGTTTCATGTGTAAACGTCGATGCAACACACGTAAGACAGATATCGGGGCACGTTAAGCCGTCGCGCTGCATGGCGAACGGATTTCTGCGGACTCCTTGTGAAAGTATGGTGGATGCGTTCGACGTCTGTGTCAGACACTCGGGGACGGCCCAGCGATTTGCCTTTACACAGTCAACCTGTTTCTCGGAATTGTTCATGCCATCGTCTAATGCTCTATGGTGTAGGAGGATCCTCACCATACCTAGTGCGAAAGTCACGCTGAACAGTTATTACTGACCCGCACTACTCAATACGTAGAACACAAAACGCTTTCTGTTATCCCGACACCATTTTTACTAGAACTGAAGTGAGCACACACTACTGCTACTTAGCGGGAACCATGTAAAACTCGAGAGTTTGCTCTTTCCAACAGTACGTTGTCCACGCACGTATCTAAAATAACATAATAGTTACGATTTTTTTTAAATGGGATGATTATTTTTGATACATCCTTTATTTTAACGACAACCGAAAGCGCTTGAAAAGACGAGTAGAGCGACATTATGATTGTTAATCTTGAGGTTCAAATTCTTCGCAAAGGAATCCGAGAAATGTACTAAAATTGGAAACCAATGTGTCCAGAGTCAGCTGTAGCGTTGTAAACTCCAGCAAGCAGAGATCTTTTGCGAGAGTCAGTTGTTATATGCAGAAAGACGGGCCTACGACACAAAGATAAAATCTGATATCTTATACGACATAGATACAGGGCCCGTTAAGATTTTTGTGTACGGAACTACGTCATATTCTAGCTTCTGGGGCATCAGATAGGCTTTAGGAAAACTATTTCAAATTTTTGTACGCTCTGAAACAGATAAGCTGATCAGTCACATTTCATAATGGTAAACAGTCCTATTCATGTAAAAAAAGAAACCACTGCATTAACTTTCTTAGATTTGGAAAAAAAAACAAAAGTATGACCTGACTTGTTTTTGCCTGGAGACCCTTGGATGCTTCTTAAAATAAGCCACCTACTGTCGGACAATGTATCTATAAATAGTGATCGAAATTGTAATTAGACGGCCGGCCGGAGTGGCCGAGCGGTTAAAGGCGCTACAGTCTGGAACCGTCGCAGGTTCGAATCCTGCCTCGGGCATGGATGTGTGTGATGTCCTTAGGTTAGTTAGGTTTAAGTAGTTCTAAGTTCTAGGGGACTTATGACCACAGCAGTTGAGTCCCATAGTGCTCAGAGCCATTTTTTTTGTAATTAGACGGAATACAGTTTAAATAAACTGAACCGTTTGCTCAGGATGGCTGACGACACGTCACCCAGAAAATAAACACTTTTCTTAACGATACGTAGTTTTACGCTTTACTTAAGGGTGTGCTCGAATTGTGTACCATCGACTGCAAGGCACATTTGCAATCGCCGCTCGAGAGATAGATGAAAAGATGAAAGTACATTGCATAATATAATTTTGCATTCTGGGGCGATTCGACGGCGCATATCGCCTGGAGTAGTTGGGGCTTCATGACAGAATACATCTTTTAATGCTCACTATAGAGAAAAATCATGAGAGGAGTCAAATCGGGTGTCCTGGATAGCCGTTCTACTGCAGCATTCCGTCCCATCCAACGGTCGGGAAACTTTTCATCCAGTATTCGCGTTGCAACAAGGGAAGGAAGCGCTAGGCACATACAGTACCGATTCAGAAGAACCGATGGTATGTTTGCAGGAATATGCGCACAAGTACTTGCATTTAACATCCCTGGGATGAAGTAAGGTCCCACAACGTAATTTCATAGGACTCCGCACCATAATTTCACGCTTCACGGGGTCATTTTGTTATATCTGACGAAGCCAGCGTGCATTTTCAGCGTCCCTACTGCATGTTAGGTAAATTTACATCACCGCGGTTCGTAAGCGTCACTTCGTCGCTTAAGAGCGCACGGTGGAAAACCGTACTGTCGTCTTCCAAACGTTGCAAAGCAAACCCAGAAAATTCTGTACGACTTTAGAAATCACGACCTCCGTGTGCCTGATGTAGTGACATATGACAAGCGTGGAATTAATGTAGATACAAGATTCGAGTGGCACTCCTCTGGCTGATCCCACACTCGTTGGCAGTACGTCTCGTCGCCCATTCGCCATACAAAAGTAGCGTGGCTAACTTCTCCTCATTGGTGTATATGTCTGCAAGTAAGGAATGTTGAAGTGAAGACTACCAGCCGACAGACGACACAGTTCCTTTTGGTTTTGCGGTGGACACAAGTAAACTGTCGAAACGCCTGATACAGAGACGTAGCGTGGCATGAGTATGTTTACAACGCAATAGCTGATTCCGACCGACTTGCCATTCAATTTTAGAATATTTCACGGATTCTTCTGCGAAGAGTTTCAACCTCAACACGAGCAAGCATTATATCACTGTACTCGGTTTTTCAAGCGCTTTCGGATGCCTAAAGAAAAAAAATCATTCTGTTTAAAAATATAATATTTACTTCAGTATCTCGATCAATACAAGAGTTCAGACTCTTTATTGCATACCAAAGTACATGCCTCTTAGCGTACTATCAACTGTTACTTGGTTTCGTTACCTGGAACCGTTCGCTACATAAGAGGAGTGTTATGTGACTCACCCTGTAGATGCCTCAAACGTACAAATATATTTATTTAACCCATCTCCTAAGAACAGTGGTAGGATCCGTGAGTTATTGCGATTCTTACTGCAGTTACTTGTGAATTCGTTGAGGCATCTGCACGTCAAATTGACCGTTGAGCATAGTTTCTTCGCGGAAGCGGCCGAATGATTTACAGGACTAAAACTTATGTCAGTTAATACGAAAGAACAACCAAATTAAGTATGTTAGCCATTCGTGTGAAAGCCAGAATTGTGGTTTCCAATTCTAATGTTTGTATACCCGTTTATGAGTGCTGATCTGTGTTTAGGAAAGTAAAGTCAAGAATACTGAAATTTAACTTACAGTAGAGACGGGATTTCAGTTGCCTTAATTCCAGTGGAAGAATGGAGGAAATATGGGAATCTGTTTATTGAAAACCTTCCAGAATTCTTTGTAAAAAATGACCATGAGTTGTCCATCTTTGACGTATCTTATGAAGAAAACGAAATAATTACGAGTGTAGAAGTCAAAAAAGAGCTTCTTATCACAGTGAAGAATGGACGAGCTGCAGGTTCGAATGATTTGTCCGTCAAACTATTCGCAAGTGGACCAGAGAAACCTGTGAAATCAATGGCTGATGTATTCAGTTACTTGCTAAGGAAGGAACAAATACCAGAGGAATGGAAACAACATACATATCCAACAAACACAAAAAGATAACAGGAAAAAAATATTCAAATTTTATAGCAGCAAACGTAACAAATTCAGTCTCCGGATTATATATGGAAAGCTGTAAAGGCGAGAAATGAAACACAGATTGTGGACGAAAAAACACAGAACTCTTTCCATTCCCGGAAATACATCCACTCTCTTGCCCATCGTGCGTTCGACCATCAAGCCGACGCACAACATGTAAAATGTTGCAAACTGTAACGATATTTTATGATCTGATGGCTGTTGCTAGCACAATCGAAACAGGTCATATTATTTTACAAACTCGTGATCTATACAAATAAAGATCATACATATCAGAAAACCTGTAATTTCTCACGGTAGTGAGTGTCAGCTTCGTCTCCGGCCGCAGCCGGCCACGGTAGCCTGCAGAAGCAGCAGCGTGTCGCGCGATAAGATCGCGTGTTCCGTCCGCCTGCAGGCAGGCAACCCGCGGAGCGCCGCTCGCAGGTGTCTGCAGTGTCGCAACGGGCGCGTCCTTCTGAGGCACGGCAGTGAGTAATGGCGAGCTCGGAGTGCGGCCCACTGGCAGTAAGTGTCACAGCAGCCCGGCACACCCCGCGAGACCTGTCACGCTGCTCCATTATCTCCTGTGCGACGCTGCGAGCTGACGCTGTTAGAGCTTCTGCTAACCAACTGTCCGCATCCGCCTACACAGCCCTACGTCCAACGCCCTAGTCTAGGCAACGATCCCTCCTAAACCTCTTCAATGCGTTTACCTCCTTGCGTAGCCACTGGCTCCTTAGAAACGAAACTGTTAACGCGTTGATAACATTTAACAGTCTACGAAATAACTCCAACAGACTCAAACTACGGCCGGCCGGGGTGGCCGAGCGGTTCTAGGCGCTACAGTCTGAAACCGCGCGACCGCTACGGTCGCAGGTTCGTATCCTGCCTCGGGCATGGATGTGTGTGATGTCCTTAGGTTAATTATGTTTAAGTAGTTCTAAATTCTAGGGGACTGATGACCTTAGAAGTTAAGTCGCATACTGCTCAGAGTCATTTCTGAACTTAAACTACAGCCCTGTCCGACGTATGCAAAGTTTGGATCTGTACACTCCCCTAAATTATACCACCCACACACTACAGCTGCATATTTACTCTACAATTCACATTTAAGTGTTTGACAGCTGGTTCATAGAACAGCTATCAGGCTAGTTCTCGGCAATTCCTCACTCGAATGAAACATGGGAAATTGAACACTTGAACATTCCCGTACGAGCTTGATTTCTCTTATTTTACAACGACGACAATTTTTTTCTGTGCAGATGGGAGTCATTTAAACATTTTGCCACTCGGACTGGAAAACTGATAACTTAAATTTCCTGGAAAAATATCGAAGCAGTGAAAAACACATTCATTTTAACGATTACCACCCCAAGTCGCTTATCACATTCTTGACTTTCTCTCCCCTGATCCGCGATAATACAACATGGTCTGACCTTCTATTCTTATTCGACGTCCTCTGTTAACCGTGCCGGGTAAGTATCCCCTGCCGTGTAGCAATATTCAAGAACAAGCGTAGTGTAGGCAGTCTCTGTAGCAGATCTATTGCATCTTTGAAGAGTTCGCCCAATGAAACGCAGTCATTAGTTCTACTTCCCCACAATATTTTCTACATGATGGTTCAATTTTAAGATGTTCATAATTGTAATCTCAAGGCATTTAACTGAACAGGCAACATTTCAATTAGAGAGATTGACAGATTCTTTTAGTTCTTATGTGGAGGACCTCATACTTTTTATTTTTTGGGATCAATTGCTACTTTTCGCACTGTACAGATATCTTGTCTGAATTATTTTGCATTTGCTTTGATCTTCTTGTTTTAATAGACGGTAAACGGCATCATCATCTGCAAACAATCTAAGAACGCAGCTCAGATTGTCTCCTAAATCGCTTATATAGATTAAGAACAGCAGAAATCCTTTATCACTTGCTCGGGGTACGCCGGCCATCACTTCAGTGTTACTCGTTCATTTTCTGTCGATTACTACGTACTGTCACCTTTCTAAGAGGAAATCATGAATCCAGTCGCGCAACTGAATCCATACTCCGTAGGCACAGAATCTGGTTAGAAGTCTCTTGTGACGAACGGTGACAAAACTCTTTCCGAAATCTACAAATATGGAATCTGTTTCAAGACCCCTGTTGCTAGAACTCATTACTACGTCCGAATAAAGAGCTAGTTCTATTTCACAAGAAAGATATTTTCTGAATCCGTGCTGAGTGTTCTGGATCCCTCGTTGTCCCGGTGTGGCTTGCTGTATATACCCGCTGGTGCCTGACGTGAAAAATGCAGCCGCCAACCAGGGACGCACCATCTTCAACCGGAAAGCCTAAGAGCCGTCTACGGTGACTTGGTATCTGCTCTCTCAGGAAAGGAAAATATACTGTTTTAGGAGGAAACTTTAATGGAAACGTCGAGAAGCAATCGGCCACACGTAGGATTTTCCTTCATTCACCAAGAGTGTAACTATTCATTTTCATGTTCGTACCTGCTGCAGTTGACGAATTGTGCCAAAATGGAACACGAACCCGGATTTGCTGTTTGTCACGCTGTCTCCTTAATCTTCTAGGCTGCCTGAGGATGCCTCCAGGACTGATCCAGTGTCACTAATGTTTCCACCTATGGTCGCTGAACACTACTACTCAGTTTCTCTGAGCTGTTCGCAGTAATATTGTTCTGTGTGATCTGTTCTCTTCTTGTTATCTGTATTGTTTATCGTCCACGTTTCACACGAGGCTGTACGTCAGACAAATACACTTAAATGTGTATTCGTTGTAAGCAAATTCCTTTTTTTCAGAAACGCTTTTCTTGCTGTTGCCAGTCTGCATTTTGTATCTTCTGTACTTTAGTTATCGCCAATCAACTCAAATAACAAAACTCTGTCGACTACTTTTAGTGTCTCCTTGTCCGTCCCCGGTAGCTGATGGGCAGCGTGACGGATTGTCAGTAGTCTGGGCATTTTCTCCGTCCAGGGACTGGGTGTTGTGCTGTCCTCATCCTATCCTCCTCATCGACTGCAGGTCGCCGAAGTGGCGTGAAATTGAAAGACCGTCATCTGGCGAACGGCCTGCCCGACCGGGGCCCTAGCCGCACGATTAAATAAATAAATAAATGTCTCATTTCCTAATTACTTACCGAAGAGACATGTGCCCCTGATTCATTTTACTGCAGTTATTTTTCTGCCACGTGACGATAACAAATAACAAGATCTGTTTAGATCTGCACAGTTTTCCGGGGTTATGGTTCAAATGGCTCTGAGCACTATGGAACTTAACAGCTGAGGTCATCAGTCCCCTAGAACTTAGAACTACTTAAACCCAACTAACCTAAGGACATCACATACATCCATGCCCGAGGCAGGATTCGAAACTGCGACAGTAGCAGTCGCGCGGTTCCGGGCTGAAGCGCCTAGAACCGCTCGGCCACCGCGGCCGGCTTCCGGAGTTAAATTAATGAATATTTCCACTGGCGTTCTTCAGTGCTACTGACGAATTTGTCTTCTAACTTACTAGGGCGTGCTGAAAAGTAATGCTTCAGAATTTTTTAACGTGAAAACTCTTAAACCTTTTTAAATGAAACAAACGTTATTGACATTTTACATCTTTGTTCATGTCTATATATTTCTTTCTCAATATAGTAATCCTGATGACGAACACATTTCTCCAAACGAGAGACCAGTTTGTTGATATTGTCGATACTGCCACTGTAAAATGTTTGTTCACGGAGCCGCAACCTTACCATTGTTTGCACCACTTCGTCAAAGTGAGGTCCTCAACGGTGCTCTCTAAGTTCTGGAAGCGGATCAAAATCGGATGGGGACAAGTCGGGACTGTACGGAGGATGCTCGATGACTGAAAACTCGAGGTGTCGGACTGTTGCAAATGTCGCAGCGCTCGTGTATGTTCCGGCTTGTCATACTGAAGGAGATGTTGCTCCATGTTTGGATGAACTCTTCGAATTCGAAACTCGATTACAGCCCACTGTTTTCCACACATGTTTCCACCTATGGTCTCTGAACAATACTGCCAGAGGTCCCCACACGGGGACATGTTACACGCTTCAGTTCGGAACCCTCCAACGTTAGAGGGCTGCAAACATGTAGAAATGAAGAATAAAGATGCAGAATGTTAACAACTTTTTTAACAAAAAGCTTTGAGAGTTTTTACACGAAAAATTCGGAGGCATTCCTTTTCTGCACGCCCTCGTATTTCGGACTGTTTACGATACACCCGCCCCGGGTGTGGCCGAGCGGTTCTAGGCGCTTCAGTCTGGAACCGCGCGACCGCTACGGGTTCGAATCCTGCCTCGGGCATGGATGTTTGTGATGTCCTTAGGTTAGTTAGGTTTGGGTAGTTCTAAGTTCTAGGGGACTTATGACCTCAGATGTTGAGTCCCATAGTGCTCAGAGCCATTTGAAGCATACGATACACCCGTCCTGCAGATTATAGCAGAGCCAAATAGCGTTTCTTTAAAACCATCGCTTTGTAACGTACCTTCAGATTTTACTCTACCTTGAGTGCGATCAAAATTATGAAGCACAACGAAACATATTATGATGCCTATCACAAAGTCGAGGAAGAGTTAAAAAGTTCCACAAAGTCGAAGAGAAATTCACCACTTATTGGATAATATTGAAAATGTGTATTTAAAAGACGTCCTGATCTAAATAGATGCTAATTAAAAGGCAGAGTTGTTACAGCACGGGGACGCATCTCATTCTTGGAAAAATCGAATCTCTCTAAGGTAGCCAACAGTAATTGCGTATTTGGGTTTTGTGGTTCCTAGCAAATTTCCGTGCGCTAGGTGGATCAAATGCTTTACAGGTATCAGAGTAGGAGCACCAACTACCCTTTGTCACTAATGTTATTTATTAAGAACAAATTGTGCCATTGCAGGTTTCGAACCTACGGTTTAATCATCAGACTGCTGTTCACACTTATAATTATGTATAGTGTATGCTGTAAATTTTACATAAACCGATTTTCGTTCTGACCAATATTCCCTAGGGTGGCGGTGCCATTAAACTAGAAACGATGTATGAAAAAGGACTACTTTACGGTAATTGGAATTAACAATTAACTGAGACAAAGTCAATATCTTCTGACCTTAGAAAGCTGTTTACGTTATTTGAATTTATCGATAATTTCAATTACAGCTAAGTTCCTCTTTCACTTACAACGCCTTCTTGTGTAGGGCACCATCAACCCACGGAAGTTTTGCCACAACGGAAATGAGCCAACAGCACGTGTACAGCATAAACTATATTGTGATTTTAAAAGTTAACTGCCGCCTGATGAACCTGTCGCTTCGAAACCGGTACTTACACAATTTCTTCCTAAAAAAATAGTGCTATCGGCAAAAGCTGGTTGATATTCCTACTTTGTTGTGGGAATGAACCTGTAAGTGTCAAACATTTAGTTTAGAATTTGTCTTCGCGATAGATAAGATATCGGAGCACAAAAAAAGGCGAATACGCTCCTATTCATTAAAAGACTGCCTGAAAACCAAAGTTGAAATAACGCATTTTACACCTCGAGCTGGCTTTCACGTGCACAAAACTACAACAACATGAGTTTCCCAGAACCTTTCTGATGAAAACGGAGAAACTTTACAACATATTTCTTCATGATACGTCACTTCATAAACTACGTTTAGCCCCACACCAGCTATTACTTGTACAAGTAGTGTAACTTTGAAACTCTGTATATCGGTAACTGCTAAAGATAATAAGAAAATTTTGAGGTTGTTCGAGATTACAGACCTTTCTTGTGCAGAGCTTTCTTGGAATCCGCTACTCGGTTTTGGTATCAATATTGTTATTCAAAACCAATGTTTTTCAGGTTTTCTCAGGAAACACCATGAACTAAACGATGCGGCCTTCCGAGTGGCAAGATGGTCCTTTCGGAGAACTGCCATACAAGTAGGACGTGCTGCACCAATTGTGCACGGTGCTAGTATCGGTGATCACGTGAACATTCTCACATCCGTAGAAGAGGTTCTGGATGTCCGCGCAGCACAGACGCATGCCAGGAACGTCATATTGTAAGGGCAGCTGTGGCGGATCGTACAGCTGCCGGCCGGAGTGGCCGTGCGTTTCTATGCGCTACAGTCTGGAACCGCGTGACCGCTACGGTCGCAGGTTCGAATCCTGCCTCGGGCATGGATGTGTGTGATGTCCTTAGGTTAGTTAGGTTTAAGTAGTTCTAAGTTCTAGGGGACTGATGACCACAGCAGTTAAGTCCCATAGTGCTCAGAGCCATTTGAACCATTTTTGGATCGTACAGCTGCCACAACACAAGTGAGACGGCTTGTGAGTCCAGACGTGTCAATACGAACTGTTGCGAACCGGCTGTTGGCAGTGCGTTTACAAGCACGCACACCTCTAGGCCATCTTCCACTCACGCCACAGCATCGACATGCACGACTCAACTGGTACCGTCAGAGGATCACTTGCAAGATGGAATGGCGCACCATGGTCTTCAGTGATGACAGCAGATTCTGTCTGCACGCAAGTGATGGTCGTCTGCGCATACGACGCAGTCCTGGTGATGGTTCAAATGGCTCTGAGCACTATGGGACTTAACATCTGAGGTCATCAGTCCCCTAGAACTTAGAACTACTTAAACCTAACTAACCTAAGGACATCACACACGTCCATGCCCGAGGCAGGATTCAGACCTTCGACCGTAGCGGTCTCGCGTTTCCGGATTGAATCGCCTAGAACCGCTCGGCAACACCGACCGGCAGTCCTGGTGAGTTCTGTTTCTTAGAGTGCATTCGTCCAATACACATTGGCCCCACTCACTGTAGGCCTTATGATCTGGGGTGCGATAAGCTGCAACTCTCGTTCACCTCTCGTGTTTCTGGACGGGACCCTAAGCAGCGCTCACTACTTGTAGAATGTTCTTAGACGTGTTGTTCTGAGTCCTAGTAACAGGAAGGTGACGTGTTGATCCAACAGGATAATGCTCACCCACACACTGCCTGTGAAACTCAACGAGCTAAGCAAGACGTGCAGCAACTTCCCTAGCCAGCACGATATCTGGAATCGTCTCGAGAACGTGTGGGATATGGTGGTAGGGGGAGTAACTCGGACGACTCGTCAGCCAACTACTCTTACAGAACAACGTGAACAGGTCGAGCAGGCGTGGCATAACGTATCCCAGGATAGCATTCGCCATCCGTACGACCGACTGGATGCCAGAGTCAGCGCCTGCATCGCCGCTCTCGGAGGCTACATCACGTTACAGCCTGCCTTGGGACCGCTTGTGCGACTGATCTGTAAAACTTTTTTGCTGAAAATACCTTATTCTTATGTCTTTTAGGGTGGGAAATCCAAATATGATACTTAAAAAAACTGTATCACCAACCATTCCTTCACATTCTATAGTTAATTTTTTTAAATTAAGCGATTTTTTAAGGAATTTAACCGCTTTTATATGGTTAAATAATTTATTAAGGAGGTGTAATGACTGTAGATGACGTTGGTAGCACTGCTGAAATACATTTGCTGGCAAAAAAAGGTCGATCCTATTTCTCTGTTAACATATGGTGTTTTGTTTACTGTCAATCTAACCTCACTTTCCCGTTTCCTGAATATGTGCTCAGTACAATGTCTAATCGTGGTTGTAAAAACTCTGCTGTGAGTTTTTGTTACATTTGTGGTGAATCTGTGATTAAAAAACACCAAAGAAACATTGCAGATTTTGTGAAAAGTGTTATCTATCATACTTCGGATCTAAACATGATAATCAAGATAAATCTTGGGCGCTGCATAAGGTATGTTATGTATGTGTTAAAGATCTGAGAAAATTGTCCAAAAATGAGAAAAAAAGCCTTTAGGTTTGCTGTTCCTATGATATGGAGGGAGCCAAGAAATCATTCCGATGATTGCTACTTTTGCAGGGTTGATATTACTGGTCCTAATTCGAAAAACAAAAAGATAATAAGCTATCCTAACCTTCCGGTAGGGCATTATGTAGATTTGCCGGTTCCTGAACCACCAGATGATTTAAATTCTATTGCAACAGAAGTATTTTCGGATGTACAGTCTAATTTACATGAACCAGATGATGATGAATTCCATTGTAATACAGAAAGTCTAAAGCCCAAATTATTTACTCAGACCGAGCTTAACGATTTGGTTAGGGATCTGGTCTTAGCGAAAGAAAAAGCTGATTTGCTTGGCTCCAGATTAAAAGTAAAGAACTTATTGGCAGCTGGAACCAGCATATACATGGATGGAAAGAGAGAGCAGCAATTTTGCAAATTTCTTTCAACAAGAAGGTGATTTAATGTACTGCTTAGACATTCCCGGTCTGATGAATGTGTTGGTATTGAATACAAAAAGGAAGACTGGAGGCTGTTTATTGATTCATCCAAAACTAGTTTAAAGGCTGTTTTATTACACAATGGTAACATGTATGCATCTATACCTGTTGGAAATTCTGTACATATGAAAGAAAGCTATGAAAACCTAGAAATGGTGCTAAATAAAATGGGCTATTCTGCTCATGGTTGGACGATATGTGGTGATCTAAAAGAAACATGCATGCTCCTTGGTCCGCAAGGTGGTTTTACCAAATTTCCATGTTTCTTGTGTAAATAGGACAGCACGGCTAGGGATCAACACTGGTGCAGAAAGATCAGGCCTGAGAGGGAGTCTTCAAAACCTGGTGAGAAGAACATTCTACGCAGAAACGTTGTAGATCCGAAAAACGTACTCCTACCACTTCTACATATAAAGTTAGGCCTAATGAAACAGTTTGTGAAGGCTTTGCCTAAAGATGGAACATGTTTTAAGTATGTCTGCCAAAAGTTTCCACACCTTTCAGAAGCTAAACTAAAAGAAGGCGTCTTTGTCGGATCTGACTTTAGAAAATTGATGTTTAATGTTAACTTTGAATCCACAATGACCTTAAATGAGAAAGAAGCATGTGTATCATTCAAGCAAGTCATTACAAAGTTCTTAGGACATGAAAAAGACCCAGAATATGTTTCTATTATAGCTACAATGTTAAAGAAGTTCAAAACTTTAGGATATTTGATGAGCCTGAAAGTTCACTTTTTGAGCAGTCACCTTGATTACTTCCCGGACAACATGGGGAATGTTAGTGAGGAGCAAGGAGAGCGTTTTCACTAGGACATTAAAGTGATGGAAAAACGCTACCAACGCCACTGGAACATCAACATGATGGGGGACACTGTTGGTCACTTCACTGAGAAATACAGCAAGCGATTCATCATAGAAAAAGTTACACAAGAATCTTCAAAGAAAAAAGAGAAAGAAAATGCACTACTGGCCATTAAAATCGCTACACCACGAAGATTACGTACTACAGACGCGATATTTAACCGACAGGAAGAAGATGCAAATGATCAGATTTTCAGAGCATTCAGACAACGTCGGTGCCGGTGGCGACCCCTACAACGTGGTGACATGAGGAAAGTTTCCAACCGATTTCTCATACACAAACAGCAGTTGACCGGCGTTGCCTGGTGAAACGTTGTTGTGATGCCTTGTGTAAGGAGGAGAAAAGCGAACTATTACATTTCCCACTTTGATAAAGGTAGGATTGTAGCCTATCGTGATTGCGGTTTATCTTATCGCGACATTGCTGCTCGCGTTGGTCGAGATCCAACGACTGTAAGCAGAATATGGAATCGGTGGGTTCAGAGGGTAATACGGAACGCCGTGCTGGATCCCAACGGCCTTGTATCACTAGCAGTCGAGATAACAGGCATCTTATCCGCATGGCTGTAACGGATCGTGCAGCCACGTCTCGATCCCTGGGTCAACAGATGGGGACGTTTGCAAGACAACAACCATCTGCACGAACAGTTGGACGACGTCTGCAGCAGGATGGACTATCAGCTCGGAGACCATGGCTGCGGTTACCCTTGACGCTGCATCACAGACAGGAGCGCCTGTGATGGTGTACTCAACGACGAAACTGGGTGCACGAATGACAAAACATCATTTTTGCGGATGAATCCAGGTTCTGTTTACAGCATCATGATGGTCACATCCGTGTTTAGCGACATCGCGGTGAATGCACATTGGAAAAGTGCATTCGTCATCGCCATAATGGTGTATCACCCGGCGTGATGGTATGGGGTGCCATTGGTTACACGTCTCGGTCACCTCTTGTTCGCATTCACGGCACTTTGAACAGTGGACGTTACATTTCAGATGTGTTACGACCCGTGGCTCTACCCTTCATTCGATCCCTGCGAAACCCTACATTTCAGCAGGATAATGCACGACCGCATGTTGCAGGTACTGTTCGGGCCTTTCTGGATACAGAAAATGTTCGACCGCTGCCCTAGCCAGCACATTCTCCAGATCTCTCACCAACTGAAAAGTCTGGTCAATGGTGGCCGAGCAACTGGCTCGTCACAATACACCAGTCACTACTCTTGATGAACTGTGGACAGCTGTACCTGTACACGCCATCCAAGCTCTGTTTGACTCAATGCCCAGGCGTATCAAGGCCGTTATTACGGCCAGAGTTGGTTGTTCTGTGTACTGATTTCTCAGGATCTATGCACCCAAATTGCATGAAAATGCAATCACATGTCAGTTCTAGTATAATATATTTGTTCAATGAATACCCGTTTATCATCTGCATTTCTTCTTGGTGTAGCAATTTCAATGGCCGGTAGTGTACAAACCATTTCCAGCTGGCAAGTGAAACCTCTATTAGCACGTATCATCGTTTTAAGTAGCTTACTGTGAACACAAAACCATGCTTATGTTGTAACAAAGCGTGTCATTAATTTCTCCGTTTAACGTATAGCATACGATTTTTATATTCTATAGTAAAAAGAATATTGCTCCAAAACTATGGGTGATACAAAAAAACTAAGGCTTTTTTGGATTCAGCTCATAAAAATCTATAAAGATCAGCTATCAAAGTAAAAAAAAAATTTCAAAAAAATTTTTCGTTGGCCTGGTAATAATTTCAGGTACTCCATATGCAATAAGTGTCGCGTTAATTGGAAACCTCTAAAAGGTTTACTAATCTATTTTCGGCAGCGTATTTTCCCGACTTTTGCGTTTCTTTGTAATGCAAACCTTTGTAGGACCCACAACTAATATCTCTATGGGAAATATTTTGTAACGGAGTAGTTCTGCACCAGCACGCCGACAGGGGGCAGTTCATCTACCACGAACGGAACTGCGGCTGTGTGCAGCAATAACCCTGCTGACTGCACCCAGACACACGGTCTCCCGTGTGAAAGGAGCCCACTCCTTTCTGCCGTGCGTCGTGTTTGCAGACGCTATCGCGCGGCCCCTGCCTGCGCAGAACAATGGCCGGCGCATTGTTATTAGAGGAGGCGACCGCCGCGGGGACCCAGTGCCCCCCTGCCGCGCAGCCGCGCGACTGCCTTTGTGGCCGGCGATTGGCACTGCCCGCTGCCCGCTGCCCGCCACAGCGCCAGCCATTACGCGCCGGCCCGCGACGGATCACGTCATTGTTTGTATGCGGCTCCAGTTCCGCGACGCAGGCATGCCGGCGGGCGATTGCGGCGGTAATGAGGTCCCCGCTGCGCTCCCAGCAGCCGCCAGCCGCCCCAGAGGTCGCCCACCACTGCCGACAGTTCCGGATGCACTGCTCGGGCGGTGGACACCCGGCTCGCGTCGCCGCGGCCAGTGATGTGCGGACATTTGCCACGCCGGACATTTGCCACAATTTTACCTGCTCCGAAGGGTTGGGTTCCTTGTCTCCACCTCCTCCTCCTCCACATACCTTACTGAGCCTTTCAGCTGATTTAATTAACATAGAACCAGAATCTCTTTGGATATTCCTCCACATTTCTAGAAAGAGTTTCGTTGTGGAAACTATTAAATGCATCTCGAAATCCGCACCAAATTTCGAGCCTCAGTAAAACTTCGCCAGTCTTGGAGAATTTGCGTTCGTCTAAATTATACGTGCCTTTTTCAGTGCTCCTGCAGCAGCTTTCTGTCGTGTTTTGTGTACCGTGGGGTATCAGTTCCGTTTCTTATTAATTTAGCCGGCCGAAGTGGCCGTGCGGTTCTAGGCGCTGCAGTCTGGAACCGCGAGACCGCTACGGTCGCAGGTTCGAATCCTGCCCCGGGCATGGATGTGTGTGATGTCCTTAGGTTAGTTAGGTTTAACTAGTTCTAAGTTCTAGGGGACTAATGACCTCAGAAGTTGAGTCCCATAGTGCTCAGAGCCATTTCAACCATCTTATTAATTTATTTGGTATGAATCTCTGGAGTGCGGTTCATACTGTTTCTTTGAACTTAGAAGGACGCCAACCGAATTTTTTGTTGTTTTTATAAGTAGATATATTTCGCATTTAGTTTTTGTGAATTTCTTTGTTACGGAATTGAGCCTCGCTACGACTGTGTATTCACTAATCCCTGTATCCGACGTGATGCTCAGGATTATTTGTGGCTAAGAGGTCAAGTGTGTTTTCGTAACCATTTACAATTTGAATGGCCTCGTGAACTAAAAGTTCAAAATAATTTTTAAAAAACCATTTAGAACAATTACGGAAGTTGTTTTCTATCTATAATAGGATCTGTAAATGTATTTTTGTCAACATACGGGAGGTAGATTTAAGTCACTGGCCACTATAATTGTATGAATAGGGTACCTATTTGTGATGAGACTCAAGTTTTCTTTGAACTGTTCAGCAACTGTTTCATCTGAGACCGGAGGTCGGCAAAAGGAGCGAGTTATTAATTTATTCCGGTTGTCGAATATAACCTCTGCCCATACGAAGTCACAGGAACTATCTGCTTCAATGTCGCTTGTGAGCTGGAACACACATTACATTATTTTTCCTTAAGTTGTGCTTCTTGTTTCTGAAGTAGTGCAGATCACTACAATTACGGCTTTTCCCTCCAAAACCTAGGATGCTTTCTCTGTGACCCTCTAAATACCAGAGCTAAACAATACAGAACAACAACGTACGTCACAAGCATAGCATTCTGTATTACTTCATTTCCTTATTTCTAACATATTAAAATTGTTCGTTGACTTTAGATGACATGTCAATCATAGATGTTCTTATCTCTATTTACTGAACGTATTTTCAGTCATGTTTTGAACGTTGTCCCGCTACACTTTACTAACTAATGTTTCGCCGCAAGGGGTATCGCATTTTAGAGAGTAAATTAATATGGAGTATATCGTTCTTCTTTTCACACATTCACCTACCCATTTCTTCTTTCCTTATTGTCTTTTGGTCATGCAGTTGTAGTAATTAAAGTAGGCAAAAATGCAGTGATCAAAAATAAATGATTAGCGTACATTCGCATTCTCCTTACTTCGTTCCTTTCTTGTTGTTCCCATGGCGATGGACTGTTTCTATCGCAATCAGTAAGCGTGAAAGGAAGCTACCGTACAGATAGAGGGATCTATATTGATACTTGGCAGAACTAATTACATACTGACATAATCCTCGGTCTTGCTTTCGTTTCCAAAAAGTTATAAATATTTCGATTTCGGAAAAGAAGCTCTGTATTTGGCCAAGATGTCGAAGAAGAAGGTCCCTTACGTGCTGGTTGTATCGTGTAAATTGTGGAGACGGCGGTTTGAAAGAGGACAGAAGTAGTACGAGGAAAGGCGTCCCTTACCTGAGGGATCGCTACCTGGCGAAGGGGCAAGTGTGGCAAATGTACGGCGTGGCAAATGTCTGGCATTGGCGGCCAGTAGGGCCAGCTGAAAGGAAGGAGGAGCTCATTAGAGATGGGGCACGAGATCTGGTTAGGGAAGACTAGCGAAGGGTATTGACCATGCCATTTCAAAGGAACCATGCCAGCATTTGTCTTGTGCGATTTAGGAAAATCACGGTAAATATTAAATATGGATGTCCAGTGGCTGACTAATGCGAATCCATTGGGCTTTTCGCTCGGTGGGCTAGTTGGCGTCCACAGGGTTACTTCAAAATGTTAAAGGCATTAACTGTCTACAAAGAGGAGGTTCTGCCGTGATGGGTACTGAGAGACATATTTTAATATTGCAAATCGGAATCTAATGTGGCGAATATGGAGGGATTAGGTTCTTCTGCTGTGTTGTAGAGTGAACGCGTTTATGTTACAACGGATTTTCACTGAAGCGCCAAAGAAACTGGTATAAGGCAAGCGTATTCAAATACAAAGATATGTAAACAGTCAGAATACGGCACTGCGGTCGGCGACGTCTATATAAGACAACAAGCGTCTGGTGCAGTCGTTAGATCGGTTACTGCTGCTACAATGGCAGGTATCAAGTTTTAAGTGAGTCTGACCGTGGTGTAATAGTCGGCGCACGAGCGATGGGACACAGCATTTCTGAGGTAGCGATGAAATGGGCATCTTCCCGTACGGCCACTTCACGAGTGTACTGTGGATATCAGGAATCTGGTAAAACATCAAATCTCCGACATCGCTGCGGCCAGAAAAGGACCAGCGACGACTGTAGAGAATCGTTCAACGTGACAAAAGTGCAACATTTCCGCAAATTGTTGCAGATTTCACTGCTGGGCCATCAAAAAGTGTCAGTGTGCGAACCATTCAACGAAGCATCATCCTTATGGGCTGTAGGAGCCGAAGGCCCTCTCGTGTACCGTTGAGGACTGCACGTCACAAAGCTTTACGCCTTGCCTGGGACCGCTAACACTGACATTAGACTGCTGATGACTCGAAACATGTTGCCTTGTCGGACGAGTCTCGTTTCAAATTGTATCGAGCGTATAGACGTGCACGGGTATGGAGACAACCTCATGAATCCATGGACCCTGCATGTAAGCAGGGGACTGTTCAAGCTAGTGGAGGCTCTGTAACGGTGTTGGACGTGTGCAGTTGAAGTGATATGGGATCTCTGATACTTGTAGCTACGACTCTAACAGGTGACACGTTCGTCAGAATCCTGTCTGATCACCTGCATCCATTCATGTCCATTGTGCACCCCGTCGGACTTGGGCAATTCCAGCAGTACAATGCGACACCCCACACGTCCAGAATTGCTACAGAGTGGCTCCAGGAACACTCTTCTGAGTTTAAACACTCCCGCTGGCCAGTAAACTCCCCAGATATGAACGTTATTGAGCATATCGGGGACACCTGGCAACGTGCTGTTCAGAAGAGATCTCTATCCCCTCGTACTCTTACCGATTTATGGACAGCACTGCAAGATTAGCGGTGTCAGTTCCTCCCAGTACTGCTTCATTCTTTAGTCGAGTCCATGTCACATCGTATTGTGGCAGTTCTGCGTCCCTGCGGGGCCCTACTCGATATTAGGCAAGTGTGCCAGTTTCTTTGGCTCTTAAGTGTAATTTCTTAAACACGACATGTTCCAGGGGCTTATTCTCTCATCTTCAAGTGGATCAGTGGATTACAGTAGGAGTTATTTTACAAGACGTAGGCAGTTTTCTCCTTTAACCTTCATTTTGAAGATGTTCCAGCAAAAAGAACACTGAACACTGCGATGGCAGGCACTCAGTTGTGAATAGCAGAGTAATAATGTAGACGCAAATGTAGATGTAGATGCAGAGAGCTTGTACATTAGGGGGTTAAAATGCTCCTGTTCTATTGTGCTTGCACGTGTGACTTCCATTGCCTAAGGAAGCCAGTGGACCAAGTACTGCTTTCTATTCCTCAGACATAATTGACCCCTCCCCCCCATGAACCATGGACCTTGCCGTTGGTGGGGAGGCTTGCGTGCCTCGGCGATACAGATGGCCGTACCGTAGGTGCAACCACAACGGAGGGATATCTGTTGAGAGGCCAGACAAACATGTGGTTCCTGAAGAGGGGCAGCAGCCTTTTCAGTAGTTGCAGGGGCAACAGTCTGGATGATTGACTGATCTGGCCTTGTAACATTAACCAAAACGGCCTTGCTGTGCTGGTACTGCGAACGGCTGAAAGCAAGGGGAAACTACAGCCGTAATTTTTCCTGAGGACATGCAGCTCTACTGTATGATTAAATGATAATGGCGGCCTCTTGGGTAAAATATTCCGGAGGTAAAATAGTCCCCCATTCGGATCTCCGGGCGGGGACTACACAAGAGGATGTCGTTATCAGGAGAAAGAAAACTGGCGTTCTACGGATCGGAGCGTGGAATGTCAGATCTCTTAATCGGGCAGGTAGCTTAGAAAATTTAAAAAGGGAAATGGATAGGTTAAAGTTAGATATAGTGGGAATTAGTGAAGTTCGGTGGCAGGAGGAACAAGACTTCTGATCAGGTGACTACAGGGTTATAAACACAAAGTCAAATATGGGTAATGCAGGAGTAGGTTTAATAATGAATAAAAAAATAGGAGTGCGGGTTAGCTACTACAAACAGCATAGTGAACACATTATTGTGGCCAAGATAGACATAAAGCCCATGCCTACTACAGTAGTACAAGTTTATATGCCAACTACCTCTGCAGATGATGAAGAAATTGATGAAATGTATGACGAGATAAAAGAAATTCTACATCTACATCTACATCTACATCTACATTTATACTCCGCAAGCCACCCAACGGTGTGTGGCGGAGGGCACTTTACGTGCCACTGTCATTATCTCCCTTTCCTGTTCCAGTCGCGTATGGTTCGCGGGAAGAACGACTGTCTGAAAGCCTCTGTGCGCGCTCTAATCTCTCTAATTTTACATTCGTGATCTCCTCGGGAGGTATAAGTAGGGGGAAGCAATATATTCGATACCTCATCCAGAAACGCACCCTCTCGAAACCTGGCGAGCAAGCTACACCGCGATGCAGAGCGCCTCTCTTGCAGAGTCTGCCACTTGAGTTTGCTAAACATGTCCGTAACGCTATCACGGTTACCAAATAACCCTGTGACGAAACGCGCCGCTCTTCTTTGGATCTTCTCTATCTCCTCCGTCAACCCGATCTGGTACGGATCCCACACTGATGAGCAATACTCAAGTATAGGTCGAACGAGTGTTTTGTAATCCACCTCCTTTGTTGATGGACTACATTTTCTAAGGACTCTCCCAATGAATCTCAACCTGGTACCCGCCTTACCAACAATTAATTTTATATGATCATTCCACTTCAAATCGTTCCGCACGCATACTCCCAGATATTTTACAGAAGTAACTGCTACCAGTGTTTGTTCCGCTATCATATAATCATACAATAAAGGATCCTTCTTTCTATGTATTCGCAATACATTACATTTGTCTATGTTAAGGGTCAGTTGCCACTCCCTGCACCAAGTGCCTATCCGCTGCAGATCTTCCTGCATTTCGCTACAATTTTCTAATGCTGCAACTTCTCTGTATACTACAGCATCATCCGCGAAAAGCCGCATGGAAATTCCGACACTATCTACTAGGTCATTTATATATATTGTGAAAAGCAATGGTCCCATAACACTCCCCTGTGGCACGCCAGAGGTTACTTTAACGTCTGTAGATGTCTCTCCATTGAGAACAAATTATTCAGGTAGTGAAGGGAGACGAAAATTTAATAGTCATGGGTGACTGGAATTCGTCAGTAGGAAAAGGGAGAGAAGGAAACATAGTAGGTGAATATGGATTGGGGGGAAGGAATGAAAGAGGAAGACGCCTTGTAGAATTTTGCACAGAGCATAACTTAATCATAGCCAACACTTGGTTCAAGAATCATAAAAGAAGGTTGTATACCTGGAAGAATCCTGGAGATACTAAAAGGTATCAGATAGATTATATAATGGTAAGACAGAGATTTAGGAACCAGGTTTTAAATTGTAAGACATTTCCTGGGGCAGATGTGGATTCTGACCACAATCTATTGGTTATGAACTGCAGATTGAAACTGAAGAAACTGCAAAAAGGTGGGAATTTAAGGAGATGGGACCTGGATAAACTGAAAGAACCAGAGGTTGTACAGAGTTTCAGGGAGAGCATAAGGGAACAATTGACAGGAATGGGGGAAAGAAATACAGTAGAAGAAGAATGGGTAGCTCTGAGGGATGAAGTAGTGAAGGCAGCAGAGGATCAAGTAGGTAAAAAGACGAGGGCAAATAGAAATCCTTGGGTAACAGAAGAAATATTGAATTTAATTGATGAAAGGAGAAAATATAAAAATGCAGTAAATGAAGCAGGCAAAAAGAAATACAAACGTCTCAAAAATGATATCGACAGGAAGTGCAAAATGGCTAAGCAGGGATGGCTAGAGGACAAATGTAAGGATGTAGAGGCTTGTCTCACTAGGGGTAAGATAGACACTGCCTACAGGAAAATTAAAGAGACCTTTGGAGAGAAGAGAACCACTTGTATGAATATCAAGAGCTCAGATGGCAACCCAGTTCTAAGCAAAGAAGGGAAGGCAGAAAGGTGGAAGGAGTATATAGAGGATTTATACAAGGGCGATGTACTTGAGGACAATATTATGGATATGGAAGAGGATGTAGATGAAGACGAAATGGGAGATAAGATACTGCGTGAAGAGTTTGACAGAGCACTGAAAGACCTGAGTCGAAACAAGGCCCCGGGAGTGGACAACATTCCATTTGAACTACTGATGGCCTCGGGAGAGCTAGTCATGACAAAACTCTACCATCTGGTGAGCACGATGTATGAGACAGGCGAAATACCCTCAGACTTCAAGAAGAATATAATAATTCCAATCCCAAAGAAAGCAGGTGTTGACAGATGTGAAAACTACCGAACTATCAGTTTAATAAGTCACAGCTGCAAAATACTAACGCGAATTCTTTACAGACGAATGGAAAAACTGGTAGAAGCCGACCTCGGGGAAGATCAGTTTGGATTCCGTAGAAATGTTGGAACACGTGAGGCAATACTGACCATACGACTTATCTTAGAAGAAAGATTAAGAAAAGGCAAACCTACGTTTCTAGCTTTTGTAGACTTAGAGAAAGCTTTTGACAATGTTAACTGGAATACTCTCTTTCAAATTCTGAAGGTGGCAGGGGTAAAATACAGGGAGCGAAAGGCTATTTGCAGTTTGTACAGAAACCAGATGGCAGTTATAAGAGTCGAGGGGCATGAAAGGGAAGCAGTGGTTGGGAAAGGAGTGAGACAGGGTTGTAGCCTCTCCCCGATGTTATTCAATCTGTATATTGAGCAAGCAGTAAAGGAAACAAAAGAAAAATTCGGAGTAGGTATTAAAATTCATGGAGAAGAAGTAAAAACTTTGAGGTTCGCCGATGACATTGTAATTCTGTCAGAGACAGCAAAGGACTTGGAAGAGCAGTTGAACGGAATGGACAGTGTCTTGAAGGAGGATATAAGATGAACATCAACAAAAGCAAAACGAGGATAATGGAATGTAGTCAAATTAAGTCGGGTGATGCTGAGGGAATTAGATTAGGAAATGAGACACTTGAAGTAGTAAAGGAGTTTTGCTATTTAGGGAGTAAAATAACCGATGATGGTCGAAGTAGAGAGGATATAAAATGTAGACTGGCAATGGCAAGGAACGCGTTTCTCAAGAAGAGGAATTTGTTAACATCGAGTATAGATTTAAGTGTCAGGAAGTCGTTTCTGAAAGTATTTGTATGGAGTGTAGCCATGTATGGAAGTGAAACATGGACGATAACTAGTTTGGACTAGAAGAGAATAGAAGCTTTCGAAATGTGGTGCTACAGAAGAATGCTGAAGATAAGGTGGGTCGATCACGTAACTAATGAGGAGGTATTGAATAGGATTGGGGAGAAGAGAAGTTTGTGGCACAACTTGACTAGAAGAAGGGATCGGTTGGTAGGACATGTTTTGAGGCATCAAGGGATCACAAATTTAGCATTGGAGGGCAGTGTGGAGGGTAAAAATCGTAGAGGGAGACCAAGAGATGAATACACTAAGTAGATTCAGAAGGATGTAGGTTGCAGTAGATGCTGGGAGATGAAGGAGCTTGCACAGGATAGATTAGCATGGAGAGCTGCTTCAAACCAGTCTCTGGACTGAAGACCACAACAACAACAACAATTGACCCCTTCCTAACTGTGTCCTGTGCAACGACACAAGCAGTGACTGTAGTTGTGTGCAGATAAGGAGTCAGGTTACTAGGCAATGCGCAGTGACAAGGAACAGTGTACGATGTGACGCTTTAGCCATTCTGTCGCATTCGCTTATGGTCCTGCATACTATATTTTTATTTGATTTCAATATTAGTTCAGATACAATCAGGTGTTCTACAGTGTTCATTATGGGTGGCATAAAGTAAACAGAAGCATTGTGTTAAGAAGTGACAGCGATAATTTTCCGGGCTCATAAATTGTGCTACGGAGAGTCAGAAGCTCATAGTAGCGCTCATCCCAGCGTTCCCGCTTACCACAGTATGCAGCGGCTGGAGCGTGAGCTGTTGGACACAGACAGCACACGTCCTCTCTGTGCACAAAGCATCACACTTCCATCCTCTTACATGCACCTCGCCACAATAAAAAAGCCAAGGTCGCCACTGGTTTCCGAACCTGAAATAAACAAGGCAGTCAGCATACGACTGTTTTTAAGACATTTTTGTTAGGCCCCTTTCTTGTCTCTCTTTCTGTACAGATTTTTCAATTGATTTCAGCCTAACTGACCAATGAACTATAAACTAGTTTAAACATAGCTCATAACGGAATGACAATGTATTGGCCTGTACGGTAAGGGCAGAGGTTGGGGTGAAAATGTTTGGTAACGCCTGATATCTCGGATGGCTTTCTGGTCTGGAATGTTGTGTTCGTAGTATCAGGATGCGTTCCAGGCGGCATCGGAGCGGACGAACGTGGCTGAGCAGAGAGAGGCGGTAAGAGTAGTTGGATATTGTTTTCATGTCTGGCTGTCTACCCGGGACAAATCCTGCACTTAATTTTAAACTAACTTCTCAATAAGGTAGAGGCATGAAATTTCAAACTTAGCTCAGAACTGGACGAGCATGCAGTGATAACTCCCTTTCTAGTCTAGCGTACAGTGGAGGGTACTTCGTTTAGCACTGTCAGTTCCTGATGAGCTAGAGACTTGAAACTTTCAACATACCTCATAACTGGATGACAATAAAATATTAACATCTTTTCTTGTCTCGTGTGTGGCGGAGGGTGCTTTTTGTACCACTACTACTTCCCCTTTTTCCCGTTCCAGTTGTGAATGGTTTGTGGGGACTGATGTAAGTTTCTGTGAGTTTAAATGTCTCTAATTTTTACGTTCATGGGCTTTTCGTGAACAAAACGTAGGAGAAAGCAATATCTTGGTTGTGTCAGGCGACGAGCAAATGAAAGAATCTTGAAATGTAGCGTATGTCTTCACGTTTGAAATCGATTGAAAAATTTCACAGACACCAGACTGAAAAACAGAAAATAATTATTTAAATCAAAATGAATTTTTAATATACCGTTTTTTTTAAATCGAACTAAAAACTATAAAGTCATATCTCCTAGCCCCATACAGATTCCTAACGCCATACGGATAGTCCTGAAAATTTGTAATTATGAATTTTTAATAGCTATAAAAATACTTATAAGCTTTAAAACGAAAAACGTGGGGCGGTACACCACTTGCTAACTGATGCATTAACAGTTGACCTCCTTACGTTAATGTATTGCATACACCCCACGGTTTTCGTTTTAAGTCTTAAAAATATTGTCATGGCTATTAAATATTCATAATCGCAAATTTTCAGGACTGTCTGTATGGTGTTAGGATTCTGTATGCGGCTATTTTGTGCAGTTTAAAAATTTTTTATATTAAAAATTAATTTTTGTTTAAATAATTATTACTAAATTTGTCACATGCCATTTACAACGCATTTTGACTGACTGTGAGAGCACTATTTATAGCTTACGCTACAGATTTTTGTACTGAACCGGCTAGGCACGAATAGCTTCAGGATAGAGAATTGCAACACCAATGGAGCAATGTAGCTGGTAAACATCTAAGCAATGTTGTGCAATACTATAGCCAAACAAATCTGGCAGCTCTCAAGTGCTGAGGAAGATGGCTCACGCGTCTGCTGCTCTTCAGTGGCGAGGTTTCGAGCAGTAATGTCTCCCGACCAGCTCACACACCGAACGTTGAACCAGATCAATGTCCTACTATGCTATTCTAACTTCAATGTAATCTTAGATTAACTGCTGCTTCGATAAAGCAATTAATCTTTCCCTTTCCAAATAACTTGGTGTAAGCCGAAATGTCTTTACCGATATGTCTTGAATTTAAGAAGTAATTTATGTATTAAGTAGGAGGCAGTGTGATTCTTTGGTTCGGTTTTTGGCGGAACTTTTTCCTCTCTTAAGGCTGCCCGGACCTCTGGGACCCACATCCACCCTCCATACGATCATTAGTTGAGCCCGGCGTCATATTCGAGCGGAACTAATGCACCCAACATTAGAGTTCTTACCTCTCCAGATATGTTATCCACTCCATTGCAAGATGCTTACAGCCCAAAATTTGTGTCAGTGAGACAGAAATACTAAATTCAAACCAAAACCGTTGGAGCTGTTGCACTGCTTTTTGATTTTCCATTGGGAGTAATGCAATTCACTCGCAAAAGAAGAGGTTTACAAGTCACCTGTATGTCCAATCCCTAATTATTGCTAATCATTAGGGAGTGTTAGCACTACATATAGAGAACATCCAGCGCAGAGCGGCGCGTTACGATGTGGCATCTTTCGTCGGCATGAGAGCGTAACAGAGATACACAACAAACTGTACTGGCAGACGCTACGAGAGCGGCGTTGTGTATGTCGGAGAGGTTTACTGTTGAAACTTTGAGGGGGTATTTCCAGGGAAATTCGGACAACACAGTACTTTCTCACATATTGGTCTCACGAAATGACCAGAACGAGAAAATGTGATAAATTAGACAAGATATAGAGGTTAACGACAATTATTCTTCCTATGCGTCAGTTGTGAATGGAATAAGGAAGACGATGACGCCGGCCGGTGTGGCCGAGCGTTTCTAGGCGCTTCAGTCCGGAACCGCACTGCTGCTGTCGCACGTTCGAATCCTGCCTCGGGCATGGATGCGTGTGGTGTCCTTAGGTTAGTTGGGTTTAAGTATTTCTAAGTCTAGGGGACTGATGACCTCAGATGTTAAGTCCCATAGTGCTCAGAGCCAAAACGGTAACGGTAGCAGAAGTACCCTCCGCCGCATGCCGTAATGAGCTTCCGGAGTATAGGCGCAGATGTAGAACTGCGCACAGCTTTGGAATTTATTGAGAATATCGGTTAAAGATGTATGCGTAAAGATTTCCGCCAACACTTTTCGTCCACACACCGGCCAATTGTTCGTTACGAGAATTTGCAGCACCAGGATTCGAGCCACTTAGCTCGGAGTCGAACAGCACCACTCTGACTAATGCTAGCGACTTCAGCCGTCAAGGCAGCTGCTTATACAGTTGCGCTAGTCATACAATTGAGCAGAATGTTGGTGCTGGTATGTGGGACGATTATACGCAGAACTCGCGCCTCTCTGGTATGTAGAGTGGGACTCTTGCAGGAACGGGTGGGACGCGCGGGCTGTGTAGAGACGTGTAACATTTGAATACGGCCGCATCGGCTGTGCGGGAGGGGGTCAGGGGAGGCAGGCGCGGCAATTTGTCGCTGCCGTAATTGCGGTGTGGGAATGGCGACTGTACAAATTGACGGCCGAGATTAATACCTGGTCTCCTAATGGGCGGCGGCGCCCACCGCGCCCTGAACAATGGCCGCGCCTGCCTGCCTGCCTGCCGGCCTACTGTGCAGCGCGCACTGCGTGCCGGGCCTGTTCCGCTCTGCATCGGAATGCCGCGACACCTACACCCGCGTTGCGCAGCCACAAGGAATTTCTCTCCCTCTTCTCTGGTTCCAGATTTCCATTCAACGTATCTCGCTCCGACAAGCCCTCGTTTCTTTAGCTTCTGGTCCGTTATTTTTTTACTTTTCCAAGCATTGTTATTCACATTTAACTCATATCCGATTGCCCACTGACTTCAATAAAAATTAGTCGAGGTTGATGTTA
The DNA here is from genome assembly GCF_023864275.1 of Schistocerca cancellata. Taxonomy (NCBI): domain Eukaryota; kingdom Metazoa; phylum Arthropoda; class Insecta; order Orthoptera; family Acrididae; genus Schistocerca; species Schistocerca cancellata. Next base: position 695,885,305 of record NC_064627.1, on the reverse strand, counting down.
AAAGCAATGCAGCGTATAATTTGGTGGGTGAGATATCCAGATCTCATGAGATACATTCAGCCTCCTCTTTGGAACAGTTTTTTATTATCCGCACACTGACATCTTTTCTTGGCGAAGGAGTACAGTGGTGTTCCAACTCCACATTTATTGTGCCTGGCTGACAAGTGAAGCTCATTACGGCGTATGGAATTTTTCAATCCATTCGTAGAGACTCCGTTGTGGCAAAACACTGTTCCCGTACAGTACCGAAAGTCTTCGATGAAATTCGGCCCCTGATACGTCTTCCGACCTCAAAAAACGGATCACTGAACGTTGCTCTTCTCTGGTGCAAATAGACAGCGAAGCAGCCATGATTAACAGCACGGTAGCGATAACGAAACTAACCTAGCAGCTTGGAAATTACAAAGATATAACAACAAATAAACAAAGTATGCGTCATCAACGTAAAACGACAGTACTACCAAAATAAACAAAAATATAACTAAATTGTGGATAATAATTGACTGACCCTCGTAATAATAATAAAATCATATCTGTATTATACCAGTAAAGTCTCTGAAACTGTGTCATTTCATTTTTATTCGTACCTGTATCTGGGTTTCGGGCTGGATCCCCCATTTACGTTCGATGCTGAGGTATTACTCCAGACCATGGAGAGCCTCGGCAGTTCTGTTCGCTTGTGAGGGGAAATTTTAAGTAGACTGGGGTGGCAGTGAGCGTTTGAATCGTGGAGGGAGGCGAGCCCGGGGAATCCGTGCAGTTGTATGAACTGCGGTGCCAAGGGGGCTTAGTGGCTAACGCACCTGCCTAGTAAGCTGGAGGCTCGGGTTTGATTCCAGGCTTTGGTACAAATTTTCACTCGCCGCTTCAGTTTATATAAAAAAAATAAAAAAATAAAAAAAATAAAAAAATTAATTGAGTTGCTGACGTAGACGCGACATGACTGCAGAATAATAGAGCTTGTCACAATATTTTCGTCTGGTTCCATTTTTACATCCACAACTTGTATTTCATGCTGATTCCATACACTATTACGAGGCCACAGCGCTCCTGAGGCCTTGATAACTACGATCTCCACAGAGACTTCCATGATTTATAAACATACGCCCCGCCGAGTAAACAGGCGCGTCATTGGATCGTATGTTCTGCTTCCAGCACCTGCTAGAGTTTGTACGTCTTCTAACTCGTATTCTCCATATAAAACCTTCTGCTACCCCAAGGACACATCTATCTCGCGGTTTGCAGCAATTTAAGCAAACAAATAAACCTGTTATAAAAGCTTTTGAAATCATATAAGTTGCACTAAGCCTTTTAATTCGATGTTTTTTCATCTCTTCCAGTTATTTTTTTCCCACATTCCTCTAGTCATTGGATTCGAAAAATTACCTAACTGCAGCTGTTCAGCACTTCACATATTTTCCTATTTTTCGCCTAATTTCTTCTCTCTACTTTGACAAGCCTGTTACCTTTTTCGTAATCGACACGTAATTATTCTCGTATACACTTTTTTTTTATTGATACCAATCAGATGTCCATAAAAATCAGGCCTTAGTCTCCTCTTGATTATGTTTACTGGATACGATATTTTCTTGAGAACTTTTGTCAGCCTCTTTTCCTGGGCGCTGGATTGCCGTGCGTTCTCACAAATTAAGTAGTGTGTTTTAATTTTACCAAATTATTCAGTTGCTGTTCGTTTGCTAGCACTTTAGGCCTATGTCGTATAATTAATCAGCGTAGGTAAGGAAATTTGTACTATTAATTAGAGGGAAAATTACACAATGGATTTTTGACCGAATTTTCGTAGCTAATCGAAGAAAGCGAATTGGCCAACTGAGGTATCAAACTGACCAGCGTGATATCTATCTTTGCAAAAAATGTTTAACTGCTTTGAAAGTAATCAGGGTGGGTAAGAAAAAATTAGTGGTAGGAGGGGAAATTGTCATATTTCTGGAAAAGCTGCTGCTTACTGTCTAAAGGAAGTGTCCAAAAGTTGATCTATTTAAGGCCTAGCTCTTTTGCACAGAAAAAGTTACAATACTATGTAAATTGGAAAATTCTTTCTTTCATGTTGAAAAAAGGAAATATCAAATTACAGCATTTTCTCGCTTTCTCCTGCTGTATGTACTCTTAATATCGCAACTGTGAATCTGACGAGATGAAATTTTTTTTGAATGTGTACATACTGCAGGTGCATAAATCCGTGAATTAGCCAGCCAGTGATGCCGTATAAACAGACAACTTCTGCAGAATCTTTCTTCTAAGATCCGTGCCTTCTCTTTCACCTGTTAATTTATGCTACAGGTTTATTAACTGTTTACGATTTATAAATTAAATTACTACACTCAGACACAGCCACGCTATTGGAAGAGTGTTCTTTGAGTAAATAAACGTGAAGAATCAATAATTACGTGCATGCTATGTTATCTTATAAAGTCACCGTTACAAACGTTACTAGTAGAGGATAGCCGCAAAAATATTATGACTTCGACAGTCACCCGCTCTTCAAAGCTTTTTGCAGTTACTGGTGATATTTTAGCGTTATATAACGTGTCTAAGATGTTTGTGGAAGCATAAGTGACGTCTCCCGGAACCAGTCATTTTAATTAAGACTTAATTAATGTCATTTCTCCTCCTAGTATCATCTTTACGATTATTACTAGTCTCCGCAAGCTGTAATTTGTTATCCATAAGAGTATAATTACGTGTTTAATTTTTGCTGTAGTTTTTTTAGTTGCAGTCACTTCCGCATGTGGCTTTAAAAGTCGATAGAAGTACAGCATTGTCACGTGGCGCTTTCGTCTTCCCTTTCTTTTGAGGTTGTGTGCATCCAATGTGATTTCTGAAAACAATGATTACGGTGTATTTAATCACGATCAAAATCACTTACGTGACTGCTTCATTAACACTGGAGAAAAAAAGAAAAAATCAAATTTAGGCTGTGTGTGTGTGTTTCTAGATAACTCTGTGACTGTCTCTGCCCTTAGTCTCTCAGACGCTACTCCTTCTTTGATAACTTAGACACCAAAATTGGAAAAACAGAAAACTGAATGTATACACTGTACATTAATTTAATAAGTGTGAGGTTGTTGTACAGTCAATTCCAGGCTATGTACAACATAACGCATATCATTATTCAGCTATGGAGAAATTGTGCTAAGTCTATCGACTGCATAGAAGCATTAAATCCGATTTTGTGAAAATCATTAGGATACATCGAGAGGAAAAGGTACTGATTAATATCTGTTGGTACATTTCGTCATACACTTGTTTGTATTACGATAAATCTTATTTTGTTGTAACGAACAAGCAATAAAAACGTTAGAAAATAATGATAAGAAATTTGATTTAGCTTCAACTATTTAGATTTGATGTAGTCAATGCAGTCTATTTCGAGCCACAATTAGTTCCGAGTCGCTTGCTGACTAATTATCAGACGGATTCAAGTTTTGGTTGTTCCTGAAACACTAGGTATTTGTTTCTATCTGAAGACGCCCGCGTCAGACTTTGAAGTCCTAAACGGCGAGCTGCCGGTCTGACTCTGTGGCCAGAGGCCTGTTCGTTTCTGAGACGCAGGCGGTGTGTCTAATAGCGTACACGGCCTCATTTTACCACCGCAACAGTGAGTAATCTTCAGTGAAGTCTTTTTTGTAAGTTGTGACCCGTTGACTTGGGGATTTGTTTCTGTTCTTCCCGAGACGTGGTGGATAACTGTTGCTGACTATTCGTACATATTAGCCTGTCATGTACGTGACACTCTACTTCATCTCAAAAATTGTTAATAGGTTTCAGGTCGGTGATATGAATAGATCTGCCTAGCAAATCCAATGATGTTGTTCCGAACCGCGATACACCGATCCTTTTTTGTGGACACGACCATTGAAACGTCCCCTTAGAACAATTATACAAGACTGTGCTTAAACTGACACACAATATTTTTTTAGCGCAACGCAATCTGACTTTCAAAAATCCCTTCAAAAGAATGGCCCTGACTAACATTAACCTATACCTTTTACAAATCACTTACCTCACAAAAATCTTCCTTACTCGAACTACTGCAATACAGCGAGCGCCACTACTGCCAGCTAAATAAAAGATTCAAACTACGGAAGGCACTAACTACTGATAGGGATAGTTAGCAAATAAAAGATATTAATAGAGAACAAACAATGTATTTACCTTAATAGTCATAATATATATATAGCAGTTCATGACAAATTACAAAACTCCGCCATCTCTCTCCCCACATCCACCACTGCTGGCGGCTCACCTCCAACTGCGCAACGCTACGCGCTGTTCACATCCAGCTGCCGCTGCCCAACACTACAATGGCAGACAAGAATGCAAACTAGCCACAGACTGCACACAGCACAGCCAGTGATTTTCATATAGAGCGCTACGTAACTTTGCCAATAAGAAAACATAAACAGCCTACTTACACCATGAAAATGTTGATACAGAAAGTATCCAATTTCAAACTGTCGCCGGTGTAGGTATTGTTTAAAATAAAATGTTTGTGCAAACAGTTTTCTTGTTTTTTTTTTCGAACGAAGGTGATTACCTGGGACATCCAGAGCGTCTCACAGTCTTCACAGGCTTCCCCTCCCAAGCAGCCGGCCGCTGTGGCCGAGCAGTTCTAGGCGCTTCCGTCCGGACGACATAAAATCAATCGCGAGTAAGACAGATGCCAGAGAGAGATTCATTGCAAGAATTCTCAGGGAATGTAGACAGTTAACAAAGGAAGTGGCTTACAAAACACTCGTTCGACCAAAACTTGAATATTGCTCGTCATGTATGGGATCCGTACCACATGGGACTGATAGAGGAAACAGAGAAGATCCGTAGAAGTACAGCGCGTTTCGTTACAGGTTTGTTTAGTAAGCGTCAGAGAGATGCACATCCAACTCCAGTGGAAGATGCCGCAAGAGATGCGCTGTGCATCGTGGTGCTATTTACTGAGCTCACGTCTCCAGAACAGTCAACCAGTACATTGATTCCTCATACATATGTGAAGATAAAGTTAGAGACATTGAAGCTCACACGGAGGCTTGCCAGCAATCGTTCTTCCCGTGAACCATAAGTGACTGGAAAAGGGGAAGTGTCACATGTGTTCCCCACACACCGTGAGGTTGCTTTTGGGGTGTGGATGTAGATTTAGAGAGAGTGACATAAAAATGATAGAAAATGACTGACGTATAACAATGTGTGAATATATAGCTTCACAATGGTGTGTGTAGTCATATAAAATAGTGAATTTTGGATGAACTGTTTGTGAGGTTCAAAACGGCGCTTTTTATTCTGGTGTAAGGAGTTCGATAGTACTGTGTTGCGAAGACCCTAGAGAAGGCTGGGAGACCAGAAGCAGATTTGTGAGGGCGGCAGGTCCAACGCCCACACATTAGACGTGCGGCATCTGTAGTGGGGAGAATGAGCAAATGGTTGAAATGGCTCTGAGCATTATGGGACTTAACATCTGAGATCATCAGTCCTCTAGACTTAGAACTACTTAAACCTAAGGATATCAGACACATCCATGCCCGAGGCAGGATTCGAACCTGCGACCGTAGCGGTCGCGCGGTTCCAGACTGTAGCGCCTAGAACCGCTCGGCCACAGCGGCCGGCCATGAGCAAATCCTGACACCTTCGGGTTGGAACTAGTTGACTGATCTTGTACAGCATACAATGGTGATTCATCGTCGACGTCCAGCAGGCGAGGTGTGGCGGGCAAGGGGTGAGGCGGATCGGGCAGGCGGTGGGAGGGGTATCGAACCCACGGTCCTCGATGGCAGTGCCCTATTACGGCTCAGCACAGTCACGAAGGAGATTTGTCTTTAACGTTCCATCGGCAACGAGGTCATTAGAGATGGAGTGCAAGTTCGGATATGCGAAGGAAATCGGCCGTGCCCTTTCAAAGGAACCAGTCCGGCATTTGCCTGACGCGATTTAGGGAAATCACGGAAAACCTAAATTAGGATGGCCGGACGCGGGTTTGAACCGTCGAATGCGAGTCCAGTGTGCTAACCACTGCACCACCTCGCTCGGTAAGCCCGTTGGAGCTGACGCCGTACCGGACGGCGGGCGATCCTGTAGGATGAGGGATAACTGCGTCAGCAGACGGCAGTACAGCGATGTTGCACTTCTGGGCCACACTGTTACATGCGGTTGCCAGCTTCACTGGGATTGTCGTCTGGGTGGCCAGAACTTACTTACGTCAGAGCGAGGTGTGTTTGCATGCCGGTGCCCGAGGCGCTACCCACATCCGCTGCCGTAATGCTGCAGGCGTGTTCCAGTTGCAGACCAGCTGGCTGTACCGACGTTCTGAGACCGGCCGTCATAGCGAAATTACTGCGACAGCTGCTTCCTGCAATCAGCGCGGTTACACTGCCGAAAAGTCTTTAACAAGTTATCGACAGACACCAGGCAGAAAACTGAAAATCCCCAGACATTTGAAGAGAAGGTAAAAGAGGACCTTATTATCCATTACTTCCGCAATTTATCAGAATATTTTGACTCCGCCATATAAATCCCACGTAGCTCTAATAATCAGATCTTGTTGCAAGTACTGGATAAAAACAGCTACTGAGTAGTAAAACAGGATAAGACTGACATCTGGTTTATTTATTGACGAATTATTTCTAAATTACCTGTTTCTGCCGTATTTATTGCCAAATTATATATAAATTACTTCATGTTTCTACAAGAAGTAATGTAGAATAATTTGGCTATAAATATGGAAGATCGCAGTTTTGCACTAGCTTAATTTGATGTTTCTCTACAGAATGGGCTCATAAAATTGCACTTTAAGGTAAAATTTGTGGAAAATGAGAACCGAAATATCAATTTAGCTTGACATTTCCTGTAACATATACTGCAAGGAAAAAAATTAAACACCTACAGAACTGTGAACTCTGGCACCAGGATATAGTAAGTGCGTACTGAGGGGTTGTAGTACGAGTAGTAGTGATGCATTTGTCACGGTCATCGGCGATCAGATGGAGCTCTGGAGGTTTGTCTCTGAGTCCTCTGGTTTGACTCTGTAGGCAGCACCTGTGCTGAGTTTAGAGGTGACTATTACGTGCACTCTGCATTCTAGGGTGCAACCAGCCCCGCAGACTAGTGTGTCCTCGTGTTCAATAACTTCAGGTTTTTAAACAGCGTCACATTATAGGCCTGTGGGAGCTGGATGGACGTATCGATGGATTGCTGCACATGTTGGGCGAAATCTATCGGTGTTGTGTCGCTGCTTTCAACCGTCGTCTGTGGAAGATTTCCACATCTGAAGGCCATGAAGCAGCAGAAAATGGAATAACGGGAGTAGGATTTGTTATGAGTACGAAGGTACGGCAGAGAGTGAGTTACGGTGAACACTTCAGTGATAGTGTTGTTCTCATCAGAATCGACACCAAACCAGCACCGACAACAATAGTTCAGGTATACGTGCTGACATCACAAGCAGTACGTAAAGGAGGATGAAAATCTATTAGAGATGGGGGACTGAAGAGGAAAGAGAAGAAGAAAGGATTGTGGGAGATTATAGTCAAGAATCACGGAAGGAGGAGGTACACTAGCAACAGGCCGGGGATACGGGAAGATTTCAGTTAGACTACATCATGGTCAGGCAGAGATTCCGAAATCAGATATTGGATAGTAAAGCGTGCCCAGGATCAGATAAAGACTCACATCACAATTTAGTAACGGTGAAGAGCAGACTGAAGTTTAAGAGACTAGTCAAGAGGAATCACTCGTAAAGAAGTGAGATACGGAAGTACTAAGGAATGAAGAGGCACGCTTGAAGTTCTCTGAGACTGTAGATACTGCGATAAAAAGTAGCTCAGTAGGCAGTTCACTTGAAGAGGAATGGACAACCCTAAAGAGGGGAACGACAGTAGCTGGAAAGAAAACCATGGGTATAAGCAAAGTAACTGCGAAGAAACTATGGATAACAAAAAAAAGTGTGTGAAATCTTATGGGACTTAAATTCTAAGGTCATCAGTCCCTAAGCTTACACACTACTTAACCAAAATTATCCTAAGGGCAAACACACACACCAATGCTCGAGGGAGGACGCGAACCTCCGCCGGGACCATATGGATAACAGATGAAATACTTTAGCTGATCCATGAAAGAAGGAAATACAAAACCATTCAGGGAAATTCAGGAATATAGAAATACAAGTCATTTAGCAAAGAAATAAATATGAAGTTCAGGGAAGCTAAGGCGAAGTGGCTGCATGAAAAATTTGAAGAAATCGAAAAACATATGGTTGTCGGCAGGAGTGACTCAGCATATAGAAAAGTTAAAACAACCTTCAGTGAAATTGGAAGCACGGACGGTAACGTTAAGAGTTCAATGGGAATTCCACTGTTAAATGCAGAGGATAAAGCAGATAGCTGGAAAGAGTACATTAAAGGCTTCTACGAGGAGGAAGACTTGTCTGATCACGTGATAGAAGAAGAAACAAGAGTCGAGAGGGAAGAGGTAGGGAATCCAGTACTAGGAGCAGAAATTTAAAAGATATTTGGAAGACTTAAGATCAAATGAGGTGGAAGGGATGGAAAACAATCCATCGAAATTTCTAAAATCATTGAGGGAAGTGGCAACAAAACGACTACTCACGTTCGTGTCTGGAATGTATCGGACTGGCGATATACCATCAGACTTTCGGAAGAACATCATCCACACAATTCTGAAGATAACAAGACCCGACAAGTGTGCAAACTATCACATCATCAGTTTAATAACTCATATATCCAGGTTGGTGACACGAATAATATATAGAAGAATGGAAAAGATTATTGAGGATCTGTTAGATGTCGATCATTTTACCTTTAGGAAAGTTAAGGTTTAGAGAGGCGGTTCTCACGTTGTGACGTTGTGGTTGACAATGGAAGCAAGACTGAAGAAAAGTCGAGACATTCAATGGATTTGTCGACCTGGAAAAAGAGTTCGACAATGTAAAATGATGCAAGGTATTTGAAATATTGAGAAAAATAATTGTAAGCTATACAGAAACATGGGTGATACACGATATATGCAGGGACCAAGAGTTAACAATGAGTCTGAAAGACCAATAACCAAGTTATAGGATTAAAAACGGTGTAAGGTACGGATGTAGTCTTTTGCCCGTATTATTTAATCTATATCTCGAAGAAGCAATTATCGAAATAAGAGAAAGATTCAAGAATGAGATATCAGTGATAAGATTAGCTGATTACATTGCTATCCTCAATGGAAGTGAAGAAGAATACCAGATATGCTGAGTGGAATGAACAATCTAATTAGTAAAAGTTATGGACTCGGAGTAGATCGAAGAAAGACGAAAATAATCGCAGGTAGCGGAAATGAGAACAACGATAAACTTAAGAACTGGGGTTTACGAAGTAGACGAATTTAGGGAATTCTGCTACCTAGGCAGCAAACTAATCCATGAGGGACATAAAAAGCAGACTAACACTGGCAGAAAGTTCATTCTTTGCCAAGAGAAGTCACTAGTATCAAACATAGGCCTCAGTTTGAGGAAGAAATGTTGAACAATGTACGTTTGGAGCACAGCAGTGTATGATAGTGAAACATGGATTCTAGGGGAACTGGAACAGAAGAGAATCGAAGCTTTTGAGATGTGATGCTACAGAATAATGAAAATTAGTTGGAATTATAAGGTAAGGAATGAGGACGTTCAAAGGAGAATTGGCGAGGAAAGGAAAATGCGGGAAACGCCGACAAGAAGAAGGGACATGATGATAGGATATCTGTTAAGACATCAGGGAATAATTTCCATGATACTAGAGAGAGCTTTAGAGTGTGAAAACTGTAGAGGAAGACAGAGATTCGAATACATGCAGAAAACAATTGAGGACGTAGGTTGCAGTTGTTTCTCTGAGAAGAAAAAGGTGGGCACAGAAGAGGAATTCGTGGCAGGCGGCATCAAACCCGTCAGAAGACTGTAACACAATTTACAAATCTTTAACATATTGCAGCGTGTCAGCAACTGTGAAATGTACAGCAATTAAACAATGTTTTCAGCCTTCAGTTGCATGGTAAAAAAAAAAAAAAAAAAAAAAAATTACCTTGCAACTGAAGGCTGAAAACATTGTTTAATTGCTTTAATTACTGTAACACAACCCTCGTTGTTAGCGTGCGAACCATTCAACAAAAGATCATCGACATGGGTTTTCGTAGCCGGAGAACCACTCGCGTATCCTTATGATTGCACGAGACAAAACTTTAAGCCTCGCCTGCGTCCGTCAACAGCGACGCTGGACTGTTGATGACTGGAAACATGTTACCTGGTCGGACGAGTCTCGTTTCAATTTGCATCGAGCGGATGGACGTGTGCAGGTATGGTGATAACCTCATGAATCCATGGACGCAGCATGTCATCAGGGGACTGTTGAAGCTGGTGGAGGTTCTGTAACGGTGTGGGGCGTGTGCAGTTGGAGAGATGTGGTATCCCTGATCCGTCCAGATACGACTCTGATAGGTGACACGTACCTCAGCATCCTGTCTGATCACCTGCATCCATTCGTGTCTATTGTGCAGCCGGCCGGTGTGGCCGTGCGGTTCTAGGCGCTTCAGTCTGGAACCGCGTGACCGCTACGGTCGCAGGTTGGAATCCTGCCTCGGACATGGATGTGTGTTGATGTCCTTAGGTTAGTTAGGTTTAAGTAGTTCTAAGTTCTAGGGGACTGATGACCTCAGAAGTTAAGACCCATAGTACTCAGAGCCATTTGAACCATTTTTTTATATTGTGCATTTCGACGGACTTGGGCAATTCTAGCAGGACAATGCGACACCTCACATGTCCAGAATTGCTACAGAGTGGCTCCAGGAACAGTTTTCTGAGTTTAAACACTTCCGCTGGCTACCAAACTCCGCAGACATGAACATTTTTTAGCATATCTAGAATGTGTTGCAACGTGGTGTTCAACAGAGATCTCGTACGCTTACGGATTTATGGACAGCCTTGCAGGATTCATGGTGTCAATTCCTTCCAGCGGCACTTCAGACATTAGCCGAGTCCATGCCACGTCGTGTTGCTGCACTTCTGCGTCCTACACGATATTAGGTAGGTGTAACAGTTTCTTTTGCTCTTCAGCGTATAATTAATCGCAAGAGTAGTGACTTATGTAAAATTAATTGCGCTCCGTCTTCAGGCCACGAGTGGCCTACCGGGACCATCCGACCGCCGTGTCATCCTCCGTGGAGGATGCGGATAAGAGGGGCGTGGTGTCAACACACCGATCTCCCGATCGTTATGATGGTATTCTTGACCGAAGCCGCTACTAATCGGTCGAGTAGCTCAATTGGCATCACGAGGCTGAGTGCACCCCGAAAAATGGCAAGAGCGGATGGCGGTCAGGATGGTCACCCATCCAAGTCGCGACCACGCCCGACAGCGTTTAACTTCGGTGACCTCACGGGAACCGGTGTAACCACTGCGGCAAGGCCGTTGACGTAAAATTAATTGACGGGAAGAAATATCGGGATACCCATAATCGGTTATCAGAGTAAGTACGATTAACGGGCTAACTGCATTTAGTCGCTCACCGCTAGTGTGGCCCCTGGCCCGTGCTACCTGCGACTGTGCACGGCGCGGCGCGGCGCAGTGCCGTGCAGCGCGGTGGCGGCCTCGCCCTTGGCCTGCCTTGGCCTTGCGGCCGATGTGGGTCGCGGCGGGGCGAGCTGGGGCCAGCGACACCGCTGCGCACCACGCCACAGCTGGCCGCCGCGCCGCGCCGCAGCCCGGCACACACGCACCGCGGTCCCGTTCCGTCTTCCATCCTGGCCGAGGCGCTGTGTCAGGGCCATACTTACAACAAACCCCTTGAGTTTGAGGTCCCAAAAGGCCCATTCGACGCCCCACACATTGTCTTCCATGCTTGCACAGTATTGGCTGCTAATGGCAACAGGTGTCGGGACTAGAGTTATCCAATGGTGAATACTTCATAAGACTAGGGAACGTAGTTGAACTGCACAGTTGACGAGTAACTCACAACAGTGCTACAGTGCTCTCGGCGTTGATACAAAGCAGAGCAATGACTACGATAAACAAAGCAAACATCGCATTATATCAACAAGAACACTTGCCGATGTTGACATTTCGTGAGGAAGGAATCCGAGCAATGCCGCAGAGTGAGAAAGAAGTGGCAGATGAAATATTAGCATTTCTGCGAGATGAGTCAGTGGAATGTGTGGTGTCGTCTACGATCGACTGTGCGGACAATGTACTTGAGGAGTACAGTGATGCTGATACGTGCTTGACAAGCGAAAGTGATACGGAAACAGGTATCGAGCCACGTAGCCTATCATCCTAGTCGGACGCGGAGCCACAAATTCCCCCACAGTGAAATGTGGCAAAGAACAATTGTTGGACAAGGAGCGGGCAATAAACATAATTACGTACAGTCGAGGACAAAACGAGCGAGACCCCTCGCCTTTTCGTTATGCTAATCAGCTCAGCTTTAAAGTATGCTACACAGCATAGCAGGCAAGGTGACGAAGTGCTACCAACATACTATGCACAGACAGATCCCAGTTTTAATGCCACCACATTTTAGAAGTGCGAGCATTCCCATTGCTAGCTAGCTTAAGAAACACTTTGGCTAATGAACGTTTTCTGGCTGTGACGAGTCTAAAGGAGAATTCCAAACATTGTAGAATACATTTGGCAGCTATGTAGTCGTTTATTTCCTGGGGTGGTGCAGAATTATCCTACTAAATTTACTCGCTATTAATAGTATTTTGTTATTTCGATAAAAATCCCGAATGATAGTCACATAAGCTGTGACATAAAGGTAGGAAATTCTTGTTTTTGAGTCCAGAAAGCTCTATGCATTTTGCCATTTCCATCGCAAAATTGCCGGCTTAGTTATGTCTGGGGTAATAACAGAGGGCTGTTTGCCTGGGTTGTCTGCTAGCGTAGTGAAAGGTGTTTGCTACTGCAAGGGAGGTCTGGTTTGTTTTCGGTTCTAATCTCGATGGAGACAGATAGACTATCAGTAAAACAATTTTAAGAAATTCTCGCGCCCCCAATACGTTTTATTGCTACCTTTATTCTGAACCAGCGCCCTGTGGATGTATATATGAAAATCTTGTAGAATTTCATACTTGTTACTGCCTACTTTTTCGCTTCTGTCAATAACTGAATTGACTTACGTGTGGCACTGAATGATTTTTAACTGAATTTCGTTATGACTCTTCACTCATTGCTAAATTTGCACACTTTCATGGTAGGTCAGCAACGGTATAAGTGATCTGGACGTTGACACAGACCGTTTCGTGGCGGAATGCGCATAATATTTTGCTACTTCGTAACGATCTGTGGTACTTTGCCTTACTAAAACAGTTATGTTATCTGGATAAGCTGAAATTCATTTTTATTAGTACGGTTCATACTACTTAGCGTTTCTTCTTCCATTTATATCTTATATTTACGTGTTGTGTTTAACACACTAATCAGTTTAATATAGTCACAACCGTGATTGAGAACAGACTGACAAAGTTCGGATAGTTTTTCAATTTCACGCCTGTGCGTAGTATGTTGGTAGCACTTCGTCGCCTTGCCTGTCATGCTGTGTAGCAGACTTTAAAGCCGTACGGATCAGCATAACGAAAAGGCGAGTCTGTACATTGAAGATCATCAGCAGAATAGTAAAAGAAAAAGATATGAACAGATTTCAAGTAACTCGGCAGCAATATTACTATGTAGTGCACAGGAAAAACTGTGGATATTCAAGGGAGGACAAGGCGCACTTGTTACAAAAAGTGGTGTTTTTGCATTTCAAGGATGCTCGATACCAATTTAGAGGACGTGCAGGCAGTGGCCTACAACATATGCGCATTAAACTGTGCGCGACATAGATTACAGTGATTTCAATGGAGGCCGTGGATGGTTGCATAATTCAAACGGTGCTACAGAATTGAAACACGTAAGATAACGAAATTTCAAACAAAGCGTAATCTCCATGATGCACAGCAAACAGCCGAATCGGCACGCAAATTTGTAAACCAGATAAACAGGCGCCAGGTTCACACACCCATGCTGACTGTGGTTCATCGACGACGAAGGTTGGAATTTGCGCAACAGTACCGCAACTGAACGTCCACTGAGTGGTGACAAGAGGCCTTTCCAGATGATTCACATTTTCTGCCCCATCGGACACATGGCCGTTGGTGTGTAAGGCGTGCAACGTCTGAAAGTAGCCGTCCTGCATGCGTTATGATATGGGGAATGTTTTCGTGGTATTCTCTGGGAGACTGTAATTCTCGGAGGCACAGTGGATCAAAAAACCGTATGCATCTACCGTTCAGGACGCCATTGCAGTTTGTTCTCCCGTAGCACTATGGCATCTAGCAACAGGTCAATACAACGTGCCATACAACTCGCTGTGTACCGGAGTGGTTCGGAAAGCACCGAGACGGATTCACCATACTTCCCTGGTCACCACATTCTCAGTATTATTTAAACCCAATCGAGAATCTGTGGGACCACCACGATCGAACTCTTTGCGCCATTGACCCTCAACCGAGAAACCCGGCGCAGCTTGCCACGGCAATGGAGTGGGCTTGGTGCCACAACCCTGTCGGTACATTCCAGAATCTCACTGACTGTCTTCCTACCCGTGCGACAGGTGGTTCTTCAGGCTTTTGACAGGTGATCACATTAATATGACTGGGCTGTGTATAGAGAAAAGATGTTGGAAATAAAGCGCGCCAGTCGTCTGATTGTCATTAGTGGTCGAATAAAACATCAACAGTTCTAAAGAAACTGGATATCATTTATCTTTCGTCATTTCAAAAATGAAAGTTTTCCAAGAAAATTCTTTTTCATTGTGAAGTATAGTTAGGCTGAAATGTTCACGATGGATGGGGGGGGGGGGGGGGGGGGTTCTAGCAAACGTTCAATTGCAGTCAGGGGTAATGGTCTCAGAAAAGGCTGGGATCCTCTGATGTAGATGGTGGCGTATCCCGACACGACCGTAACCTGGTGTGGCAAGAAACGTGATTCATCCGACCGTTCACTGATCCACAGTTCAATCTCGACAATCCTGTTCACTGCAGCGTTAATTGGCACTGTTAGATCAACGTGGGAACACGAGGGGTCACCAGCTGCAGAGGCCCGTGTCGAACAATGTACGCTAATCAGTGTACTTCCAAACACTTACTCTTGCCCTCTATGTACAGGTCCAGCGTAGAATGCCGCCCGTCCTGCTCTACAGCGCTACCGAGCCTCCGACCTGCACTTTCTGTGACTAGGGGTGGACGTCCGGCCCCCTGCCGCTTACTCGTGCCACCGCCGCCCTTCAGCTCCTTCCCATAGACGTCCATGACACTAGCACGCGCAAATCACATCAGCGTCGCCGTTTCGTTCCCATTTGCCGGGCCATAACAATCTGGCCTTCGTTAAAGCCGCTTATGTCGATGCGTTTCCCCATTTGCATCACTTATCATCCCTAGAATGAAATGGTTCTAATGGCTCTGAGCACTATGGGACTTAACATCTGAGGTCATCAACCCCCTAGAACTTAAACTACTTAAACCTAACCTAAGGACAACACACACATCCCGAGGATTCGAACCTGCGACCGTAGCAGCAGCGCGGTTTCGGACTGAAGCGCCTAGAACCGCTCGGCCACTCCGGCCGGCTCCCTAGAATGATTGGCTGCTCGTCTCTACTCCCTTTGGGATGATCGGTGTGATATATACAGGATCTAAACGATAGCTGTTCACAAGGTACCAAGAGCAATTTGACATAGGGCAGTTGCGGTCCATCAAGCCGGGAAACGGTCTCAAATTAGCCTACAAAATCCACGTTAGGTACAGCGCATGGGCGTCGCGAGCGACTTTCAGTATTATTTCGCTCTATTACGCCACTGGCTATTTCAAAATGGCTCTGAGCACTATGGGACTTAACTTCTGAGGTCATCAGTCCCCTAGAACTTAGAACTAATTAAACCTAACTAACCTAAGGACATCACACACTTTCATGCCCGAGGCAGGATTCGAACCTGCGACCGTAGCGGTCGCGCGGTTCCAGACTGTAGCGCCTAGAACCGCTCGGCCATTTCGGACGGCTGGCTATTACATTAACATTATTATATTAAACTTTCCCCTGACGGCATTGGAAGAAAAAGATTTTCATAAACATTATGCAGAACTTAATTGAGTTTACAATATGATCCAAAGTTAACCCTTTCTGGCTCGGTAGTTTCGTAGCAAGAATGCCAGACAAAGTAAACGATTTAATTGTTTGTGTTATGCCTCTAAAATTCACACTATTTTGTGGTAAAATTTACACAAACGTCAATTTTATATTCTGTGCGTGCAAGAACGAAGGGTTTTTAATGTTCCAGGAAGATTTTAGCCACAATCTTGCACTGCGCATGCATTGTGCCTTAGGTCGATTTTGTGGCTCACCGATTTGGGGCTGTTTCCTACATGAATTTGTTCGTCACGGCTTCACCCACTCCACAGTGATACATTTCAAAACAGTTGTCGTTTACACCCTGTATAATAATATGGCATATTGTCTGTTATTGTTGCCGTTCGTTTCCGAAGAAACAAGATTCTTCGCTGTGTTTGATGTAAGAATAGAAAAAAATACGGACTGGTACTCAGTACGGACAGTTATAGTAAGTCTCTTAAGTTGCGATTCCAATACGGCGGCTGTTGTGACAGAAGCAGAGTGCCAGTAACAGCGCGCATTTCATTGGCTGTCCTTTAATATATCTGAATACAACACTTTCTAGTGGCACATCTGTAGTGACGTGACAGCAGAGACACCAGTGCGACGCTCGCGCGACTTGACAGCTGGGCAGTAAACCGTAACCACGTCAGGAGGCAGCCCCGCACTCGATATTACAGTTACGTGCTGGGTAATTCTGTAGCTTTCTTCACCTAAACACCGGAAGCTACGCAGAGCCGGTGATGTGTGATTACCCCAGCGTTACACCAGTAATTGGCGTCAGTTAGCGTGTTTCGTGATACTTCCTGTTACGCAAATAATTCTGAGCACCTGCTAATGAAGCCCTTTTCTCTGTTCAGCCTGGTGTTTACGGGAAGCCGTGACCGACAGGCGAAGAAAATGATTATGTAAAAGCGAACCTTTTGTTTTCTCGCCAACTCTTCCCGGTACGCCGTCACGGCTTTTGGGTGTAGGCGCTTCGTCGCAAGACAGAACAGGGCGCAAGAAACATTACGGGAAAATAATATCAGACTATAATTTATGGTTCTGTCCGACGATTTTAAAACGGAGAAATAAAACTATCGTAGCCATGAAGGAATCATTTCGTCCATAAGAACGCTGCTTAGAGGTGAGCATGAGATTAATATCTCACGCAGGCAGCATGCTAAAAAGCGAAGTGTTTTGCCCGCAGTTAATTACGAGTGGCTCCAGCATCGAGAAACAAAGCGAGTGACGCCACAAATATCATATTCACTACAGAATAGTGCATGAATAATGTTTTCACAAAGATATGTACGTCTGTATCACCCTACACTGACGATCAAGCGTTACCGAACATATGTCATGGCAGTGCAGTCATTAATAAAATGAATTTACACAGATGTTACATGCCGGCCGGAGTGGCCGAGCGGTTTTAGGCGCTACAGTCTGGAACCGCGCTACCGCTGCGGTTGCAGGTTCGAATCCTGCCTCGGGCATGGATGTGTATGATGTCCTTAGGTTAGGTAGATTTAAGTAGTTCTAAGACTAGGGGACTGATGACCTCAGAAGGTAAGTCCCATAGTGCTCAGAGCCATTTGAACCATTTCAACAGATGTTACATAATCATGTTTATCAATATTAGTATCTAAGTATCTAATGAAGCTTATGCCTCATGACGACATGTAGGAGTCTCGAGAGTTACGGATACTTGTTATTTAAGTGAATTTATTGCTTAAATAGAAGCTGCAAATTCGAAACAGAACGCACACACACACATACAAGAGAAGTGAAATCTAACCCGCTCTCTCTCTCTCTCTCTCTCTCTCTCTCTCTCTAATGTTTGTGGCTTCGCTCTAGGAAGAACTTTGTTATGCTCTTCAACACAAACCTTTCATTTAATCCTATTAGGGACACCAAGGTTTTTGGCTACGATTCACAGTCGCCTCTAACGGTACGTAATGAGTCTGTGCACACTGTAACTGAGCAGAGTAAACAAAATAAAGAGTGTTGTTGGATAATAAATCTCGGATCGTTGTTCAGTAATAAGTGTTTGTTCGAATGGTCACGTTATTGCCAGTCCCTCGTGCAGTATGAATGTAGAGTCGTAAGAGTGTGTGATTAGCGTGGATGACCACACATACTTCGACATCTATACTCCTCAAGCCAACGTGCATTGCATGGTGGAGGGTACCTCTTACCAGTATTATCTCATTCGCGTGTTAGACAAAAATAACTGTCTATATGCCTCTGTATACACTCTAACATCTCTCAGGCTATGCTATGATCCCTGTGAGAGATACTTCAGCAGAGTGGTCGGACAATATTCTTCTAAGATAGGTACTCTTGCCATTTTTTCTTTTATGACGTTCCTTAGTTGCTTCTACATTATTATAATTATTATCTATCCAACCGTTTATTTTTATTCTAGAGACATTTCCTTTGTTTTTATCCGCGAAGCATTCTCAGGAGCCTGTAATACATGTTTGTTGCATGCAAGTAATAAATTTGTTACCAGATCTAGTACTATATTACAGTTTTTACGTTTTTCTTTTATTGTTAGGTAAGAAAGAACTTTTTGAGTTGCAAGTTTCGTAAGGTTAAATTGCTGTTTGATTCTCCTTACGATTTTTAGGATCTTGTTATCACACGTGTCGCCCTGAAACTGTGAATGATTATCCTGCGTACATTAAGATGTCCAATTTTCGGCATTTGTGAGCACATTTCACCTGAATAGTTCACCTTGACAGTGCGTAAAACGTGTTCAGCTCGTGCTTCTTCACTGCCTACAGTGTTGTCAACTCTCGATGTCTGTTTCTCTGTCACTTTTCGTTTGTGTTATGGCACCTGTAACCATGCTGATATTTCACTTTGAAACATATCTGTCAAACGGTAAATGTACAAGAAAGTGATCATCATAAGACAGCCAACCGGCTGCAAACAAAAGTTTTGGTTCAAATGGCTCTGAGCACTATGCGACTTAACTTCTGAGGTCATCAGTCGCCTAGAACTTAGAACTAATTAAACCTAACTAACCTAAGGACACCACACACATCCATGCCCGACGCAGGATTCGAACCTGCGACCGTAGCGGTCGCTCGGTTCCAGACTGTAGTGCCTAGAACCGCACGGCCACTCCGGCCGGCACAAAAGTTTTCTTTAACGTGGCTTCGACACCGACTACTGATGTCTTCATCATAAAATCCAAACAAATACTTTAAAAGATTACAAAACTACTAACAGAGAGAAAGACCAAGAATGCGTGGTTATATACCGAACAGATTTATGATGGAATTGTAATCACATGTAGTAACAGATCAACAGATTTACTAGCGAAATGCTCTCGTTGTATAAAATATTTCATAAGAAGTTAAGTTCACAAAATAGATCAATACAATTCGCCATATTTCAACAGTATAAACAGTGCTTACCATGACCTATCAAAGTTTCTTCATATCAAGACATAAAAAAAAATCGTATGTCTTTCGAAATAATTATTCAATTCAAAATCTCGTTAGTAAAATAAAGGATCTACGTTGAGATCAAAATATCAGACTGCTATCGTTCGATACTAAAAACCTTTACACTAAAGTACCTGCGAAGACAACTTGAGATATGATATTAAAAAAAAATTTGTGTTTAGAAGAAAAGGATTTCTGATGAGCATATTTCTGACTTCATGAATTTAATGCAAATTGTAGTTAAATATAACTATTTTTATTTCAATGGACAGTTGCGTCACCAGTCCGACGGTCTCGAATTTGGCAATCCATTAGCTAGTATTCTTGCAGACATGTTCATAAATTCCTTAAAAGGAAAAGTTTTTAAAAATTTTTCAGCCGTCTTTGTAGCTGTTCTTTCATACTCCAGATATGCAGAAGACGCTTTTATTATTTGCAGAGGGCCTAATAACGGCACTGATCATCTCCAAACCCATTAACGAATTTCACGATGTTACTTTCACATGTGATCTGTAAAACGAATTCAGTCACTTGAATTATATGGATCTAACATCAACAATAGTTGATAACAAAATTTATTTAAAAATTTTTCGAAAACATACCTACACTGATCAAATAGTGCCGTCCTGTTTACCACATTCTCACAAAAATAGCCATTTTTCATTGTTCCGTCCATAGAGTTGTTTCTGCTCCTTCATCTGATGAAAATCTCGATGCTGACAACTTGATTAAACATTGCAGTCAATAATAGATACGAACCAACAACATTGGCCAATGTTTACAAAAGTAACTTTGGTGAACAGTTAAACGACCACCTCCGTCCCACAGGGCCGGCGACTTGCCACCTCAGTCCCACATAAGCTGCCGGCCGACTCTCGAAGATGTGAGCTGCAAAAATGCTCCGCGAAGCTATTTTAGCAGTCACCCACCATAGCAGAATATAGGCACTTGAGTTAGCCAATTGCTGCTAATGCCAGTGACACCTGCTGTAAGATGCTGGCTGTCAAAAGTACTACCAGAAGTTTCTTTCCCACGTGTGTTGGGCAACACCAGCCATCATGTACAGTCACATGCGTTTAACATAGCCATGCTCGCTCTGGGCACAACCTATTTGGGAAGATTAGGGAAAGACCGTCCTGTTTCAAAAACTGGAGGAAGTGGTCTTCGCCCAGATATCGGAAACTGGCTGTACCGTAAAGGGCGATAACACAGGCGCGGCCAGGAGTGTGGAATTGAGAAATGTTTTAAAAGCCCACTTTTTTATAAGTTACTTAAACTGCATTTGGATACTATACGCACTTCACACCAGTTTGTACAGTAAATTTGTGTGAAGGCTACTAGAGCACGAAATATTACGGAATAAAAGAAATGTAGTCAAAAGGAAAGTGCGCTTATAAAAACCGAATAGAGCGAATTGTGAAACGGAAATCCAGTTGTTTTCGATTACGATCTCAGGTATTCAGCGAATAGGGACAGAGCATCGAGTGACATTATACTGAGTGCACTATCCGAAAATTACCTCGAGCAATTAAACAGAGAACCGACTCCTGGAGATAACATCTTGGACCTACTGATAACAAACAGACCCGAACTTTTCGACTCTGTATTTGCAGAACAGGGAAACAGTGATCATAAGGCCGTTGCAGCATCCCTGAATATGGAAGTTAATAGGAATATAAAAAAAGAGAGGAAGGTTTGTCTGTTTAGCAAGAGTAATAGAAGGCAGATTTCAGACTACCTAACAGATCAAAACGAAAATTTCTGTTCCGACACTGACAATGTTGAGTGTTTATGGAAAAAGTTCAAGGCAATCGTAAAATGCGTTTTAGACAGGTACGTGCCGAGTAAAAGTGTGAGGGACGGGAAAAACCCACCGTGGTACAACAACAAAGTTAGGAAATTACTGCGAAAGCAAAGAGAGCTTCACTCCAAATTTAAACGCAGCCAAAACCTCTCAGACAAACAGAAGCTAACGGATGTCAAAGTTAGCGTAAGGAGGGCTATGCGTGAAGCGTTTAGTGAATTCGAAAGTAAAATACTAGGTACCGACTTGACAGAAAATCCTAGGAAGTTCTGGTCTTACGTTAAATCAGTAAGTGGCTCGAAACAGCATGTCCAGACACTCCGGGATGATAATGGCATTGAAACAGAGGATGACAAGCGTAAAGCTGAAATACTAAACACCTTTTTCCAAAGCTGTTTCACAGAGGAAGACCGCACTGCAGTTCCTTCTCTGAATCCTCGCACAAACGAAAAAACGGCTGACATCGAAATAAGTGTCCAAGGAGTAGAAAAGCAACTGGAATCACTCAACAGAGGAAAGTCCACTGGACCTGACGGGATACCAATTCGATTCTACACAGAGTACGCGAAAGAACTTGCCCCCCCCCCTTCTAACAGCCGTGTATGGCAAGTCTCTAGAGGAACGGAAGGTTCCAAATGATTGGAAAAGAGCACAGGTAGTCCCAGTCTTCAAGAAGGGTCGTCGAGCAGATGCGCAAAGCTATAGATCTATATCTCTGACGTCGATCTGTTGTAGAATTTTAGAACATGTTTTTTGCTCGAGTATCATGTCGTTTTTGGAAACCCAGAATCTACTATGTAGGAATCAACATGGAGCCTACGGAATATCAGACCAGCTGTGTGGCTGGATTGAAGAGTTTTTAGCAAACAGAACACAGCATGTTATTATCAATGGAGGGACGTCTTCAGACGTTAAAGTAACCTCTGACATGCCACAGGGGAGTGTTATGGGACCATTGCTTTTCACAATATATATAAATGACCTAGTAGATAGTGTCGGAAGTTCCATGCGGCTTTTCGCGGATGATACTGTAATATACAGAGACGTTGCAGCATTAGAAAATTGTTGCGAAATGCAGGAAGATCTGCAGCGGATAGGCACTTGGTGCAGGGAGTGGCAACTGACCCTTAACATAGACAAATGTAATGTATTGCGAATACATAGAAAGAAGGATCCTTTATTGTATGATTATATGATAGCGGAACAAACACTGGTAGCAGTTACATCTGTAAAATATCTGGGAGTATGCGTGCGGAACGATTTGAAGTGGAATGATCATATAAAATTAATTGTTGGTAAGGCGGGTACCAGGTTGAGATTCATTGGGAGAGTCCTTAGAAAATGTAGTCCATCAACAAAGGAGGTGGCTTACAAAACACTCGTTCGACCTATACTTGAGTATTGCTCATCAGTGTGGGATCCGTACCAGATCGGGTTGACGGAGGAGATAGAGAAGATCCAAAGAAGAGCGGCGCGTTTCGTCACAGGGTTATTTGGTAACCGTGATAGCGTTACGGGGATGTCTAACAAACTTAAGTGGCAGACTCTGCAAGAGAGGCGCTCTGCATCGCAGTGTAGCTTGCTCGCCAGGTTTCGAGAGGGTGCGTTTCTGGATGAGGTATCCAATATATTGCTTCCACCTACTTATACCTCCCGAGGAGATCACGAATGTAAAATTAGAGAGATTAGAGCGCGCACGGAGGCTTTCAGACAGTCGTTTTTCCCGCGAACCATACGCGACTGGAACAGGAAAGGGAGGTAATGACAGTGGCACGTAAAGTGCCCTCCGCCACACACCGTTGGGTGGCTTGCGGAGTATAAATGTAGATGTAGATGTAGACCACTTCTTTTTAAAATATGTAAAAATGAGGAACAAATAAGGTACATACATCACATTTGTAACGAAATTGTTTTGAAACTACAGCACTCAATAGGTATAAACTTGTTATGTATGCAAAATTTTCTGAGAATCATCACTGATGATACATGATGCAAACATCTACATGTATACATATATCTCACGAGCCACATCGTACCAACCTTATCGGTATTTTTCACATTCCATTCACTTATTGGAGGGAGGGGGAGAAGTGACTGTATGCCTCTATAAGAGCTCTTATCTCTCTCATCTCATTCTCATGTTCACTATACAACTGTGGTGGTAGCAAAATGGTTGCACAGTCTTCCTTGAATGTAGTTTCTCTAAATTTCCCCTCGCATACCTGCTACACTTTCGTGTGGGCTACACCGCCCCTTTACGGTCCAGCACCGTGTCTCTGAATGTATTCGATGTCTATTGTCATGCAGACTTCTTAAGGACTCCACACTCTGAAGCAGTAGTGTAGACTCGTTTGCATTAGCACCTAAATGCTCTCAGCTGCGGTGAGATCCGGCGCCCTTGATGGCCAAGGTAGGGTTTGGCAAGCAGCAACACAAGCAGTAGGAACTCTCGCCGTCTGCGGGCGGGCATTATCTTCCTCAAATGTAAGCCCAGGATGGCTTATCATGAAGGGCAACGAAACGAGGCGTAGAATATCGCTGACGTACCGCTGCGCTGTGAGAACGACGCGGATGACCACCAAAGGGTTCCTGCTATGGAAAGAAGCGGCACACCAGACAATCACTTCTGGTTGTCGGGCTATATGGCCGCCAGTGAGGTTGGTATCTCACCACAGTGACGAGTCGTTGGCATGCAATCTCATTGACTCGCGCAGAAGTGTATTCAGTCAAGAGACCCGCTTCGAATAGAGCCCGGAAAACCAGAGATGACGTATCTGGAAACGCCCGAGACAGCAGTGGAATAGCAAATTGACCGTTGCCCGCCATACGACCAGGAGCGGTGATCTGGGGTGTTATTTCTTGGCCGGCTTTTGTGGCCGAGAGGTTCTAGGCGCTTCAGTCTGGAACCGCGCGACCGCTACGGTCGCACGTTCGAATCCTGCCTCGGCATGGATGTGTGTAGTGTCCTTAGGCTAGTTAGGTTTAAGTAGTTCTAAGTTCTAGGGGACTGATGACCTCAGATGTTAAGTCCCATAGTGCTCAGAGCCATTTGAACCATTTGTTATTTCTTATCATAGCAGGACCCCTCTGGTTTCATCCGCGGCACTCTTTCAGCAGTGCGGTACGGCAACAATATTATGCGCCCCGTTTTGTTGCCCTTCATGAAAGGCCATATTGGGTTTACATTTCAGCAAGCTAATGCCCGCCCGCACACGGCAAGGGTTTCTATTGCTCGCCTTCGTGCTTGCCAAACACTAACTTGGTCGGCAAGGTCACCGGATCTCTGCCCAATTGAGAAAGTTTGGAGCGTTATGAGCTGGGCCCTCCAACCAGCTCGGAATTTTGACGATCCATCAGGCCATTAGGAGAGAATTTGGCGCAGTGTCCGTCAGGAGGACATCTAACAGCTCTATTAATGATTGGTAAGCGGAACAACGCTTGCATAGGCCTAAGGGCCAGAGGTGGACCAACGCGTTATGGACTTTCTTAATGTATGAAATTCTTTCTCTTGAATAAATCACCCAAACTTATGAACTTGTAATCATTTGTTTGTTTGTAGACGTACGTCACATGTACTGATTTCCGTCCCATTCGGATGATTCCTTCTTGGTGCGCCGGTCTTGTTTCTGTTTATAGGACTGCTTTGCTGAAGATGACCACTACTATTGTAATAGGATGCAATTGTTGTTTTTGTGTCTTTGTTACGTATATTATTTTAAAATATTGTACATGTGAAGAGAGCTACCTTTGTTACAAAAAGAGGATGTTACCCAAGTACTTCTGCAGTTCCTTTAAGTGGCCACCGACCCACAAATTTTACAGTACGCCTGAGCCACGGAAAACCAAGTGATGTGCGAGATGTTTGTGGAGGCCGTGAGTGCAGCAGGTGTTGACAGCGCGGTGTGCCGGCAGGTACTGGACGGCGGAGCGGCCGCGCGCCGGCTCGTCGGGCAGCCACAGCTACGCGGCGGCGCGCAGGGCGTGCCGGGAGCGCGGCGTGCTCTTCGAAGACGCCGACTTCCCGGCCACGGCGCGCTCCATCTCGCCCAGCAAGAAGACCGCGCCGCACCCCATCGTCTGGCTGCGGCCCACGGTGAGTCGCCGCCGCTCGGCTCGCGCCCAAGTGACTAGCTCCAATAAGGAATTTTTTATGTGGTAACTCAAGCCATTTTCAATAAAACAAACGGTTTAACATTTTACATCTTTATTCTTCATTAGCTGACAAACTGGCATCACCCGGGTCTTTATTTTGCCAATATTCTATCAGAAACGAAAACAAGAAATGAACCTTGTTTGTAGTCTAGCGTCGAAAAAATTATACACGGATGAGCCAAAGAAACTGGTACACCTGCCTGATATCGTGAAAGCACCCGCGAGTGCACAGAAGTGCCGCAACACGACGTGGCATGGACTTGACTAACGTCGGAAGTAGTGCTGGGGAGAATTGACACCTGAATCCTGCAGGGCTGACCATAAATCCGTAAGAGTATTGTGGAGGAGGGGGGAAGGGGGTGGAGATCTCTTCAGAACAACACATTGCAAGGCATCCCAGGTATGCTCAATAATGAAACTTCCTGGCAGATTAAAACTGTGTGCCGGACCGACACTCGAACTCGGGACCTCTACCCAAGTACGACTCACGACCCGTCCTCAGAGCTGCAATTCTGCCAGTACCTCGTCCCCTACCTTCTATGCTCAATAATTTTCGTGTCTGGGAGTTTTTGATGGCCAGCGGAAGTGTTCAAACTCTGAAGAGTGTTCCTGGAGCCAGTCTGTATCAATTCTGGATGTGTGGGGTGTCGTATTGTCCTGCTGGAATTGCCAAAGTCCATCGGAATGCACAGTGGACATGAACGGATGCAGCTGATTAGACAGGACGCTTACATACGTCAGAGGCGTATCTAGACGCCTCAGAGGTGCCATATCACTCCATCTGCACACGCCCCACACCATTACAGAGCGTTACCAGCTTCAACAATCCCCTGCAGACATGTAGGATCCATGGATTCATGAGTTTGTCTCCATACCCATACACGTCCATCCGCTCGATACAATTTCAAACGAGATTCCTCTGACCAGGGAACATGTTTCCAGTAATCAACAGTCCAATGTCGGTGTTGACGGGTCCAGGTGGGAAGTAAAGCTTTGTGTCGTGCGTGCAGTCATCAAGGGTACACGAGAGGGCCTTCGGCTCACAAAGCCCATATCGATAATTCTTTCGTTGAATGGTTCGCACGCTAAACTTGATGGCCCAGCATTGAAATCTGCAGTAATTTGCGGAAGGCTTGCACTTCTGTCACGTTGAACGATTCTCTTCAGTCGTCGTTGGTCCAGTTCTCGCAGGATTATTTTCCGACCGTAGCGATGTCAGAGATTTGATGTTTTACCGGATTCCTGATGTTCACGGTGCGCTGGTGAAATGGTCGTACGGGAAATCCCCACTTCATCGCTACCTCGGAGATGCTGTGTCCCATCGCTCGTGCGCCGACTATAACACCACGTTCAAATTCACTTAAATCTTGATAACCTGCCACTGTAGGAACTGTAACCGATCTAACAACTGCGCCATATACTTGTCGTCTTATGTAGGCGATGCCGACCGCAGCGCCGTATTTTGCTTATTTTCATATCTCTGCATTTGAATACGCATGCCTATACCAGTTCTTTTGGCGCTTCAGTGCATTTCCACATTTTCTTGAAAACATATTTGAAATCATGAAACAGTCGTACAAGAAATATGCATATGTATAAGTGTATGACATCACTATCCTGGACCGTGCCCCTGCACAGTGTCTGGACGCAGCTGCTACGCTTGTCTTTAAAGCGATTTTGTGCACTTCTCTGTGGCAACGCCTCGTCATTGCTCTACAGGCGGCTACTGTTTTCGCATACAGCCGTTTGCATTTCGCAGTCGAAAGCTGTCAAAAGTGCTGCCAGGTGTCATGGATTTCCTTACGTTGCTTCGACCGTAGCAGTTTCGTAGTAATAAAGAATAAACTTATTAAAACTTTGTGCATTATGCGGCATTTTTTTCACGCATTTCACTGTTTTATGTATCTTGCACTATGTGTAATACAATGCTCTGTTTGTGTAGGTTCATTCAGGGGCATATGTGGATACTGCCTGCAAAATGTGTTGCGAGTACAGTTAGTACCAAAGATGTAATTAACTTGAACGTCATGCATAATGCGGCAGTTTTTCAAACATCCCAGTGTTTATGACGTCATACCTTGTGAATTGTGCGTGGTACCATGACAATTTCGTAGGCGCGTTTAACGGCATATTTGGATATTCTCTGAGAAATGCATTGCGAATAGAGTTAATAGTATAGAAGTAATAAATTTAAACATCGTGCATGATGCGGCAATTTTTCACTCGTGTCAATGTTTATGACATCATATCTCTTGAATGTGATAGGTAGATGGTTCTTGCCACACAGCAACTGTCGCCTGGCAGTAGGGGATATGTGGACCAGCCTCGATTCAAATCAGTCCTGTAGTGTAGGAGATGTGGGACACACACAAACATACACACACTCGTAGGTTCATACATATATCCATTTTTATAATATTTTAGATAGCTGCATATTTACTTCTCATCATAGCCACTCACGCTGATGACGAACACAGTTCTCCCAACAGTGGCTGTTTCTTCTAACGGTCACTGTAGAATGTTTGAATTCGTTGACGCAACCACGACCTAACCTCTGCCTGCACCGCTTCATCACTATCAAAGTGAAGTCCTCGAAGGTGCTCTTTATGTTTTGGGAGCAGGTCAATATCGGATGGGGCCAAGTCGGGATTGTATGGAAGATGATCGATGACAGTGAATCCAAGGCGTCGGACTGTCGCAGAATGCGAAGTGCTCGTGCGTGCTTCGGCATTGTCATACTGAAGTGCTCGTGCGTGCTTCGGCATTGTCATACTGGAAACTGTAGTGTTCCGTGTGTACGGATTCTTCGAATTCGAAACTGCCCTCTAGCGGCAGAGAACTCCAAATACGTAACATGTAACATAAAGCTGGAGACTGTTCATAACGTTTGTTTTATTTAAAAAGCTTTAAGAGTTGTCAAACAAAAATTCGGGAGCGTTACTTTTCACCACGCCATCGTAGCAATAACCAAATTGCGTGCAGTCTATTCAGAATGCACATTTTTAAAATTAAAATCTCCTATTGGCTAACATTCGGTAGCGTCTTACTCCACCCCGTGCATTGTAAAGCGCCTGATTTCTTCCTTGAACGCTGTTCACAAGGTCCTCGGGACGTTGCTGCTCAAAGCCACTCCGCCCTGCCTTGGCGGGCTTCCTAGGGTCAATAGTATGTGAGAGGGCTATTGCAAAGATGCGATGTCAGTTTCATCTAGTCTCAAGCACGCTCGGTAGTGTTCAATGGGGTTATCGTAGCACGTGCCATTTCTTGATTGCTAATATCTCGAGGATGTTATTCACGAGAGGCGTGACGTACGTTAGTGGATCATCTTGCTAAAAGACAAACCCATCGCCGGAACGTTGACTGTAGGTCTGGACAGTAAGTTGGAAGATCCTGTTCCGTTACTGCAATACTCAAGATATCGACGGGAGGACCTGACATAGATCCATGGTACAGAGCCAGATCCTAACTGACTCACTTTCTGCTGAAACTGTGCGGCCACATGCCTGAGATGTCCATTCGTATCTGGCCGCCCCCAGATAAATCCCGCTGTCGTCGGTGAAGAGAAGCCAACGCCATTGATCCAGGATGCATTGCAGATGTTCCCTTGTCTACCTCCTTCACGCACTTTGCTTCTGGATGGGGGATTAGTGCTGTTGTTCGTAATGGACGCCTAAAGGCCAAATTCATCGAGACATTTCGAGATAGGCGACAACTACGATGCAGATCGTAAATGTTTTGTGTCTCGTATAGCGGCTGAATGTTCGAATTACGTCCTTGTAGTAGACCCATCATCCATCTTGCCGTTACAAGAGTATGAACACACGTTCTAACAAGGAGATTTTTGTATTTATTGTACATAAAGTTCTAAACTCAAATATCAGTATCCCAAAGCAGTTAGACACAAGTCTACAAAATTCTCGACAAAATCTACTTTGAAGTTTTTTGTAAGTTTTTAATATTCTAGGACACCGCCATTTATTCTGATGGTCCACGTGGCTCTTTAGTAGAATACGCATCTGTCATATGGGCGGCACAGGTTCGATTCCTGGACGTTGGTCGGCCGCGGTGGTCTAGCGGTTCTGGCGCTGCAGTCCGGAACCGCGGGACTGCTGCGGTCGCAGGGTCGAATCCTGCCTCGGGCATGGGTGTGTGTGATGTCCTTAGGTTAGTTAGGTTTAAGTAGTTCTAAGTTGTAGGGGACTTATGACCTAAGATGTTGAGTCCCATAGTGCTCAGAGCCATTTGAACCTGGACGTGAAAAATTTTTAAACAGACAGACCAACGAACATTTCCTTCAAGAATAAAATATATAAATTCCCAAAAATAAATGTTCCTATTGCATTTAAAGACTCTTTATAAACAATATTTTATAAAAGAGCTGCACGTTTACATCTATATGACTACTGTGCAATTCGCAATTAAGTGCCTGGCAAGGGGTTCTACGAACCACCTTCAGACTATTGCTCTGCCGTTGCACTCTCTAACAGTGCGTGGGGAAAATAAACACTTACGAGCACTGATTTATTTTATTACGATTGTCATTTCGCATTCAGAGGAGAAACTTGGTGATTGAAATTTCGTGAAAAGACCTTGCAGCAACGAAGAACCTCTTTGTTTTCATTTTAGCCACCGAAACTCGCTTATCATATCCATGACACTCTCTCCCCTATTTCGCGTTAATAGAAAATGAGCTACCCTTGTTTGGAGTTTTTCGATGGCCTCCGGCAATCATACCTGGTAATGATACCATAACTGACAGCAGTTCCCTAGCACAGGAGGACAAACGCAATGTAGGCAGTCCCTTTAGTAAACATGTTGCATCTGTTCTGCCGATACATCGCAGTATTTGGTTTGCTTTCCCCATAACATTATCTATGAGATCATTCCAATTTAAGTTGTTCGTAACTGAATTTAGTTGAAATGGTAGCCTTTAGATTTGCGTGATTTATCTTGTAAACGAAATTTAACGTATTTCTTTTAGTTTTCGTGTAAATGACCTTAACCTTTCCATTATTCAGAGACAATTGACAATTTGTGCGCCATGCATAATCGCGTCTGTCATCTTGCAATAAGTTTCAGATGACTTTAGTAAAAGGTAAATGACAACATCATCTGCAGAGAGTGTAAGACGCCTGCTCTTATATCGTTTAGGGTCTAAGAGATTAGGAACCGCAGAGCGCCTGTCCTATAATAATTCTTTTAAGACAGGACTTGCGACTTCGCAATGAAACCCGAAATTTTGTATGTTATATGTAATCAGAAATAAGATGTACATTTTCATTAAAACTGGCGGTTATTTATTTGTTAATTAGCATGTATTTGAGGTATTTTATACTTAAATGGCTTAGGTATTCGAACTGAACAATAAAATTAATGATGGAAAGGAGACTAACCAGCGCTGTGGCGATTACTAGTCTCGATTGGTACCGATTTTTCTTCCGTCTTTATATACAGGGTGCCTCACAAACATTGTTTGAATTTTAATAACTGAGGAGGTGTTCTGGATAACCTGATCCAGTTGTCATTATGTAGTGCTCTCGTGACTAATGTCTGTAGCAGTTCATTTGTTTTTCTTTTGTTTATTCTTGTTGCCAGTAACTACACATCAGTAACAAGGTGGTTGGAACCTACCTTGGAGCAAAGAAAATGGATTTTCAAGTGTCACTGAAAATTTGGAAATATGAGAGAATGAAGAGATGATGTCGGGCACTGCGCCACCATCACGTGTAAGAACAAAGAAATTTCGTGACTGATTTGAATGGGAAGGTACTGTGCGTGATCTGAAAAAGGAAGATGTGGCAGGAAGATATCAGCAGCATGTGAAAGAGGACTGGACGCAGTGGTACAAGCTTTTATCAGATCCCCAAAAAAGTCCATACGGCAAGCTGCACGTGAATCCCTATGTTACGGAAGAACGAACTGTTAATCTTCCTGGGTTATCAGTTTAGTGTGGTATGTCAGTCAGAGGACTTTTAGGGCCATTCTTTTTTGAAGGAACAGCGACCGGTGTAAAGTACCGTACCATGTTCAAAGAACGAATCGTACCAGCTGTTCACCAACTGTACCGAGATGAAGATTGTTTTTTTCCCAACAAGACGGTGCACCGTCACATTACCATCGCGACGTGCGGCAATTCCTGGATGAAACATTTGTTCAGAGGTGGATAGGCCGACGAGGAAGTGTTGAGATACCACCCAGATCTTGCGATCCAGCGCCGTTAGACTCCTTTCTGTGAGGAGCCCTGAAGGACACCATCGACGCTACAAAGCCACATACGCTGCATGACATGAGAGACCTGACTGACTGCCTGCGAATCCATTCGAGTGGAAACCACAACAGGTATACGTCGATCTGTTCCAAAGAGTTGCAGACACTTTACTGCTGCCGATAAAGGACATTTTGAATTTCTCAATAGTGAAACATCATCAGTAACGCACTGACCATCTGTGACGTAAAAAATTCATAGTTTTTGTTATTTTTGTTCGAGTTATTAAACAGTGTAAATCCCTTTGTGGATCACCCTGGATTGTACTCTTCACGTAAATGCTCGTAGAACAACACCTTTGTTTGAAATTTTACCAGGGCCATTAATAGTACCAGGTACCTGAGTTCTGAACATCACGTACCATAAATTCAAAAAAATTAGAAAAATTGCCGTTTGGTCTGCTTGTTTGAGATGTTGTTGAGGAATGTTGACAGGCTGTATACAAATCACATTATCCCGCTTGCTATTGGAGAGAAAGGTAACTCTGCTGAACCGTGCTGGGATTACAGGTTTACTTTCACCTCTGTAACACAGCTATTTCTTTCCTGTGATAAAAAGCATAAGGAATCGGTTCCAAGATATGAGAGTGACTGGAAGACTTTTTAAGTAATAGAACCCAGTAAAATGCCATGTACGGCAATTGTCTATCGGAGACAAGGGAATTGTCAAGCGTGTTGCAACGACAGAGTTCTCCTATCACAAATCTACGAACTTTGATAGACATGAAGGTGGTGAGCATTTCGGTCAATTCTAAAATAAAAATTAAAATTTAGAGACAAAAAATTGGTACTATTTATAAAAAAGCAAGTAACATCGAGTGTATCTCAGGCATCCACTAATATTCGCAGCAAACTTGAGTTTAAAATCACATAGCGCCAGAAAACACTCCTAAATCGTTTAATGACGGTATTGTCTATAGGATAGTACCGTAGCTGGAGTACTGTATTTTTGGTGACTTATCTCCTGTTTTTCATATCCTCAAAGGCGAATCCCCTGACATGTGAATATTAGATGTCTGAAATTACTCGCATTATTTAAATTCCTAGTGGCAACACTGTAAAGTGGATGACCCTGCCGGATAGCCGGGCGTGCTAAGACGCTTCTTCCCGAATTTGGTTAGGCGCGGCGGCTGTGGATCGAAACAGCCCGGGTCGGTGTGCTGGCCAGTCTCGATGTGGATTTTAGGCGGTTTCCCACGTCACATTAGGTGAACACTGAGCTGATACCCTCTTCTCGGCTCACTTCCAGGATCAGCAAACATTTCGAAAAACGTTCTCGCACTTTCACACGGGTTAACACCAGACGCAGACAGATGGGGTACACAAATTCCGGCGCTGGCGCGAGGGGTGGTGGGAGCGGGTGGAAGGGGGTGGCAACGGGAAGGAAATCTGGCCACCTTGTACCACTTGCACTGCCATATTCAGATTAGCGTACCGACCGCATGAAGACACTGGATAAGGGCGTGAAAGAAGAAGATGAAAAAAAAAACTAAGAAATTCTTCTGCACACTGTTAACCCTCTTGTGCATGGTGTTGTCATTTAGTAAAAAACTGTAAATTTACTTATAAATGTTAAGGAAACAACTGGTGTGTGTATGATGTTGTTGTCTGGCAGCACACACAGTATGGCTGCATCGATCTCGACTATGTTTAGCGTCATTATGTTGGCAGAAACAGCTCAAAATCGATTATCTTTGCTGAAGGTTGACCATTCGAAGGAAGGAGCTGAAAGAAAGAATGAATTATTTCTGCCAGTTGATCACATCTAGTTAAAAGTTTAAGGTACGTAAAATGCTGCTCAATGATAGGGCAGATTATATTTCCATGTCTCTGCACTTGGACTATTAAAAATTAGTATATTGAATAAATCAAAATTTCTGCGTTGATCCTGTTATATTTATTTTGTGTGTCAGACCCCACTACAAAATTTCACTGAAATTGGTTTCGGTAAAAATTCATGCAGTAGAGCGTTCACAAAGGCCCGAGCATAGGTAATAGATTCCCAGATGTGTGAGTGACGCTGCTCGGGACAGACGCGCGGTCCAGGGCGCCTTGCACGGTTCTCGCGGCTTCTCCCGTCGGAGGTCAGGGTCCTCCCTCGGGCATGGGTGTGCGTGTTGTCCTTAGCGTAAGTTAGTTTACGAGTAGGTGTGAAAGCCTAGGGACCGATGACCTCAGCAGTTTGGTCCCATAGGAACTTACCACAAATTTCCAAAATTATGTGAGTGACTCAAAGACCTTTTAAGTAATAGAAGCCAGTACATTGTCCTGGACGGCGAGTGTTCATCGGAGACAAGGCTACTGCCAGGAGTGCCGCAGGGAAGAGCGATAGCACTGCTGCTGTTCTCTGTATATGAACGATCTGAGAATGGATTGAGAATCAGTCTACAAATTTTTGCTGATGACGCTGTAGTCTATGAGAAAGCCTCGTCGTCGAGTTACCGTAGAGCGATGGAGGATGATACACACAATTTCTACTTGGTATGTAGAATAGCAGTATGCTCCAAGTGTGGCTTGTCTATAAGGGAGGCCGAATATATCAAGCCAGATCGACCTGATAGATACAATTTCTACTTGGTATGTGGAATAGCAGTATGCTCCAAGTGTGGCTTGTCTATAAGGGAGGCCGAATATATCAAGCCAGATCGACCCATACTCGAGTATTGCCCGAGTGTTTTCCATACCCACCAGCTCGGCTTAAATGAAGAAGTGGAAGCAATTCAGCTGCGTGCTACTACTTTTTTTTACCGGTGGGTTGGATTGACACTCTGGAGGCAAGACGATGTTCTTTCGCGAAAAGCTATTGAGAGCATTTAGAGAACCGCCATTTTTCGGCTGGCAGCAGAACAATTCTGCTACCGTCAAGGTACATCTCACGCTAGGACCGCGAAAACAAGATAAAGGAAATCAGGATTCGAACGGAGGCATGTAGGGAGTCGTTTTTCCCTCCCTCCATTTGCGAGGGGCACAGGAAAGGAAATGCCTAGCAGTGGTATGTCGTATGTGGTATGGCGGCTTGCACAGTGTCTGTAGAAACTGACGTAGATGAACAAGTGAAGGCGATAGTAACGCCAGACAGTGGTGGGCTTAGATTGATTGGAGAGGTCTGGGAAAGCGGAGTATTTCTGTTATGGACCCCCGCACTGTGCTTGGGGTTCTTATGAAGTCGACTTGTTGAAAGATGTCAGACACTCTCACCCTGTTTCGTAACAGTGAGTTACAGTCTCTACGAAAATATAGCAGTGACGCCCAGGGAACTTGCATAATAGCCATTTCTCGGAATCCAGCTATGTTAACGAATAACTTAAAAAAGAGGTATTTCGGGTAGAGCACAGTAGATCAGAATACTTAGCACTCTCCACCACACACACCGAGCGAGGTGGCGCAGTGGTTAGCACACTGGACTCGCATTCGGGAGGACGACGGTTCAATCCCGTGTCCGGCCATCCTGATTTGGGTTTTCCGTGATTTCACTAAATCACTCCAGGTAAATGCCGGGATGGTTCGCTTGAAAGGGCATTGCCGATTTACTTCCCCGTCCTTCCCTACTCCGATGAGACCGATGACCTCGCTGTTTGGTCTCTTCCCCCAAAACAATCCAATCCAATCCACCACACACCATACAATGCTTCACTAGGTGTATTGTTAAATGTTACATGCGTTATTCGCTAAGTCTTTCACAGGCGTGCCTCATAATCAATGACAGGAAAACACACTTCGTGACATGCAATTCTATTTAAATTGTGGGAGGTTCAACACTAAGTATGCTAAGACTGGTAATGGTCTGAAGGCGTAGCTACTAATACTTTACTTTTTTTAAAATTTCTCGTATTATTACTTGTTTACTCTTTCCATTCAATGGAGTACATACTCTGTCTATAACAACAAGAAGAAATGGAGGAGTAACATGGAACAAACAGTGCGAGAAGACTTGCAAACATATGAAGAAAGTTTAGAAGAGGAGACGTAATTAGCGTATTTGGTCATTTTAAGCTAAATGGAACTGTGTGCAAGATGTTTATTGATTTCCCGGGCTTCCAAGAGAGTTTTTAGGCTTCATTTGCTAAGTGGAGGACATGGAATTGAGCCTTGTAGCTGTGACCCTCACTCAATACATGCTTAGCGGATGTGAAGTAGGTTTTTGTTTCATCACGTACCATTAAATTTTAGAGCCGTTGGATTTGAGTGTGATACCTATAACAAGTATGTAAGCCGAAAACCGGCTGACGAAATAAATTAATACTGTAGAAAATTCACAGCGTTGTGCTTTTTATTTATAATTATGAAGCTTTCTACCAAAAATCGACGTGGGTAAGATGGGAAAATTGTTATTTCATCAGTCAAGGGTTCACTAATATAAACTAGGAAAAATATTTAGTGGGCGAAGATAAGAATTATGATCTACTCAGGGGTACAGAAATAGTCTTGATATACTGTGATGGAATGCTATTGTAAAGAAAGAGCTAACTGTCGAGCCTCAATAATGGATGCTGTTCAATACAGATACGATTTCTCCTACCTGTACCCAGAGACGAAACTATGTGTTGAGAAGATGAAAACATCCTTTGCGACAAAGGAGACACCCAAAATTCCCTTCTTAAAAATGAAGTTGCTGATTTACGGCCATTGTACTTACATATTTAACTATGCAGCGAGAGAGTGGGGGAGGGTGATTTATTCCACCTCGATCGTTGTCTCCTCCGAGAAAGTCTTTCAGGGCCCACAGCGAACTAATTGTCCGAAGTACGTTTTAATCTTAAAAAATAAAAATTATTATGAGAGTTGCATGCAGGTAATTGCTCGGGCGCAGATAAGCAGAAGTGGATAACTTGAGAAGGTTGTACATCTATTGCCGGAATGGTTTGCAAGTCATCGCCTGGTGAGATTATAGAATTCTGAGAATATCAGCAGCGCACTGCACCGCAGCACTATCATCACGTGACCCTGATGTGCTGATATATTTGCCTGTTCGATCGCTCCTGGACTGTGCTCCGACTACGCGGAAGCCCTCGCGGCGGAATGGGAAGGCGGCACGTCCTGTCGGAACGTTGCATTACAGATTACTCAAAACAGGAATGATTCTAGTACATTACCCTTCTCGTCTCTCTGCGTAGCCTTATTAGCGAAGGCTAATTATGATCAGCGATCAGGTAAACTGGTATATTGCTTTCCAAGTTAATCAAGGAGAGAAGTTAATCATTGGGAAGGCGGTTAATCACGTTGAGGCAGGAAAGCGATGGTGCTGGCAGCGGCGGCTTTGAGCAAAGGCTGGGAGCGCGCCGTTTCTTCGACCTATGGCTGCCCTTCACGGGAAATGCTACCATCTGTGTTACGTCGCGCGCTGTTCGCAGACTCGAGGCACGTAGGTGCGGCGTCTCTTGGGACGATTAAAAAATACCAGTATACATTTTGTGTACTTTAACGTTGCCGCCTCTCCTCAACATGGCAACGGGTGAAAGAACCCAACAAGAAATTGAAAAGAGTGAACAAAATCACGTGATTGCAAAGCTACGTCGGTCTGCAATAAATTGAAGTGCAGTCCATGTATCATCTTATGCTGATAAAATACGACAGGAAACGCAGATGGAAAAATAACTTTTGCAATTGTATGTGACGTGAGTTGTGTGTTCAGCGCAAATAGCATCCCTCCTTACCACAAATTGCACGTGCCTGTCCACATTTTTAATGTGGGTGCAGAACGTGTGAGAGGCATAGTTATACTCTGCTGCACCGGGACAGAACACAGAGATTCGGAAACCGTCCACCCACCTGGTGTCTTCTAAAGACGTCCTTGTCCATGCACAGAAGTAGCACCCAGGTAGTATATTCGTGTTTCTTGATGTGACACTGTAGGAAACTTTCCAGTTAGTGACTAAGATTCTATAAGCTACTAAATGTAGAGCTGACTTTCATAAGGGATGCCATTGCCTCGTAATTGACGAATCATGTAGCAGGCAAAGCCATTACCTACATAAGAATCATGTAACAAACTTCATATAATGACACTCGTAACACAGTTCAGGTACGTAACAATCAGAATCCATGTTTACAAAACACTTTGCATACACTGCAATCTCGTATCGGACCTATTTACACTGGTCCTCTCTGTATTGCTTACCTAGTCGCGAATCGTAGGGATAATTCTATGTAAGGCGCACAACTAAGATGTTTATCGTGTGGCGTCCTACCAGGAACCGTACCGTCCAGCCGCTCAACTCAGACTTTCACTCTCCACCCTCCAAACTCGACTCGTCAGCCCGAAACACTTCGCCTGGTGCGTGCTGATGGCATGGACCGAAAGCACACAAAGTGTTTCGTCTGTATTTCTTATTTCTTAATGAGACGCCCGCTTAACCCACTGGGCAGAGCAGGTGACTAGGATTGTGGAAAGGGCCAAATGAGGTTGCGGTCAGTTTCACCTTAAAATTGTAATTTATTATAATCTAATAACACATTTACAGCCAAAGAGGCACATAGCCGAACCTTTAGAACTGCGAGTTTGAAAAGGCAATTATTTCATGGCTGAAGGCCTGCAAATAGGAAATCTTAAAGCAACAAGAAGAATCTCAAGTGGTAAAAACATACAGTTAAAATTGCAAATAAAATAACTAACGTATATTTATACACAGTGAGGCTGAGAGCTTCAGGGCAAGAGTGAATAGACAAACATAAAAAAGATGCAATAGAAACGGCTGACTGCCCACAGTAAGTTTTTCAAGATTTTAAAGATAAATTACCATAACCTTTCAAAGGCAGAAGGGTGCAATGAATTTTTTTTTCTGTTTTTAGAACAAGGCATTGGCTACGATAGATTATAAAGAGACAATTAAACACCGGTGAGAAGGACAACAAAGAAAATGGCACTCAGAAGCCTCCAGGGAGGGGGGTCTGCCCTCGTTCACTTAGGTGATCCGTCGGAACCCAACCAGGAGACCGACCGACAAAACGACTTGCTTGCCACCAATCGGTACATGAGAACTCAAACACAAAAGGCTACGAACGTGATTATCCACAATGAAATATGTATTAGCTGTCAAAACTGTACACCATGTTGGACAGCGACAACAGGTGAGGACACGACGCTGCCTGAAATTACGTTAGTGGCAAGGGCAGGTAACCGGAACACTAACGGCCGCAAGGCAGAAAATTCCGCTGGTATACTTGAATTTGAAATACGGTAATATAGTTAAATTCACCCAAAAGGAACACCGCCTGAATTTACTTCAGTGACGAGGGCAGGTAACCAACACACTAACGGCCACAAGGCAGAAAATTCCGTTGGTGCACTTGAATTGTAGCCAACGAATATAGTTAATTGCACCGCATGGGGGCTAAATTTCAACAATAGAAACATTCGGTGTTGCTCACAGGAAAACCTCCCCGACGGCGAACCACCGAAACGAACCACACAACACGAATGGACGTGGCTTGGGTACTTGAAACCACTACTCAACTTCGACGTCCTGGGTCGGTGAACCACGAAGCTCGTAGCGCTCGGACAGCTCCACACACGCTCCGACACTGCGCAGGGACCGCCAGCGGACCCATCCGACTCCCCTCAGAAAGCCGACAACATCTAAAAGTCGTCAGTGGAAATAACGCCAACCACACACACAACCTGACAAGCATTTGCACGGAGACCTAAACGATACCTAACAGTAACTAAGCACGTACGAGAGCAAATCGGGAGTCGATGCATATACACAGACACACACACACACACACAACACACACACACACACACACACACACACACACACACACACACACACACGACTCATGAACCATCGGCGAGCCAAAACGCGTCGTCCAGTAGGACGACCGACCGACGATCCACCAAGACCGTGGCCCGGCTCAAGTGATGTGTGGCGGCAATGGTCGGGCGAGCCATGTCGATGCAGACCTCACTGCTGCTCCAATCCGACTGCACTAGGGCCGCATTGCAACTCCCAGACTGGCATGTCCGGACTGCACTCCAGACGTGTTCCAACTGATTGGTAGACCCGGACCCCCGACCCCAAACTTCCTTACGGCAGACAACGACCGGGAAGTAATAGCAGTCGAGCAAAGATACTACGAGAGAGGATATATCGATACGCGCTGCTAGCACCGGTCACGGTCAGCCTAAGCAGCAACTCAGTGACAGTAGTACTTTAAATTAACGTACTGAGGTGGAAGTACGTTAAAAACAGGGTGTAAAATACATGATGGTGGGAACACGAGCCACGCACGGCTTACTTAGTACTAGAATAGTTACACAAAAATGGTTATGAAAAGTAACTTAATATACGTTCCAAGCCAAAAAAGAAGACACAAAAAAAAGAGGCATCAAGAAGGAATTATCCGAATGGAATGGAAACTGGCACATGTAATGTAAATGTACAGACAAACAAATTAATTACAATTTCAGAAAAACTTCACAATTTATTCGAGTGAAAGAGCTTGACAAACTACGCGAGTCACTAACGCGTTGGTCCACCTCTCGCCCTTCTGTAAGCAGTTATTCGGGCTGACAGAGTTGTTGCATGTCCTTCTGAGGGATATCGTGCCACATTCTGTTCAGCTGGCGCGTTATACCGTCCAGATCCCGAGCTGGCTGGAGGGCCCTGCCCGTAGGGCTCCAAACGTTCTCAATAAGTGAGGAACTCTCGCCGTGTGCGGGTGGGCACTATCTTGCTGAAATGTAAGCACAGGGTGGCTTGACTACGAAGGCCAACAGCACAAGGCGTAGAATATCGTTGACGTACCGCTGTACTGTGAGGATGCCGCGGATGACTACCAAAGAGGTCCTGCTATAAAAGGAAATGGCACTATCAATTGTGTCTGTCCGCCCGTACGGCAGGCGCTACTCGGGTTGGTATTCCACAGCTGTGAGTGTCATATCCAGACACGTCCTCGACCTGGAATCTCATTGACTGGAGTAGAAGTGTCTTCTCTCATGATCCCCGCTTCGGATAGAGCTCGGAAGACCAGCGAAAGCGTGTCTGGAAACGCCCAAGACAGCGGTGGGGTACCAAAATGACTGTCGCCAGCCATACGGTCCGACAACCAGAAGTGTTGTTCTGAGGTGTTATTTCTTTTCGTAGTAGGACCCCCGTGGTTTCATCCATATCGCTCTAACAGCACAACTTCACGTCAACGATATTATATGCGTCGTTTTGCTGCCCTACAAGGCAAGCCATCCTGGATTTACATTTCAGCAAGATAATGCCCGCCCGCACACGGTGAGAGTTCCTGCCGATTGTCTTCGTGAGTGCCAAACGACACCTTGGCCAGTAAGGTCGCCGGACTGCTCCACAACTGAGAATGTATGAAGCATTATGGGCAGTGGCCTCCAACTAGCTGGGGATTTTGACTGTCTAACGCGTCAGTTGCACAGAATTTGGCACGGCATTCCTCAGGCGGACTGACTCTGTTAATCAATGCTAACCTAAGGAACTTCTTGAACAGGCCTAAGTGTCAGATGTGAACCAACGTGTTGTTGACTTGCTCAATTTGTGAAGTCCTTTCTCTTGAATAAATCGTCCAGTACTTCAGATGTACTGATTTCCGCCCCATTCGGATAATTTCTTCGTGATGCTTCGTATTTTAAATTTTTTGCCCTACAGTGTATTTTATGACAGTTTTATATTGAGAGTATCGCCTCTACGACCGATAGTAAAACCTCTATTATTTATAAACTAACATAAATAAATGAAAATATGCGTGGACTCCACTCCCATTTTGCATCACACGTCAGGTAACCTATTTTAGTTATGACATGAGGCTTGGAAGTAAATATTTTGGCTCCCAGAGCTAGAAATTTTACAATCTGTCAACCTTGTAATCACTTCATCATAAAAATTAGAATATGATTTTTCTGTGATGGATATTTTACAGACTCAACAACTGACAGCGTTTCATATTTTTTATGCTGGTCGACGCTGAATAATGCGACTGCTGCATGAATAAAATGAGGATTTCAAGTCAGCGAAACCCTATCGTCAGACGGTGGTATTCTGGTGTTTAGACAAGATTATACTGTCAGACAAAAAAAGTGAAGGTATAATGGCCACCAGAGTGAATTGTGCAGTATCCAGATTAAAGGGGCGTTCGGATGTGGCAGTTATGCAGACCGAAGGCAGCGGCTACACACCGACCAGGACAGTGCCGCGAAACGGCATCAAGAAGGTGCTGACCCGCTCGCCAATGGAGAAAGCGGGCAGCGCCACACCCCCAGGCAAACAGAGACAGGGTTCAGCGCCCCCTGTCAACCCTGATTTAACCAGCCAGCAGGTGCTAGTCGGCCGAGAATTCTAGAGCATCAGAACTCAGTAACAGAGAAACTATACGCAGCCTGTGTTCTGCGAGTAGTAATAGTGAAAAGCACTTGCATATAGGAGGCAGAGTAGCAAGTCAAGTTATGGTTCTCTTCTTTTTAGAAATGTGTTATTTTAATCAGCATGTGATATGTCCAGACATGTGATATGTACAAACATGTGATATGTACAGATCATTTTGGATTCCTACTACCGGCCATCACAACTTCTCTGCTTCCTTGTGTGGCTCGATGCTGATTCCCACAGTAGCCGACACAACAACAGTGGCCCCGATGTTGGACTGCATGGGAACTTGAGAGCTGGAATACTCGTCATCAAAGTTACTTTAGGCCACTTCTGACCACCACAAGGGAAGATCGCCGTATTGTGCAGCAAGACAATCGTAGCCCCACCACATCTGTCATCCCGCACCATTCGTTCAAGACTAGCCACAGCTGGACAAGTGAATTACCGTCCCACGCGTAGGCTGGAGTTAACCCCACAACACAAACGGCTGCGTTTGGATTGGTATTAGTACCAGGAGGCACATAACTGCTGAGGAATGGCGTAGCATTGTGTTCAGCGACGAATCGCGGTTCTACATTAAGCCAGATCTTCATCGGCGGCGAGTATGGCGGCGAACGTGCTTCTGCTGGCGCCATGGTACTGGTACTCTTAGGCGACATGATCGTGACGCTATTTTTGAACACGAAATTAATCGTCCGTACATGCACGTGCCTCCAAGGACTGTCTGCGTGGTTTTGAGGTACTCCCGTGCGTAGCACGACCACCAAAACGCTCCCTGATAGAACATGTGTGGAGCCATTTCGGATGTCAACTTCGTCTCAGTGCCAGTGTCTAGGGTACCAAGGACCAGTCACAAAAGTTGTGGCTCACCTCGCCTCGGGAGAGGATACAACAGCATTAACACACCCTTCTCAACCGAAATAGTGCACGCCTCCAGACCAGAGAGGGTGGGAGGTCGTACTGCCACATACTCTGTACATTTGACTCGATTTTCTAATCACTGAATTAATATCACAAACCCGCTCAACCCGTGAAGTTCCATATAGTTCCCTCCTGCGCTTCTACGTGCTTCACTCACTCGTCAGGAAGTGTGTTTCTGAGCTTGTATAAATAACAAGGATGTGCGAAATTTATGAGGATCTGTAGTATGATAGGATCGTCTCCATTCTGCATCGCGAAAGAAAGAGTGACACGTAATGGATAATGTCAACCATTATAGAATATATAGTGAAGTCTGAAGCTGTTGATTAAAATGAAAAAAAAGAAGAAACTTACAATTTTGCGTCTTCCACATAGATTTCTCCTGCCTTATGATGATTGTTTAACTGTCGAAACGCGTAGTGGATGAAGTACAACCTTTCGTCTTACGCAGAATTATTTCTTTTTTTTAATTATGTAGCAAATG
This sequence comes from Schistocerca cancellata, assembly GCF_023864275.1. Classification (NCBI taxonomy): domain Eukaryota; kingdom Metazoa; phylum Arthropoda; class Insecta; order Orthoptera; family Acrididae; genus Schistocerca; species Schistocerca cancellata. The sequence goes on along the minus strand of NC_064627.1, from coordinate 695,841,735 downwards.
TTATGGAATTAACATTCTATGGGAGATGTGTATATTCGAGCTTCTAAGTATAAACTGGCCATACTAACGCAGTAAGAAAATCGTTACCTGAGATGAAGACACGGAATTGTTTTATACTTTGGCCTCTTTGTATGAAATATTAAATTGCATACGATATTATTTGCTGTGACTGGTTGTCACGATTGTATTGGTTTCTTAACAAGTGGTAAATGATATGATTGTTGCTCGCGTAAAAGGTAAGAATTGAGATATGTTTACAGTCAAAATGAACACAATCTTTGCTCATACAACTTCTTCGTTGCTGCAGTTCTGTGTCGGAGCGTAGGTGCATTCATACGCAATGATACAACTAGTCCAACATTTGCGATGAAATAGATTGTCAAACACAACTCACGAACCGTACTCGCAGCTCGGGCTGTGTGCCGGGCCGGGATTCGGGCTCGGGGCCTCTGCCTTTGGCGGGCAGGTGCTCTACCGACTGAGCTACCCAAGCACGACTCACTACTCTTTCCATCTGCCAGGACATTTCAAATCACATTTCATTCTCGAAATAGACTATCATTGGTAATTCAACTGCAAGCACTGTTCAGTAGAAACTCATTCTCGTACACTGTTCATTCAGTCGATACTCTTTCTCGTAGCACTGTGCAAAACAAAATCCAAAAACATATACGAGAACTTGCATATTACCCTGAAGAGTCTAATGCTTGTCCTTATCTCTGTTGTCGCCGGAGACGGTACTCTTCTCGCTGCCTGCTTTCGACTACGCGATGACAGGAACGTAGCCTGGCGTAGAACTGCCCCCGCCACCGTGTGTCGTTTTACTTCAGGACAAGCCGCAGAAGGCGGCGCGGAGAACTTCTGCGGGCGTGTCTTGTTACTTCCGTCTCATTGACGTGCCCAGCGGTGCTCCGATAGCAAGCAATAGCTTTATGGTGTCGATAGCAGGCTACAGCGCTACTCCTATCGATTACGCCACATTACGTTCAAAAATAAATGATAAAAAGTATTTCATTTTTATCACAGCAAGAAGAACAGTTTGCTAACATCAATCGTATTTCATGGTCACTCAAAAAGATATTTCATTCTTGTAGCTACAATATATCACAGTTGATAATGTCCTGGGGCCAGTTGCAGTTTTAAGAATAGTAAGTCACCCTGCTACTCTTTTGTTAGACGTACTTCTTTGTGTAACACTTCGCCATTTATCTTTCGAAAACTGTCACAGCGTGGATGCTAATGTATCCGTGGCTCGTTTTCTTCGTCTTCTTCGCTTGTGCCTTGCAGGGGAAGGCTGTGCCCGCCGACTCGCCACAGTTAACGAACGAAAGCACGCGCCATTGCGTAAACCGACTACACAGTCCTGGGGCGCTGTTCCAGCCCGCGCCTGGAGATTCCGGCCCCAGATAGTCCTCACGCATAGCTCCGTCCGCCGAAGAACGTGTGCTCTGGCTTATTTCCATAATTAAATCTCGCTCGAGTGATTCACGTTGCCGTAAGCAAACGTCGACCTGTCCTTCATGACGTATTGCCGTAGTTAGTGAGCCTCTTTTTAAAGTACACACCAACAACCCATTCGACGAAGGAGAAAGGCTGTTTGTACATGAGATCGCCGCCAACATGAAAGTCAAAAATAAGTGGTTCATTTCCTGAAGGAAGGGCGTCCTTGAAGGTCACGTAACAAACCTGACAGCGCTTCAGGGCGAAATGTAGACTACCGCCTGTTTGCTGTTTATTTGCATTTTCCAAAGAGCTTTCTAACGTTATTCTCCGTACCTGTGTGTCTTTTCACTAAGACGCATTTTTGTCATTTGTAACCTAAGTGTCACACCGTACATTATGATGTCTGACAGTGTTTCGTAATACCGTCGTTGAACCATTGATCCAGACTACAATTTGTTTTCCTCCCATAGGTGACGATAATTTAAAAGCAGATTTTCACGGCTAAGGAAAACAGAGCTCATGGCAAAAGCAGACAGATTAAAAACAGTCTAGGTTATACGCAAAACACCTCCACTGTGTCAGATAGTCACATGATATCAGAATTGAGAAAACAGATAAATTTATCACTCTGAACAATGCAAAGAAAAAGATAGATTGCTATTTACCTTAAAGACGACACGTTAAATGCGGACAGGCACAATTAAAAGACACTTACACATTAGCTCTCGACCACAGCCATGGACAGAAAAACAAACACACGTCATTCATACACACAAGCACACCTCACACACACGTAGCTGCAAACTCCGGCAGCTGGACCACAATGCAACCGTCACATGGAATGGAAGCAGCAATTTCAATTCCATGTGACAGCTGCATCCTGGTCTCCGGGAGAGGTAATGGTAAGTGTCCTTTAACTGTGCCTGTCTCCAACTCAAAGTGTTATCTTTACGATAAGTAAAAATCCATCTATTCCTTGCATCGTCGATATTCCAAACTGGAGATTCCGTTGTTTGATTTTATCATCACTATGTTAGTCTCGCGTCGTTCGATTGGTATTATATAAGTTTGGTGATTTTATGTAAATAATAAAATATAAAATATCACAAAATGGTCTGCACGTCCATTTCCTTTGGCGCATCAGAACGAACTAATCTATAGCATTTGCGATCATAGTTCCTCCTCTCGCTGACTGAGTTAAAACAGTTGGTACAAAAGTTTAACCTTTTAATTATTATTATTAATATTATCAAGCTGTAAATGAAATAAGCTTATAGTTTTGTCAGAAGTATTGATGGGTACGTACAATTTTGTATCTTGCCATGAGACATTGCCACGTGAAACTGACAGCGCTAGCCAGCCGGTGTGGCCGGGCGGTTCTACGCGCTTCCGTCTGAAACCGCGTGACCGCTATGGTCGCAGGTTCGAATCCTGCCTCGAGTGTGGATGTGTGTAATGTCCTTAGGTTAGTTAGATTTAAGTAGTTCTAAGTTATAGGGGACTGATGACCTCAGATGTTAAGTCCCATAGTGCTCAGAGCCATTTAACAGCGGTATCTCATCGTCTAGACTGGTAAATTACCGTATTTCACAGTTGAAAGAGAGTACAATGGACGGTTATGGATTTTATATTAGTATACCCGTATTTATTCGAAGGCGACTTTCAATAAATGAAACACTGACATGATTACATGTCCAAGAAACCGGAATTTTGCAGTATGCCATTTGCACGAAAATTTGATGGTTACTGTACACGGTGTCGTACTGATCTCGACCACCGCAAATGACTTTTTGTAGTGACGTAGAATAAGGAACAAATGTGTCAAGAACATGTAGTTCAGCTATCAGGGAGACATTAATCAGCATTTATGCCTTTCTTGTAACCTTCCTCGTTACGATGATATGAACAGCAGTGCGGTTTTTAAACAGCACCCTACGTTTTTTATTCGGTGACCAATTTCCTCTCCTCAACGCATGTTCAAAAATTTATCACGATCTATCATTCACGTAAACATGACGTTGTTAAAACGTAATACAAAATTGACTTTGACTTTCGTGTAATAGCACATAGTAGCTATGTTGGGGATAACGTACCTCCCCACACACACACCACGAAAAAAAAATGGCTAACAACATCCAACATTAAGAGGATGTTGATCGCCTTTCTCGACAACAAGGGCTAGATCCATCGTAAGTTTCTACACGATGGACACATGATGAACACCATGCTGTTGACTGTCACTTGGTCTCCGGATCGTACTGTTAGTACCATGTCTGATCTGCAGTAATGATGCGGATATCTAACAACGCGTGATTCAAGGTGCTTCGAGCGATTCCACAACAAGCGTTTGGTAACAGTTTCCAACATCTGTACAACCAATATCATAAATGTGTTGTACCTAATGGTGATTACTTTGAAGGTCAGTAAAGCTACTTTGTTTATAACTCTTGTTTTCTTTCTTTCCTGAGACCATTCACGAACATTTCAGGCGCACCCTGCAGACCATCATGAATGTGTACCTACATCCAGTTCCGCTTGAGTTCCGTGCGATCGTTCGGTGTATGTTTGGAATGGATGTGAGCAATCGCATAGTTGATTTCCACTTTTCCCGCTATCGCCTCGCTTGAGATACACCGGTTATCGGGCAGCGCGATGCCACAACATGAGGGTCACGCTTCTTCATAGAGGATCGTCTGCCACTTCCTTCAGACTTGTCTGACCACATTGGAAGCATGTGCATTTTCTAACAAGAGATTAATTCCTGCTGGAACGCTCCAGAACGGTGTTCCGGCACCTTCCGAGCCGATACGTAAACATCATTCCCATCCTGTCCCTTTGCCCGTGGCGCTCAAGATCATTCCCTCTTTCCCTCCTCGCGTAACTGTTAGAACAAAAAACACTCAACTTACCCCGGATGGATTACCTATACAATATAGGGGAGCTCCCAGTAGGAGCCGTTTTTAAATACAAATGCAAAACATAGGTGTGTTACTTGACTGCATGTCGTCTGCGCCATTATAGTTCCCAAACGGAAGGTCCAATTTTAATGGAGTTTTTTATTTGAAAGTTGATTTAATCGGGATGGCTCTTAGCTTTGTTCCTTGAAAGTCTGTTCAGCCGTTTAAATTTAATCGGCTGTAGGAAATAAAAATGTTTCCCACCAACGTGTCTCATCGCGTTATGTTTTTGTTATACCTTCGGGAAGTCGCCGTTGTACGAGACCCCGATTGGCCAAGAATATCTTCGTCAGTCATCGCTAAATTCTTTTTTTAATTAATACTGGAAATACGTTCACCGAGCAGCTACAATGCAACTGTTTGAATGTTCCGTCTGGCAGGAATTAAAAATTTAACGTCATAGTCACGTAGACTTCCGACTTGTGCCAATGTCGAGGAGAACTAGGGAGCAAACAGACGCTGCTACGGGGACAGACGATGACACCTGATGTTTTTATTAAATCTTGTGGTTGTACTGTTTTTATTGTAAGATATTATGTTTCAGAAACCTGAATTTCGGAACTGTATTACGTGAATTCTCATTGTAAGTTGTATCACAAGTATTCATAAAGGGAAACATATGATTTTAATGGCGTGGGAGGGGAGGGGGGCGGGATTATTTGTTTGAAGAGAGGGTTCTGGCACCTTAAGATGTTAGAAACGAAGCGTTGCTTCTATCATACACTGAAGTGACAGACGTCATGGGACACCTCCTAATATCGTGTTGGATCTCCTTTTGTCTGGCCTAGTGCAGCAACTTGACGTGGCATAGGCTCAAGAAATCGCTGAAAGTCCTCTACGGAAATATTGCGCCATGCTGCCTCTATCATACCCTGTGTCATCAGTCTTCCGACTGGTTTGATGTGGTCCACCACGATTTTCTATCCTGTGCTGACCTCTTAATCACAGAGTAACAAGCCGGCCGCTGTGGCCGAGCGGTTCTAGGCGCTTCAGTCTGGAACCGCGCTCCTGCTGCGGGCGCAGGTTCGAATCCTGCCTCGGGCATAGGTGTTGTGTGAAGTCCTTAGTTTAGTTAGGTTTAAGTAGTTCTAAGTTCTAGGGGACTGATGACCTCAGATGTTAAGTCCCATAGTGCTTAGAGCCATTTGAACCATTTGAACAGAGTAGCACTTGCAACCTACGTCCTCAGTTACATGCTGGATGTATTCCAATGTCTGTCTTCCTCTACAGATTATGCCCTCTACAGCTCCCTCTAGTACCATGGAAGTCAGTCCCTGATGTCTTAATAGATATCCTATCATCCTGCCCCTTCTCCACGTCAGTGTTTTCCACGAATTCCGCCGGCAGGAGTGGCCATGCGGTTCTAGGCGCTACCGTCTGGAACCGCGCGACCGCTACGGTTGCGCGTTCGAATCCTGCCTCGGGCATGGATGTGTGTCATGTCTTTACGTTAGTTAGATTTAAGTAGTTCTAAGTTCTAGTGGACTGATGACCTCAGAAGTTAAGTCCCATAGTGCTCAGGGCCACAACCAGCACTAATTCCTTTCCTCTCAGATATTGCGCAGAATCGCCTCATTCCTTACGTTATCAATCCACCTAATTTTCAACATTCGTCTGTAGCAGCACATCTCAAATGCTTACATTCTCTTCTACTCCGGTTTTCCCACAGTCCATGTTTCACTACCATAAAATGCTGTGTTCGAAACGTACATTCTCAGAAATTTCTTTCTCAAATTAGGGACTACGTTCGATGCTAGTAGACTTCTCTTGTCTAGGAATAACCTATTTGCCAGTGCTAGTCTGCCTTTGATGTCCTCCTTGCTCCTTCCGACATGGGTTATTTTACTGCCTAGATAGCAGAATTCCTTAACCTTATGTACTTCGTGACCATCAATCCTGATGTTAAGTTTCCAGCTGTTCTCATTTCTGCTACTTCTCATTACTTTTGTATTTCTTCGATTTACTCTCAATCCATATTATGTACTCATTAGACGGTTCATTCCACTCAGCAGATCATGTAATTATTCTGCACGTTCACTCAGGATAGCCATGTCATCAGCGAATCGTATCATTGATACCTTTTCACCTTGAATTTTAATTCTACTCCTGAACGTTTCTTTTGTTTCCATCATTGCTTCTTCGATGTAAAGATAGAACAGTAGAGGCGAAAGACTACATCCCTGTAGCATTTCGTTGTTGGTCGTCCACTCTTATTATTCCCTCTTGGTTCTTATACATATTGTATACTACCCGTCTCTCCCTATGGCTTACTCCTATTTTTCTCAGAATTGCGAACGTCTTGTACCATTTTACATTGCCGAACGCTTTTTCACATCGACAAATCTTATGAACGTGTCTTGATTTTTCTTTGGCCTTGCGTGTATTATCAACTGCAACGTCAGAATTGCCTCTATCGTGCCTTTGCCTTTCCTAAAGCCAAATTGATCGTCATTAACACATCATCAATTTCCTTTTCCATTATTCTGTGTATTATTCTTGTCAGCAACTTGGATGTATAAGCCGTTAAGCTGATTGTGCGATAGTTCTCGCACTTGTCAGCTCTTGCGCTCTTCGGAATTGTGTGGATGATATTTTTCTGAAAGTCAGTTGATATATTTCCAGACTCATACATTCTACACACCAACGTAAATAGCCGTTTTGCTGCCACTTCCCCTAATGATTTTAGAAATTCTGATGGAATATTATAGATCCCTTCTGCCTTATTTGATCTTTAGTCCTCCAAAGCTCTTTTAAATTGTGATTCTACTACTGGATCCCCTATCTCTTCTAAATCAACTCCCGTTTCTTCTTCTATCACATCAGACAAATCTTTCCCTTCATAGAGGCCTTCAATGTACTGTTTCCACCTATCCGCTCTCTCCTCTGCACTTAACAATGGAATTCCCGTGGCACTCTTAATGTTATCACCCTTGCTTTTAATTTCACCTGAGTCAGTCCTTCCGACTATCATTTCTTTTTCGATTTCTTCACTTTATCATACAGCCATTTCGTCTTAGCTTCCCTGCGCTTCCTATTTATTTCATTCCTCAGCGACTTGTATTTTTGTGTCCCTGAATTTCCCTGAACCATTTTTGTACTTCCTTCTTTCATCGATCAGCTGAAGTATTTTTTTTTGTTAGCCATGGTTTCTTTACAGTTGCCTCCTCTGTAACTACGTTTTTCTTTCCAGCTTCTGTGATTGCCCTTTTTAGAGATGCCCATTCCTCTTCAACCGCACTGACTGCTGGACTGTTCTCTATAGCTGTATTTACAGCCTTAGATAACTTTAAGCGCATCTCGTCATTCCGTAGTACTTCCGTATCGCACTTCTTTGCGTATGGATCCTTCCTGACTAATCTCTTCAGCCTGCTCTTCATCATTACTGCATTGTGATCTGAGTCTATATCTGCTCCTGGGTACGTCTTACAATCCAAAATCTGATTTTGGAATCTCTGTCTGACCATGATGTAATCTAACTGAAATCTTCCCGTATCACCCGGCCTTTTTCATGTATACCTCCGCCTCTTGTGATTCTTGAACAGAGTATTCGCTATTACTAGTTGAAATTTATTACTGAACTCAACTAGTCTATCTCCTGTCTTGTTCCTTGTCCCAAGCGCATATTCTCTGTAACCTTTTCCTCTACTCCTTGCCCTACAACTGCATTTCAGTGCGCCAGGACTACTAGATTTTCATCTCCCTTTCAGTATTGTATCACCCTTTCAATACCCTCATATACTTTCTCTGTCTCCTCATCTACAGCTTGCGACTTCGGCGTGCATACCTGTACTATCGTTGTAGGTGTTGGTTTGCTGTCGATTCTGATGAGAATAATCCTATCACTGAACTGTTCATAGTAACATACTCTTTACCCTACTTTGCTATTCATAACGAATCCTACTCGCGATATACAATTTTCCGTTGTTGTTGATATTACCCTATACTCATCTGACTAGAAATGCTTGTTTCCTTTCCATTTCACTTCAGTGACCCCTACTATATCTAGATTACGCCTTTCCTTTCTCTTTTCAGATTTTCTAGCTGCGTCTATAACCGTCCATAATTGCGGAAGTATTGCCTGTGCAGGATTTTGTGCACGAACTGACCTCTTAATTATCTTTCACAAATGTTCTACGGGGTTCATGTCGGGCGACCTGGATGGCCCAATCATTCCTCGTATTGTCCAGAATGTTCTTGAAGCCAGTCGCAAACAATTGTGGGCTGCTGACATGGCGCATTGTCATCCACAAAAAATCCATCGTTGTTTCGGAATATGACGTCCGTGAATGGCTGCACATGGTCTCCAAGTAGCCAAATATCCTGAAGACCGTCCCCTATAAACATAGCACACGTCATTACGGAGCCACCACCAACTTGCACAGTGCCTTCGTGAGGCCGGAGCTACATTTTAACCCTATCATCACATACTACCATCTGAATGAAACTGGAACTCATGTGACGAGGTCACGCTTTTCCAGTCGTCTTTGGTCCACCTGATATCGTCACGATCCCAGGAGAGGTGCTGCACGCAATGTCGTGCTGTTAGCAAAGGCACTCGAATCGTCGTCTGCTGCCATAGCCCATTAACACCGTATTTCGCCACACTGTCCCGTATACTTTCGTCATACGTCCCACATAGATTTCTACGGCTGTTTCTCGCAGTGTTGCTTGCCTATTACCACTGACAACTTTACGCAGACGCCGCTTCTCTCGGTCGTTAAGCGAAGACCGTCGGTCACTGTGTTGTCCGCGGTGTTAAGTACGTAATGCTCGAAAAATGTTATTCTCGGCACACTCTTGGCACTGTGGATCTGGGAATATTGAATTTGTCAATGATTTCCGAAATGGAATGTCCCATACGTCTAGTTCCAAGTAACATTCGGCTTTCAAAGTCTCTTAACTCCCTTCATGTGGCCATAATCACCTGAGTACAACTGACAGTTCCGTCAACGCACTGCCCTTTTATACATTGTTTATGCTGTACTACGGCGGTGCTTAACGCTATTCTATGGCTCAAAAATGGTTCAAATGGCTCTGAGCACTATGGGACTTAACTACTGTGGTCATCAGTCCCCTAGAACTTAGAACTACTTAAACCTAACTAACCTAAGGACATCACACACATCCATGCCCGAGGCAGGATTCGAACCTGCGACCGTAGCAGTCGCGCGGTTCCGGACTGAGCACCTTAACCGCGAGACCACCGCGGCCGGCATATTCTATGGCTTTAGTCACCTCACCGTATGATAGTACGTTGTTTACGTTCGCTTACACCAACACATCACTGAATTTTACAGCGTTGTTCCCCTTCAATGGGCTGTGGCATTTTTTTCCCCGGTTCCTTTAACGGCGTGTTCGTATAGTTTGTGGCGGTCGCCGGTACTGGTATGGCGATCTAGTGAGGAATTCTGACTACAAGGACCAAGGACACGCAGCTTCAACGGCACACATTACTGATCCCTGCTCTACGAGAGACAGGTTCTTTGCATTCAACTTTTTTTGATGCACAATGGAGCTGCTCCTCACATTGCTCGTTGAGGTCAGTCGGTTACTCCATAACACATTTGGAGAAGACCGAAACATCAGCCGATCCTTCCAAACTGCTTGGCCTCCAAGATCATTACATTCGAAACCGTGTGATTTCTGGGGGGGGGGGGAGGGGGTTTATCAACGGAACACTAACACACACTGGAAGTTGAAGATGAGCAGCGAGGGGGGTAACTAATATCCCACCGGGAATTTTTCGGGCAGCTACGGAGCAGTCTGTAGTGCCGTTCCAGGCTGTCGTGGCTGTAGGTGGTCGTCACACTGAGCGACGTTTGTAGCCTGGAAAGTAAAGACGGTATGCAATTAGGAAATGATACCCTCTCATTTGGAAATTAAAATATGTTCCTTTCAAAGATTTATTCGTTACTTCTCTTCCGGATGTCCTTACAAATGTTTCCACAAAGTTTCACTGTCTTACGATCACTCATTTTCCATGAGGGACCTCTCAAGTAACGAAATCTTAATTATAATCATCCTGTGCATTATACTTGACGGCGAACATTGAATAGAAACGAATTTACCATCTAATGCGATCCAAGCAAACGCAGTGGGGATCTATACTGACGTCAGTATATGTTATGTAAGTAATTCAGCAGGTAGAGTTAGCAACAGTGACACATTGTTAGTTGACGATTCTTTCGCCACAGGGAACTATAGTCAAATCACGATTATAAGGAAATGCATAAAGTCTTAGAGAAAATTTCCACTTGGTGTCGTTGGAGGTACGCTTTTTCTTAAATGTGGATAAGTGCAACGTAATGCCTGCAACGAAGGATAAAAACTGATGGTATTCGGTAGCAAGGTTAACGGCGAACATGTGGAGCACGCAACATCGTTTAAAGACTTAGGGTCACTCCAGAATCGATTTTAACCCATTAGAGCCCAGGGTTACATTAATGGTACGCGTAACAGCACTAGACTTATATTCATTTTTTAGACAACAATGAAATTTTATAATCTTGCTACGCTTTCACTCCTGTGTTAATAGATGTGAGAAGAAGTCCGCTACTGAGACGTGTACCTGCAAGCAAAAAAAAAACTTTGATAACTTAATTTAGTGGTGATGATGAAAACTCTATGACCGCACCTATGAGGCATATAGTTGTCAAGCGTCACGTGCAGGGCGTGCGTGGGATGGCAGGGGCCGGCCGCCTTGCCAGCGTGTCCGGCGTGGGGGCGGGGCAGCGCCGGAAGCGGCTGTGTGTCCCGCTGGTTAGTGAGGCCCACCGCCCACCGCCCACTGCCCACTGCCGCGGCCGCACAAACAGCTGGCCCCCGTCCACAACACACCGTGTACTCCAGAACCAATCCACGTGGGCACGATAATTGCGTTTTGTAATGCTACCATTTTTATCTGTTGCTTAGCACTTCTTTTACCCGCTACGGTCGCAGGTTCGAATCCTGCCTCGGGCATGGATTTGTGTGATGTCCTTTAGGTTAGTTAGGTTTAAGTAGTTCTAAGTTCTAGGGCACTGATGACCTCAGAAGTTAAGTCCCATAGTGCTCAGAGCCATTTGAACCATTTGAATTCTGCATACATTGAAATCAATTACATTTTACTGTTGATGTATAAAGTAAAATATTTACAGGTTCTGAGTCAGAATGGTAAAATATTTCAGTTGTTATAGTTACGCTAGATCCATTGTGTCATGTGATTCAGGCTGTAGAAAAAATTGTTTAAATTCTATTGCTAGTTGTTCCCAGTAGCGGACTTCTTCTCACATCTATTAAGACAGCAGTGAAAGCGTAGCAAGATTATAGAATTTCATTGTTGTCTAAAAAATGAATACAAGTCTAGTTCTGTTACGCATACCATTAATGTAACCCTGGGCTCTAATAGGTTAAAATCGATTCTTGGAGTGACCCCTAAGTCTTTAAACGATGTTACGTGCTCCAGATGTTCGCCGTTAGCTTTGCAACCGAATACCATCGGTTTTTATCCTTCGTTACAGGCATTACCTTGCACTTATCCACATTTAAGAAAAAGCCTACCTCCAGCGACACCAAGTAGAAATTTTCTCTAAGACTTTAAGCATTTTCTTATAATCGTGATTGGACTATAGTTCACTGTGGTCAAAGCATGGTCAACCAACAATGTGACAATGTTGCTAACTCTGATTGCTGAATTACTTACATAACATGTACTGACGTCATCATAGGTCCCCATTGCGTTTGCTTGGATCGCACTCGATGGTAAATTCGTTTCTATTCAATGTTCGCCGTCAAGTATAATGCACAGGATGGTTATAAGTAAGATTTCGTTACATGAGAGGGCCCTCATGGAAAATGAGTGATCGTAAGACAGTGAAACTTTGTGGAAAAATTTGTAAGGACATCCGGACGAGAAATAACGAATAAACCTTTGAAATAAACATATTTTAATTTCCACATAAGAGGGTATCATTTCCTAACTGCGTACCGTCTTTACGTTCCACGTTAAAAACGTCGCTCAGTGTGACGACCACCTACAGCCACGACAGCCTGGAACGGCACTAGAGACTGCTCCGTAGCTGCCCGAAACGTTCCCGGTGGGATATTAGCTAACTCCCTCGTTGCTCATCTTCAACTTCCAGTGTGTGTTAGTGTTCCGTTGATAAGCCCTCGCAGAAATCACACGGTTTCAAATGTAATGATCTTGGAGGCCAAGCAGTTTGGAAGGATCGGCCGATGATTCGGTCTTCTCCAAATGTGTTATGGAGTAACCGACTGACCTCAACAAGCAATGTGAGGAGCACCTCCATTGTGCGTAAAAAAAAAATTGAATCCAAAGAACCTCTCTCGTAGAGTAGGGATCAGTAATGTGTGTCGTTGAAGCTGCGTGTCCTTGGTCCTTTTAGTCAGAATTCGTCCCTACATCGCCATACCAGTACCGGCGACTAACAGGAAGTCATGACACTAATACGATTGACAACGCAAATCCTGCAACGCACAGTCTGAACATCATTCTTATGAAATCCGGTACCCATACGTAAATAGTTTTCCGTGTGTGCTGGCTCAAGTAGCGAAAGTTTATCTATAACCATCCTATACTCTGCTATTTGAGTCAAAATGCTACGAATGAATCGCATATCTGTGAAGACACATGATCTTTAACAGCGCGTAGCGTTGCGCAGTTGGAGGTGAGCCGCCAGCAATGGTGGATGTGGGGGAGTCAGATGGCGGAGTTTTGAGAGCGGATGATCTGGACATGTGTCCATCAGAGAGAGTAAATTTGTAGGACTGGATGTCATGAACTATAATGACTTTTGAACACTATTAAGGTAAATACATTGAAATACGTTGTTTGTTACTTATCCAAATCTTTCATTTGCTAACTACGTCTATCAGTAGTTAGTGACTTTAGTAGTTAGAATCTTTTATTTAGCTGGCAGTATTGGTGCTCGCTGTATTGCAGTAGTTCGAGTAACGAAGATTTTTGTGAGGTAAGTGATTCATGAAAGGTATACGTTATTGTTAGTCAGGGCCATTCTTTTGTAGGGATTTTTGAAAGTCAGATTGCGTTGCGCTAAAAATATTATGTGTCAGTTTAGTGATGATCAGAATAAGTAAAGAGAGAAGTGTCTGGAGTACGTTCAGTTTTACTCAGCTGTTTGAAAATCAAATAACGTAAGGGGTTTACCAGCACAGTAATTCACTAATTTTTCTAAGGGGACGTTTCAATATGTCTGGTTCACTTGACGATGTGGACATCTGCATCATAGAATTATGATCTGCTACGAAACGTAAAATCTGACTTCGGCGGCAGGTAAGTTATTGGAGTTGTTTACCAACGTGTTTAGACGGCGGTCGTTGCCCTCTGCGGCAGACACGGTGAGCGTAACGCAACGCAACGCAACGTAACGGTGTGGCACGCTGCCCAAGTGGCCGCCAGCTCTCGTTGGACCAGCGCCAGGTCACGTGCGACGCGTTCCTCCATTCTGAAACTGCGTGCTAGTAGGTGGTTCCAGCTCCTGATAACGTCACAGTCGAAGAAAAACTGAACTGCCGACAGTGAGAGAACATCATTGAAGAGTAATCGCATATGAATATACGCCACTAACAAGCCGTCGTAACGCAAGAAAGTTTCAAATATACAGACAGTAAAAAAAATATTTGACGCTGCGATCATAATTTGATGGCGAGGCCGTACATTGGGGCAAGGGCTTCTTCTGATCGTTCTTTGACAGAAGGTTCACAGCGCGGTGACTGTCGGAAGTAGCTGCTTGGATAAAAATCGTTTGTAGCAGACGCTAGCTACGACCTACGTAGTCAGCATTAGCCAATAGATGACTGTCTGTTGAGTGCATCTTCCTGGTCTTAAACGAAAGAAGACTTGACGCCGGAATTATAAGATACAATCAGCGATAGGTTATATTGCACAGTCGAAACTTGATATTGACGAGTTAGCACGGAAACAATATGGCTATAACCATTTCAGTGTAGTAACACACAATAATGAACGCTAAGGTTGTTAGCGACTACAAACAAGTGAATGTCCATACAACATGATCACAGACATACATTACTAGACTTGCAAAGATGCATCTTTTACTGAAGTCTGTCGTTTGGTGAGGTAAAATGGCGGCGTCAGCAAGTTTGTATATTGTACCACCAAGATTTTCTGAAACCAAATGACATTGTAGCCTTTAGGTTCAAATGGTTCAAATGGCTCTGAGCACTATGAGACTTAACATCTATGGTCATCAGTCCCCTAGAACTTATAACTACTTAAACCTACCTAACCTAAGGACATCACACAACACCCAGTCATCACGTAGCCTTTAGGAGGTGGTGTAATAAAGATCTATAGATGAGCAAATATTTGTCTGCTAGCTGAATCATACAATAGAGAATCGTGTTTGGAGAAGAATATCGTGTTGCATATACATGCGTTTAGAGCAGACGATAGTTTTTATAAGAACATTGAAATGAATAAGGAAACTTTTTATCAACGACAAATAGCACGTTCTACTTATAGGAGCACTTTCATAAGGAGCATACTATTCGAAGAAAAGCCAAAGTTGATCAGAACCATAACATTAAGCTGCGTCTGTTAACACCAGATTTATGTAACCCCCTGAAATATACATGAACTATTTAATCACTGCCAGTCTTTTAGACAAGGAAAACTGTAATGCAATTATTTAGGATTACACACAGCACAAAAGCAAAAATACGTAAGATGTTTCTAGTTATTCTTACACTGTGACATGTTACTTTCCTTGTATCTTCCGTCTGCTGTATGAGAAAATTCCAACCAAGCACGACGTATGTAATAACCATTTTGTCAAAACTCTAAAGGTAACATAGTTATATCAGTTTTTCCTCATTTCTTACGACTGTTTTATCACTAAGTAAACAGATTTTTACACGCCGCCATATTGCTATACTAAAATGTTGGCTTCAGTAACGCCGATGATACCGTATGCGGTATTGCCAGTCTGTTAATGTATGTCTGTGGATGCGATGCATCGTCCTCCGATTTGTAGCTAAAGCAGCTGCTGCCGTCGGACTTAGTGCAGAGTGTCAACTTACAGCGAACGATTAACACTTGTTATACTTTGAGGAGGTTAGGAGTCGACGTCCCTTTCTACATCTACATCCACATGAGTACTATGCAGTTTGCACTTAAGCGCCTGGTTCGTCTAATCACATTCAGACTATTTCTCTATCAGTACACTATCGAACAGCGCACTAGAAAAACGAACACTTAAATCTTTCCGCACGAGCTCTGATTTCTCTTGTTTTATTACCATGAATATTTCTCCCTATGTAGGTTGGCGCTCGACAAAATATTTTCGCACTCGGAGGGGAAAATTAGTGATTGCGATTTCCTGAAACGATCGCTACGCAACGGAAAACGCCTTTCTTATAATGATTGCTACCCAAACTTGTGTATCATATCCGTGACACTCTCTCCCCTGTTTCGCGATAATACAAAATGAGCTGTCCCTCTTTGAAATTTTTCGATGTCTACAATCAATTTTATCCGTCGACGAAGATTTCGTTACTGATGGAGTACAAACTCAACTTGGAGAAGAGAATTAGAAAAGATTTAGGAAACCAATGGGAAATATACATCTGGATAGCGATCCAGAGAATCGAAGTATTGCTCTCCAGAATGCGAATTCCTTGTCTTAACAATAGGACCACCTAGCTCAGAGAGAGACTTAGAATGCAGAATTTCTATGCACCATCCAGATATCATACAAAACAGTTGAAAGTCCGGCAGTACTGATTACTGGATGAGTTCCACGAGAAAATCGTTTCCAGATGAAGTACCGTACATTTTCAGTGGGAGACATCTTGTCAGCAGATAGGTCAAGACAGAAGCAACATTTGTCATCTGTGGAAGAAGATATTTTTAATGTGTGAACAAAAATTCCTTGTTGGTATATAGGTCCAGATACATTATCCGGTCACATGCATCCGGATATCTATTAGTGGACATTAATATGGTGTGAGTCCACCACTCGCCTTTATGATCGCTTGAGTTCTGTTGGGGACACTTTAATTGGGGTGACTGAATGTCTGCAGAGGAATGATAGCCCATTCTTGTTCAATATCCCAAACCAGAGAAGGCACTGATGTACGACACTGGGGTCTGGAGGGCAGTCAATTCATTCACACAGTGTTCCAGTTGGCTCAAGTCGGAACTCTGTGCAGATCAGTCCATTTCAGGAGTTTTACTGTCCACAAACCATTGCCTCACAGATGTAGCCTTCTGACAGGGTGTACTGCTGTCCTGATGCATTCACCGTCTCCGAACTCTCACTCTACTGTATGCAGCATATTTGTTTGTTTAAGCGCACTAAAGGGACCACAAACCACGAAAAACAGCCCCTTACAGTAACACCACCTCCTTCGTTCTTCACTGTTGGCGCTACACATGATGGCAGGTGAAGTCCTCCATGCATTCACCAAACCCAAAGCCTTCCATCGGGTTGTCACGGGGTATAATTAATTCTCCTTTCAAATGACTCATTTCCAATCATCCACTGTCCAATGGCGTCGCTCTTACACCACAATGGTCGCCTAACATTGACCACACAAATTTGTTGGTTATGAGGAGTTGTTTGACCTTTGTACCTCATTGTTTTTAACTCCCTTCAGTTGAAGAACCAAGAGAATATATTAAAAAAGTCATTCTATAAAACTTTAAGCAACAAAAAGTAGCACCAACATCCTTTACTGAAATTAGTACAATTATAAAAATTCTGAGAGACAAAACCTCTTGTAGGTTGATGGAATTTCAAACAGAATTCTGAAAAGATGTTGCAATTTAATTATTGGTGTCCTTAGTGACATATATAATGCATCAATGGCATAGAGAATTTTTGCAGACAGGTTGAAATACGCAACTATCAAACCACTTCATAAGAAAGGTGACAAGACAGACTTAAACAGTGATCCTCCAGTATCCTTAGTGACATATTTTTCCACAACTTTCGAAAAAGTAATGCGTTCAAGAGTAGTAGCACACGTATCACACCACAGTTCGGATTCCAGAAAGGTTGCTCGACTCAGAAAGCTATTTACACATTCATTCATCAAACAGTACAAGCATTACATAATAATATATCGCCAACTGGCTTTTTTGTGATCTCTGTAATGCCTTCCATTTCCTAGATCATGATATTCACTTAGGAAACCTCAAGTTTTATGAAATTGATGTCTTTATACACAGCTGATTTGAAACATACTTGACAAACAGAATGTAAATGTTGTGTTGAAAAATTCAGACAATTTTGGAACGGTACAAAATTTTAGTGGCTCAGGTAAAAAATAAAAAAAAATTCACAAAGGGGCTTCCACAAGGTTCAATTTTGGGTCCACTCCTATTTTTTTATATGTGTAAATGACCTTTACTTAACATTCAAAAAACCAAATTGGTACTTCTTGCAGACTATAATGGTGTTGTAATAAATCCCATTAGAAAGAAAGCATCAGATGGGTTAATAAATGATTTATTTCCAAACAATTATTAAGTATTGCTCTGAAAATTTTGAAAGAAAAACATTGCATTAATTTCTGTACAACAAATAGAGTGGTGACAACAATTGATGTAGCACATGAGTAGGAGTCAGTAAACAGGGTAGAATACTCCAAATGTTTGGGTGTACATTAAATGAAAACATTAACTAGAAGAAGCATGATATTGAGCTTCATAAACTACTAAGTTCAACTAGTTTAGCTCTTATATAATTTCTAATCTTGTAAACAAACGTGTCAGCCTCCTGACATATTTAATATATTTCCACTCATTAACGCCGTAAGGAATAATATTTTTGGGTAACTATTCACTTCGAAAGAAAATGTTGATTGCACAAAAACGAGCAGTAATAATAATATGTGGTATTCAGTCAAGGCGTCATGTAGGTACTTCAAGGCATTTTAACTGTGCCGTCACAATACATATTTTCGGGAATGAATTTCGTCATAAGTAATTCATCACAATTTGAGGGGAACAGTGTTGCACATACCTTCAACACTAGAGGGAAAAATAACCTTTATTCCCCGATGATACAGTGCGATGGACCACACTGTATTACACACCGTAACTCGGAGAGAAGTTCAATACGCAGCAGTAAAATTTTTGATCACTTGCCCAATAACATAAAATGTCTGACAGGTGGCGAAGGAAGTTTTAAATCTCATTTAAAATCATTTTACCTGGACAAATCTTTGTATTCAATTGACGGATTTCTACTTAAAAACTAGTAGGTAGTAAAAAAACTCGTTTTTAAGTGTAGTTGCGTGAGTAGGAATAAAAGGATAATGTGTTCATTAATATTAACAATAATCATGTGTGCATATCATGTAACTGACTCGTTACACATCAATTCGATAGAAGAATCGTTCAAATGATCTATCGAACATGTAAGTAGCTAACTAACTGACGTTAGTGCATGAGGTGTGGCTGCTCATGGCTTGGCTGTGTTGTTCCTTCTCATTTCCACTTCACAATCACATCACCAACGGTAGATTTGGGCGGCTTTAGAAGGGCTGAAACGTCCCTGACGGATTAGTTATTGAGGTGGCATATCGTGAGTAGTCCACGTTCCAAGTGACCGAGCTCTCCTTTCCGTCTCTGCTGGCAAAACATAACTCCATGCCTACCTTTATAACATCCAGTGATGAAATCCGCTTTACGTACGTGTTTCCGGGGGCTTTTGATCAGACAGTGTATGTGTTGAAGGGGAGCATCAATCGGTGCTACACGTGTTATATGATTAGCTTACACTTTATATGAAAAAAAAGGTGTTTTCCATCCTCCAACAATACGAAAATAAAATGGCACCAATGTCACAACGTTGGAAAAGTGTACGACATAATAAAACTTTTCTAGATCCTGGGCTCAATCGATAAATCTTGTAATGTTACCAAGGTTGTGCAGGAGAATTTATTAAGGTTCTCGGGAACTACACTGAAGAGCCAAAAAACTGGTACACGTCTCTAATATCGTGAAAGCCCCCAGGAGCAGACTCGATTAATGAGTGAGGTAGTGTTCGAGGGAACTGACGCCAGGAATCCTGCAGGGTTGGAGGGGAGGGGGTAGAGATCTCTTCTGAAC
Source organism: Schistocerca cancellata (assembly GCF_023864275.1). NCBI lineage: Eukaryota > Metazoa > Arthropoda > Insecta > Orthoptera > Acrididae > Schistocerca > Schistocerca cancellata. The sequence continues at coordinate 695,822,235 of NC_064627.1, read as the reverse complement.
AACACGTTGCAAGGCATCCCATAATTAATGTTCATATGTGGCGAGTTTGGTGGCCAGCGGAAGTATTTGAACTCAGAAGGGTGTTACTGGAGCCACTCTGTAGCAATCCTGGACCTGTGGGGTGTCGCATCGTCCTGCTGAAATTTCCCAAGCCCGTCGGAACGTCCAATGGACAAAAATGGATGCAGGTGATCAGACAGGATAGTTACGTACGTGTCACCTGTCAGAGTCGTATCTAGACGTATCAGGGGTCCTATGTCACTGCAACTGCACGCGCCCCACACTGTTACAGAGCCTCCACCAGCTTGAACAGTCCCTTGTTGACATGCAGGCTCCATGGATTCATGAGGTTGTCTTCATACACCTACACGTCCATCCGCTCGATACAATTTGAAGCGAGACTCTTCCGACCAGGCAACATGTTTCCAGTCATCAACAGTCCCATGTCGGTGTTGACGGGCCCAGGTGAGGCGTAAAGCATTATGTCGTGCAGTCATGAAGGGAACACGAGTGGGCCTTCGGCTCTGAAAGCCCACATCGATGATGTTTCGTTGAACGGTTCGCACGCTGACGTATGTTGATGGCCCAGCATTGAAATGTGCAGCAAATTGCGGAAGGGTTGCACTTCTGTAATGGTGAACGGTTCTCTTCAGTCGTGTTTGGTCCCGTTCTTGCAGGATCTTTTTCCAGCCTCAGCGATGTCGGAGATTAGATGTTTTACCAGATTCCTGATATTCGTGGTACACTCGTGAAATCGTCGAACGGGAAAATCCCTACTTCATCGCTACCTCGAAATGATGTGTCGCGTCGCTTGTGCGCCGACTATAACACCACGTTCAGACTCACTTAAATGTTCATAATCTGCCATTGTAGCAGCAGTAACCGATCTAATAAATGCCGCAGACACTTGTTGTCTTATATAGGCGTTGTCGACCGCAGCGTCGTGTTCTGTCTACTTATATATTTGAATAAACATGCCTACACCAGTTTCTTTGACGCTTCAGTGTATTTTATTGTAGAATGAAAGCACGTAACTGAAATCATCAAAGGAACCGTCAAGGCAGCACGTTGCAACTGACCTAAAAGATACCTAATGTATGACGAGTGAAGTAACTATTTATTTATTTTTTGCTACTTTTACAAACAGCAACAGAGTAAGAAACCGTTGTGCCTGGCCCAAAACCGTACCGTTGTATCGTATGTTGCAAAACAGTCTGGGATAAGCACGGCGGCTGTGGACCGCACTGCATTACACGTGAGGCGCTGTGCACTTGTCCCCGACGCGCGGCTTCCTCCGGCCGTCGCTAAAGTGGACTTGGCTGTTGCGGCAGCGTGGGGTCGATGTGGTACCGGGCCTTGTGGCCATTGTGATGTAATTGTGCGGGAGCGGTACAAATAATCCACGACTGCCGCGGAATGCAGTCACGAGCGAAACGGAGTGTGGCGAGGGAGTGCGTGCTGACGACAGACGGAGGGGCAGGCAGCTCGAGTGAGCGCGGCAGAGCACGGCAGAGCAGAGCAGAGCAGAGTGGACGGCCGGAAGCGCGCAGGCCCGGGCTCTCTGCTAACGGGCCGCCCTCGCCCCGCCTCGCGCGCGGCCCCACTGACCCACACACACACACACACACACACACACACACACACACACACACGGCCGCGTCAAATCATCTCGCTGCGTTCCCTCCAGCTTTCCGCTCTCGCTTCCTGCCGGAGAATTCTTCCCAACTTCGCTCAGTGCACTCGAAAACATGAAGATCGACGTACTTTGGTCACGGTGGAAAACTCGTCAAGGCCGTATGAAACAATGCTGCCCGTTAAAATTAACCAGGAAAATCAACAAACGGCGAAATCGTACGTACTGTGCTCATCTCCACCCGTACCCTCTCTTCTTTCTGGAGGGCAACAAAACGCAGTATCAAAATATCACAACTTAATGAGGAGAAATGGCGTAGTGGACTGGGCGAAGCAACATATGCTCATACAGGTTGCACTTCTCGTTACACCCATATTTAATAAATAAAACGCTTCCAGCTGTGTATGAATTGTTTATAGGAACACGATCGGTTTCGTGACAGTAAATGGCTTCGTCAGGTGTACATAGCGTCGTCAAAACATTAAGCCCGTATGATGAGAAAAACGGGGACTTAATCTTCCCTAAATAAAATGCGTCAAGCAGGACTTCACGAATCAAATTCATCAGTTGATAAAAATGATATGAAAAAAAAGTTAACATATCGTGAAGCATTCTTCCAATCGCCTTCCCGTATAGGTTGGAGTTTGGATGGATGCTTCCCGATATGATAACGCGGTTTCAACAAGTCAGTTGCTTCAAATGGTCAATTTTATTCGTGACCCCCTGCTTATTCTGGTTAATAGCATTTTACTTAGAAAACGTTGACTCCCATTCTTCCTATCTTACGTACTTAATGTCTTAACGACGTATGCACATCTGAGGATATGATTTGATATCACGATACTGCTTTGTTCCTAAAAATAAAGGTTCATACCCAGTGGAATAGGTTTATTTCTCAAATACGAATTACTTCAATTGCGGCTCCCCGCAACATGAAACTGTTTGCTTTCCTTACACATTTATTCTCATATTCCCAAATGTCATCAAACTGAAGGCAGTCTTAGTTAATAAATTTTTTCTCTGATATTATCGGATTACAAAATGACAAACAACACACTGACGATTTAACGTCTGATCAATTAAAGACAACTGCCAACTAAATACAATTATTACAGTCCTAAACCCACACATGCCCCCACATCTCTACCGTGACCTCTACAAAATTTCTGGCCACTCTTCATGCACATAGCATTCAGTTTTCTTATTCGTGTCTAACAAATACAGAGCTGGTTGACATTTCGAGAGCAGGTTGACATTTCGATAGCAATCTGAGAATGAATTGTCATTAATGCCATCCATTAACATTGAAGCCACGATGTACTCATCAGCTAAACCTCACAACTACGACAAAAAGCACCTTTACTGTGAACTAAAAAATTACTCTGCTTAGTTCCCCCTTTGTTTTAGACAGTTTTTTTAGCGCTGTTTAGTCTGTCTGTGAAAACCAGGTTTTTTTGCGCAGTGCTCGGCTGTAATGCTGCGTAAAGTCTTACATTTGATTGTTCTTGATTTGCCACTTGCTTAGATTATACCCGCAACGAAATCAATATGCAGTAAATAAGCGTAGAATGTTGGTCATCACTCACATTACGTGTCGCCATGCAGTCTATAAACTCCTCAAAAAAATGGTTCAAATGGCTGTGAGCACTATGGGACTTAACTACTGAGGTCATCAGTCCCCTAGAACTTGGAACTACTTAAACCTAACTAACCTACGGACATCACTCACATCCATGCCCGAGGCAGGATGCGAACCTGCGACCGTAGCAGTCGCGCGGTTCCAGACTGTAGCGCCTAGAACCGCTCGGCCACCCCGGCCGGCATCAACTCCTCATATGAGATAACAGAGTGACCTTTGAGTCGTAACAACTGCATGCATTTATGTTGGCATTCACACTGGTACTTTAAGTACACCAAGCACAATGTGCTGCAGTCCCGCATATCCAGGGGTCCTCTCGGTTGCGAGAACTTCGACAGTCAAGATAATGGCTTCCGTCGTAAGATATAACGAGACCAAGATAATGTATCACCGTAGAAGTGAGCGAAACCGGTGTATTCGTGTGTGTGTATTTTCATCGTTGACAACCACGCTGATGCAGTCATCTGGGAGATGGTAGTGGAAGTGGAAGACAAATCCCACTCTGTGAGCTGATGGTAAATTTTGGGCAGGTAATTCAGAACTTCGTATTCCAAGCTAAATGTACGTGGCATAGTGTATTTTTCTATGCGAGACACGGGGTTTGGGCAAAAATATGGAAGTAACAAAGACGTTATAACACTATGTTTCCTAAAAGAACCACTTAGTCCTGTCACGGGAAAAGCTAGGTGTAACACTACCGGCTACTACTAAATTTGCAGTATACAGATAATGTTATTCCTGTGAAAAGGATTTTTGTGACCGTGACCTGTGCGCAATGGGTATTGAACTGTTTTTCGACTCTGGAAAGATTGTTATTGAGGGGGAACAATAGCAAAACAAACGGGTATCGAACCAATGTTGTATTAGTAATCAAGTAAACTGTAATTATGTAAAAATAAACGGTTGCCAGCCTAATTAGGGGGCCGGCCGTGGTGGCCGAGCGGTTCTAGACGCTACAGTCAGGAACCGCGCGACCGCTATGGTCGCAGGTTCGAATCCTGCCTCGGGCATGGACGTCTGTGATGTTCTTAGGCTAGTTAGGTTTTAGTAGTTCTAAGTTCTAGGGGACTTATGACCACAGCAGTTGAGTCCAATAGTGCTCAGAACCATTTGAAACTAATTAGGGAAAGTTGTACCCCAGTAGTAGCATCGTTCATAAAGAAATTGACTACGTAGTTGACTTTATTTGATACTAAACTTCTGTTTTGCAGTTAAGACTCAGGGCAGTAGCGCAGTTAAGCAAGTAATGTTCCGGTGAATTGACTTGAACTACACTGGAGAATTAATCTGTTTAGGCAAAAACTGGCTATCAGCAACACTTAATATCTGTACATTACAGTAGGAAGATGATGGTAATTGTAGGTAACTGATTACTGGAGGTGTAGCACTATGGATATGGACAAGGGGTTCTTTTGTCAGTTTAATTATAGGGAATTACTACTGTTGAAATAGTTATGAAGTAATGGTATCTTTTGTACTGATTATTATTTGCATTCTCAAGGAATATTCACTATCTTATATTATTTAGCTCAAACGGAATGTGTGGCACCTGGATCTATTATAGTCTGAATAATTGTAACCAATTGCTTATTTCTGATTGCCGTTATTGTAATATGGCATTTAAATTTGGCTCAACACTTAGCATGGGGGCCCGAAAATAATTTATCGGTAGATTCGGATCGTGGCCGACGCTTTAGTCACAACACAAAATGGAAAACACTGTTAACTGCATAACACATGAAAATGTAAACACTTATTTCAATTAAAAGAATCTTTGAACTTGATACTTTAACCGTCTATTCATGAAAACTACGTGGAGTATTTCTAAACTTATCATCAAAAAATAATTATGTAGTTCACAATTCCACAAAGTTTGCTATCTTCTGTTAAGGAAAGTAATTGCTTTTCAGTTCAGTAAAACAGGACACTCGAATTCATCACAGCAGCTGGGATAGGGCCCTGTCTAGGTAAATGACTAAGGATAAATTACGGTGGCTGAAAATTGAGTTTAGAGAACACAAAATTACTATTGAAAACGAAAACACGTAACTGGTGCGGCAATGATTCAGTACTCATTATAAATTAAGCTGAAAGTGGTGGCAGCGCCTATCTGTAGTGCTGTTAAAAATAAATAAATAAATAAATAAAAATGCTCTTCCTGTGCAACAAGCTCTGAGAATTCTCTTCCTAGCGTTGGATTTTCATAGCACAGAGCTAACCAGAGTATGCCATGAATAACAAGTCGCGTTACGTCCGCATTCGAGGCTATATTATTTAATCTTGTAGTTCTTCACACTTCTGTCAGTTCACAAGGTGCGCACCCATTGCCTGCTATTCACCGACTGGCTGATGCGGCAAGGGAACTTTGCAATTCGACCGCCAGGACCCACCTTTTGTATTCCCACTCAACCAGTTCGGCTGCGGAGGGACTTCCCTCCAAGTTTTACATGATTGCAAACCCACTTTCTCTATGCATGAACCACTAAAATATAACATTTTCATTCTTTTACAGCACACTACTTTCGACATTGCATTCATAGATAATTACAATTATATAAATAATAAAAAATAATGAATAAAACATTTACATGGATGTTACATCAAAGAGCGTAGTTATACAGAAGTAACATTAAGTACAAACAGCAAAAAAGTTTGGTAAGATCGTTATAGATAATATCGATAATAGCGTTACAACATGACACATTACCGTGTCTAATACGGTGTAAGAAAAATGTTGGCATTCAAAACAGCTTCCAAGCGTCTCGCAACGAATAAATACAGGGCCTATATTGTTGTCCAGCGGTTCTTATACCGTTCTTCCTTTGATAAGTTTATGTACCTATGATGGTGGCTGATAGCGATCACGCATCCTTCTCTCCAAAATAGACTACAAAAACTGAGATCCTGGTGACTGTAGTAGCCAGGGGAGATGCGACAACCAATCCTTGTATCACAAGACCAGCCCTTGGACGATGCTAGCTGTCTGAACAGGGGGCCCTGTCGCCGTAGAACTCAGCATCTCCGTTTGAGAAGAAACATTTTACCATGGGATCAGCCAAAATGGTCATGGCAGTAATATGACCTTGCAGAGTAACTACGACGCCTGCGCTATACGACGATATAGACGCCCAAATCGTCACTGAAGCCCCGGCATGTTTCACTCTCGGGACATAAACTCGGCCAGAAGTTGAAAAAAAATGTACAGCAAGACTCATCCCACCAAATGGTTCTCTTCCATTGTTCCACAGTCCCTGTTTTAATACTTAGGCACCATGTTTTCCTGTTACGGGCATTTGCTTCATTGATGAGTGGTTTAGGAATCCCAGCTCGTCCTGCAGTTCCCTGGTTATGGAGGATCTCTTCGTCTATTTTTGGAGCTGACAGGATGAGCGAAACATTCAGTTCTGCAGTGACTTTCGTAGCTGTCGACCTCTTATTTTTCGTCACAATCCCCTTCAAGTGCCGTCTGTCACGATCACTTAACACACACTTTCGAGTGCATTGTCACTTAGAGGATGATGTTTTTTCCGATTTCCCTGTATACTATACTAACTTCGTTTACGTTGCCTCTTGAAACGCCAAACATTTTGGCTGTCTCTGTTACAGAAGCATCCAGCACTGGAGCACCAACCATAACCCACGTTCGAATTCACTTAACTCCGACATAATGCAAGCACAAGTACATAGAACACTAGGAAATTGCAGTGCCTGTGTTATTCAAAAATTCAAGTGGCTCTGAGCACTATGGGACTTAACATCTGAGGTCATCAATCCTAATCAATCCCCTAGAACTTAGAACTTCTTAAACCTAACTAACGTAAGGACATCACACACATCTATGCCCGAGGCAGGATTCGAACCTGCCACCGTAGCGGTCGCGCTGTTCCAGACTGAAGCGCCTCGGCCATGTGTTATTCTGATTACAATGCAAAGTTCCTTTGGATATGGATGCATGTATCGTAATGAGAATAATACAGGCACTACAATATCATATGTCTCTGCCGATACTGGGCAAGGGACTTTCAAGTACAATGCCTCCCTTGTACGGGAATATACGTAACGGATGTACGAGTCCAGATCGTAGACGCGTGGTTGACGACATTCGGAAGTTTTGGTGTCTCCGCCAGTCGTGCACATATAGCAAATCGTAAGGCGACCGTTCGCGATAAGCGGGTAATCCGGGTTCGAGTCCCGGTCCGGCATAAATGTTCATTGTCGTCATTCCATTCTACAGTTAATGGTTGTCGTTTTCGCAATTGCGAATACATTTAGTGAATTACATAGAACACGGTTCTGATCGCGACTGACACAACGTATTGAGGACGTTGCAGAGATGCCGTTCGTGGGCGAATACCATTGCTCAACTTACATCCTGGCTTCAATCTGCATTTATTTTCAATAATTTCTCGCGGTGTTTCCATATTTTTGTCCTACACCTGTATCAAATATCTTTGCTGCCTGTAACTTGCTCCGGGTTTTGCACCTTTCAAAAAGTCGAAACGGTCGGTGGAGCCAGTAAAGTTCATCTGAGATTCCGTACACGCGGCGAGGTCTGGCTCGGCTCGCCGCCATTTGGCGTGCTGTATGGTTCGTGTGTGGCGACCGTAATCTCCCTTACACTACGCAGAGGACCCCGGGCCTTACAGCTAGCGTCCGCATGTGGCAACCGCGCCTACACCCCTGCAGGCCCGGCGCGCAACGTTCCGGCTCGCGTTCCCCTCACGTATTTGCCCAACTGAAGCGGCGCCAGCCCGGCATGTTTACGGGGGGCGGACGGCGCGTAATGGGAGCAGCCGGCATTGTGACTGCGGCGCACCGCCGCTATCTGCAGATCGCCACCCGCCCGCAGTCGGCGTGCTCCTTTTGCGGCGCGCCCTGATACGCTGCCGACATTCAATTTAAATCGCCAGCGTCTTCTGAGTTACGCGCCATTCAGGTGTATTACGCTCTGTGGACGGCCATGTTTTATGACGGGATCGTGACGCTGCGGGTTCCTGCTCCCCCCTGGAGGTGACAAGAGATACGAGCCCAGATACTCGGCCCGATCTCGCCTCCGCTAATGGGCCGTACGGCCGACTCCCCTCACTCGTCCATAATGCGGCTACTAATTAAATGAGATCCGTTGCCTCGTTATATCCTGTGCAGTATGCCTCACGCCCGAGACCTCATAATCTCCCTCGCTCAGCCGACCGGTTTCGGTTAGGAACAATTAAGTGCATGTTGTAAGGTCTTTATTTTGAACTACTAGTTCGACATGCACACACACACACACATACACACACACACACACACACACACGCACACACACACACACACAGAGAGAGAGAGAGAGAGAGAGAGAGAAAGAGAGAGAGGGAGAGAGGGGGGGCGGGGGAGGGAGAGAAGGACTTCACGTATAACGGTAGGTCGGTGTCGGAACGTCAATGTAGTCACGAAATTTACAAACAAAAGCCCGCCCGGCTAGCCGAGCGGTGTAACACATGGCTTTCCGGAGCGGGAAGGAGCGCCTGGTCCGCGGCACGAATCCACTCGGTGGACTTGTGTCGAGGTCCGGTGAGCCGGCCAGTCTGTGGATGGCTTTTGGGCGGTTTTCCATCTGCATCGGCGAATTCGGGCTGGTTCCCTTTATTCCGCCTCACCTACACTGCGTCGTCGATTGCTGTGCAAATAAGTTCTCCACGTACGCGTACACCACCATGACTCTTACCCCGCAAACATAGGGGTTACACTTGTCTGGTGTGAGACGTTCCCTGGGGGGTCCAGCGGGGGCCGAACCGCACAATAACCCTGGGTTCGGTGCGGGGTGCGGAGGGGTGAAGCGGACTGCGGTGGTCGTCGTGGGGTTGTGGACCACTGCGGCTGCGGCGGGGACGGAGCCTTTCCGTCGTTTGTAGGTCCGCGGCTAACATACAAACAAAAGTTGAAACTTGTTTATTGGAAACTGTGTGCGCCGAAACCTCTGGCTAGTAATGTGAAAGCAAGTACTATTTAAGAGTCACACAACAGTGTCGCCCATGTTTTCTCATCTAGAATCGCCTTAGCTACCCTACTTTTGAATACGAACATCACTGTTCAAATTACTTTTGATTTATGTGATACAAATTAATCTAAACCGCATCTCACTGCTTGAATATCAAACTGGAATTAAGAATGGTTATCATTAAGGCTTAGAATTACTTCCTCATCAAACAGCTCATCAACTGTCGCCTAAGGAAAATGTATCTTATTAGAAAAACAAAAAATCTACTGAATTTATATGAAAGTTTAGGAAATTTGAACTGTTTCTAATATTGTAACAAAAGTTCGTTTAGGCCTTACAATAGATTTTTACGGTGCAAACAATAATTATGTCTGCAGACTGCAAAAATGTTAAGTGCTGAACTGCAAGTACCTGGAAATAAATCACTGCTGCGAAAAAGGCCTTATCATACTAATGTTATCCATCATAAATAAAACTTTTGTTCTTTCTTCTAAAATGCGATTCACTGTTCACGCAATAGCACAAGGTGTGACAGTTCAGATTTTACCAAATGTAGATTTCCTCTAATGATATGGATAATCTTATGAAATACTTATAAATGAGTGGGGAAGTGTTGTACAGTTAAACTGTATCTTTTTGATAACTGGACGTCGAGTGTTCGTCAGAGACAAGGGTGTCGTCGGGAGTGAACCAGGGAGAGTGACAGGGCCACTCACGTTCTCCGTGTACATAAACGATCTGAAGGTTGAAGAGAGCAGCAGTGCGCCGCTTTTTACTGACGACGCTGTATTGTTCGGGAAAGTGTCGTCGTTCAGTGAATGTACAGGGTACAGGGTAGCAGACAGAATTTCTGTGTGGTCTGATCAATTGTGCCTTTCTCTAAATGTAGAACAATGTACGTTAATGTTGATGACTTGAAAAACCAATCCAGTAATGTTCAAATACGGAATTAGTCGTGTGCTCCTTGACACAGCCGCGTAGGTTAAATATCTGGGCGTAACACAAACCGATATGAGATGTAACGATCACATTAGATTGTTAATAGGGAAGGCGAATGGTCGAATTAGATTTATTCGGAGAATTATAGGAAAGTGTAGGTGATCTATAAAAGAAACCGCGTATAGAACACTAGTGCGATCTTGGGTACTGCTCTGGTGTTTGGGATCCCCACCAAATCGGGTTAAAGAAGGACATCGAAGAAAATCAGAGGCGTGTTGCTAGATTGTTATCAGCACGTACGCGAGTTTTAAGATGTTTCGTGTGAACGGAAATGGAAATCCCTGGAACGAAGACGATGTTCTTTCCACGAAACATTAGGGACAAAATTTAGAGAATCGACATATGCGGCTGACCGCAGAACGATTTTACTGCTACAAACAGGAATCGCAAAGACGGGATAAGAGAAATAAAAGTTCGTATGGAGGCCTACAGACGGTCGTTTTTCTCTCGATCCATTTGCGAGTGGGACATGAAAGGGAATGTATAGTAGTGGTATAAGATACCCTCCATCATCTACCATGTGGTGGCTTGCGGAGTAATATACAGTGGCGTGCAAAATTTAAGGACGAAAGAAACTTTCGCATGCTGTATCACCGCCAAGTATCATAGATCGATAAAACATGGACTCCATATATACGAGGGTGAGTCAAATGAAAACCTTAAATATTTTTTTAAATATTATTTATTGTGCAGAAGTGGTACAAATCTGCATCACTTTTCAACATAATCTCCCCCACGCTCAATGCACGTCCTCCAGCGCTTACAAAGTGCATAAATTCTTTGAGAAAAAAATCTTCTGGTAGTCCGCGCAACCACTCGTGAACCGCGTGGCGTACCTCTTCATCAGAACGGAACTTCTTTCCTCCCATTGCGTCTTTGAGTGGTCCAAACATATGGAAATCACTTGGTCATGAGGAATGACGCCATTCCTTGCTCACTCTCTTCGTTTCCGGTTGGTGGAAGTGAACACAGGTTTCGTCCCCAGTAACGATTCTTGCAAGGAAGCCATCACCTTTTTGTTCAAAGGGCCGAAGAAGTTTTTCACAAGCATCAACTCGTCGTTCTCTCATTTCAGGAGTCAGTTAAAGTTGCACCCATCTTGCAGACACTTTGTGAAACTGGAGCACATCGTGCACAATGTGGTGTCCTGATCCATGACTAATCTGTAAACGTGCTGCAATGTCATTCAGTGTCACTCGGCGGTTTTCCTTCACTAGGGCGTCAACTGCTGCAATGTTCTGGCACTCGTTGTGCCTGACTTGGACGAGGAGCATCTTCCACTGAAGTCATACCATTTGCGAACTTCCTACTCCCATCGTAGACTTGCTGCTGTGACAAACATGCATCACCGTACTGAACCTTCATTCGTCGATGAATTTCAATAGGTTTCACACCCTTCACTGCGCAAAAACCGAGTAAAAGAAAGCTGTTCTTCCCTGGTGTAAGTCGCAAGTGGGGCGGCCATCTTTATACTGATACTGCGACGGCATGTGTGCATCTGCACTATGCTGCCATCTACAGGCCATTCTGCACGCTGCTTGTAGCACGCTTACCATCTTACAGGATGACGGCGCGAAATTTCGATTTGTTATTACAAACTTAAGGTTTTCATTTGACTCACCCTCGTAGAAAGAATTGCTACAGTACAGTACAGAAAGCCAATAATTACACCTAAGTCACCGCTATTTATCATGGTTGCTTGCACATGACAAAATGTAGGCCATCACGGACGGCAAGGCGTATTCTGCAACTTGGTTCCAAGCTGCTCACAAGGTTGATAAGGAGTTGTTGTAGGGCGTCCCATTCCTGCAACAGTGCAGCTGACTATTACTGGATGGTTGTCGGTGAATCTGCAAGTGCTGCAATACGTCTGCCTAGCGCGGCTCACACTTGCTCGATGGGATATAAGTCGGGAGAACAGGCAGGCAGGCCAATTCGCCGAATATCCTCTCGTTCCTCGAGCTCCTCTACCTGCGCTGTGCACATCGTCATCCATAAAAGGGGTAGGAGTGCAGTGTCACAGCGACGCTGACCGGTGAGCGTACCGTGCTCAAATATTTGGAGATCAGTGCGCTCGTGCGTGCGTTACGAATAGGGAGTTACTGTGAACAGCTCAGTGACAGGGGTTTTAACATCAAGATCGACAGCAAACTAGCAACAACAATGAAAGTTCAGATATACGTGCCGGCGTCGCAAGCTGAGAATGAAGAAATAGAAAAGTATGTGAGATATTGAAAGGGTAATACAGTACGTAATGAGGGATGAAAATCTAATAGTAATAGGAGACTGGAATGTGATTGTAGGGAAAGGAGTAGAAGAAAGAGTTACGGAATAATATGAGCTTGGTAGTAGGGATTAGAGAGGAGAATGGTGTCTCCCATTTTGTAATGTCCAGAGGGACCCTCTTAAATCGCGGTGAGTTCAGCGTAATTATTGTCTTTGAATAAAAATGTCGTTTCTGTTCGTTTCAGTGCGTATTTCTTTCAGTTACTTTCTGTAATATCCTGCAGTAGTTGTTCCTGTCTAGCATCCAAGTTCAGTCGAGCTTCAGCGGGTAGGCAAAATAATGTGAACACCTGTACTTATGGCCGGCCGCGGTGGTCTAGCGGTTCTGGCGCTGCAGTCTGGAACCGCGGGACTACTACGGTCGCAGGTTCGAATCCTGCCTCGGGCATGGGTGTGTGTGATGTCCTTAGGTTAGTTAGGTTTCAGTAGTTCTAAGTTCTAGGGGACTTATGACCTAAGATGTTGAGTCCCATATTGCTCAGAGCCATTTGAACCATTTGAAAATCTGTGTTCTGCAGAAACATCGAGGCATGCTGCCTCTACAGCCGTCTGTAGTTGCGAAAGTGTTGCCGGTGCAGGATTTTGTGCACGAACTGACCTCTCGATTATGTTACACAAATGTTAGATAGGATTCATGTCGGGCGACCTCGTGGGCAAATCACTGGCTTGAATTGTCGAGAATGTTCTTCAAAGCAATCGTAAAAAGCTGCCATCCGGCGACGCGGCGCATCGTTATTCATAGAAATGAAGTCCATGACTGGCTCCAAACGTTCTTCAGGAGCCGAACATAGACATTTCAAGTCAATGATCGCTTTAATTGGACCAGAGGAACCAGTCCACTCCATGTGAACACAGCCCACACCATTATGGAGCCACCACCAGCTTGCACTATGCCTTGTTGACAAAAATTGGTTCAAATGGCTCTGAGCACTATGGGACTTAACATCTCAGGTCAGCAGTCCCCTAGAACGTAGAACTACTTAAACCTAACTAACCTAAGACTAACCTAAGGACATCAAAAACATCCATGCCCGAGGCAGGATACGAACCTGCGACCGTAGCGGTCGCGCGGTTCCAGACTGAAGCGACTAGAACCGCTCGGCCACCAGCGGCCGGCTGCCTTGTTGACAACTTGGGCCCATAGCATGTGGGGTGTGCACCACTCTCGAACCCTACCATCAGCTCTTATCAACTCAAACCGGGACTCACCTGATCAGGAAACAATTATGACAATGATAAGGCTTGCTTCAAAGGGAGGAACCTTTCCATTTCAATCAGCTACCAAGGTGGGACTGGATCGCAACGCGTTCCTTTTGACAATCTTATTCCGACTAAAGCCCTAGTGATAATTGGCTGTTAATATTTCAAAAATTAAATTGCTTCTGCGTTATGAAGGCCGCTCTGAAGAAACGGTTTAAAACATTACGTATGCGCACTTATTACTGGAGAAGTAACTCGGTTGAACCACAAGATCCAGTTAAAAATGCATGAATAGTAACCCGATCTGTCAAAGACAGGAACGCACAGCTTAGTACAACAGCTGGTTCAGATTATCTCAAATACAATTAAAATCAAGGAACTGAACCGGTTAACACCTAAATCTAACCACAAGGGCCCTGTTTGTTTAACGGCAATGTATGCCTTGGTACAATTGTTCCGACTGTATTTCCGACCAGCAGCTGATTCGTTAAAACATTAATGATTGGGTATAAACTAGAAAGGAAGGGCAATATAATATCAGAACAAATTTCTAAACGACAATTAGTGTCTAGTACAGTACTACGGTCTATATTTACGACCAAAGATCCGATAGTAACGGGGCAAATTTTTAAACGACAACCAGTGTCTTAGTACTATACTATGGCCTATATTTACGACCAAAGAGCCGACCGAGTAAAACTCTGAGGGTCGGGTACAAACCAGAGAATAATTAGGAGGTCGGGGGACAATGACACCAATCACCTCGAGGATTACAGAATGTTACTCCCCTTTATCAGCAAGCAGCTCCAAGGATCCACGGTGCGTCGCAGCGGTTACTGAGTGTTGCCGATGAAAGCCAGGCAGAAGAGGGCAGCCAGGCCACGAGCGGTCGTCCGACACGAATGTTGCCAATCAACGGACGGGATGTCGACGCTGACCCCGGTGAAGTACTCCGGTATGTTTTCTCTGCGGTGGCCCTCCTTGCGTAGCTCGTGGCTTCCGCCGCTCGGACCTCGTAACCACCTCTTGTCGCGACGCTACCTCCAATCCCCAAACTTGGTGCGTCCCCACTCGGGCCAGCGAACCCGTCTATATACCAACAAGCAAAGAACTTCTGAGGACTCTTCCTCATAGATATTGGCAAGAGTGGATAGTCGATACTATCCTTGAGCTAGTGGCGCCAGACAGAACAGTCTAACTTAATGGCGCCACGGCTCAAAAATGATAAGAGACTTCGTATCGGTAGATAAAGGCTTCGTCCATTTTGTGTTTTTGTTGTTATAGCTTGTGTGCTAGGAAGTAGACTCTTTCAGTGATCTATCAAAAGCGCGTCATTCTAATAGGTTTTGTCGTAGTGAAGTGTCAAGTAGTGACATTTGTAGGGACAGTCTTTAGGCGGTGTGGACACCACTTTATGGGGGCGAGGGGGGGGGGGGGGCGGCAGCTGCGATGTTGAAGTCGTAGCTGTCGTGAGTTGTGAAACGAAAAGTAGTAAGTTCGCGTCTATCTCCTTAAAAACAATTTTATTTCACTTTTTGTTATCTAAAGGATTCTCGGTCTTTTTCAGTAATTTAATAGAAGCATTACCTGCAATAATCAACTTTGTTTATTATAAATGTATTTGCTGCAGTTCTTTCTGCAAAGATCACAACTAGAACGTTTCCCCAGTGGCCAGAAATCTTAACGCAACTGCCAGTCTATGTCAGAATGTGCCAGAATGTAAACACAAGTTACGCACTGGAAGTTTTGCACTCTTATGAAACTTTGTGTAAAAATATACACACATCTGTCTTGGTTTTACGGACTGCCATATATTTGTATTGTTGCGAATCTCAATCAGCGATGAGTACAAATTAAATGTATTAGGACTTATTCAGCGGCTAGGCGTAAGCTTCGGGATGGAAGTAGTGCGACACTACTGGTAGATGACACGGGCCAGCGCCAATGAAGCGGCGCCAGGAGATAGATAGCGTTTCGTGACTAGCTGGACGCTGTAGCCGAATGCGTAACAGGGATCAAAGTAGCTTTCTCACATCACATGCCGGCCGGAGTGGCCGAGTAGTTAAAGGCGCTACAGTCTGGAACCGCACGACCGCTACGGTCGCAGGTTCGAATCCTGCCTCGGGCATGGATGTGTGTGATGTCCGTAGGTTAGTTAGGTTTAAGTAGTTCTAAGTTCTAGGGGACTTATGACCACAGCAGTTGAGTCCTATAGTGCTCAGAGCCATTTGAACCATTTTTGAACCATCACATGATTATGGAAATATACCAAGTACGTGGCCAGGCTCCAGGGAGGAGGTATAGAACATTCTAGAAGCTTTCCGTGACGTACGAAGGTAGTATAAATAGGGGGTCAGGAGGACCCTACAGTCAGTCGAGATCTGCTGAGCATACCGACACAGAATCTGTGTAATTCTACGGCAGACGTGGGGGACTTAGTACGATTCGCTAGCCTCGGCTCCGCAACAACCAAGGAGATAGATTCCGGAGTAAGAGATTCAACTGACAAAAAGTAGTGCAAGATAGTGCCAGTAGGGATTCTCAGCTGTCAAACGATAAGGGATCTTATGAATTCTATCCTGCAGCAGTAACCACTCCTCACCGAGTTCCGTATCTTGCACCTTAGAATTAGCTTGCTCCCTCTATCTGTCGGAGTTGCAGGAGCTGCCCGCACCTACTTCTACTCATCGAGAAGATCGAACGACGTAAGACCCCTGAATACAATTCGTGTCAATTCACTCCCTCTCTCGACACGACAGTATCTTGTTGGTAAATATTTTTTTCAATATGGTGAGCAGGTTCGGAAAAGTCTCCTCCTTCATTCAGATAAAATTACGAAAACAATATCGTTCTTGAAATCTAAGTGATGAAGTTCGTTACTTAATGGTAGTCAGTGCAACATCGAGAATATGAATACTATGCATGCTTAAACGGGCTTTAGACGCTACAAGTGAATTAATTCTAAAACCGAAAATGGTATGAAAATTAATTAACTCCTGCTAGTACGTATGTCAGATCATTGTACAGCATTATTCGCTGTTCAAGCCATCGACGAGTGCAGGGTGTTCTTCGCTATTTCCTCCGCTTTTCTTCGACAATCGCTAATAGAGCTAACGCAGCTATTGTACGCGCGCCAATTTTCGTAACGAAACTGTGTGGTTTTGCGTGCCAGATATTGCACCAGATGCCGCAGACTGCCACCGGAGAGCGCTGAGGAAGACGCTACGTTCCGTGAGATGTAGCAGGTCGCTTCAGAGCGTGCAGCAACCACGACGGACGCCACATCAGGCGTGCTTCGAGAGAAACACGTCCCGTGTGAAGACGGCTTAAGCGCTCATTGTGGCGTCGCGTGCGCAGGTGTTGTATTACTCGCAGTGCAGTTGTGTCCGGGCGGAGCGGCGGGCGGGCGGCTGGTAGCATTCTGCGCCGGACCGCGGCAGAGAGCGGGCAGTTTTATGGCGACACGACGGAGCCGGCTGGGTAGACGGCCGCCGCGCCCGAGGCTGCGGCCGCGCCGCTAACGGGCCGCCTAGCTGTAGAGGCGGAGCGGCATCACAAGCAGCCGCAGGCCGCGGGGACAAGCACAGCCACACTCCGGACACGCCGCCGTCTTTTTGCTGGCCGGCGGCGAACCGCAGCCCGGCCCAGCAGCCGGCGCTCGGCAACGGGACAGCCGCGCCTCAGGCACCGGTGACGAGGCGGCCGGATTCGCGAGCGCGCTTCCTCCTACAGGACGCCGGTTGAGCATATGTCGGCCTGATGGGCAGGTGAAGTGTAGCACTCTGATACGAGTCCGATTAAAATACACCGTGTAAGGGCGTCAATGATGGGGTTAGTTCTTCTGGTCTTGAGTCCGAAGACTGTTTTTATTCAGCTGTCCTAGCCAGTTTGTCGTGAGCAAGCCTCCTTCACCTCGGCATAGCTTGTCCTCCCTAAGTCCAGCTGAACATGCTTAGTATAGTCCAACCCTTACACAATTTTATCTCTCCAGCACCAAAATGTCATTTCCTTGTTGCCTGACGACGTACCCGATCAAACAATCCCACTCTCCCGGTCTACATCTACATCTACATTTATACTCCGCAAGCCACCCAACGGTGTGTGGCGGAGGGCACTTTACGTGCCACTGTCATTACCTCCCTTTCCTGTTCCAGTCGCGTATGGTTCGCGGAAAGAACGACTGCCGGAAAGCCTCCGTGCGCGCTCGAATCTCTCTGATTTTACATTCGTGATCTCCTCGGGAGGTATATGTAGGGGGAAGCAATATATTCGATACCTCATCCAGAAACGCACCCTCTCGAAACCTGGACAGCAAGGTACACCGCGATGCAGAGTGCCTCTCTTGCAGAGTCTGCCACTTGAGTTTGTTAAACATCTCCGTAACGCCATCACGGTTACCAAATAACCCTGTGACGAAACGCGCCGCTCTTCTTTGGATCTTCTCTATCTCCTCCGTCAACCCGATCTGGTACGGATCCCACACTGATGAGCAATACTCAAGTATAGGTCGAACGAGTGTTTTGTAAGCCACCTCCTTTGTTGATGGACTACATTTTCTAAGGACTCTCCCAATGAATCTCAACCTGGTACCCCCATTACCAACAATTAATTTTATATGATCATTCCAGTTCAAATCGTTTCGTACGCATACTCCCAGATATTTTACAGAAGTAAATGCTACCAGTGTTTGTTCTGCTATCATATAATCATACAATAAAGGATCCATCTTTCTATGTATTCGTAATACATTACATTTGTCAAGTCAGGCCATAAATTTATTTTTATCCCAATTCGATTCAGTGCTTCGTCATTAGTTGTCTGATTTACTCATCCAATCTTCACTATTCTTCCCTAACACCACATTTCAGAGGTTTCTGTACCCCTGTTGTCTGATCTCTCTATCGTTAGACTGTCCGCCCCCGGTAGCTGAGTGGTGAGCACGACGGAATATCATACCTAACGGCCCGGGTTCGATTCCCGGCTGGGTCGGAGATTTTCTCCGCTCAGAGACTGGGTCTAGTGTTGTCCTTATCATTATCATTTCATCCAGATCGACACACAAGTCGCCGACGTGGCGTCAGCTGGAAAGACTTGCACCAGGCGAACTGTCTACCCGACGGGAGGCCATAGCCACACGGCACTTCCATTTCAATCGTTACATTTCACTTCCGTACTAGGCTACACTGCAGATAAATACATCCAGAAAAGATGGCCTAACATTTTAGTTTATTTTCGACTTTAACGAACCTGAGTTCTACAAAAAAAATGGCTCTGAGCACTATGGGACTTAACATCTGAGGTCATCAGTCCCCTACAACTTAGAACTACAGTAGAGCGTCGATTATCCGAAGTAATTGGGGGACATGGGTGTTCGGAAAACTGGTTTGTTCGGATAATCGAACTGTACATGTTTATTTGCCAAAAAGAAGTACTGCACAGTAAATTTATTCATAAAAACAGGCATCTCTTTCAGTACTACAAAGTAACATACAAAGGCAACTTCAGTAGGAATATATAGTATGTGGCACAGTTTATTAAACAAAAATATATGCATATTACATACGCATTTTTCATGAACAATACACACAGAATACAAAATTAACGTTTAAAAAAATCCTTTATTTTGGTCTGTCTAAGCAAGCCTACACGCTTACGAGCAGCTAAGTCACGTACTTTTTTCGTTACAGATATCTGAAACTGGTCACTTTCATCTTGGGCTTCAAACCATCGCAAGACAGTATCTAAACAAGTGAACGCCTCAGAATCTGTTGGTATACTTTCATCTTCACTTTCTGGAGCACTGACTGATGAGATGGTGGCGGCGTCATCTTTATCAGTGACGACGTTTACAATCTCGCTGTTCTGCATGATTTGGTGTCCTGGATCTGCATCATCGATATTAATCCATTCATGAACTTCTTCTTCATCACATTCGTGGCAATTTATTGCTTGGTTCGGGAGTGAGGGGGATGATGGACGGTAGGGTGGGAGAGTAACAGGTGCGAGCGAGTACACAGTTCGGTTAAGCTGTCGTTCGGTTGACCGACGTTCGGATAATCGATGCTCTACTGTACTTAAACCTAACTAACCTAAGGACTTGACACACATCCATGCCTGAGGCAGGATTCGAACCTGCGACGATAGTGGTCGTGCGGTTCCAGACTGTAGCACCTAGAACCGCTCGGTCACCGCGGCCGGCTGAGTTCTACACAAATGCTTTTATTGCTGTTGCCGGTCTGCATTTTATATCCTCTCTACTTCGGTCGTAGACAGTTACGGCGTACACACGCTGGCTAACGTTATTGTGACATTACTCCTTTCCCATGTCAAAAAAATATTAGACATAATACCTACGGAACTACAACGATTGCCATGTCTTCACTGTGAATAAGAGTTCCTACCTTATATACTCTGGCGGAAAAAATAACTCGTTACACCAAGAAGTAATTGTCCGACAAAAACGAAAGTTGCTATGCGTGTTTCTATATCTGAAAGATGATGTCTGTTCAAATTTCGTGCGAGTCGCATAAGAGTGGCGCTAGTAGGTATGCTTTAAATACACACTCTAACGTTCGTGAGCGTTGGTTACCTTTGAAATTGGACGTAGTGAGTTAATATATGTCAAGAGTGCCTTTAAGGTGACAAAGACGCTGTCATCAATACCTCACTGAGTTTGAACGAGGTCGTGTAATAGAGCTACGAGAAGCTGCATGTTCCTTACGCGATCTTGTAGACAGACTTGGCAGCAGTGTGGCCACTGTACATATTTACTGGCAGCGGTGGTCACGAGAAAGTGCGGTCGTAAGAAAATCGACGTGCAGAATGCTACTTGGCACTACCGATAGGGAAGACCGTTATGTTCGGCGCATGGCTTTGGCGCATCGTACTGCATCTGCAGCAGCAATTTGAGCAGCAGTTGGCACCATAATGACACAACGGTTACAAATCGGTTACTCCAAGGACAGATCCGAGCTAGATGCCCTGCAACGTGCATTCCACTGATGGCAAACCACAGTCATTTGCAACTTCGGTGGTGTCAAGCGAGAGCTCATTGGAGGGCAGAGTGGAGATCAGTAGTGTTTTCTGATGAAAGCTGGTTCTACCTCAGTGCCAGTGCGGCCGTGTGTTGGTCAGAAGGAGGCCAGTCGAGGGCCTGCAGCCAACCTGTCTGCCTGCTAGACACACTGAACATGCACCTGGAGCTATGGTCTGGGGAGCGATTTCGAGTGACAGCAAGAGCACTGTCGTAATCCTCCCACGCCCACCGACAGAAAATTTGTATGCCAACTTGGTGATTCGACTGTTCGGCTGCCATTCTTGAACGGCATTCCAGACGGTGTTTCCGAACAGGACATCGCTCGACCACATACCTCTGGTGTAGCCGAGCATGCTCTACAGAGTATCAACATGTCCCTTGGCCTGATGGGTCATGAGATCTGTATCCAGTCGATTACACATGAGACATCTTCGGACGACATCACCAGCATCGTCCAAAAAAAAATTAACCGTCCGTGTATCTACCGACCAAGGGCAACAGGCATGGAACTCCATCCCACAAACTGACATTTGGCACCTGTAGAACACAATACATCAACGTTTGCGTGCTTACATTCAACATACTGGCGGCTACATCGGTCTTTAATGTATCAGCGTTTAACGTTTGCAATGGCTTATCTAGCGTTCACATTAACCTCTGATCTTGCAATGTTAACCACATAAATATATTAGCTAGACAAATGTATTCCCGAAATTTTATTACTCTACATTAATTATTTTTTTGTGTCTCGATTTTTTTTTCGTCAATATTAGCGTTTTCCGTCAGTAGACCATCATTCATAGCAACTGCGACGTGGGCTTCGAAGTAATACTGCACGGTATCAGTCAAATGTTCGCAAGGGCACCGTATGAACTTGCCCTCTCCGATACGATTCATACTGACAGGAAGTCTGGAGACGACTAGGACCTCAACATATGTAAACAGGAAGACGAAACGCCCAACCGTTCTCGAGAAAATCGAGTTACATATTTTAAGCGCGCTTAAGTGCCTTCTATGGTCGCTAGTATTCAGTGAATTCACAGCTGAGCGATTAAGCGCTTAGTATTGTAAGACAAGGTCCATGGATCGAATGTCGTTGCCATCCCCACGTAATTTGTTGTATCTGTGCAATGATTTATTATGAGGTGTGGCCAGACTCCATCCTGGATGTTCTCTCGCTAGACTGACGACCCTAACCTAGTCGATTTCTTATGGGCGAATTAATTCGTCTTATACAGCGAGTTGTTACTCAACTAGCGTTTCAAAAGTGTTGCGAAATATTTCTCCTCGACACAAGTATTGGAAACGATAAGACTACTGGAAACAGACATCTTTGAGCGTTGAAAAACGACCTCGGGAACTAACATACGAATGAATCATTCACCCTCCACCAACCAAAAGTAGTTTGAGCACATGTAGCTGTTTCTGGCAGGTCAAAACTAGTCTCAGGATTGCCGGGAAAATGGGTCGTACGGTGAGCCGTACCGGAAATGGCCGCATGGTGGTTCAAAACGTTCCTCAAAGGATATCGGGAAAGCGGGCTACTGGTAAGTAGGAATACGGCTATAATGAGATACTACACATTTGAGACAGAAATCGGATTTTTCAGGGTAAAGATTATGAAAGTAATAAATCATTCATTAGATATTGATAATCTGCGCAATCATGATAAATCTCCTGTTAGAATTATGTGGGAAAGAAGAAGAAAAGTACTTATGGAAAGCGAGATTCGACCCACTAGCGACCATACAAGCACACCTAAAATTTTCAAGCTCAATTTTCTTGAAAACGGTTGAGAGTTACGTCTTCCTGTTTGTATATGTTGAAGTCCTAGTCGTGCCCTACACACCCTATAAATATCTTCATCTACATCTACATGATTACTCTGCAATTCACATTTAAGTGCTTGGCAGAGGGTTCATCGAATCACAATCATACTATCTCTCTACCATTCCACTCCCGAACAGCGCGCGGGGAAAACGAACACCTAAACCTTTCTGTTCGAGCTCTGATTTCTCTTATTTTATTTTGATGATCATTCCTACCTATGTAGGTTGGGCTCAACAAAATATTTTCGCATTCGGAAGAGAAAGTTGGTGACTGAAATTTCGTAAATAGATCTCGCCACGACGAAAAACGTCTTTGCTTTAATGACTTCCATCCCAACTCCCGTATCATATCTGCCACACTCTCTCCCCTATTACGTGATAATACAAAACGAGCTGCCCTTTTCTGCACCCTTTCGATGTCCTCCGTCAATCCCACCTGGTAAGGATCCCACACCGCGCAGCAATATTCTAACAGAGGACGAACGAGTGTAGTGTAAGCTGTCTCTTTAGTGGACTTGTTGCATCTTCTAAGTGTCCTGCCAATGAAACGCAACCTTTGGATCGCCTTCCCCACAATATTATCTCTGTGGTCTTTCCAACTGAAGTTGTTCGTAATTTTAACACCCAGGTACTTAGTTGAATTGACAGCCTTGAGAATTGTACTATTTATCGAGTAATCGAATTCCAACGGATTTCTTTTGGAACTCATGTGGATCACCTCACACTTTTCGTTATTTAGCGTCAACTGCCACCTGCCACACCATACGGAAATCTTTTCTAAATCGCTTTGCAACTGATATTGGTCTTCGGATGACCTTACTAGACGGTAAATTACAGCATCATCTGCGAACAACCTCAGAGAACTGGTCAGATTGTCACCCAGGTCATTTATATAGATCAGGGACAGCAGAGGTCCCAGGACGCTTCTCTGGGGAACACCTGATACCACTTCAGTTTTACTCGATGATTTGCCGTCTATTACTACGAACTGCGACCTTCCTGACAGGAAATCACGAATCCAGTCGCACAACTGAGACGATACCTCGTAGGCCCGCAGCTTGATTAGAAGTCGCTAGTGAGGAACGGTGTCAAAAGCTTTCCGGAAATCTAGAAATACGGAATCAACTTGAGATCCCCTGTCGATAGCGGCCATTACTTCGTGCGAATAAAGAGCTAGCTGCGTTGCACAAGAACGATGTTTTCTGAAACCATGCTGATTATGTATCAATAGATCGTTCCCTTCGAGGTGATTCATAATGTTTGAATACAGTATATGCTCCAAAACCCTACTGCAAACCGACGTCAATGATATAGGTCTGTAGTTCGATGGATTACTCCTACTATCCTTCTTAAACACTGGTGCGACATGCGCAGTTTTCCAATCTGTAGGTACAGATCTAGCGGTGAGCGAGCGGTTGTATATGACTGCTAAGTAGGGAGCTATTGTATCAGCGTAATCTGAAAGGAACCTAATCGGTATACAATCTGGACCTGAAGACTTGCCCGTATCAAGCGATTTGATTTGCTTCGCAACCCCTAAGGTATCTACTTCTAAGAAACTCATGCTGGCAGCTGTTCGTGTTTCAAATTCTGGAATATTCCATTCGTCTTCCCTGGTGAAGGGAAGACGAATGGAATTCGTGCGAATAAAGAGCTAGCTGCGTTGCACAAGAACGATGTTTTCTGAAACCATGCTGATTATGTATCAATAGATCGTTCCCTTCGAGGTGATTCATAATGTTTGAATACAGTATATGCTCCAAAACCCTACTGCAAACCGACGTCAATGATATAGGTCTGTAGTTCGATGGATTACTCCTACTATCCTTCTTAAACACTGGTGCGACATGCGCAGTTTTCCAATCTGTAGGTACAGATCTAGCGGTGAGCGAGCGGTTGTATATGACTGCTAAGTAGGGAGCTATTGTATCAGCGTAATCTGAAAGGAACCTAATCGGTATACAATCTGGACCTGAAGACTTGCCCGTATCAAGCGATTTGATTTGCTTCGCAACCCCTAAGGTATCTACTTCTAAGAAACTCATGCTGGCAGCTGTTCGTGTTTCAAATTCTGGAATATTCCATTCGTCTTCCCTGGTGAAGGAATTTCGGAAAACTGCGTTCAATAACTCCGCTTTAGCGACACATTCGTCAGTAACAGTACCATCGGCACTGCGCAGCGAAGGTATTGACTGCGTCTTGCCGCTTGTGTACTTTACATACGACCAGAATTTCTTCGGATTTTCTACCAAATTTCGAGACAATGTTTCGTTGTGGAACCTATTAAAGGCATCTCGCATTGTAGTCCGTGCCAAATTTCGCGCGTCTGTAAATTTTAGCCCATCTTCGGGATTTCGCGTTCTTCTGAACTTCGTATGCTTTTTCCGTTGCCTCTGCAACAGCGTTCGGACCTGTTTTGTGTACCATGGGCGATCAGTTCCATCTCTTACCAGTTTATGATGTATGAATCTCTGAATTGCTGTTGCTACTATATCGTTGAATTTGAGCCACATCTCGTCTACATTTGCACAGTCAGTTCGGAAGGAATGGAGATTGTCTCTTAGGAAGGCTACTAGTGACACTTTATCCGCTTTTTTAAATAAAATTATTTTGCGTTTGTTTCTGGTGGATTTGGAAGAAACGGTATTGAGCCTAGCTACAACGACCTTGTGATCACTAATCCCTGTATCAGTCATGATGCTCTCTATTAGCTCTGGATTGTTTGTGGCTAAGAGGTCAAGTGTGTTTTCGCAACCATTTACAATTCGCGTGGGTTCGTGGACTAACTGCCCGAAATAATTTTCGGAGAAAGCATTTAGGACAATCTCGGAAGATGTTTTCTGCCTACCACCGGTTTTGAACAAGTATTTTTGCCAACATATCGAGGGAAGGTTGAAGTCCCCACCAACTATAACCGTATGAGTGGGGTATTTATTTGTTACGAGACTCAAATTTTCTCTGAACTGTTCAGCAACTATATCATCGGAGTCTGGGGGTCCGTAGAAGGAGCCAATTATTAACTTCGTTCGGCTGTTAAGTATAACCTCCACCCATACCAATTCGCACGGAGTATCTACTTCGACTTCACTACAAGATAAACCACTACTGACAGACACAAACACTCCACCACCAATTCTGCCTAATCTATCTTTCCTGAGCACCGTCTGAGACTTCGTAAAAATCTCTGCAGAATATGAATCAAATCAGTGAGGGGGAAGTCCGTGCGGTCTCCTTATGGGCAAGGGTCTGTTCGAGTCTCTTTAGTTCCTCGGCATCACTTGATTTAATACGATTACATTCCATTGCACTTGTCTTGTTTCTGTTGATGTTCGTCTCATAACATCTCTTCATGGCATTACTCATTCCGTTCCACCCAAGTCCTTTCCCGTTGAAGCGTTTCCCTCTCTGTCATTTAATGGCTGAGGTGCTTTAAATAAAAGCTTTTTCAGTAAGTCACGATAGGAAGAGTATGTAAATCCTAAGTTCTTATAACTATAACACCGCGACGTTAAAGGGTAACCCCAATGACGATAAACCATATCCGAATTTTTAGGTAAAATAATATATTAAACCAGCGTCTTATTTCTGTTCGCCGTCTGTATTAACTCGTGCGGTCGGAGAGATCAAGCCAATGAAGCGACTGACGATGTCATTGTCCAGTGCTAACTGACCGATCAAACTAAACGTAAAAGAATGTACGGAAAAACTGAAAGAGATGGTCTGTAAGTCGATCTCAGGGTGATTAGGCTTAGAGAGCCACAATTACAGAACGTATGCAACCACATGGAACAGTGCGGGTCGGGCAGCTCTTGGAACGAGAGGAGCCGCACGGAGAGACCGCGCGGTTTGAGGCGCCATGTCACGGATTGCGCGGCCCCTCCCGCCGGAGGTTCGAGTCCTCCCTCGGGCATGGGTGTGTGTGTTGTCCTTAGCGTTAAGTTAGTTTAAGTAGTGTGTAAGTCTAGGGACAGATGACCTGAGCAATTTGGTCGCTTAGGAATTAACACACATTTGAACATTTGGAACAAGAGGATATTCGGCCGAATGCACTGGCGTGCCCATCCTCCTGACTCAAATCCCATCGAGCATGTGTGGGATGCGTGGGAGGGACGTGTTGCAGCACGTCCCCATGCACCAACGGCAGCCCAGTAATTGTCAAGCGCGGTGGGGGGAATGAAACGCCCTCCCACAAGGACTGCTTACCAATCTTGTGCCCAGCACGAGAATACGTTACAAAGCTTGCACTGACGGCTCTCGTGACCATAAATGCTATTAAGAACCGTGTCTCGTAGTGTGTAATGTCCATGGAATCATCATGAATCGAGGTGTCTTTGAATAAAACTGTCATTTCTGTTCGAGTCACTGCGTATTTCTTTCAGTTGGTTCAAATGGCTCTGAGCACTATGGGACTCAACTGCTGAGGTCATAAGGCCCCCAGAACTTAGAACTACTTAAACCTAACTAACCTAAGGACAACACACACATCCATGCCCGAGGCAGGATTCGAACCTGCGACCGTAGCAGTCGCGCGGTTCCAGACTGTAGCGCCTAGAACCGCTCGGCCACCATCGGCCGGCATTTCTTTCAATTACCTTCTGTATATATTTAGGGTTCTTCCTGCCTATGGCCCAATGTTCCTTCGGCCTGTGTTACTTCGCAGTGACACATCATGCGAAAGTTAATTCTGTCCTTAAAGTTTTGCAACCCAGTGCACTAATTTCCGTCAATATTGCTTCCGTCAATATTGCTCAACCTACCTTGATTTAAATATTATCTGTAACATGTATCTATTTTCGCTGTCATACCTTAATTTGCTAATACACATTTTCAACAAGTATAAGAGATGTATCTCAGTCAGCAACAAATGGTGGATTTTGTTCATGGGACAATAAGGGATTCGACAATAATGAGAGCTAAACAAACATGTACTAATTAATGACGACCTCCAGTAGTCATTATCACATCCTAATGTTGGAAGCTGTAGTGACTCGGACGACAAAGGCCTGAGTGATTTTAAGGAACTTGAGAGGATCCGTTGATAGCCTATACTCGATCTGTTACTGACAAATAGGCGCCACATTCTAACGAGCAGTCAAGTCCCTGAACAAGCTTATAATATACTCTACGAAAGACCGCTGACGCCGATTTCAGCTACATCATTTTCTTTCTATCAACACATTTTGCCCCGGCGGACCTTGGTTTCGAATCCTGCCCTGGGCATGGATATGTGTGATGTCCTTAGGATAGTTAGGTTTAAGTAGTTCTAAGTCTAGGGGACTGATGACCTCAGATGTTAAGTCCCATAGTGCTGAGAGCCATTTGAACCATTCTTTTGAAACATTTTGCTGCCTGAGCAATGGGGAAATAATGCTTAAGTGTAGTTGCTCCTGAAGTCCCCTGTACTTCATCGACCCAATCTGTCATTGTGGGACAGGTGTCCTACTTGAAACTTAAATCAATTAATATAACTTAAATGCGCTATGTGTAGACTGTCCAAACCCATATAACATTTTGGATACGTTAATTTATGAGTAAGAAACGATAATTAAAGTGGTTGGTAGTTTTTTATTATACACTGAAGAGCCAAAAAACTGATACACCTGCCTAATATCGCGTAGGGTCCCCACCAACAAGACGTGGCATGGACTCGACTAATGTCCGAAGTAGTGCTGGAGGGAATTGACATCGTGAATCCTGGTGGCTGTCCACAAATTCGTAATAGTACTAGGAGGTGGAGATCTCTTCGAACAGCAAATTGCAAGGCATCCGAGATATGCTCAATAATGTTCATATCTGGGGAGTTTGATGGCAAGTGGAAGTGTTTAAACTTATAAGAATACTACTGGAGCCACTCTGTAGCAATTCTGGAGGTGTGGGGTGTCGCATTGTCCTGCTGAAATTGCCCAAGTTCGCCGGAATGCACAATGCACATGAATGGATGCAGGTGATCAGACAGGATGCTTACGAACGTGTCACCTGTCAGAGTCGTAGCTAGACGTATCAGAGATCCCATATCACCCCAACTGCACACGCTCCACACCTTTACAGAGCCTCCACCGGCTTTAACTGTCCCCTGCTGTCATGCGAGGTCCGTGGATTCATGAGGTTGTCTCCATACCCGTACACGTCCATCCGCGCGATACAATATGAAACGAGACTCGTCCGTCCAGCCAACATGTTTCCTGTCATCAACACTCGAACACGGGCTCAGACGAGGCGTAAAGCTTTGCGTCGCGCAGTCATCAAGCTTACACGAGTGGGACTTCGGCTCCGAAAGCCCATATCAATGACGTTTCATTGAATGGTTCGCACGCTGACACTTGTTGATGGCCCAGCATTGATATCTGTGGAAGCGTTGCACTTCCGTCACACTGAACGATTCTCTTCAGTCGTCGTTGGTCCCGTTGTTTCCGGATCTTTTTCCAGCCGCAGCGATGTCGGAGATATGATGTTTTACCGGATTCCTAATATTCACGGTACACTCGTGAAATGATCGTACGGGAGAATCCCTACTTCATCGGTACCTCGTGCGCCGACTATAACACCACGTTCAAACTCACTTAAATGTTTATAACCTGCGATTGAAGCAGCAGTAACCGATTTAACAACTGCACCAGACTCTTGTTGTCTTATATAGTCGTTTCCGGCCACAGCGTCCTATTCTGTCTGTTTACATATTTCTGTATCTGAATACGCGTGCCTATACCATTTTCTTTCAGTGTATGATATTTCTGTAGATATTGTGGTGCTCAGTACCAAGAATTGTGTGAGACAGCTGTCCGAGCTAGTGTGTCCTGTTTTGCACTTCACCTTTGCATAACAGTTTCAGCCTACATCCATCTGAACCGGCTCACTGTAGTCAAGCCTTGGTCGCCCACTATAGTTTTCACTTCCGTACGGTACGCTTCCTTCCGTTACCAAATTGAGGCCTCACGATGTGCCCTATCAACCGCATCCTTCTTTTCGTCAAGTTATGCCATAGATTTCTTTTTCCGTTAATTCTACTGACTACCTTTCTATTAGTAAATCTATCTACCCATTTAATCTTCAGGATTCTTCTGTAGCACCATATTTCGAAAGCTTTCCATTCTCTTCCTTTGTAAACTGTTTATCGTTCACATTTTACTCCCATACAAGGTTACACTCGAGACAAGTACCTTCACATGAGACTTTCTGACACTTCCAGTGATATTAGATTTTAACAGATTCCTCTTTTTCAGAGATGATTTCCTTGGTATAGCCTGTCTGCATTTTATGTCCTCTCTGCTTTTGCCATCATCAATTACTTTATTGCGAAAATACCGAAATTTGTCATCTGCTTTTAGGTTTCATTTTCTAAGCTTATTTTCCCAGCTCCTCTGATTTAATTCGACTGCATTCCGTTATCTATGTGTTATTTTTTATGTTCAACCTCTTTCCAAAACAAAGTCTATTCCATTAAACTGCGCTTTCAACTCCTTTGCTGTGTCTGACAGAATTAAATGGTCATAGGCAAACCTCAATGTTTTTATTTCTTCTCTTTCTCTCTCTCCAAAAAATTACTGCTTGTTCGATGTACGGATTGAATGACATCGGAGATAGGCTACAAGCCGTCTCAGTCCCTTCTCAACCAATGCTCCCCTTTCATGTCCTCCGACTCTTATTACGGCAAACTGGTTTCTGTACAATCTCTCCTCCGGGTACACCGCTTCAGATATAAAACGATTTAGGTTGTGCAACAGACTTGAATTACCCTTTTAAGTAAAAGACAAAAGCTGTAGCTACCTTACGAAGTCCGAGATGCACAAAAAAGGGAGCACAGTAGTAGAGTGTCAGATAAAAAATATTCTGATAGTTCCAAACGTTCTCACGATAAGCTACAGAATCAGCTTAAACCTTAACTTTCGCTGGATGTTGCTTGTTTCGTTAGCTGCTACGATGTTCTACCGAATCCTAGTTTATGATTCTGATTAGCTATGGCCATGAGAACAGATTAATATTTCATGCCCACGGAGGGAATTAGTCTCCTTCGCCTTCGAGTCAAACTAATTTACTTCGCGGAGGTCCTTAAGAGCGGCGTAATTCATATTTAGACTTTCAATTTCGCCACACGACAACGGCCGCGTTTGTTGGGCTGATGTACGAGTCCTCCAGCGTGCTCCCGCCTGTATCTCGTGGCTCCTAAATTAGCGGCTAACCGCTCTGGGCCGGTGTTGCTGGCTGTATAAACATTTAGAGTGCCTAATTCATCGCAGACGGGAGCAAAAATAATTTCTCTCACTACCCTGTAAAAACGTCCAATTAAATGCTGCATTCCTTGCATGTACAAGTCAAGGGGGAAAAGCTTTCCTTTATTTCCACTTTCCTGCAGCAGTGCCGATACATTTACGTAAAGGTTTGTGTAAAAACTATGATTAGTACTGCTTCATTTCTGATGGCCATCACCTTCTTAACTTTCATAAGAATCTGAAGGCAGCAAACAGTGGCATTTGCACTGAAGAATGACGTTGCCACAGAAAACTGGAGAAGCATCAGGGCTTTAGGTATTTGCATATATCTAGTTTTTTTAGCGGAAAACAAAGTAATTGTCTAACGAAAGTTTTCCATTCGCCTAGACGAAACATGGTATCCGTATGCCTTCTACTTCGACTAAATTTTGCGTCATATTCATCAGATTGATACATTCTGCGCAAAGAGTTCTGGTTATGGGACATCTACAAATGTACAAGCCTATTTTGAAAAATGAAGAAACCGCAGAACAGCTGTTCAATCCACAGTAAAATATTATGGATTAGGCAACGGTCCTGCGGTTTCTTCATTTTCAAAATTTTGGACAAAGATGTGACATCCCTTCCTAAGAGCAGAAATCTATCGTTAATAACAACAGACGGAAAATATACTGTAGAGACATAGCCATGAATATTATTTTGTCATTATACTTTTCAGATAACTGTTATCATTCATAAGGTGGACTTTAAACCATCGCAGCTGAATAATAAAAGGTGTGCATCTGTATTTCTGAGCTGTTTCATATGTGGCTTATTTCAAAGGAAAATTGTATACATTAGTAATTTTTTTTTAGTGTCAATAGTGAAGCCAGTCAACCGAGGAATGACTTAACTGCGTGTGGTCAAAATAGTTAACACTGAACTTCCTTCAACCCAAGAAACACCCACGAAAAGGAACAGGGCACACCATTCAGTATTGGGCACACGAACTTCAGTAACAGCCTCACTTCCAGGTACCTCTGATTCAGTGACGATTGTATCGTTTTCCTCTTTGCATTACATCTTAAACTGGGGTATAGGTGTTTACGTACATGTAATGGTTTCTCTACTTGCTGATTGTTTTCCATATCGTCGTCATTTTCAACATTTTGCAGCTACTGCAAACATATTCTTCCTCCACGAATTTCATTGTGTCCATTTGCAGTCAGACAGACCATCAGAGTTTAGCAAAGACTGAACCGCAGTCGCACTGCTTCCTGCCAACACTCTGTCAACGACTAATACACTCATGAGTAGTAAGAGGCACGTACCTAGTTGTGCGAAAAATCTGTTTTCGCAGTGATGGCGGCGGCGCGTCGTTGCATGGATTAATTTTGATAGATGCAATAGCTTACGACACTGTCCACTAGATAACAGGCTATTTACAAGGCTATTCAGCTGCCCCTGCTACTGTATTTCATGCAACCTGCAACGCCAACAGATACAACATGCAAGATTTTTATATTCTCTCGCTCACTATGTGCAAATTATTAGTCCTACAGAGAAAATGAACAGAACACTTTGTAGGAAGTTTAATTTAGTTACATTTTGTACTGCGATGCGTTCACGCTAGAGGCCACAGTTTACTAATTATTCAAGAAAAACGTGCGAAAATGACCTAATGCGTGTTTCCTGAACAATCGGAAAAATATTGTCTCT
Source organism: Schistocerca cancellata (assembly GCF_023864275.1). Classification (NCBI taxonomy): domain Eukaryota; kingdom Metazoa; phylum Arthropoda; class Insecta; order Orthoptera; family Acrididae; genus Schistocerca; species Schistocerca cancellata. The sequence goes on along the minus strand of NC_064627.1, from coordinate 695,789,728 downwards.
AGTGGAAAAGTATCCCAGTACAAATTTTAACTACATTAATTTTCCTACAAAAAGATTCTGTTCATTTTTTTCTGTAGGACCAACAGTTTGCGCATAGCGAGCAGGAGAAAAGGAAAATCTTGTGACTGGTATTTGAAGGCGTTTTGGGCAGCATAAAAAACAGTGGGAGGGACATCTGAATCACCCTGTGTAATAAACAGTCTACTAATTTCTTTCCTCTCTTGGGCTTTCCATTCTTTTCCTTGCTCTCTTGGATTTGTTTTATCTAGGACCTGCCCAAGAATTTCGCTTCAATGTTTTGTTCTGTATCCAAATGTTTCCTTATTTATGCAAATTCTCTCTAGATCTTCATCGGTTTCGCCTGGTCCCGGCAGAGGTTCGTGTCCTCCCTCGGGCATGGGTGTGTGTGTGTGTGTTTGTCCTTAGGATAATTTAGGTCAAGTAGTGTGTAAGCTTAGGGACTGATGACCTTAGCAGTTAAGTCCTATAAGATTTCACACACATTTTCTTCATGGGCTTCAGTAAATAATTTACCTATACCTTTAAATTTTTCAAAGTAAATTTTTCTTGTTCTCTTTTTAGGACTCGTCTTTTGGATGTGATAATGAAATATTGCCTGTTTTTCGTAATTCCAAACGTTTTTTCTTAATTTTTGTGATACTTTGTTCGGATATAGTCAGTTCTGCGTGGTAGAATCCACGAGGTTTCCAGTTGGTCAAGGATCACAAGATGCTTGACTCAATGAAACAAGAGGCCCGTAAAAAAAAAAAAAAAAAAAAAAACAAGGAGACAAATTTTTAAATTTCTCGCCTTCTGTTAATTTAATCGTCAGTATTCCCGTAAATACACTTGGAAAAAGAGAACAAACGCAGACATGTGCTACATGACAAACGCTAGAGGCGGAATACAGAGAGTTTCCATTTCACCGATATTAATTCTGTTATTGATGCAGCAGAACGTTTGCATACGGAACGGAAAGTATCGCTTACCGGGAGATTATCTGTATTAATGGGTTTTAAATGCTTCGGCAGCAGTAGCGGCATAACGTAACGATCATACTTGCTAATACGCATGAAATATCGAACGAGATCGGTACGCTGTTAAGAGCAATAAATAACCATTATGCTCGGTTGCACACAGGAAATAAATTGCCGGTAGCCGGTAGGTTCCCCGCGGCCGTCGGATGCGCTTTCCGGAGAAGGCAAAAGCGAGCGCGGCGGCAGAAAAGGAGAGCAGTAAGGTAGCTGCTGGCTGGCTGGCTGGCTGGCTGTTACTGCGCTTTCCTTATGCGGCGCAATGCCGCAGTGCGCAGCGCGAACGTACAGTATAACCAAATGCAGGGAGGCCGCAGCCCGTTTACGTTATGACGCGCGAGCTCTGCCGGCGGCGCCTTTGTGCGCTGCCCAACACTCGTTTGTTTCAGTCTCAGCAGCCCGTTGTTAGGACAGCTGTTTTGTCGCTTGCAAATCACGGCCTATTAGCGGCTGTCTGCTACTCGCGGTTTCTGCAAACGAGAAAGTACGCGGCAGGACAGGGACCCGACAAACAAGATGAACATCCTGACGTCAGCACCACGTTTTTAAAAACGATTTGTGTCGTATCTGTAATGCTCTGACATTTCTTTTTCTTATGGGAATTCAGATCCTCCTATTTCAAACACAACTGTCGTTTATACACTAAAGAGCCAAAGAAACCGGTACACCTACCTAATGTCGTGTAGGGCCCCCGCAAGCAAGCACAAGTGCCGCAACACGACGTGGCATGGACTCGACTAACGTCTGAAATAATACTGGAGGTAACTGACACCATGAATCCTGCAAGGCTGTCCATAAATCTGATAAATATGTAAGAGTACCAAGGGGTGAAGATCTCTTCTGAACAGCACGGTGCAAGACATCCCAGAAACGCTCAACAATTTTCATTGTGGTGTGGTAGCCAGTGGAAGTGTTTAAACACAGAAGAGTGTTCGTGGAGCCACTCTGTAGCAATTCTGGCCATGTGTGGTGTCCCATTGTTCTGCTGGAATTGCTCAAGTCCGTCGGAGTGCACAATGGGCATGAATGGATGCAGGTGATTAGATAGGATGCTTACGTACGTGTCACCTGTCAGAGTCGTATCCAGATGTAGCAGGGGTCTCATATCACTCCAACTGCACACTCCCCACAACATCACAGAGCGTCCACCAGCTTGAACAGTCCCCCGCTGACATGCAGGGTTCATGGATTCGTGAAGTTGTCTCCATACCGGTACACTCCCATCCGCTCGATACAATTTGAAACGAGACTCGTCCGACCAGGCAACATGTTTCCAGTCCTCAACAGTCCAATGTCAGTGTTGACGGGCCCAGGCGAGGCGTAAAGCTTTGTGTCGTGCAGTCGTCAAGGGTACACGAGTGAGGCTTCGACTCTTAAAGCCCATATCGATGATGTTTCGTTGAATGGTTAGCACGCTGTTGTTGATGGCCCAGCATTGAAATGTGCACCAATTTGAAGAAGGGTTGCACTTCTGTCACAATGAACGATTATCTTGGTCGTCGTTGGTCCCGTTCTTGCAGGATCTTTTACCGGCCGCAGCGATGTCGGAGATTTGATATTTTACCGTATTCCTGTTATTCACGGTACACTAGTGAAATGGTTGTGGTGTCACCGCCAGACCCCACACTTGCTAGGTGGTAGCTTTAAATCGGCCGCGGTCCATTAGTACATGTCGGACCCGCGTGTCGCCACTGTCAGTACTTGCAGACCTAGCGCCACCACATGGCAGGTCTAGAAAGACGGACTAGCACTCGCCCCAGTTGTACGACGACTTTGCTAGCGACTACACTGACGAAGCCTTTCTCTCATTTGCCGAGAGACAGTTAGAATAGCCTGCAGCTAAGTCCATGGCTACGACCTAGCAAGGCGCCATTAACCATATCTGGAGAGAGTCTAATTTGTATAGTCAAGAGCGATGTACCACAATGATGGAATAAAAGTTAAGTATAACCTAAGCTACGTACTTTTCCTTAGTGCATTCATAACTTATCCTGTTCCAGACTGCGTGCCCTTTCGGTAACCTCACCCTGTGTCTAGACTGTCTTGTCTAGACACAACAATGGTCGTACGGGAAAATCGCTACCTCGGAGATGCTGTGTCCCATCGCTCGTGCGCCGACTATAACACCATGTTCAAACTCATTTAAATGTTTATAACCTGCGATTGTAGCAACAGTAACCGATCTAGTCCGCCGCTCGTGGTCTCGCGGTAGCGTTCTCGCTTCCCGAGCACGGGGTCCCGGGTTCGATTCCCGGCGGGGTCAGGGATTTTCACCTGCCTCGAGATGACTCGGTGTTTGTGTTGTCCTCATCATTTCCTCATCATCCAGGAAAGTGGCGCAATTGGACTGAGCAAAGATTGGGTAATTGTACGGGCGCATACACTTGTTGTCTTATACAGGCTTTTCCGATCGCAGAGCTGTATTCTGCCTGTTTACATATCTCTGTATTTGAATACGCATGCCTACACCAGTTTCTTTGACGATTGAGTGCAAATGTCCAAATATGTTTCGACACCTTGTGCCATCAACAGTGGTTGTTTTTATTCAGTTCTATGAAGTGCAAGCACCTTGAAAGTAATTAGGTCTGAAACGTTCGTAGTTGTTCTGTTTATTACCTTATTATCCTATCTCACTGGGTTCTGTAGGATGATTTTTACATTGCTGTCTATTGACAGCTTGCCATCTGCAATTAAATTATGTTACTCTCAGTTCTAAAACAAAATATGAGTTCGAAACCGAATAATGAATAATTTCCTCCTCCCGTTTCTGTTACATGTCTGCAAGTGTCTGATCAGTCATTATGATGTGATCACACAGGAAGGGCAAATTGTCATTGTAGCTCGCTTAGTTGGCGTCTATAGTTTTCTTTAAATATTCTTCTTCTTCGCTTGTCGATGTCAACCTTTTAAATGACGGATAGTGCGTATCAAGGCGCAGCGCTGTTGAGCTTGCTGATACCAGATCCTCTTGTGTCACGACGCCTAAGGAGGAGATGCGAACGGGGCAGTGAAAGAAATGTCTCATCATCTCCTTATCACCATACGCACAGCACATCTATATCTACATCGAAATCTACAGGAATACTATGCTATTGACACAAGTGCCTCGCAGAACCACCTTCACACTATTTCTCTACCATTCCACTCTCTAACAGCGTGTGGGAAAATGAACACTTGAATATTTCTGTACGTGTCCTGTTTTCTCTTATTTTATTATGATGATCTTTTCTCCCTATGTGGACTGGCGACACTTAAATTTTTCACAGCGAGAGGAGAAAGCTGGTGAATCAAAAGATCTCACAGTAACGAAAAACGTCTTTGTCATAATGATAGCGACTCATATCCGTGACACTGTCTCCTCTCTCACACGATAGTTCAAGAGGAGTTACCCTTCCTTAGATTTTTCGATGCCCTTCGTTAATCCTATCTGCTACCGATCCCATAGAGCGCAGCACTATTGCAGAAGAGAAAGGACAAAGTCTTGTAGATACTCTCTTTAATGGATTTGTTGCAACTTCTAAGTGTTCTGCCAATAAAATGCTGTCTTTTTTGCGCATTACCCACAACATTACCTATATCATTGTCCTAATTGAAACTGTTCGTAATTATTATCTCCAGATAATTAGTTGAATTGACAGTCTTTACATCGGTCCGTGTGATTTCTTGTGGAACCGAAATTTAACCAATTCCTTTTATTATTCTTGCGGATGACTTCACAATTTTCATTATTTAACGTCAGTTCCACCTTTCGCATCATACAGATATTTTCAAATTGGTTTTGATCTTCTGATGACTTACTAGAGCTTAAATGACAGCATCAGGTGAAAACAATCTAAGGGGTCTGCTCAGATTATCTTCTAAATCGTATATACAGATTAGGAACGGCAGGTGGTCTATAGCACGTCCTTGATATACGCCAGGTAATACTTTTGTTATTCTCAATGACTTTCGTCAGTTACTACAAACTGTGAGGACAGGAAATCACAAATTCAGTGGCATAACTGAGACGATATTCCATAGTCTTGCAATTGTATTAGAAGTCTTTTGTGAGGAACATTGTCAAAAGTTTTCTGGAAGTCTAGAAATATGGAATCAATTCGAAATCCATTGTCGAGGCACTTATTACTTCATGAGAATAAAGAGCTAGTTGAGCTGCGAAAATCACCTGCTGACTATGTGTTAATAGATCGTTACCTTCGAGATAATTCATAATGTTCGAACGCGATATATGATCCACAATCCTACTGCAAACCGTGGTCAGTGACATGGGTCTGTTATTCAGTGATTACTCCTACTTCCATTCTTGAGTGTTGATGTGACTTCTGCAAATTTCCAGTCTTCTGGTACGGACCTTTCGTCGAGCAAGCGGTTGTATATGATTGCTGAATATGGAGCTATTACATCAGCATACTCTGAAAGGAACTTAATTGATATACGTTCTGGACCGGGAGACTTTCCTTTTATTAAGTGAAGTGAGTGGCTTCGCTACACAAGGATATCTACTTTAAAGTTTGCTACAGTTCTTGATTCGATTCTGGAATATTTGCTTCGTCTTATTTGGTGAAGAAATTTCGGAAAACCATATTTAGTAACCCGGGTTTAGAGCCACTGTCATCGGTAACACAGTATTTATCGCTGAGTCCCCATTTTAACACGAAAGTTTTACTTGGTCCAAGTCCCACACAAAGATGATTAAGTGATTTCCATGTTGGCTGTGCCCGACTGTTTCCCGGCGCTAACTGTTCGTTTGTTGGTATCCAGTCACGTTTAGCTCTGTCCTATCAGTGCTGCAGCCTCTCTGAGAAGATACTGAGCAGCAGCCCTGCAGCCAGGCGACTAGCGCGAGGTTTGGTGTTCTCGTAAAGATAAGTTATTTTAGATTATAAAACATATAGATTAGTACTGATTACGTGGTAAATAAGTGTATTGGTGTGCCGTTTAAGTGTACCATTAAAGGTTTCAATTTTCTTTACGTAATATAGCAGAAAACGCGAAAAGACCGTACAGTCGTATTTTCTGTTTACGTTCTGCTGCAGCAAATCTATAGAATTTCGTTTAGTTGTTCCTTGCTCTCTCCAGCAATTTAACTTAGCGTACCTCTTCATTATTTAACTAGCATTTCCGGAAAGTAGCGTAAAGTTTAACTTGTTGTTTCAGAAACTTTGCACTTTTGTTTTTGTTTACACACAGTTGCGTATAGGCCAAATTTGTGTAACCATATTTTCGTGTTTATCTGTAATTTAACTGACTTATTCTTAATAAATTATTACGTTTATCATGAGTGAAAAGTGCTTGACTTGCCGTAGAATAGTTAGGTCGGGGCTTTGGTGTGATGGGTGCTGTAGTTTTTTCCATGTGGGTGACTGTAGTGGCGTGGGAATAGGGGAAGTAAATGAGACTCATCAGTGGTTTTGTAGGATTTGTAGTAGAGATAGGAAGATACTGGAACAGGAGGGGAAAATTGCTGCCCTTCAGGCTGAGTTAGACAAGGCCAGGGGAGATCTTGACAGGTTAAGGAGGGAGAAGGGTAAAGAGAGGTGGGAAGTGGCAACAGGCAACAGGAGGAACAGGCCTAGAACTTTGTCTGACAGCTTTATGGTGAATGTGGAAAATAGATTTGACCTGTTGCTTCAGTTAGAAGCTGGTGAGCCTCAAGCAGTTACAGGTGTAGACAGGGCACAACAAACTTTCAGCAGCAAATTGAAAAGTAAGAATGTAGGGAAATCAGTAAAGAGAAAGAAAGTGTTGTTGTTAGGTAGTTCCCATGGAAGAGGTGTTGGCCAACTCTTGCAGGATGAACTAGGATCAGAATACCAGGTCACCAATTTTTTTAAACCTAGTGCTGGTCTGGAGCAGGTGACAGAGGATTTAGGATCACTTTGCAAAGATTTCACTAAGGAAGACACCGTGGTTATAGTGGGTGGGGCAGGTAACAGTATTGACAGAGATCCTGGGTACAGCATAGAGTGTGACCTGGCGAAGATTGCATCAGCATCGAGGCATACCAGTGTTGAGTTTGTATCTGTTCTTGGGCGCCATGACCGACCTCATTTGAACTCTTCTGTCAAGAGAGTTAATTTGGAGCTGGAACGGCTGCTCATGTCGGGTGCGGGGTCACACATTGGTGTGGTTCATGTTGATTCTATCAGTAGGTGGGATTATACTAGGCATGGCCTTCACCTCAACAGGAAGGGGAAGGGTAAATTGGCTGGGGAAATAGCAGGAAAGTTAAAGGGGGGAGGCACTGTCATGAGTGGTAAAATACCAGTGGTTATAGGATTCAGAAAAGACCCTTTTTTAGGGTAGGGAGGACAGAAAGAAAACAAATTTTAAGAGAGGTTAGAACTGAGACAAACCTTCAGTTTGAGAAAGAAATCAAAAAACATAATTCCAGCTTATTACATCAACATAAACAGCCATTGGTTAAGAATTTTCAACTGTCAGCAGATATTTTAACTCCACCCAATTTTAACTCGGTCAATGTGAAATGTCAGCTATCTTTATTGCATCAAAATATTCGAGGACTGAGAAATAAAATTAATGAATTAACTATCTGCATAGATGAATTAGAGTCTTCAAACCCAGCTGACATAATCTGCCTCTCTGAACATCATGTGACCACTGGTATAGAACTTTTAAGTGTTACAGGGTTTAGGTTAGCATCTCACTTTTGTAGATCAGAAATGGAGAAAGGAGGAGTTGCCACATTCATCAGGAACTGTCATAAATTTAAGAACATAGACATTCATAAATTTTGCCTAGAACAGCATATGGAAGCATGTGCAACAGAATTAGATTTTCACAAAAAATCTTTCATAATATTAAGTGTATATCGAGCACCTGCAGGTAACTTTAATCTGTTTGTAAACCACCTTGAAGCTGTACTGGCCCATTTAACAACCAAAAACAAAGAAATAGTGGTTGCTGGTGATTTCAATGTAGATTTCCTTAAAGACTCTCCCAATAAGAACTTATTTGAGTTATCATTCAACTTAATTCCCACAGTAAACTTCCCCACTAGGATAGCCACTTGCTCACAAACAGCCATTGATAATATCTTTATAGAAAAGTCAAATGAACAAAATTATATTACAAAACCAATAGTCAATGGCCTCTCAGACCATGACATGCAGTTCCTTCTGTTAAATGTTAATACTGAACAGGATATAAAATCTGTTAAATCTGAGCTCAAGAGGGTAATCAGTAAGCCAAAAATTGATTATTTTAGGACACTCCTCAGAGACATTCACTGGACTGATGTTTACAGTGCTCATGGCATGAATGAAAAATATAACATTTTTGCTAATAAAGTGCTTACCTTATTCGAACACTGCTTTCCCCCAAAACTTACCAAGGTTAGAGCAAAGTCTACAAAGAAGCCATGGATTACTCGAGGAATAGGGGTATCTTGTAAAACCAAAAGAAAACTGTATCTGTCAATCCGAAACATTTCCAATGTTGATGCTATAGCACATTATAAGAAATACTGCAAAATATTAAAGACTGTAATACGGATGTCAAAGCAAATATATTACAAGGAAAAGATAGTCATATCAGATAACAAAATAAAGACAATATGGGATATAGTGAAGGAGGAGACCGGTAGAACCAGACATGAAGAGGAACAAATAGCATTAAGAGTAAATGATGCATTGGTGACAGATGTGTATAGTGTTGCAGAACTTTTTAACAAACATTTTATAACTGTTACTGAAAAGATGGGGTTGTCAGGTTCGGTAGATGCTGCTATGGATTACCTTAGACCAGACATTTCAAGTAACTTCCATAATATGAATTTGACCCTCACTACCCCAACAGAAATAATGTCCATCATAAAATCTTTAAAATCAAAAACATCTAGTGGGTATGATGAAATATCAACAAAGTTAATTAAAGAATGTGATTCTGAGCTAAGTAACATATTAAGCTATCTGTGTAACCAGTCGTTTATCAGTGGAATATTTCCTGAATGGCTGAAATATGCTGAAGTTAAGCCACTGTTTAAGAAAGGAGATAAAGAAATAGCATCAAATTTCCGTCCAATTTCACTGTTACCAGCATTCTCAAAAATTTTCGAAAAAGTAATGTACAGTCGTCTTTATAACCATCTTATCTCAAATAACATACTGTCAAAGTCGCAGTTTGGATTTCAAAAAGGTTCTGATATTGAGAAGGCTATCTACACTTACAGTGAAAATGTACTTAATTCATTAGACAAAAAATTGCAGGCAACTGGTATATTTTGTGATCTATCAAAGGCATTTGACTGTGTAAATCACAATATCCTTTTAAGTAAACTAGAATATTATAGTGTAACAGGAAATGCTGCAAAATGGTTCAAATCTTATATCTCTGGCAGGAAACAAAGGGTGTTATTAGGAAAGAGACATGTATCAAGCTATCAGGCATCATCCAACTGGGAACTAATTACATGTGGGGTCCCACAAGATTCCATTTTGGGGCCCTTACTTTTTCTTGTGTATATCAATGACCTTTCATCAGTAACATTACCAGATGCCAAGTTTGTTTTGTTTGCTGATGATACAAACATTGCAATAAATAGCAAATCAAGTGTAGTCTTAGAAAGATCAGCCAATAAAATATTTGTGGACATTAATCACTGGTTCCTAGCCAATTCTTTGTCACTAAACTTTGAAAAAACACGCTACATGCAGTTCAGAACTTGTAAGGGGTGTCCCAAGAGTATATGTCTAACATATGATGACAAGAAGATAGAAGAAGTGGACGGTGTTAAATTCTTGGGATTACAGCTTGATAATAAATTCAAGTGGGAGCAGCACACCACAGAACTGCTGAAGCGTCTTAACAAATCTCTGTTTGCAATGCGAATTTTGTCAGACATAGGGGATATAAAAATGAAAAAGCTGGCATACTATGCTTACTTTCATTCCATAATGTCATGTGGGATTATTTTCTGGGGTAATTCGTCAAGCCAAGCTAAAGTTTTCCGGGCACAAAAACGTGCAGTAAGAATTATATGTGGTGTGAACTCAAGAACATCCTGCAGAAGCCTGTTTAGGGAACTAGGGATACTAACTACAGCTTCCCAATATATTTATTCCTTAATGAAATTTGTCATTAAAAATATATCACTTTTTCAAACCAACAGCTCAATTCATGGAATCAATACTAGAAATAAGAATAATCTTCACAAGGATTTAAAGTCACTTAGTCTTGTACAAAAAGGTGTGCATTATTCAGGAACACACATTTTCAATAACTTGCCAGCAGACATAAAAAGCTTAACAACCAATGAAATTCAGTTTAAGAAAAGCCTAAAGGATTTATTGGTGGCCAACTCCTTCTACTCCATTGATGAATTTCTTAGTAAAACCAACTGATTTGTATATAAGTACAACATAACTTCTGCACAATTTCAGTGCAGTAATGTGTTCACTGAAAATTTGTGTGTGTGTGTGTGTGTGTGTGTGTGCTTGTGTGTGTGTAAGTGTGTAAGTATAATCTAACTTCTGCACCATTTCAGTGCAGTAATGTGTTCATTGTAAATAAGTATTACAGTAGTTGTATTACATGTTTCTTACCTTATAAATAAATAAAAAACTTTTTTATTTTAAATTCAGTGCAATAGTATTTGTAAAATGACTCTTAGTGTTCATTAAAAAATGACGATCATTCCACTTGGGACCTGTGGAATGGTACATTAGCTTATTTGTTTTAGTTGTAAATATTTGTCATGTATTGTTGTTTTTCTGACATGTTCCATATCCTGGAGGACCTCCTCACTACGGATCAATTGGAATGAAAGTAAATCTAATCTAATCTAAAAGCAGGTCGATGCTGATGAGGTGTGTGTCTGTCACCGGTGTTGACTTTTCTCCTATCTACACTACTATCCGTCTAATGTCGGGTGGTGCTAATGCGGCTAGAAGTTGGATCTTCTCTGTTGGTGTTGGTGTCAAGCGTCCTGTCAGTTGGCGCAAGTTTGGCGAAAAGCAATGTCACTCTTTTTCGAGTGGCCACACAGGAGTAGCATCTTCTCCTGTCGAGTAGAGCAGTGCTAGATGGTTCAAATGGCTCTGAGCACTATGGGACTTAACATCTATGGTCATCAGTCCCCTAGAACTTAGAACTACATAAACCTAACTAACCTAAGGACAGCACACAACACCCAGCCATCACGAGGCAGAGAAAATCCCTGACCCCGCCGGGAATCGAACCCGGGAACCCGGGCGTGGGAAGCGAGAACGCTATCGCACGACCACGAGATGCAGCAGTGCTAGAGGCGAGGTCCGAAGCACGTATGGGCTTGCTCCTCAACTTGGGCTGCGACCTTCATTCTGGCGTCACAGTGTTGCATGAATATCGGACACCTAACCCCGGGGAAGCAGTGGTTGGGAAGGGAGTGAAACAGTGTTGTAGGCTCTCCCCGATGTTATTCAATCTGTATATCGAGCAAGCAGTAAATGAAACAAAAGAAAAATTCAGAGTAGGTTTTAAAATCCATAGAGAAGAAATAAAAACTTTGAGGTTCGCCGATGACATTATAATTCTGACAGAGACAGCAAAGGACTTGCAAGAGCAGTTGAACGGAATGGACAGTGTCTTGAAAGGAGGATATAAGATGAACATCAACAAAAGCAAAACGAGGATGATGGAATGTAGTCGAATTAAGTCGGGTGATACTCAGGGAATTAGATTAGAAAATGAGACACTTAAGGAAGTAAAGGAGTTTTGCTATTTGGGGAGTAAAATAACCGATGACGGTCGAAGTAGAGAGGATATAAAACGTAGACTGGCAATGGCAAGGAAAGCGTTTCTGAAGAAGAGAAATTTGTTAACATCGAGTATATAGGGTGTTACAAAACGGTACGGCCAAACTTTCAGGAAACATTCCTCACACACAAATAAAGAAAAGATGTCATGTGGACATGTGTTCGGAAACGCTTAATTTCCATGTTAGAGCTCATTTTAGTTTCGTCCACCTATTCTCAATGGAGCACGTTATCACGATTTCATACGGGATACTCTACCTGTGCTGCTAGAACATATGCCTTGCAAGTACGACACAACATGTGCTTCATGCACGATGGAGCTCCTGCACATTTCAGTCGAAGTGTTCGTACGCTTCTCAACAACAGATTCGGTGACCGATGAATTGGTAGACGCGGACCAATTCCATGGCCTCCACGCTCTCCTGACCTCAACCCTCTTGACTTTCATTTATGGGGGAACTTGAAAGCTCTTGTCTACGCAAGCCCGGTACCAAATGTAGAGACTCTTCGTGCTCGTATTGTGGACCACTGTGATACAATACGCCATTCTCCAGGGCTGCATCAGGGATTCCATGCGACGGAGGGTGGATGATTGTACCCTCGCTAACGGAGGACATTTTGAACGTTTCCTGTAACAAAGTGTTTGAAGTCACGATGGTACGTTCTGCTGCTGTGTGTTTCCATTCCATGATTAATGTTATTTGAAGAGAAGTAATAAAATGAGCTCTAACGCGGAAAGTAAGCGTTTCCGGGAACATGTCCACATAACATATTTTCTTTCTTTGTGTGTAAGGAATGTTTCCTGAAAATTTGGCCGTACCTTTTTGTAACACCCTGTAGATTTAAGTCTCAGGAAGTCGTTTCTGAAAGTATCTGTATGGAGTGTAGCCATGTATGGAAGTGAAACATGGACGATAAATAGTTTGGACTGGAAGAGAATGGAAGCTTTCGAAATGTGGTGCTACAGAAGAATGCTGAAGAATAGATGGGTAGATCATATAAGTAATGAGGAGGTGTTGAATAGAATTGGGGAGAAGAGGAGTTTGTGGCACAACTTGACAAGAAGAAGGGACCGGTTATTAGGACATATTCTGAGGCATCAAGGGATCACAAATTTAGCATTGGAGGGCAGCGTTGAGGGTAAAAATCATAGAGGGAGACCAAGAGATGAATACACTAAGTAGATTCAGAAGGATGTAGGTTGCAGTAAGTACTGGGAGATGAAGAAGCTTGCACAGGATAGAGTAGCATGGAGAGTTGAATCAAACCAGTCTCAGGACTGAAGACCACAAGAACAACAACAACAGCAAGAAACCCCGAGTTATCTTAGGGATAGAGAGTTCCGAACCAAAACAAATTGGCTCTAAGCAATATGGTTCAAATGGCTCTCAGCACTATGCGACTTAACTTCTGAGGTCATCAGTCGCCTAGAACTTATAACTACTTAAACCTAACTAACCTAAGGACATCACACACATCCATGCCCGAGGCAGGATTCGAACCTGCGACCGTAGCGGCCGCTAAGCAATATGGGACTTAAAATATGAGGTCATGAGTCCCGTAGACTTAGAACTACTTAAACCTAACTAACCTAAGGACATCACACCCATCCATGCCTGAGGCAGGATTCGAACCTGCAAGCGCAGCAGCAGCGCGGTTCCGGACTGAAGCGCCTAGAACCGCTCGGCCACAAAGGCCGGCTGAACCAAAACGTTTTTAAGTTGTGGTTGATACGTTGGCTGCGGAGGTGGAAAGTGCTGACTGTTTTGCCAGGATTTCGCTTCAGGCTGCTGGCTTCTTAATCAAAGTACTCTCCGCTAGGCTTCGTTCTATTGGAGATGCCACGACCTATCTTCCTCCGACCTTTGAACTGACTTACCCAGTTAGTGTATACTTCGCACGCTGCAACCATTGCATTATCCTATATCGTACCATAATAAGTGATTTTCTATCCTCTTCTGTCAGTGTATAAAAAATTTTTGAAAAAAGGCGTCATATGTTTTCTGAAATGATTTGTATGAAAATAAGAAATACAATTGACACTCCTTTGAACGATGCTTGAATTCATGTACACCAGGAGATGCTGGTACCACCAGCACTCTTTGACATACGCATCTACATGACTATTCTGCAGTTCACACTTAATAGCCTGACAGAGGGCCTTGTGACTCTTTCTCTGCCGTTTCATTCTCTATCAGCGCGTGGGAGAAATGAACACTTAAATTTTTCTGCACGAGCTCTGATTTCTCTTATTTTATTACTGTGATCATTTCTCCCTGTGTAGGTTGGTGACAGTAAAATATATACGCATTGAGAGGAGAAAGTTGGTGATTGAAAGTTCGTGAAAAGAACTCACAGCAACTAAAAACGCCTTTGTATGAATGACTGCCATTCCAACTCGCTTATCACATCCGTGACAGTCTCTTCCCTATTTTGCGATAATGCAAAAGGACGTGACCTCCATGGAACATTTTCGATGTCCTCTGTCAATCCTATATGGTAAAGACCGCATACAATACACTTACCAGAGAAAGAACAAGCGTAGTGTAGGCAGTGTCTTCAGAAGGCCTGTTAACATCTTATAAGCGTTCTGCCAATAAAACATAGTATTTGGTTTGCCTTCCTTACAACATTACCTATGTGATCGTTCCAACGGAGATTGTTCGTAAGTGTAATTCCTAGGTATTTAATCGAATCGACAGCCTTCAGATTTGTGTAACTTATCGTATAATCGAAATTTAACGGATTTCTTTTTGTGCTCATGTGAATGACCTCACAAGTTTCCTTATTGAGAGGTAGTTGCCACTTTTCGAACCATTCAGGTATAGTGTCTAAGTTATTCGCAACTGGTTTTGATCGTAAGTTAAACATTGTACTTTAAACTCTCAATCGGTACGTCATTTGCTGTAAATGCCTTTGATCATCATTCAGAGGCATGTCAAATGTATCTCTAATCTGTTTTACTTCTTCTTTTATAAAAAATATTTGAAAGTATTTTTCCAATTTTTTATCTTCGTTTTTTGTTCATTGTCAGTTACTCTGGTGCCTTTCAAGCAATTTAATATTTTTTGCAAAACCACATCTCGTGCTGGTGAATTTGATAGCCTATTTTTCCACTTCGCACTCTACGTTTCTAGAGAGAGTTTTTTTCTTCCACATTTATTTGATCAAAAATGACTGTTTGCTTCTGCAGGTGCCCTAATTTCTTATTTCACTCTGATGATGCTACACGAGATATGCGACGGTGTATAAATCGTTCCTGCTTATCCAACACGGTTTCTCAGGAATAACGTCATCTTTCACCCAGATATTCCCATTTCACTGCTACACTGTTACACCTTTCTCGATACCAGCAGCGCATGTCTGAATTCATGAAATGTATGCCGTCGATCCTGGTTGATGTGAAATCAATTTTTTGAAGTAACAGCCTGTTGTGTCTAGGCATCCTGCATACTCAGTTCGCTAGACAAACAAACAACTCGTGTTATTATAACAAGACAAGTACAAATACTTATCTTTGATAGATGTGTCGCAAGCTACGGGCGACATACAAAATAATCAATCTTCTTCAGAATAGACAAACACAAATCTGTGCTAAGTAGGGATTGCTAATGAAGATTCTACTATGCGTCAGCTAACGAAGTGGCTTACGTTGACGCCGCTATCGAAGTGGGCTGCCATCAGTCGGGCGGGGCTTATGTCTTCTTCACCTAGGGGCCGGTGCTGTTCCGTTGTCGTCCTGGAGGGAGATCAGTCAGCGTGTGATTGGCTGACCTCTTCTCACAGCCGTCTCTCCTCTGTCGTTACCGACTGGCGTGCCGTAGCTGACTTTACGCCTTAACACAGCCCACTTTAATTGGTCACATACTGTGACAAAACAGGACCCCCTCGAATGTTAATCAACTAGAAATGACAGTGCTCATTTAATAAAAGTGGAGGGATCCTGGAACATGTCCCCCGGTATCTCAGGTACGTTACAGTTTCGAGCTAACTGAAAAAAAGGATTAACTGAATATTACGCCCATACATGCAGGAAAGGTACACAAAACTATAATAAGAGCATTATTCACACATTTACTAAAATCAAAAGTTTTCCTCTACAAAAGGGCTTCACTAAGCAGACTAGACAGTTGTGGTTGGCTGTTTTCTGCTAACGTAAGGGCGGACACTGCACAACGCGAGCGTTTTTTCAGCATACAGGAATAATACACAAGATAAAAGGCACAAAAACAGATCAACGTGCAAATGAAAAAGTACACTAGCAAACAGCACAAATAAATATGCATGTGCGGTTAAAAACAAACGAAAGTCAAGACTAAATAACTTTACCATCACTGATAATAATATCAGTTATTTACAATAATGACTGTGTAGGATGTTTATCAGTTTGCAGAATTATGAAGTCCACAGCAAAAAGGTGTTTAATGAATGACACATTTTTTATTTATTACTATGTATGTTAGTGAAAAATGTTCACTATGGTATTCTGCGTTGAGGTTCGCCGATGACATTGTAATTCTGTCAGAGACAGCAAAGGACTTGGAAGAGCAGTTGAACGGAATGGATGGTGTCTTGAAGGGAGGTTATAAGATGAACATCAACAAAAGCAAAACGAGGATAATGGAATGTAGTCGAATTAAGTCGGGTGATGATGAGGGTATTAGATTAGGAAATGAGACACTTAAAGTAGTAAAGGAGTTTTGCTATTTGGGGAGCAAATTAACTGATGATGGTCGAAGTAGAGAGGATATTAAATGTAGACTAGCAATGGCAAGGAAAGCGTTTCTGAAGAAGAGAAATTTGTTAACATCGAGTATAGATTTAAGTGTCAGGAAGACATTTCTGAAAGTATTTGTATGGAGTGTAGCCATGTATGGAAGTGAAACATGGACGGTAAGTAGTTTGGACAAGAAGAGAATAGAAGCTTTCGAAATGTGGTGCTACAGAAGAATGCTGAAGATTAGATGGGTAGATCACATAACTAATGAGGAAGTATTGAATAGGATTGGGGAGAAGAGAAGTTTGTGGCACAACTTGACCAGAAGAAGGGATCGGTTGGTAGGACATGTTCTGAGGCATCAAGGGATCACCAATTTAGTATTGGAGGGCAGCGTGGAGGGTAAAAATCGCAGGGGGAGACCAAGAGATGAATACACTAAGCAGATTCAGAAGGATGTAGGTTGCAGTAGGTACTGGGAGATGAAGAAGCTTGCACAGGATAGAGTAGCATGGAGAGCTGCATCAAACCAGTCTCAGGACTGAAGACCACAACAACAAACAACATGGTATTCTGCAGTTACTCAAATGTCAATGACAGTGAGAAACTAACACCACTTTCAAACAAAATTCTTTTTAGAACATTATTTATGTGAACAGTTCATGATGGTTGAGCTTTTTATCTTTTTCTAATCGCTCTCCACTCAGCTGGTGGTGCCTGATTCTCTTGATCGTAGCCACCCGTTGCAGATGCAGCAGAAACGCGCGATGTTTTTACAGTCCTACCAATTAGCGTATCTCTATGTAGTGACAAAAGTAAGATGACGTATCCCGACGTTATAATGTTGGTCGTTTGTAGTCACAGTTTTAGATTTATGATTTTCCTTTCCATCGCAGCTCGTCACATTTCACAGTGCCGCCGTCTATAATAAGAAAGATCATTAATATATAATTATAATTTGAATTATCAGCCCACGATATGCGTCAAACAATCGGTATTTGCACAATAGTGACCATACACTCATATCAGTCACGCAGCGTTCGGCGTACACTACATTCATTGTTTTCTTTTTTTTTTCTTTTTTTAACGGAAGTGATGAATGCTGGCGAAATACGTCATACTGTATGTAAATGGTTTCTCACTGCGCATAATGTCTACAGTATTATGAATCTTGGATATGTACTCGTATCCTGTAATACAACAATTGGTCTGGAAGACCAGAAGTATGTGTTTTCGACAATGGTATGTCACAGACACGTCAGACATGTTTTAACTTTTCAGCATACACTTGAGAATGGCTATAAAGCCGAAATCATGACAGTGTAAAACAAATAAAAAATTAGCAGTCAAATGGCAGGAACTTCCTTTCAAAAAGTCTATATGACAGTGGTCCCTCACGAAGGAAAGATCATTATGTGGGGATGATGTTTTTCCGAAAGTCTGTTGGTATGTGGTCAGTCTCTTACATTCTGCACTTCAACATGAATAATCGTTTTGTTGCTACATCCATCAATGATTTTAGGAATTCCAAGGGAATGTTATCTGTCTCTTCTGCCTTATTTGGTCTTAAATCTTCCAAACCTCTTTTATATTCTGATTCTAATACTAGAACCTCTATCTCCTCCGTATCGACTCCTGTTTCTTCTTCTGTCAGCTCATCAGACAAATCCACCTCATCATAGAGGCCTTCAGTGTACTCCTTCCACCTATTCGCTCTCTTCTCTATATTTAATAGTGGAATTCGCATTGCGCTCTTATCGTTACAGCCCTTGTTGTTAATTTCACCGAAGATTGTTTTGACTTTTCTCTATGCTGAATCAGTCCTTCTGACACATATTTCTTTTTCGATTTCTTCACATTTTTCATGTAGCCAGTTAGCCTGTCTTGGCTTCGTATTTATTTCATACCGAAGTGATTTGTATTTCTGTATTCCTGAGTTTTTCTAAGTATTTTTGAACTTCCTTCTTTCACCGATCAACTGAAGTATTTCTTCCTTTATCCATGGTTTCATCGCAGATTATCTTCATTGTATCGATCTTTTTCTTTCCAACATCTGTGATTTCCCTCTTTAGAAATTCTCAACTGAACTGCCGATTGAGGTATTCATCATCGTATTATCTATAGCCTCAGAGACGTTCAAGCGTATGTCATTACTAAATTGTGATCTGAGTCTGTATCTGCTCCAGGTTAGGCTTTACAATCCAATATCTGATTTCAGAATCTCTGCCTGATTGTAATGTAATCTAACTGAAATCTTCCCGTATCTCCCGGCCTTTTCCAAGTATACCTCCCTTTCTTGTAATTCTTGAACAGATTATTCGCTATTACTAACTGAAATTTATTGTAGAACTCTATTAGTCTTTCTCCTCTCTCATTCCAAGCCCATATTCTCCCGGAACCCTTTCTTCTGCTCCTTCCCATACAACCACAGCCCACTCCTGCATGGCTATAAGATTTTCATCTCCCTATACGCACTGAATTACCCCTTCAATATCCTCATATACGTTCTCTACCTATTCATCATCCGATTTAGACATCGGCAAGTATATCTGATCACTTCACTGACCCCCACTACATCTAGACTGAACCTTTTCATTTTCATTTGCAAATAGTTCCCCTGCCACGTCCAAACTCTTCACATTCCACGCCCTGGCTCGTAGAACGTTATCCTTTCGTCAGTTACTCAATCTTTTTCTCATGGTCACCTCCCCCTTGTCCGTCCCCGGTGGCTGAATGGTCAGCGTGACGGATTGTGAGTCCTCTGGGACCAGGTTCGATTCCCGGCTGGGTCGGGGAATTTTCTCCGCCCAGGAACTGGGTGTTGTGCTGTCCTCATCATCATCACCCTCTCATCCTCATCGACTGTGGGTCACCGAAGTGGCGTCAAATCGAAAGACCGGCACCCGACGAACGGCCTACCCGGCGGGGGCCCCAGCCACATGACTAAATAAAAAAATAAACCTCCCCCTTGTCAGTCCCCTCACGGAGATCCGAATGGGGCACTAGCCAGGGCACTAGGCTTGCGATGTCGGCATGTACGTCGGTGTCGGTTTGCTTTCTATTCTGATGAGAACAATACTTTTATTGGTTATTCAGTCTTTTTCTCATGGTCGCCTCCACCTTGGCAGTCCCCTTCCGAGGATTCGGATGGTGGACTATTACGGAATGTATTGCCAATGGAGAGATCAAGATGACACTTTTTCAATAATAGGCCACATGTCCTAAGGATTATGTCTTTAATGCAGTGGTTTCCATTGTCTTCCGCATCCTCATGCCACTGATCATTGCTGATTTTTCCACCTTTAGGGGCAGTTTCCCAACTCAAGGGCAACAGAATGTGTGCGAGGTGCCGGGGCAAGCAGTGTATTTAACACTAAATTCTTCTAGAATCTCCATATGTAAATGATGCTCTAAGCCCCCCCCCCCTATTCTAACTCCGACTTTTGCTGTTGCACATGGATTAAAAAATATACGCGAACTGACTGTAATCAATCCTGCAAGTGGAGTAGAAAAGAGTTTGGCACCTGCAATAATTTAATTTGATAAATAAGTTAAATAAAGGAAGGTTTCATTAACGTAGTGAGAAATGATGGGTTGCTCTACCAATTAGCAGAATGAAAGTTCTGTCCAAAATAACAATATGATTTATTAAGACTAAACACAAAATAATAAACAAAAACACATGAAACATTTATAATACATCAAATTGGCTCAAATTGGATACTCAAACAAACGCTATGAAGGTGAAGTTGTCCCTAAACTAGATTGTGAGGTTTAAGACGAAGTGGTATGTGGAGCCAATTCCTTGCCACTCAAATCTTAAGAGAGACACACAGCTAACCCAACATTAATTGCTGCTACTCAAGACAGAACAAAGTTAGAAAAAGACGCTCTGCTGAGCTCTGATTATCACCTAGGAAAATCCCTGTCTGCCGGTGCTGCGGACATACATTACCAAACTGTCTTCTTAACTGCCAGAACACGATCTGGCGTACCGGAGGCGATGGCTGGTTGCTTCGACGTCCTCGACCGAAAGGCGAGAGCCGACTACCTAGAGCACCCGTACAGGCCGAACACACAACATTCCCGCCCCCACGACAGTGGCCGTGGTTAAACGTTCCAATCAGCAACTCGAAAACCGGCGGAAAATTCCACTCTATTGCCGGAGCACTACCATTCCACCAATGGATATTCTTGGCGCCAATTTCTGCGCTGATTTTGCTACGTCACGGAGCTATGCCCTGAGCAAGCCAATCACAGTTACTATTTTGCAGAATGCGCGGGAATTTTCCCGCCACAACTGCCTGGGTACACAAGTCATTCCCACGCCTCGCTGGTAGCCCGCCAGAAAGTGTTTTCGCTAAGTTTCTACGAAGTAACGGAACCTCTAGCCCAGCCGCTACTTCAGACCCCTCCGGGCGTGTTTTTTGACAATGTCGGCGTCTGCAAAGCATTCACTCGACTTCCTCACACCCGTCAGCTTAACACTTTCCAGATCAGCAGAGCCCGCCTGTCACCGGACCACCCGGGTGATGAGAGACGCTGCGTGGGAAGTCCGCGTGTGAAGGAATAGCGACTTTTCACTGCATGCAATTAGAGAGGAAAATCGTAAGATAGAAATATGAGAGGGGGCTCATGCCACCTCTCATGTGCTGAACCTCTATTCGCTCCTCCGTCCTCTTTGAGAAGGCCGTTGGTTGAAAGAGGGTGACTTCTTATGCCAGAAGTCTTCGGCTCCCATTGCTGATGATTTTTATTCAGAATTAAAGCAGTAGCGAGTTTCGAACCCGATACCACTGAAGTTTCCTTCTTCTTATTCCTCTTCTTTCTGCGAGTTTTCTACACCACTCGGCGTCTCTCGCATCCAAATTTCCATCTGCTTCTGTCCTACCAGTCCTCTTCTTCCAAGTCCCTGTCCTGCATTGCACTCCTCACTCCACTGTTCCACTGCAGCCAGGGCCTCCTCGCTTCATCGCTATCCTTGAGATGCTCCGTCCCACAGCTCGTGCGCCCACTATAACACCACGTACAAACTCACTTAAATCTTGATAACCAGTGACTGTAGCAGCAGCAATCGATCTAACAACTGTGCAAGACACTTGTTGTCTTATTAGGCATTGCCGACCGTATTCTGCTAGTTTTCATATCTCTGTATTTGAATACGCATAAGTATACTAGTTTTTGTGATGCTTCAGTGTGTTATTGGCGAAACGCTCAACACTGATCATCTGACCCTTGCATAACATTCCACAGTCCAGCATGCATAGCATTCTCGAGCCTCGTTGGCACGAATAGAAGGTTGCCATTAACCGGCTCAGTATCCGCGGGTGGAGGACGGAACGAATTGTCTCGAGGCTGGCAGCCAGCGCGCGGCCAGGCGAGACGTCGCACGCAGGTGGCGGTCGGCCGACTGGCCCGGCGTGACGGAGCGCTCCAGGTTCCGCCCCGCCCCGCCCCACGAGCTGCGTCGTCTCGCGCCTCTTGTGTTGCCCGCGATATACGGCGGCCGGCTGTCCGCGCCGCCGCCCACGCAGCCCGCGGTGCGCCTGACCTGTCGCCGCAGCGGCAAGGTAAACAAGCGGGCATAACCGCCTAAAATATGGGCCCTCGGTAGCGGCGGTGGCGGTGGCGGTGGCGGCCGACGCGTGGGCGCTGGCGCCGTGACTCCGCAGCAGCGGCGCCTTCAGCTGTCCGCCGCCCGGCCGTCCATCAGACACGCCGCGCTCGCGCTCTCCCCACTGCCGTGACACAGCTGCTTCCACACCACACTTTATTTCCCAGCTGTCATTCTTTCGCCTAGTTCAGATCCTCTAATTTTTGACCAGTCTTTCCATGTCCACGTTTCTCTTAAGGGACTCCGGAAAGGCTCAAAATCATGAAAAGTTCAATTTTTACTTTTTTGCGTTTTCTGAATCTGCAGACTATTACCTTTTAATAGATACATAATTTATTCAAGTCCGAAGACTACAACTATTTTTAAATTTTCTTGAAATGTGTTCTACATGGGCGTGACCCACTGTGGCGCTGTTAAACTGCTGTCAAATGGTGTTATTATTAACGTCCGTGTTCATCAGGTACATTTTAATGATGTGAGATAACGTATGCGTTGTGGCTAACCTGTGATGGTTCAATATATATCGCTGATGTGATCGTCGATTGTTTCATGTTTATTTACTCTGTCGTTATCTCGAAAATATTCGTAATTAATTCTGTTTCTTGAGTCTCTGTTTTGTTGAAGTATAATAATGAGTAAAAGTAAAGTTATTAGAAATCCTCTGAAGGCTTTTAAGAAAAGGAGAAATGTTGGAAAGCCAAAGGTATGTGTTATTACTGTAAACAGTAAAGACGATAGGTTCTAACATGGTACGAGCGATGCTTGCTTCAGACAAGGAACGCCTTCGGGCTGCAGACAGGGCTGTAAAGAGTCTAGAAATACAAGCAAGAGTAAACAGGAGGAGGAACAAGAGGAAGCTGGAGGAGGAGTTTGCAGAGGATGAAGATAATCCATCCTATGGACCTGGAATGCACTAAAAAGTTAATCCAATCTTTGTCGCTCGATTCCCAAAACTTTTATTTTCTCATACTAATTACATGTTTTCTAAGGATCTTCCAAACATATTTGTTTGAAACCTTCAGTAAATGTTACACAGTACCTTCTGCATAACTGTATATTTTTGAATATATAAATAAAAAATTGCAAAAAAATGTTGTGAATTTTCATTACAATTGAAAAATTTCATTACAATTGAACTAAAATTTTGTAAAATCCCTGTGTTAAGTTGTAGCCCATATTCCAATAAATAATCTGTAAAAAGTTCAACTTCCTACCTCAAATACTTTGTGAGGAAAGATGTAATTTATAAGAGTTATTTTAACATTGCAAGTATAGGGCGTTACGGAGCCCCTTAACAGAAAATACTCGCTAATCCATTTCAAATACTGTAACTATTATGTTCGACAAACACGATAGTCGGAACCAAAACTGTAAAAATATTTACCCACGCGATTATACTGCACTGCCAAAGAAACTGGTATAGGCATGCGTATTCAAATACAGAGATATACAAACAGGTCGAATACGGCGCTGCGGTCGGCAACGACTACGTAAGACAAGTGTATGGCACAGTTGTTAGATCGATTACTGCTGCTACAATGGCAGGGTACCAAGATGTGAGTCTGAACGCGGTGTTACAGTCGGCGCACGAGCGATGAGACACAGGAGTCGAGGTAGCGATGAGGTGGGGATTTTCCCGCTCGACCATTTCACCAGTGCACCGTGAATGTCAGGAATCCGGTAAAACGTCAAATCGCCGACATTTCTGCGGCCGGAAAAAGATCTTGCAAGAGCGGGACCAACGACGACTGAAGAGGATCTTTCAACGTGACAGAAGTGTAACCCTTCCGCAATTGCTGCAGATTTCAATGCTCGGCCATGAAAAACTGTCAGCGTCTGTACCACTCAGCGAAACATCATCGATATGGGCTTTCGGAACCGAAGGCCCACTCGTGTATCCTTGATGATTGCACGACACAAAGCCTTACGACTCGCCCGAGACCGTGAACATCGACATTGGTCTGTTGATGACTGGAAACATGTTGCGTGGTCAGATGAGTCTCGTTTCAAATTGTATCGAGCGGATGGATGTGTGTGGGTATGGGGACGACCTCATGAATCCATGGACTCTCCATGTCAGCAGGGGACTGTTCAAGCTTGTGAAGGCTCTGTAATCGTGTGGGGCGTGTGTAGTTCCAGTGATTTGGGACGCCTGATACGTCTAGATACGACTCTGACAGGTGACACGTACGTAAGAATCCTGTCCGATCACCTGCATCCATTCATGTCCATTGTGCATTCTGTCTGACGTTGGCAATTCCAGCAAGTTCCGAGTTTAAGCACTTCCGATGGCCACCAAACTCCCCAGACATGAATATTATTGAGGACGTCTGGCATGCCTTGCAACGTGCTGTTCAGAAGGGATCTCCACGCCCTCGTACTGTTACAGATTTATGAGGAGCCCTACAGAGTTGATGGTGTCAGTTCCCTCCAGCATCACTTCGGACATTAGTCGAGTCCATGCCACGTCGTGTTACGGCAGTTGTGAGTGCTCGCGGGGGCCCTACACGATATTACGCAGGTATACCAGTTTCTTTGGCTCTTCAGTGTATACTGAATGGGCACAGTTGTGAGCTTCTAGCTAAATATTAACAACACAAAAAATGCTTCCATAACCAATCAGTTGACAACACATAAACTAAATAATCTTCGGAAGATTTACTATGACAAGAATATTTTGCAAAATGTCAATAACTGGAAAACAAATGAGTCCCCTGCTGTACGATATCACTGGTAGAACAAAATTTAAAGTTCCGACAAGACACTACGGAGCACACTAGTCTTGAACACAAAGTCGGTGCAGAGGACGAGCAATGAAAGAGTCACTGTTGATACCTACAGTCACCGAAACGGAGACAAATCCCAGACGCGCCCAGCTGTTAGAGAGCGGGCCCCGGGATCGCGCAATCTCTGTTGAGCGACGATCGACGGCGGACTGGACGGCAACAGCGGCGCGGCGGCAGCTGTAACGAAGTCCATCGGCTCCGGACAGGCGATGTTACTGCCTTCGGCTGCCACGGCGCCACCTTAGCTTCTCGCTACACCCAGTACTGCTTCTTCCTGACTGGCTGCCTGTTGCATCGCGGAAGCACAGCACAGCCTTGATCGGCCCTCGCCGATGCTGGCTGTGCCTGGCGATTTAGATTTTGGCGCGGCAGCCGGAGTCGCCCTTTGATGTCTACTCGCCGACATCTGGCACCTGCTGCGGTTCGGATGGAATCGCAGGCATTTGAATTGTGTAGCCGGCAGACATTTGGCCGCCGGAGCTCCCCAGTAGGCGCGCCACATCACTAAACTTTCTCAATTTTCCCTCGGCGTTCAGCAATGTCCTGTCCATCCTGCACGAATTGTAAGGATACGCATTGATAACGTCGTCGTTGCGCGCCCCTAATCCACATACTAGCCTATCCACCAACCCACCTACCTAATCATCCGCCCCCCTCACAACAACCAAAAAACAAATACACACACTCACTCACACACACACACACACACACACACACACACACACACACAGGACTGAGAGCTGATGAGTCATTTCATAATATTGTTTATCGCATATATAAGAATACCATCCACCTTTTCGTAAGTGAATCTATTGGAGCAATATACATTCAGCTGCTAAAACATAGATAATATTTAAATTTACCTGAGCGTAAAGTGTAAGGGAAGTAGCAACTGAGGAAATAGGGCTGCGTATATTACCTTCGGTAAGCTGTTAACTTTTATCGCGTTGGCAGTTTAACTAGAATTGCAAAAGTTCTGATGGTTTTTTCGTATCTTGCGCTTCACATCCAGAATAGGAGCATTCCTAAGTCACTTCTTGCGTCAGTGAGACAATTCTGTGGAGGTTAGACGCTGCCTTAGTATCGCGTATCTATTGAAGGCCCAAATATTAACTACGCACTGGGGACACATTTTCTTACTTTCTGCCATAATCTCGTATACATGCCATCCATTGTTTCGGTTATTCAGATTGTCCTCTAAAAGGTTTATCTAGACTGATCGTTTGCAGTTCCCTTTTCATATTTTCTAGCTTCCCTACCACAGACGTCTGACATTCCACGCTTCAGCTTGTAGAATGTTACCCTTTCGTTGATTATTATTCAATCTTTTTCTCATCATCACCTCCCTCTTGGCAGTCAGGTGTCAGAGATCCGAGAGGGCGCCTTTTCCGGAATCTTTCGCCAGTTTGAGAGACCATCACGATACTTCTCCTGTGAATTCACATTGTGTGTCTTCTGTTGCCTTTCGGGGCCTATTTTACTCCCCAAGAGTAAGAGATTGCCTTGAATCTCTCTCGCTTCTCCGTCTTCTTTGACAATGCCGTTGGCTGAACGATGTTTGACTACTTACACAGAAAGTCTTTGATCTCCATTGCTGATGAGTTTTATTAATAGCTTAAGCATTGGGTTAGAATCTAGAACGCAGGAAGTTTTTATTACTAGTCCGCTACTCTTAGACCATAGGTCGACTGCTTGAAGGTAGACGCCAATTACCCTGTAAAAGCCAAGTTACGAAATTTCGAGTACCAGAACTGTGTGAAGAAGCCAGAGATATTCTTCATCTTCCTACGTATCGCTTCCGCAGGAACATTAAAACTGATTGAGCTAATAGCAGCGCGGACAGAAGCATCTGACCAGCCATTCTCCTCACGCTCCTTACACTACGGGAACGGGAAGGAATCATAACACGTCGCCGCATGCTAAATACCATCCGGCATGCACTTCGCAGTGGACTGCAGACAATGTATACAGGGTGTTACAAAAAGGTACGGCCAAACTTTCAGGAAACATTCCTCACACACAAAGAAAGAAAATATGTCATGTGGACATGTGTCCGCAAACGCTTACTTTCCATGTTAGAGCTCATTTTATTACTTCTCTTCAAATCACATTAATCATGGAATGGAAACACACAGCAGCAGAACGTACCGGCGTGACTTCAAACACTTTGTTACAGGAAACGTTCAAAATGTCCTCCGTTAGCGAGGGTACATGCATCCACCCTCCGTCGCATGGAATCCCTGATGCGCTGATGCGACTCTGGAGAATGGCGTATTGTATCACAGTGGTCCACAATACGAGCACGAAGAGTCTCGACATTTGGTACCGGGGTTGCGAAGACAAGAGCTTTCAAATGCCCCCATAAATGAAAGTCAAGAGGGTTGAGGTCAGGAGAACGTGGAGGCCATGGACTTGGTCCGCCTCTACCAATCCATCGGTCACCGAATCTGTTGTTCAGAAGCGTACGAACACTTCGACTGAAATGTGGAGGAGCTCCATCGTGCATGAACCACATGTTGTGTCGTACTTGTAAAGGCACCGAAGTCAACACTACCTTCCTTCAATTGGGCCGGCTGGCGGTGGTTCGAGGAAGTACAGTACATACTGAAGAAACTAAAATGAGCTCTAACATGGAAATTAAGCGTTTCCGGACACATCTCCACATAACATCTTTTCTTTATTTGTGTGTGAGGAATGTTTCCTGAAAGTTTGGCCGTACCTTTTTGTAACACCCTGTATAGACTTAGATGACGATGTAGGTTAAAGCAGCATGTGGCATTATAATGTTCTAAATTTCTGACACCCGACATGGGCATTAGGTTATTGAATCGACAACGGCAACTGAAGTTCAATTGCGCGCTTCATGCTCGCGGCTAGTTAAGTCGCTCCCTTCGTATGTGTTGCACGTTCACACAGACAGAATAAATAACACGTAATTATTTAGTTAATATAACAACTTTTCACACATTTTTGCCTACAGCATCTCTAATTTAAGTTTATTTAGGTCTCATGTATTTTCACGCCATCGGGGGGTATTTGTCTTCAATGCCCAGTGTCCGAGCCATGGAATGTTCTGACCTCAGTATAGTGCTACACTTCACTTAGGATTCTCTAATAAGGACACATATTAACATACAGCTTTGCTGAGGTAGTACTGTAGCTAGATTAAAGTGTGATACACTACGTGAAGGCAGTCTGTGTATGGCAGTAATATACTAAACATAAAAAGCACATAAATAGATAGTGATGCTCTCTGAAATCAACGACATAAGTTTATTGGAAACAGTAAACACACCGCATTCCGTTTTCACGATCTGCTGTAGGATCTCCGGAGCAGGTTTACAAAGGCAGTAATAAAAGAATAAATAAACTCTACTAGTAGCAAGAGTCAGTGGGATTTTATGACCCAGCTTAAGTGTTCAACAGTTCCTTACTTGCTGGCGCGCACGCATGCACACGCACACACACACACACACACACACACACACACACACACACACACACAATGCATAGAGGTACTCACAAGTTGAGTGTTAACCGGTAAAATTTCCAGAGATATTCAAAAGAGCGAAACAAAATTTTAACCAAATGGTGGTATGCAAAAGAGCCAGTAAGTGGCTTCCCTGCGGATGGAAACGAAACTTCTATTAAAAACAGGCCATGATCATGAAGGCCAAAATTACCACACACTCGGCTTCCATCGTCGCCCGGTAGTATGGATACATTCGTCACAAGGAAAAATATGATAATGAGTGAAGGATACGTGCACGATGGATACGAGAACAAAAAGTGAGGATCATAGAAACCTGTCCAGTGTCAAAGTCACTTATCTCAACTGAGTTCCCAATTAGCTGTCCCCTATTACGATTTCCCACACTCCTGCGCTCCGCTCATGTGTTGTCCTTACCGCGTCTCGTGTACGCTACGCCACCAGGTGTGATGGGCAGTGGTCTTAATGTCTGGTTCAGCAGTGTACGCAGTACGTTGCTGCATTCTTCTAGTATTAAACATCGTTATTTTAGAATAACTAAGTCTGTTTTAAGAGCACTACTTCCGAAGCCGCAACGAGTGCGAATCCCGTCCGATGTTTCGTGTTCCCTTCGTCTATCTAAATCTGTTGCCTTCTCGATGTTAGAGACAAATTTCTTTTATTGAACAAGTATCAGTCTTCCGAAAATATTGTTGTCATCCTATATTCCTTCGAATAACTGCTGAATCATTTCTGCGTATCTAGTACATCTAAAAGTTTCAACCATTTGTTTTGGTATACTTTTCTCTGTATCTGGCTTACTGTTTTCCCGCATTACTGTTCCTTCCAATTCCAAGTAGATGTAGTGGTTGAAGACCTACGGAACTGTATCTTCACCCGGTAACGGCTTTCAACAGGCTCTTTATGTCGATTGGAAACCCTCCAACTGTGTGGGATACGATTTCAATGATGAAGTCGTATCCACGAAATTGCCGCTATGTTTGTATGCTCATGGACGAGCCGTGTATCGGCTGCAATTGTTAAATCCGCGCGATCTACCGTAGAAACGCTAGAACTAATAGAGGCCGATACTGCCCGACTTCCCCCTAAGCCTTTTCTCACTCCCTACACTGTTTTCGGCCATTATTATTGATTGTGTCACGAGCTCCCGCCAACAACGGCTATTGTGTTACACGTATACATTGTGTTACACGTATACGTTATTCTTATAGACTAGAGATAATTTATATGGCAAAACAACGTTTGCCGGGTCAGCTATAACATGTAAAGATTTTCAGAGGCGGAACAAAGTTCGCCGGGTATAGCTAGTATTTATTTATTATCTCCGAAAAGATCAAATTGCTATTTTTTCCGGAAATGCAGGCTATTTCAAAAGGATTTATCTGATTACACAAGACCGCAGGGCTGTGTTGAGACCGCTACTGTCGACCGAATGATGGGTCATGGATAGCGGTAGAGGAAGCCGGTCGGCGCTGGGCGCTAATGATACAACAGTAGCGGAACGAGAACTTTATTACAGTAAAGCTTACCGTCGTGTGTTCTTCTCTGACCCTGCGCGCAGCCCAGAAATGCAGCGCTGATACTGTCTCAGCAGTCGTCGGACGCCGTCTCCCTGTGGCGTCCGGGCCATGACGGGCGGGCGGCTGACGTAGCCCGTACAACAGGAGTTGCTGCCCAGGATCGAGACTGCGTACTACCGGAGCACTCTCGTGCATATCGAAGTGGTGTACTCGGGTAATCTCCCAGCAGCTCTGCACTGTGTGGCAACGAACATCATAGCCTTTACACCAAGGAAGGCTGGGATTGCCGATGACTGTTTACAGGCAATAGTTGGGGCCAACAGCGGTTGATGTGCTTCCCGAATACTGCTACACGTGTATGGAGCACCAAACACCATCAGGTCGACTTATCAAGCCTGAGGCAGGACTCCCGAGGTCGGAAGAAGACAGGTAGCAGACTCGGAGGCCTAAGTCATCTTGGCGAACGGTAGCAGCGCATCACAAGCTTGGCTACGTAGCTGACGTGCTCCAACGCAAAGGATCAGAAACCTGGGTATCTATTACTGCTTGTCTGAGGCAATGACGTTAAGCCTGATCAGTGTTACCAAATGTAGCCTACTCTTCCGGGCTCATCAGCGGTCTTCACTACCCCTCTGTTTCGCAAGAATAACTTTCAGCGTTTCAGCTTGTTGCCTTTCCGCCACATCAGCAGGTTGATAGGTTTTCTTGTGAAACTTTTAGCCGCGCAGGATTAGCCGAGTGGTCTGGGGCGCTGCAGTCATGGACTGTGCGGCTGGTCCCGGAGGAGGTTCGAATCCTCCCTCGGGCATGGGTGTCTGTGTTTGTCCTTAGGATAATTTAGATTAAGTAGTGTGTAAGCTTAGGGACTGATGCCCTTAGCAGGTAAGTCCCATAAGATTTCACACACATTTGAACCTTTTTTTGAAACTTTTACTCTCTCTTGGGAAAAGAAGCTGTGCTGCGAGAACGACGTGTTCTTACACATCCTTGGCGTGCTTTTAACACATGCGTTTAGTATCGTTAGTATTTTAATTATCTTTGACATAATGTGTTCAACATGCCATCCGCTGGCCGTCGTGGCCGAGCGGTTCTAGGCGCTTCAATCCGGAACCACGCAGCTGCTACGGTCGCAGGTTCGAATCCTGCCTCGGGCATGGGTGTTTGAGATGTCCTTAGGTTAGTTAGGTTTAAGTAGTTCTAAGTCTAGGGGACTGATGACCTCAGTCCCATAGTGCTCAGAGCCATTTGAACCAAGCCATACACCGGAAGCACGAGAAACATCAAGATGATTGTCAAACTCGTCCCATGTCTGTAACTACTGCATTCACTGGTGTTGTTATACTGAGTGGAAGTTCATCCAAACTGGTTACAGGGGAGGCATATAGACAAAGTCTTCCACCATCCCCCTCACAAAATGAGTCTGGCAGCCGACCTTGAATGCCAGAGGCGCATTGTGAGATCAGAAAGAGGCAGAGCACTGTTAAGAAATGCTTGTGCGGTGGTGGTGCTCCATCCAGTTGAAAAATGAAATGTTGGCATGTTCTCAAAATTCTGGACAAAGCCTGGTGAACGAGCGACCGAGCAGAGGAGCTGCAGCGTGGAGACCCTTACTGGCGAGAGCGTCTATGCTTAAGCTGCAATTTATCCACAAGCCCGTGTCTTCAGTTATGTAAAATACGTAATCTTGTGAATTCGCCCTGGCTTTCTAGGGTCCTTTGACTAGGTTTCAGAGCCTCTAGTGGCTGTACAGTTGCTGCGCCTCAGGCCCCATCACGGCTATGTCTGCGTCAGCATTCGCTTCATGTCGCAGCCGCGGCGCGCCGCAGTATCCAACGAGGGTGTGCGCGGGGGTCACCGCTCTATTCCTCAGCTTGCTCATCAGCTGCGTTCAACCCTCGCATCCCATAAGCATCATCCGACCCCCCAATAGACCATCATGTCACATACTCCTTTGAAATGACTTTTTTCTATTATTTTCAGCTCCCAGTGAATATATTGGCCTCTTTGGGGGAATGTTGTTTCCTTCACCTAGTCGCAGGTTTTTTAACTTTACATCTAACGTGACGTGATATAACTCGTCATTCTCTGATGTACCGTCACCATCTCTTTACACTGCGCAAGTCGCCGAAGTGGCGTCAAATCGAAAGACTTGCACCCGGCGAACGGTCTACCCGACGGGAGGCCCTAGTCACACGACATTTACATTTACATCTCTTTACACCACATACAGATGTTGCGAGAAGAGTCCCTCGATGTCTGTTGTAGTATTTTGTACTCATCTCGGATAGCAAGGGCCTATGGAGAACGCGATGGGAGGTACTCTTCTTTCAAATCTCGACAGACTAATAGTTGTAGGCACCGAGAAGTGCGAGGAATGGGAGATTGGCGGGGTGGGGGGTGGGAGAGATGTGGAGGTGACTGCGGACAGGATATGCTGGCCATCCTGCGACTCCCATCATCCACTCGTCCTTCGCCCGAGAACACACGTTAATGGAGCCTTAACAGATCACGGCTTTATAGCTCAGCCTTTCATTTGATTAGAACGGAACATCCGTCTGACACGCGGATATGGCTTGCGTTTGTTCCGCTAGAGGCGCTGAAAAGGAGCCCCACGGCCCTAGCCAAAAACGAGAGTCTCATTTGCTAATTAGTCGCAGTGCAGTGAAGGTTACGCGCCTCGTCGTGCCGATTTACCCAGCAAAACTTGCTTCCGATCCCGCTCCACACCGCCTCACAGGCTGCTGTTCCAAGTAAAAGCAAGTATTCACCTGTCTCCTGGACCCGCACTATTGTGCCCCACAGAGGGATAATCCAACTTATTCTTTAAGCTCTTTTACTTGACATATTTAGTTACCTGACTACGTTACAGCTTAATTTATATTTCACTTAGTTCCCTTAGGGGAATTTGGAGTGAATAACTTTATTCATAAAATCGCAACTACCAAATTACTTATTATTAAATGTGACGACAGTCTGTGGTTCTCTTTCTTTATAAACTACGATTTTACTAGTTTGAAATATGTTCTGTATACAGGTATCTACTTTACATAGTATTACTTTATTATGCCTCATTCATGTTTGTTATTATTCCTTGGTTGTTTGCTTGTTTGTAAGCAACCCATTTTACAACACTTTCCGTTAATTACATTCCACAACGAAGTCCTAGCATATATTGTTGATTCTTAACACACGTCGTTGTCTTTTTTTAGAGTGCAATGGCTGGAAAAATACATAGAAATGTGTATAACAGAAGCAAACGAATTATGCAGATAAAAGTGAGCGATCTCAGTTCTGATGATAATGTGCCACATACTATAAACACGGAATGTGGTCCTCCAGATCCACCATATATTCCAAATTCCTCTTTTATTGACTCTGTTCGCTATTTCTGTATAGCTAAAATATTGTCAAGACTGATAAAACTTTGTCTGGGACTGCTGGATTTTCTTTCTGAAATTCAATAAAAATTTAAAATCTTTGAATTTCAACACTTCATTCATTTTAAAATTTCAGATAAATCTTAGCATTCAACAGTGGCTTAATATGTGTCAGAAAAAATCGATATTTGCCCCAGAAGCGGATTTTCCAACTCTCTATCCACCTCGCACACGGATGTACCCCAGGACGATGTTCCTCTCTGAATGTTAAAGCTATACTGAGCGACCATTTTGTCCCTAAATTTTTCGCTGTTGTCATAGATGTCCATCTGTTCATTGACTTCGTTCTAGCGAAGACGCGTTCCCTATAGGATCGTTGGTGCAGAGTCACTATACGAGGGCTGCTTTGAAATGTACTTGCTCATTCGGTAACAGCAATTCTCGCTAAAGCCAAGGTAACAGGTTCGAATCTTGGTGCAGTGCACGGTTATAGTCTGCTATCAAGTTTCAAAGCGCCACGCAGTACATTGTAGAGTGAAAGATTTATTCTGGAAACCATTGCTTAAGTTGTTCCCAAGTCACCACATCTACGCAACTACGCTGCGTTTCACACTTCACTCCCTGGCAAAGGGTCCTTCGAATCGGCTTCAGGCTATTCCTCTACCGTTCCACACTAAAACAGCGCGTGGGAAAAAATGAAGCACGTGAAGCTTGTTGTACGAGCTCTAATTACTCTTAATTTTATTATGATGATCATTTCTTCCTATGTAGGTTCGCGATAGAAAAATATTTTCACGTTCTGAAGAGAAAGTTGTTGATTGAAATTTCGTGGAAATCTCGCCACAACGAAAGACATCTTTGTGTTAATGATTACCATTCCAACTAGCGTCTCGTATCCGTGTCACTCTCTCCCCTATTTCCCGATAATACAAAACGGGCTGCCCTTGTTTGAACTTCTTCTATGTCTTTGTCAACACTGGTAAGAATCACAAATAGCACAGCAGTTCACTAGAAGAGGACGAACAAGCGTAGTGTAGACAGTGTCTTTAGTAGATCTATTGCATCTTCTAAGCGTTCTGCCAATGAAACACAGTCTTTGGTTCGCCTTCCCCATTACATTTTCAATGTGTTCTTTCCAATTTAAGTTGCTCGTAATTGTAATTCCTAGGTACTTATTTTGGCACCATTCAGATATAGTGTCTAAGCCTTTTGCAGTTGGTTCTGATCTTCTCGTGACTTTGCTAGACGGTAAATAACATCAGTAATCTGCAAACAGTCTAAGAGGGCGGCCACAGATTGTCTCCTAAAACATTTATACACTCCTGGAAATTGAAATAAGAACACCGTGAATTCATTGTCCCAGGAAGGGGAAACTTTATTGACACATTCCTGGGGTCAGATACATCACATGATCACACTGACAGAACCACAGGCACATAGACACAGGCAACAGAGCATGCACAATGTCGGCACTAGTACAGTGTATATCCACCTTTCGCAGCAATGCAGGCTGCTATTCTCCCATGGAGACGATCGTAGAGATGCTGGATGTAGTCCTGTGGAACGGTTTGCCATGCCATTTCCACCTGGCGCCTCAGTTGGACCAGCGTTCATGCTGGACGTGCAGACCGCGTGAGACGACGCTTCATCCAGTCCCAAACATGCTCAATGGGGGACAGATCCGGAGATCTTGCTGGCCAGGGTAGTTGACTTACACCTTCTAGAGCACGTTGGGTGGCACGGGATACATACGGACGTGCATTGAACTGTTGGAACAGCAAGTTCCCTTGCCGGTCTAGGAATGGTAGAACGATGGGTTCGATGACGGTTTGGATGTACCGTGCACTATTCAGTGTCCCCTCGACGATCACCAGTGGTGTACGGCCAGTGTAGGAGATCGCTCCCCACACCATGATGCCGGGTGTTGGCCCTGTGTGCCTCGGTCGTATGCAGTCCTGATTGTGGCGCTCACCTGCACGGCGCCAAACACGCATACGACCATCATTGGCACCAAGGCAGAAGCGACTGTCATCGCTGAAGACGACACGTCTCCATTCGTCCCTCCATTCACGCCTGTCGCGACACCACTGGAGGCGGGCTGCACGATGTTGGGGCGTGAGCGGAAGACGGCCTAACGGTGTGCGGGACCGTAGCCCAGCTTCATGGAGACGGTTGCGAATGGTCCTCGCCGATACCCCAGGAGCAACAGTGTCCCTAATTTGCTGGGAAGTGGCGGTGCGGTCCCCTACGGCACTGCGTAGGATCCTACGGTCTTGGCGTGCATCCGTGCGTCGCTGCGGTCCGGTCCCAGGTCTACGGGCACGTGCACCTTCCGCCGACCACTGGCGACAACATCGATGTACTGTGGAGACTTCACGCCCCACGTGTTGAGCAATTCGGCGGTACGTCCACCCGGCCTCCCGCATGCCCACTATACGCCCTCGCTCAAAGTCCGTCAACTGCACATACGGTTCACGTCCACGCTGTCGCGGCATGCTACCAGTGTTAAAGACTGCGATGGAACTCCGTATGCCACGGCAAACTGGCTGACACTGACGGCGGCGGTGCACAAATGCTGCGCAGCTAGCGCCATTCGACGGCCAACACCGCGGTTCCTGGTTTGTCCGCTGTGCCGTGCGTGTGATCATTGCTTGTACAGCCCTCTCGCAGTGTCCGGAGCAAGTATGGTGGGTCTGACACACCGGTGTCAATGTGTTCTTTTTTCCATTTCCAGGAGTGTATATTACGAACAGCAGACGGCCTATAACACTTCCTTGGGGAACGCCAGAAATCACTTCTGTTTTACTCGATGACTTTCCGTCAGTTACTACGTACTGTGATCGTTCTGACAGGAAATCATGGATCCAGTCGCACAACTGAGTCGATACTCAATAGGTACGCAGTTTGATTAGAAGCCTCTTGTGAAGAATAATTCAAATTATGTTGGAAGAAATGAAAATTTTTGAGACTGGGTAGAAGTCACGAAGAGAGCCCGACGAGGTTCAATTTTGGGACCAATTCTATTCCTTGTATCTTTGAATAACCTTCCAGCTGACATTCGTCAGCCAGTCATAGACGACGCCAGCGTTACAATGAATACAATTAGACAGAAAGTAACAGAATAAATTGTTAACGATGTTTTTTCAAATAATTCTTAAGTGTTTCTCTGAAAATGAATTATTCCTAATTTTTGAGAAAACACATTGTATTCAGCAACTTTTGTACATCGGGATGGTGTGTCCTGCATTCTACCGTATTTTAAATTGGTCTAGCGACCTCTTGACGGTTGAATAATTTTATCACAATTAGACGAAGTATGTTGGGTCATCTACTGGTTATCGCTTGAACTAAATTATGAAATAAAGTTGTATCCCTGAATATGTGCCTCTAACGCCACGAAAGTAGTTGGATCATAAATAAGTATTTAGCACACAGCTGAAGCAGTCTTTTTCATCGTGATACACTATATTCAGTTGTGTGGAACAAATAGAATCATACCAACAATTGACGTAGCACGTGAACAGGAGTCAGTGAATAAAGTAGGATGCTACAAATTTTTATGTGTATAAGTCGGGTGATGCTGAGGGAATTAGATTAGGAAATGAGACACTTAAAGTAGTAAAGGAGTTTTGCTATTTAGGGAGTAAAATAACCTATGATGGTCGAAGTAGAGAGGGTATAAAATGTAGACTGGCAATGGCAAGGAAAGCGTTTCTCAAGAAGAGGAATTTGTTAACATCGAATATAGATTTAGGTGTCAGGAAGTCGTTTCTGAAAGTATTTGTATGGAGTGTAGCCATGTATGGAAGTGAGACATGGACGATAACTAGTTTGGACAAGAAGAGAATAGAAGCTTTCGAAATGTGGTGCTACAG
Organism: Schistocerca cancellata; assembly: GCF_023864275.1. NCBI lineage: Eukaryota > Metazoa > Arthropoda > Insecta > Orthoptera > Acrididae > Schistocerca > Schistocerca cancellata. The sequence continues at coordinate 695,752,561 of NC_064627.1, read as the reverse complement.
AAGAATGCTGAAGATAAGGTGGGTAGATCACGTAACTAATGAGGAGGTATTGAATAGGATTGGGGAGAAGAGAAGTTTGTGGCACAACTTGACTAGAAGAAGGGATCGGTTGGTAGGACATGTTCTGAGGCATCGAGGGATCACAAATTTAGCATTGGAGGGCAGCGTGGAGGGTAAAAATCGTAGAGGGAGACCAAGAGATCAATACACTAAGCAGATTCAGAAGGATGTAGGTTGCAGTAGGTACTGGGAGATGAAGAAGCTTGCACAGGATAGAGTAGCATGGAGAGCTGCATCAAACCAGTCTCAGGACTGAAGACCACAACAACAACAACAAACTTGAATTGGAATAAGCATGTTACTGAGCTGCTCAAACACTTAAGGCCAGCTACTTTTGCTCTTCGTATAATTTCTAGTCGTGGAAACAAACAAATCGACTTGCATATTTCCACTCAATATTGTGTTATGGAGTAATTTTGTCGGTTAACTCAGCACTTAGAAAGTGTTACTGAAGAAATTGTAGCAGAAAGGATAAGTCATCTTGTAGATATCTCCTGAAGGAGCTGGGGAAATCTGACAAGGAATTGTTGAATACAATTGTTACGGGCAATAGTTGGTGTTTTGGTTACGAAAAGTGGAATACCACGGTTTTAAGGAGTTGGTCGTAATGTTTTGATTCATCAGTGAATATTTATAAGACTTGTTTTCTTTTACTATCTCTTCTAAGAATGTGAAACGCTACTCTGCTAAACACCCTGTTTACGAGGGGCGTTTAATAAGTAATGTAACTACATTTTTCTGAAAGCACGTTGGTTTTGTTCAGGTGTCCAATACAGCATATTATTCCCCACTCTTTTAGATACAAAACACTGTTTTTTAACACAATTTACGTTCAATGCAGCGACCTAACGCAACTTTACCGGGAGGGTCCGCGTACCTGCAGAGTACCATTCTACTGCTGAACGTCGGAGCCAAGCTTTTGCTGGATCTGTAACATTCATGTCATCGACGTACTGCTTTCCATGGACTGCATTCTTCATTGGGCGAAATAGCTGGAAGGTGGGAGATCCGTGCTGTGCGGTGGGTGAAGAAAAACAGTTGCGATGACAAATGAACATCTACCGTGCTCTGGTTTCTGCTAAAAGAAATTTAATGACAGTCCTCTGATTGGAACGCACCTCCTCACTGACGTCGTTTTGAAGGCTACATATAGCACCGCCTCTTATCGGGACTTCAGAAACTGTGGAAATTGAAGCGGCAATATTTGACAAGTTCCGACAACAGATTACGCATTTTTTGAATCGAAATTGATCGAGAAAACAAAGTGAAGCGCGTAAGAAAGTGGTATAGGTATCCGTATTCAAATACAGGAATATGTAAACAGGCAGAATACGGCAGAGCGGTGGGCGACGCCTATAGAAGACAACAAGTGTCTGGCGCAGTTGTCAGATCGGCTACTGCTGCTGCAATGGCAGGTTATCAAGATGTAAGTGAGCTTGAACGTGGTGTTATGGTCGGCGCACGAGCGATGGGACACAGCATTTCCGGGGTGCCGATAAAGTGCTGATTTTCCCGTACGACCATTTCACGAGTGTAGCGTGAATATCAGGAATCCGGTAAAACATGAAATCTCCGACATCGCTGCGGCCGGAAAAAGATCGTGGAAGAACGGGACCAACGACGACTAAAGACAATCGTTCACCGTGACAGAAGTGCAACCCTTCCGCAAAGTGGTGGAGATTTCATTACTGGGTCATGAACAATTGTCAGCGTGCGAACCATTCAACAAAACATCATCGATAAGGGCTTTTGGAGCCAAAGGCCTACTCTTGTACCGTTGCTGACGGCACGACATGAAATTTTACGCCTCGCTTGGGCCCATCAAGCCCGACCTTGGACTGTTGACGACTGGAAACAAATTGCCTGTTCGGACGAGAATCCTGCCTCTGGGATGGATGTGTGTGATATCCTTAGGTTAGTTAGGTTTAAGTAGTTCTAAGTTCTAGGGGACTGATGACCTCAGATGTTAAGTCCCATAGTGCTCAGAGGCATTTGAACCATTTTTTTAATTTTTGTTCGGACGAGCCCCGTTTCAAATTGTATGGAGCGAATGGACGTGTGTGGCTATGGAGACAATCTCGCGAATCCATGGACCCTGCATGACTGCAGGGGACTGTCCAAGTTGTTGGTGGGTCTGCAATGGTGTGGGGCGTGTTCAGTTGGAGTGATATGCGACCCTTGATACTTCTAGATACGACTCTGACAGGTGACTCGTACGTAAGCGTCCTGTCTGATGATATGCATCCATTCATGTCCACTGTGCACTCCTACGCACTGTGCGGATGGTCCCGGCCGAGGTTCGAGTCCTCCCTCGGGCATGGGTGTGTGTGTTTGTCCTTATGGTAATTTAGGTTAAGTAGTGTGTAAGGTTAGGGACTGATGACCTTAGCAGTAAAGTCCCATAAGATTTCACACACATTTGAACATTTTTTTGAACTCTGACGGACGTGGGCAATACTAGCAGGACAATGCGACAAGCCACACATCCAGAAGTGCTACAGAGTGGCTCCAGGAACACTCTTCTGAGTTTGAACACTCCCGCTGGTCACAAAACTCCCCGGACATGAACGTTACTGAGCATATCTGGGATGCCTTGCAGCGTGCTGTTCAGAAGACATTTACATCCCTTGGTACTCTTACGGATTTGCTGACAGCCTTGCAGGGTTCCTGGTGTCGATTCTCTACAGACATTAGTCGAGTCCACACCACGTCGTGCTGAGGCACTTCTGCGTGCTCGTGGGGGCCCTACACGATATTAGGCAGGTGTACCAGTTTCTTTGGCTCTTCATCGTTAGTGTTGAATTACTTACTGAACACCCCTCGTATGGATCATCGGAGGGATAGTGCATAGAGTAAATATCTCTGGAGTGAGCATTCACATGCGCAGAACAGATATTGTGTTGTCAACATACATTGCCGGCCTGGTCACGTGATCTCGGGACGTCGTGTGTGTGTCCGTATAGCGCCCTATATATTTAGAATGTCACTACATCCCTATTACAGACGGATCCTTTTCGCACGTGTCGTGGATTATTTATATATGTTGCGCAGACATTTTAACAGTACCCACTTGATACCGGGAATGAACCAGCTACGTAACTTATAAGGGCAAGTGATATTACATTCTGCTTCTTTGCGATAGGTGTCACAGTTCAGATGCACTCGATTTTTGGTAGTTTTCGGTATGATACGGCACTTTATTGTATTACAGAGCATGACGTACATTTTTGCGGTGATGGTCTTGCAAAACGACTTGACAGTACACTAGTACTTTTGCAAGTGTCCGAAAAACACCGAATTTGCCACACATTAGCGATTATATCCCGCTAATCCATCCTTTTTTCTTGCATTTCTGCGTAGTTATTTTCTCGTTTTTGCGACCTAAAGCACAATTTTTCTTGCTGGTGGCACTTTGAGGTATTTATTTAACGCGTTTTAGGTACTTGCTCCCAGTTTATTAAATAAATAGTAGACTGAGTAATCTATATACATAATCGACAAGTCACTGATAAATGCATGGAGGATAGTATTTACTGAAACAACTAACCATTCCCTTTCCTGTTCCACTAGCAAATTTACGAGAGGAAGCGGTTGTTTGTAAGCTTTTGTACGAGCCGTAATATCTGTTATATAGTCATAAAATCGTAGGAAAATAGGTCTATAGAATCAAGCCTTAATTATAAGGCGTCGCGAAATTTTTAAACATATACAGTGTCTCTTAATTAGAGCTACGTGGTATGTACCCATGAAAAGTTACTATCCCTCCTTTCACATATTTTTCTTTGCATCCGTAGCAACAACAGTAATTCACCCTCGCTATTACACTATCAAACGGTGAAACACAACAAAAACTCTTGATATTATAAACTTCAAACGCTGCAGAAAGCACAAACGCACAGCGAAGTCCCGAAAACACGTGACAGTCCTGGTTTAATGTTGACAACATGCGCAGAACGCAATGCTCACTCCAGAGATACTTGCTCTATGGGATAGTGAACTATTGACATAACCAAAAAGTGAGTGAGTGGTTAACAGCTTTATCAGTGAGAAGATGCTGCTGCGGCCTGATGCGCGCTGCGCGTGTGCCTTGCAGGAGATGTGCCAGCGGCCGCGCTTCGTGAGCGACGCGGAGGCGGGCGAGGGCGGGCGGCTGCGCGTGGAGGCGGGCGAGCGCGGCGACCCGCCGCTGCTGGCCGCCGTGGCCGCGCTGTCGCTGACGCCGCGCCTGCTGCAGCGCGTCGCGCCCCACGACCAGGGCTTCGACGCCGCCAGCGGATACTGCGGCCTCTTCAGGTGCGTGCCAGTCCCCTCACTGCACTCCTATAGTCCTCTCACACGGTACATATTGGTGAGACAGCTCCTCCGACACTTCTCAGTGGTAGCCTGTTACTATTCCAAAAACAGGAAATATTCTTGGTGGGCAACACCAGACTGTTGCAGCATGCAAGAAATATCGTGCCTACATGCTGTCCAAGTGTTTAGCAAAATATTTCCACCTCAAACCAAAGAAAAATTAGCTCAGTCTTAAGTTCTGCCAAATATTCACTACAGTGATGTATACACTCCTGGAAATGGAAAAAAGAACACATTGACACCGGTGTGTCAGACCCACCATACTTGCTTCGGACACTGCGAGAGGGCTGTACAAGCAATGATCACACGCACGGCACAGCGGACACACCAGGAACCGCGGTGTTGGTCGTCGAATGGCGCTAGCTGCGCAGCATTTGTGCACCGCCGCCGTCAGTGTCAGCCAGTTTGCCGTGGCATACGGAGCTCCATCGCAGTCTTTAACACTGGTAGCATGCCGCGACAGCGTGGACGTGAACCGTATGTGCAGTTGACGGACTTTGAGCGAGGGCGTATAGTGGGCATGCGGGAGGCCGGGTGGACGTACCGCCGAATTGCTCAACACGTGGGGCGTGAGGTCTCCACAGTACATCGATGTTGTCGCCAGTGGTCGGCGGAAGGTGCACGTGCCCGTCGACCTGGGACCGGACCGCAGCGACGCACGGATGCACGCCAAGACCGTAGGATCCTACGCAGTGCCGTAGGGGACCGCACCGCCACTTCCCAGCAAATTAGGGACACTGTTGCTCCTGGGGTATCGGCGAGGACCATTCGCAACCGTCTCCATGAAGCTGGGCTACGGTCCCGCACACCGTTAGGCCGTCTTCCGCTCACGCCCCAACATCGTGCAGCCCGCCTCCAGTGGTGTCGCGACAGGCGTGAATGGAGGGACGAATGGAGACGTGTCGTATTCAGCGATGAGAGTCGCTTCTGCCTTGGTGACAATGATGGTCGTATGCGTGTTTGGCGCCGTGCAGGTGAGCGCCACAATCAGGACTGCATACGACCGAGGCACACAGGGCCAACACCCGGCATCATGGTGTGGGGAGCGATCTCCTACACTGGCCGTACACCACTGGTGATTGTCGAGGGGACACTGAATAGTGCACGGTACATCCAAACCGTCATCGAACCCATCGTTCTACCATTCCTAGACCGGCAAGGGAACTTGCTGTTCCAACAGGACAATGCACGTCCGCATGTATCCCGTGCCACCCAACGTGCTCTAGAAGGTGTAAGTCAACTACCCTGGCCAGCAAGATCTCCGGATCTGTCCCCCATTGAGCATGTTTGGGACTGGATGAAGCGTCGTCTCACGCGGTCTGCACGTCCAGCACGAACGCTGGTCCAACTGAGGCGCCAGGTGGAAATGGCATGGCAAGCCGTTCCACAGGACTACATCCAGCATCTCTACGATCGTCTCCATGGGAGAATAGCAGCCTGCATTGCTGCGAAAGGTGGATATACACTGTACTAGTGCCGACATTGTGCATGCTCTGTTGCCTGTGTCTATGTGCCTGTGGTTCTGTCAGTGTGATCATGTGATGTATCTGACCCCAGGAATGTGTCAATAAAGTTTCCCCTTCCTGGGACAATGAATTCACGGTGTTCTTATTTCAATTTCCAGGAGTGTACTTAAGGACGAAAGAAACTTTCCTATGTGTGACTGGCAAATAACATAGCTCGACCAAACTAGGACCGTACGTAGAACGGAGCTGAAAAAAATATGTAATGAGACGAAGAGAAATGACACCTCTATTCGAAGACATTAATCACACCGAAGTCATCGCAATTCAAGGTGATCCTCTGTACATTAAAACTGCGGCACATGCTTCTTAATGAGATGTGTGATCGGTACGGATGGCAGCGCGCGCTCTGTGTTGTGCTCCCACGCTCGTCGCAAGGTTGACGTGGAGTTCTTGGCATAGGGCGTTCTATTCCTCCTCCAGCACGGTTGACAAATTGTACATGCATACCGTCTCGCTCCAAGAACTCCTCCACCCTCGCAGTTCGATGCCGTTGCGCACAGTGTTCCACAAAAATGAGACAAGTTTCGAAACCATCCCTGCAAGAATGCACTTGGGGGAGGAATACAGTGTGCGACTGTCGCTGACTGGTAAAAGTAGCGTGCTCAAACATTTGGTGAGCACTAAACCCATCCAACATTATACCTTCCCACACCATAACACCTCTACCAATAATCGTTAATGTTCGACAATATTCCTCAGTGCTTTATGTGTTGCCACTTCTCGCCATATGACGGTACGTCCAGCACTGTCGAACATGATCGTTTTGGTGGTAGAAGTGTTAGCGCGTGTGCAGGCATAAAACGCTTCTTCTGACGCTGTACTCCATCCCCGATAGCGTGTTTCGATGAGTGGCTTCTGCCCTGACATCATTTTATGGAAGTCAACGCACGGCTGTATCCATCAGCGCTGGTGGGGGGCTGTAGGATCGAGAGGAAATTTGGCCTATCCATTCCACCGGCTTGAGCACCATCGACTGACTATATGTGGGAATCTTTGGGGAGACACATGCCCCACCGACCAACCATCAGTTGTCAATCGCGAAGGTGAAGGAGTGGAAGACCCTACCACAAGAACTCCTTTTGAATCTTGTGACCCGCATGACTGCACGTTTCGTAAAACGCACTGCCGCAGCTATTAAGAACGGAATTGAGTCGTTTGTAATGTCCACAGTACTTGAGCGTAGTTACTGTCTTTGAATAACAGGGTAGTCTCATTGTATATTTTTTTCAGTTACGTTCTGTGCTACACTGTCCCAGTACTTTCTGTGTACGGTCTAAGTTTGATCGAGCTGTGTTAATGGCAATGACACATTACGCGAAACCTACTTTCATTCTTAAGTTTCCCACACGAGGTTTAGCTTTTATCATCGACCTAGCTCTCCTCTTCCAGCTATTTTCTTACTTTTCAATAGGAAACCAGTATTTCTGTCTCTGTGCAAACTTTCCACGCCCTTCTCATCTCGTTTCATTTGTTTCTTCCTTCCATTTCATCTGCATTAATTCTCGCTTATCTCCGCATTGATTCCTTCGGCATTGTTGGTGTAGGTTTCTGTTATATGTCGATAATCATAAGTTACAAGACTGTAATGAGGAAATTATTAAATTTTAATAAGACTGACATTTCTTAAATGCCACATATTCATGAGTTACTATACAATTCGTAATGTTAGCACAATTAGAAAGTCTGTCTAGATGTAGGATGGTTCCTAAGACCTTAATCTTGTCAGGTGAAATAAACGCGTAAATAAGTAAAATACAATGGCTAGAAGCACAGTCGAGTATAAAACCAGAACACTAATATATCTGGAAATCAGGAATTCACAGGGAAATTCCACATGCCCCCCCTCCTTCACCCCCCCCCCCCCCCCTCAGATTTAGTGGTAAGAGAGAAGAGAGCCCAGTTGACAGCTCGTCAAAAACTGAACACAGATCAAGCCTGAAAACAGGAAGAAGGTGTACTGAACTGTGAGAAAAAAGAGCAAAATAGAAATAGTGAAGTGTCGAAGGACAAGTACATTATACAGCAGCCGAAAACAGCAACAGTTTCTTGGTTAAGCGGTTACCGTGATCATATCTTTCTCCTGCCCTTTATTTTTATTTTATTTTATTTTATTTTTTATTTTTTTAATTTTTTTTGCACAACAGAAACTGTGGTAGTGTGAAACTTACGTTCATTTGTTGCAGCTTATGTGAAAAACTAGTATGTTTTCATCATTTCCTTGAGAGTGATCACATTCACATTCATACGAACACCTAAATCGGGCAAGGAGGCACATCTCACTCACTTACCAGGCGTACAAATTAGGTGCATCGTAAGAGATTCCTATCATATGACGCACGTACTGTCGCTAATGCCGTGTATGACATACCAGACAGCTTTTCCGGTGGAGGATTTGGTTAAACTGTCGCCTTGTCATTAAATGTTTGTAGTTCCCATTCGAAAGCTGCTTCCTTACTCTTCGCTGCTACAAACGGACGTTTCATTACGACAGAGACACAAATTTGAATATGGTGAACAGCGGAAAAAAAAATTGCACGAGTGGGGTTCGAAGACAGCTCGCCAGCGTGGCAGTCAAACACCGTGATCACTTTTTTTTAAATCTCATTTGTTCGTTTTTGTTCGTTGTATCTGCTCGGGGCGGACGTCGAAAGACACCCATTTCAGTTCGTTGTTGATCCATCAACTCAGTTCTTTTATTACAGAGGGCAGCTAACCCTCCACCACCGATCATTGTTCTTTTTTTTTTTTTTTTTTTTTACAGCTTAGTACGTCTTCTTCCTGTTTTCATGCTTGATCTGTGTTCAGTTTTTGACGGGCTACCCACTGAGCCATATTAACGCTAAATGTGAGGGAGGGGGGGAGTTTCCCTTGTCACGAATTTCTAAGACGCTCTACGGGGATTTGAACCGCTAGATGATGAAATGAATGTACTGTATCGCTTATTACAAGTCACTTTGACATTCTGCTTCGGAAACAAACGTTGTGGAGCAAAGCCAAGATGCATTGTTCTGAAGTTTGTGATGGGCCGCAGCTTGATGTGGCGTGCTCGGCGATCTCGGAAATGGCTGCTACTCTCTGCGGGTTCCAGGTCTTCAGACAGGATTCCCACTGATTCAGTGCGACAGCTACAGAATGTAATTGTCTCGATAGCTGTGAATTTGTCACTCGCAGAAAGACAGGGGCAGGTGTTTCAGTTGTATAAAAAAATATAAATGCGGATTCATGTTTGAACTAAAATGTTTTTTGATTAGCAATGCATATATTTGTACGAATCTCCTGTGTGAACGATTTCTTATATGTGAAATTTAAAACTTCAGCTTTGGTTTTGCTGTCTTCTACTGCCACGCCAGACTGGTCAACGAGTGACTGGATGGAATCCGTAGACCCGCTTAGCGACTTAACAGAGGACCAGAATTTTCTCGAGTTCTCTGCCAGATCTTTTGCTAATATACTTGTATGACGGTGGTAGTTGTTGTGTGCTGCAGCAGGGAAAAGGAAGGACCCAGCGGAAAAACACTCCTGTTGGAAAATTGCGAATACGTTCCTGTTATTTAGAAGAATCTCACTGAAAAGGGAATGGGGATACCAGCTGCCTTATTCTACCTTCTTCAGTAAAAATTTTCCCAAAAATTTCTGGATGCGAAAATATAAGTGTTTTCTTCTGTCCTGGAAAAGTAATTGATACTGGAAGATAGCAGACAGTGACTGCTTTATAGAAAGAGTTGAGGAGACGATGGAAGTGTAGAGAGGAAGAGAGGTACGCAGTTCCACTGGAACATAATTGACAGTGACAGAACAGTGCTAGGAAAAGAGTGAAGGAGACAGTTCCAGAGGAGGGGGCTGTGGGGGAGGAATAAAGAGAAACAGAAAATGGGGGTAAAAAAGGAAGGAAAATTGGGTTTAACGTCCCGTCGTGATCAATGTCATTAGAGATTCATTAGAGATGGAGCACAAGCTCAGAATGTGTCAAAGATGGGGAACGAAATCGGCCGTACCCTTTCAAAGGAGCTATCCCGACAATTGCCTTTCGCAATTTACGTAAAAGACGGAAAACTTAGCTCTGGATGGCCGGACGCGGGTTTGAACCGTCGTCCTCCCGAATGCGAGTCCAGTGTGCTAACCACTGCGCCACCTCGCTCTTTCTGGAAAATGGACTGTAGGCGAGAGTTCACAGGGTAATAACTGTACAGAGTAAGCCTTTTAAAATGCTTTACCTTTTGTTCACATATCAGCTGTTACGTAATTACACCAGCCTTAGATCTCCTAGAAATATCAGGAAGTGGGAGACAAATACAAAGAGATAAAGAAAGTTGTCTGCGGAGGGTTCCTACACAACGAATGTGTGTAACTGAGAAATTTACAGTGCAGCTGGGAGTTGAGATATGTTGTTTTGTTGTGGACATTTTAAACACGGGCTGTGAGCGGGAAATCTTAATTTTCTGTTTACGCCCTTCACCTACTCGGTGGCCGTCGCCGTAAAGCAGAAGGCTGGCTGGTCTTCCTAGATAAGCGGCGAGATAGGAGTGTTAATGTCGGGGTACAGACGCGGTAGATCGGTTTAAATCACGCGACCCGCCCTGCGCATGCGCACTGAACTGTAAGCGCCGTGACACGTAACGGCCCGCATCTCTGGCTCGTTAAAGCCCCGTGATCAGGGCACGCCTACCGCTCACGGTTTTCTGCCGGTACTGGAGGAAGAGCAGCACTGCGACGGCCGAAACGATCCACGTGGAAACGGTTGTAAGTAATGGAGAGACCAAGCACGAAATTATTCGGCCCTTGTGAAGATTGCGGTTAGGGAAACTACACTAAGTGGGCACACACGGGACACACTGAAAGTCGCGAGCTCTTTCTTCTTATCTCGTGTTTTCTACCGAAAATCTCGTGCTTCTTCTCTTGTTAACTTTACTATTACAGAGATCGCCTAAACTCTACATTTTTTTTAAATTGGTCCTGTGCGCAACAAATAACTTACTTGGTCTTCCTGCTGCCATTGCTTGATCTGCTGCATTCCATTATTTAACAAACACATTAAAAAAACCTGTTATTCATGCTGAGTGCAATGCATGTTCTGTATGGCGGCTCCTGCTGTTGCTGCAGCTGCTGCTGCTTACTACAACTACATATAACTCAAGAGAAAGGGTTTGGTCAAATCTAATTCCTTTTTTTTAAAAAAAAAAACTATATTCTGAAAGCGATTCTCTCTCATTCAATTAACAAAATGCTAGAAGCTCTTTGAACAATCGCTTCGTATGTAAATCTGCCTCTAGTGCATTAAAGCAATATTACAAATTAATCAAACTGTTGAGACAGACTGAAATACTTCTCAATTAAATACATATTGAAACAATCTCCAGACAATCACAAAAGAAATCAATACTTAATCTAACAATGGTTTCCCTTAGGAATTCAACTCCTATCATTATCAAAATTACCATCTGCTGCTACGCACATACACAAACCCTTTTCTTTAAATTAATAAGCGCGCTGCAAATTATGAAAAATATCAACTCACTACCAAATCCTGTGTCGCTGCTGGCGGACACAGCAGTACGGCAGCTCGGCGACGACCCCTCGCCCAACACACGTGCGCACCACAGCAGGCGGGCTCCTACACTGGCTTCCAAACTGCCACTAGTTAATCCGTGCACTGCGAAGCGCGACAACTATATCTTAGATTCCAGAGCCTGTGTACGCGCGCTGTAGCCAACCTTTAAATGCTAAGAGAGTATTGCCAACTCTCAACACACTGCTGTTCATTAGAAGCAAACTTGTAGTAGCTAATAGCACGTAAATTACCGTCTATACTCTTGCTAGGGGATCCAGCAGTTTCTTGTTTTGGACACGTACACACTTCGGTGCAGTATCTATCAATAAACAAACTAATACCGTCCTAACAGGCGTCGAAGGCCCAATATTACCGACCGGCCACATGTCACCCTCACCCCCTTCGGCGTACCTGGATGTAGAGATGGGCAAAACTGTTCTTTTCAGAGATTGGATCAAAACTGTTCACTCCCTGAAATGAATTAGCTCTTTTTCATGACTCACCACTCATTTACAATAGAAAGTAAATGGAAGGCACATTGTCCTTTAAACTTGGTTTATTCCAGTACTATACCTGTATTTTGATCTTATTTGATCCTATTTTGAAGTAACACAGATAATGAGTAAGAATTTTGTATTGTTTATTGAAATTTCCACGATTTGACAAAGTTTTTGATTATTGATTTATTTTGCACTATCGTGGTTTTTTGGGTGATCGGAAAATGTTGTAACTTGAGATTTACATTAACAATATATTTGGCTATAATGTATTAAAATTTCATTAACCTCATACAAATACATCGCAAGCCATATATTTTTAAAGTGAACGTTTCCTTCTGAAGACGCCTAAAATCGCAAAATCCGTACCAGAATAAGAAAAAAAATATATAAATTTGACTGTAAAACGAAAGTGCTGCATATAGCCTTACGCAGAATAAAACAAGGAAAATATTGGTGTATCACATTTTGCGATACGTTTATCGGTTCGCTCGTAATTAAAGCGTAAATTCGAGTGTCCATAATAAAAACCCTATAGTAAGAGGAGTCATCAGGAACCTAATCTAATCAGTTTAAACAAATAAAAATTAAATAAAAACAATTGATGTATACATAACATAATAATGTAATATACATAGCGGTATTACTACGAAGAACAATATCAGTCGAGCAGGTCGAGCCGTGAGCTGTATTACTGCGTGAGCTGAGACCGCAGAGACCAGAGTGACACCTGAGTCACTTTGCTCAACGCTCTGGCTAGAGTCGAGACGGTGGGGTGAGCGTTGAGCGGGCGAGTTCCGAGGGTGGGGGAAGCGGTGAACTCACCCGCTCCGAGACAAATCGTCCGTTCCCTTGCGAGCAGGTTGTTGCAAGTAGTTCCTATGTTATCCGCTAGGTGTCTCTCTGTCCTGTTGCTCGCATCAACTGCCCAGAGGGCAGGACGTGCGACTGAAACGATCGCCGACAGAGTGCGATGCGAAGTTAAGCTGCGCCAGATGGCAGAGGAAGCACAGGGACGGCACGGCATATGTGAAACACAAATTCCAATGGGGCACTCACTGCACGATGCAGGCAGCCGAGGCAGAAGCAGGGCAGAGGCCGGCGCTGGCTGTGTTGTGTGGCGTGCACTGTGCTCTCACCAGCAGAGGTGCCGCTGATATGCTCCGTCTCTCTCTCTCTCTCTCTCTCTCTCTCTCTCTGCTGTGGGAAACGTTTGGAGCTACCGTTCTTTTTTTCTGAATCACTGATTGTTCACTCCTTTGAAAGATTCAACTCTATGAATTAGTTCAAGAGCGGATCCCCCATCTCTACCTGGATGCGGATACGGAGTGGCATGTGGTCAGCACACAGCTCTCCCGCCCGTTTTCAGTTTTCGGGACAGGTACCGCTACTTCTTAGCCAAGCAGATCCTGAAATGGCATCACAAGGGCTGGGTGCACCCCGGCGACCCATCCAGGTGCTCGTCAAGCCCGACAGCAATTCGGTGATCTGACGGAAACTGGTGTTACCACAGTGGCAAGGCCATATCCAGTATACACAACGGAAAAAAATCGTATCACCAAAAAGGAGTTGTGAGACTTACACTAAAGTTGGCGTGCATCTCTCTATATGTGAAAGACGAAGTCTTTTCGTAGTTTGCGTCAGTCGCATAAGAGTGGCCCTATGAGTATGCAAATCAGGTTTGCTCTAAATACACGTTGTAACGGCCGTGAGTGTTAGTTACCTTTGAGACTGAACGTTAGTTATATTAGTCAAGAGTGCCTTTACGGTCACAATGACGTCATTACCGACACCTCTCGCTGTTTGAAAGACGTCGTGTAACAGGGCTACGAGTAACTGGATATTACTTCCAGGATAGTGCAGAAAGACTTGGGAAGGATATAGCCTCTGTACATGATTGCTGGCAGCCGTGGTTACGGGAATGTACGGTCCTAAGAAGACCAGGCTACTGTGGAAGGACTACCGTGTTCGGAGCACGTCTCCGGCGCATCGTATTTCATCTGCAGCAGAAATTCGAGCAGCAGTTGGCACGACAGTTCACATTTGATTATTTCAGACAGCTCCGAGCCAGATGCCTTGTAACGTGCATTCCGCTGACCCCAAACCACCGCCATTCGTGAGTGTCAAGCGAAAGCTCATTGTAGGGCTGGATGGGGGTCTGTTGTGTTTTCTGATGGAAACTGGAGTGATGGCCATGTGTTAGTTACAAGGAGACCAGGTTATGGCATGCAGCTAATCTGCCAGCGGCCTCGATACGCTGGACCTCCACCTGGAGTTGTGGCATGGGGTGCGATTTCGTGTGAGAGTAGGGATAATCTCATGGTTACCCCAAGCATGCTGATTGCAAATTTGCACGTCAGTCTGCTAATTCGACCTGTTGCGCTGCCATTCATGAATAGCATTCCAGGGGGTGTTTTACAACAGGATGACGGTAGGGCAACATGCTGTACAGAGTGTCCACATGTTGCCTCGGCCTGCTCGATCACCAGATCTGTAGAATTTCACGTTTTCAGTGGCTTCTGTCGTACTTACGTTAAGCTGTGATCTCGCAATGTTAATTACTTACATACGTTACTTAGACTAATGTATTCCCGAAATTTCATTACTCTACATTAATTATTTTTGGTGTTTTTTCGACAACGAAAAGATGACTGTAGACTCCATCCGAAGTTCTTTGAGCTGTGTTGCAGAGTGGGTTGCTCGTCATGTTTTAGTCTAGAAGTACGACAACCACGATATTTGCCGTATAACGTTCAGCGAAGTTAATTCCGCTGGGCAGCTCTGCTTTCGTAGGCACAAACGCACTACTCGTAACGCTCCTTTCGAGTAGCACCAAAGAGGCAGTCGAGCTTAAGGTCCCCATCAGACGCACGAATCACCATCAATAGTGCCGCACGGCCTCACATGATGGAACACTGCGGAGAGATTTGAAATTTAACCCTGGACATTGGTGCAAAATCTGCTGATCGGCAACTTCCTGCCGTCATCCCTCGTCCAGCAGCCAGCAGCACGTGGTTGTGTACCCAGTCGGTTTCCCATTCACCTACTGACCACGCCCACCGTTGCTTAACTTCGATGTTGTGTCTGGAACTCTGAGGTATCCCAAAACTTAGCCAATCCTGTTCATCCTCTTCTCGTTGAATAACCCAGCTAGCGCTCACCGGGCTGTGGTGTCCATGTGGCTTCAGATGACAACCGTTCTCCTCCCACACCGCATTCCGAAGCACTGTTCCGTCGCTCGTGTTCTTTCCAAAGTCTGTCCCTAGGAAGGGATCAATGAATCTAAATGCAAGCTGCTGATGTGCCAAGTAACATGTTAGGCAGTACGAGAATACCAGGAGACCCTCAATACTCTTACGTAGAAAATAACAAAGGAGCGACCACGGCACTATCGAGGACAGCTATTGGAAGAATCGAAAAAGCCAGTGTTGTATTTGGGAAAGTGAATGAATTTCATTATATGGCAGTTTTGATATGAGTCTGGATCTGTTCTCTTTCATTTGACTATGAGCTATATTATTCAGGCCCTGACCCTGATCTGTAACACGTCTGTATCAGTGGCGAAGCTTTGGTGCTCTCTGGTAAAGTTATAGATACATCACTGATGTTTATTACAAATAAGATGTGGTCCAAGTATGGTCTCCTAAGAAACATTCGAAGTTGTAGTCTTTTAACAACAATCAAGTTCGTCCTTGTTCTGAGGCAATGTAGAGTGACTTCAAGTTTGTTACAAGATGAAACCAACTTCTCTGTTTTATCAGAACGTATGATAACTCTTCTTTTTGATATGAATCATATCCATATTCTTGTTGGATATTCATTTGTCTTAACCGTTTAGCACACAATATTACTGTTAATATTAGCTAAAGACCTTCGGAATTTATATATATATATATATATATATATATATATATATATATATATATATATATATATACACTCGTGACTGAGTTTTCTAAATTGATGTGTAAACACGTTATTGTGTTTATATTTGAAACTACCTGGAGAATTTAAGCTGTGTGACGAATCGCGACTCCGACCTGGAATCTTGCGTTTTTGTCACGTATAGTGCGGCCAGTGAGAGTGTAATATTTCTGGCTTGGCAGCCACCATATTCAGATACAAGAAGCTCTTCTTAGAACAGTTGAGAGGGCACCAGTGGCAAAGATGACGTAATGTGGTGTGAGGTACCGATGACAGATAGTTTCTTAGGTACGGGTATCGTGAGACAGACCGCCTAAATTGTGGTCCTTCTCCGCGCCAAATTGACAGCTTCTGTTATTAACATTAGAGAAACTAAACAGCATATTTACTTGCATTTCAGATTAAAGCCTTTTTCAATAGAGCGCTGTCATTCCATTATTCCACAACTGTTAATAACCAGCAGAATAATAAACAACTCCTAAACGAATGGTAGACGAAGCGTTTCGGATACCTACGGATCGCACCTAAATTGGACGGCGGGCGAAGTTGCTCGTCTGTAAGACTATAGCTGGTTCGACAGTATCGGAGGACAGATTTGTTGTCTGCCGCGGTATCAGTTAACACTTAATTTGAAATATCTAGTTTGTAAACGTGAGGGCTGTAATTACGGAAATACGCACTTCATTAATTTGTTGAATAATAGAAATTATTTGTGACTCTAAAGTGGAATGTGACTGTGCAATTTCTCGTCTTCTGCTAATAAAAAGCGAGTGACATGCCGTATAACCAAACTAGATTGGAAATTTCATTATTTCTGAAATAACAATTCCTCGCTAAGAGCTACTTTCAGCCTCCAGATAGCGGATTTACGACCTACGCGCTATTTTCTGCGCAGGGGACAACTGTAGAAGACTGCAAGTTGGTGAACATTGATTAGAACTTACGCATTCCACTAAGGGCGGTGGAAGCAAATAGGCAACTCACGTGTACTGCAATCTTAGTACAAATGAGATCAGTGACACGTTATCTGTGGTAACACAGAGCAGGTATGATGAAGAGAAATATTTTTGAGGGAAGCGGTTTATGTATGTATCACACTCTCCCACTCTCTCTTTTTCAACTTGACGTAAGAGAAGCCGGCCGTTGTGACCGAGCGGTTCTAGGCGCTACAGTCTGGAACCGCGCGAACGCTACGGTCGCAGTTTCGAATCCTGCCTCGGGCATGGATGTGTGTGATGTCCTTAGGTTAGTTAGTTTTAAGTAGTTCTAAGTTCTAGGGGACTGATGACCTCAGATGTTAAGTCCCATAGTGCTCAGAGTCATTTGAACCATTTTTTTTTGGACCCTTATATTCATTCTAATATAATTGATTTACCGAGTATTTCAGATGGATACAGCTAGTTGTCTCCTTTAAGTTCTTTCCTTCTTCAAATAGTTATTGTGCTTCTTACGTAGTACAGCAACGGTTATAAAATTATTTGTAGAGTATTCCAGTAAGTTGCAAGCTGTCTTCAGTCAACATATATTCACCTTTGCAAATATTAAAGCTTATCCAAAACAAATAATCTCACCGGACAAAATATTAGTTACTCCAGTGCGCACGCGCAGATGAGTCGTTAACCTTTTACAGACGGCGCAACGGTCGAATCATGTGCTCAACTGCGCGCGCGTCGCCCTACGGGAGCACAGGGCAGCAGCGGTCAGTGAGACATCACGTTTCAAACGGACATTGTGGGTAAACGTGGGTAAATGTAACGCTGTGACAGAGTGGCAAAAAGGGGCAATCGTGTTTCGCCGTGCCCATGGCCAAACGGTCTGTGAAGTTGCCTGGATTTGTTGGTGTTTCGCAGCAGACTGCTCAGCGTATCTATAAACAGTGGTGAAACACACGCGGCCGCGAAACACGACTTCAAAGTTGTGGTCGACGGTGACCGGAGACGCGTTTCACGTCTTGTATTTCAAAATCGCAGCCAAACCCGACAGGAATTACTGCATACAGGGAAAGAACGTCAATCCCAGCCTGTTAGCGAGAGAACATTGGAACAGGAACTTCGTGCAACGAACATTTGGAGTCGGTCACCTCACAAGAGTCCATTGTTCACAAAGGCACATCAGGCGAAAACAGCAAAATTCACCGGACGTTAAGAATATGTGACTGGTTTTCTGAAGACTCCTCCATCCTATAACAAATCGAATCGGCAGCAAAATGTCCTCACTTGAACGTCATAGAAAATGTGTGGGGCATGTTGGAACACCGGGGAAAACACCGACATCAGCAGCCTTGCAGTCTGGTGGAACACAGCGATCAGATCCTCAGCGATTGGCTTAATCTGCATGCGGCGTAGCGGTTATCAAGTCCGGGAGAGGGGGGGGGGGGGGCGGAATTACACGGAGTTAATGATCTTTGCAATGATATCTGCAGGTGTGACTCTTTTTTTTTGTCAGGTCATTTTATTCTTCTATACGTTTCAATGTAACATATAAGCGTATGAGCTAACTGCACTCAAGCTCATAAATTAAGGATAATTGCAGAATGTGGTGCCACATAACGTGGCACTACACAAAACTGCCGCTAATAGCATAGGCACATAGAGAACACACACGACACAGATCTGTAAGTCCACGGTATTGGTGATAAGTTGAGAAAAACTTCCCGAAACACATGTGATACAAAACGCCACTGTTTCCTGAGCATATACCCCGACATCAATATGCGATATGATCATCATGCATACGTGCACAGGCCGCACAACGGGTTGGCATTCTCTGGATCAGGGGGTCGAGCAGCTGCTGGGGTATAGCCTCCCATTCTTGCACCAGTGCCTGTCGGAGCCCCTGAAGTGTCGTAGGGGTTTGAAGACGTGCAGCGATACGTCGACCGAGAGCATCCCAGACGTGCTCGATGGGGTTTAGGTCTGGAGAACAGGCAGGCCACTCCATTCTGTTTCAAGGTACTCCTCGACGATGGCAGCTCGGTGGGCTAATGCGTTATCATCAAACAGGAGGAAGGTGGGATCCACTGCACCCCTGAAAAGGCGGACGTACTGGTGCAAAATGACGTCCCGATACACCTGATCTGTTACAGTTCGTCCGCAGCTCGTGGTCGTGCGGTAGCGTTCTCGCTTCACACGCCCGGGTTCCCGGGTCCGATTCCCGACGGGGTCGGGGATTTTCTCTGCCTCGTGATGACTGGGTGTTGTGTGATGTCCTTAGGTTAGTTAGGTTTAAGTAGTTATAAGTTCTAGGGGACTGATGACCATAACTGTTTTAAGTCCCACAGTGCTCAGAGCCATTTTTTTTTTGTTACAGTTCCTCTGTCAAAGACATACAGGGGTGTACGCGCACCAATCATAATCCCACCCCACACCATCAAACCGCGACCTCCATACAATCCCTTTTAAGGACATTAAGGGGTTGGTACCTGATTCCTGGTTCACGCCAGATGAAAAACCGGCGAGAATCACTGTTCAGACTATACCTGGACTCGTCCTTGAACATAACCTGGGACCACTGTTCCAGTGACCATATACTGTGTTCTCGACACCACGCTTTATGGGCTTTCCTGTGACCAGGGGTCAGCACACAGTCACCATTAGCACGTCTGGAAACGTCTGCAAACTTACTCGCTGCACCGTACTCTGACATGCACCAACACACCACTGCGTATGTGGACTGCTGCCAGCGCCACCGTCCGATGACCGCAGGTCAAATGCACCGCATGGTCATACCCCGAGGTGATTTAAACCCGCAAACTGCCCACCAGAGCGTTGTTTCACCTTGTATCAGCATTATCCTTAATTTATGAGCATGAGTGTATATGTTCCGTCCAGCTTACTGAAGTCCGTTGTAAGTAACCTTATGACTGAAACTTCCTGGCAGATTAAAACTGTGTGCCGGACCCAGGCTCGAACTCGGAACCTTTGCCTTTTGCGGGCAAGTGCTCTACCAACTGTGCTACCCAAGCACGACTCACGACCCGTCCTCACAGCTTTACTTCCACCTGTACCTCGTCTCTTACCTTCCAAACATCACAGAAGCTCTCCTACGAACTTTGCAGAACTAGCACTCCTTCTGGCGGAAGGAAAGCTGAGATAACCGATCTTGAGTCGTGCTTGGGTAGCTCAGTTGGTCGCTGGTTTGCGATGAAAAACTGAGTGGAAGGATCAGCAAACGAACCTGAACAGATGTCATGTGACGTCCGCAACGATTAAACACAACGACCAACAATGAACAAAATGAAAAAAAGTTGGTAGAGCACTTGCCCGCGGAAGGCAAAGCTCCCGAGTTCGAGTCTCGGTCCAGCACACAGTTTTAATCTGCCAGGAAGTTCCACATCAGCGCACACTCCGCTGCAGAGTGAAAATCTCATTCTGGAAACATCCCCCAGACTGTGGCATAGCCATGTCTCCGCAATATCCTTTCTTCCAGGGGTGCTAGTACTGGAAGTTTCGCAGGAGACCTTTTGTAAAGTTTGGAAGGTAGGAGACGAAGTACAGCCGGGAGTAAAGCTGTGAGGACGGGTGCTTGGGTAGCTCAGTTGGCTGCCAGCACGGTGGCTCAGCGTTTTCGGTCAGATGGTTCCCTCCCATCTGTAATTAAAAAAAAAAAAAACTAAGTTAATGGATCAACGATGAACTTGAGCAAGCGACATGGGACGTCCGCCCTGAACCAACAGAACGAAAAATAACGAACAAAATGAGATCAGCAAAATGTTGGGTGGGCACTTGCCCGCGAAAGGAGTAGGTCCCGTGTTCGAGTCTCGGTGCGGCACACAGTTTTAATGTGCCAGGAAGTTTCAGATTGGCGCACACTCCGCTGCAGAGTATTAATCTCATTCTGGAAAACTTACCACTTTTTAAAATTCATGGTTTGTGTGCTGTTTATGAATTACACGACACTCGAGACACACGGTAAACATTTAGAGCAGAAATCTAGTATACAGTATAATATACACATTTTTTCGTGACACTCCGGTGACTGTCACAAGTCACATTTAATTATGATCCTGTTTACAATTTTGTTACTTTAGATTCTTCAGTCTTCTGACATATGTGTATTTATGGGAATGAGCATATGTTGCGTATGAACTCTCTTAAGGTTTGTAGCCGGCCTCGGTGACCGAGCGGTTCTAGGAGCTTCAGTCCGAAGGTTCGAATCCTGCCTCACGCATGGATGTGTGTGATGTCCTAGGTTAGTTAGGTTTAAGTAGTTCTACGTCTAGGGGACTGATGACCTCAGATGTTAAGTCCCATAGCGTTCAGAGGCATTGGAACCATTCTTTTAAGTTTTGTACTTCTTCCGTCCTGGTGTTCCTCATTATGCCTCGGATGCCTGTCTTCAGCGAATATTCTGCATGTAATACTCGATAGTTATGTCTATGCACCATGCACGGTACCTTCACTGAACGCACCATGTACAGTGCCTCCACTGACGTGGTGCCGAAAGCCCCTCGTAGTTGCAGTAGTACACCCCTCTACACACGCCTTCCAACCTAGGCGTTAGCTGTTGTGCAGAGTCGATGTACCCACAAGCTTGCAGCAAAACACTGACTCGAAGGCAGTGGACAGGCATGTGCTAATTTTACAAGTCGCAATCAAAAAATTTCCGTTTGAGGGTATTTTTGCAGTATAATGCAATGTGTTGGCGATGCCTTTGCGGGTATATAAGCAGTAACATCTAGGCGGGGTATTAGTGTGGCACTCGTGACTTTCCGACGTGAGTGCAGTAAATGCGGAAACGTGAACTATGGCGACGTTATTAGCACATGCGTCCGAACAGCAGCAATACGCTCTTATTCTTCCCTTGGATGGCGAATTACAAACTCCGGTATACTTCCATCAGAGAATAAAGTATGTGTATGGGGCAGAATGTCTGTCGAAAGCCACCGTTGCGGAATGGTCAGCCAAGTTTCATGCTATGTGCTTATATGGATGTGGTGTCTGTTCTTTCGGACATGTCCGAAAGAACACAGACCATTTCCATATAAGTATATAGTTGTGACAATAGCGACCATGACCTTCCTTTTCTGTGCGCGCCGGTCGGAGTGGCCGAGCGGTTCTAGGCGCTACGGTCGCAGGTTCGAATCCTGCGTCGGGGATGGATGTGTGTGATGTCCTTAGGTTCGTTAGGTTCGAAGTTCTACGGGACTGATGACCTCAGATGTTAAGTCCCATAGTGCTCAGAGCCATTTGAACCATTTTTTTCTTCTGTGCGGATGCATAAATACTACCCAAACTCTTACGGGACGTGGTAAGAATGTCTTCCACGAGTAATGAGTGTGTTGGGTAGGGACACTACGAATGTAGTGTGTGGACATATAAGGTGAGAATGTGGGTCACGCAGGAGGCGTACGCGAGACAGTCCCTGCAGTAGCACTATCCTCAGTGCCCTCGGTGGCTCAGATGGATACAGAGTCTGCCATGTAAGCAGAAGATCCCGGGTTCGAGTCCCAGTTGGGGCACACATTTTCACCTGTCCCCGTTGGTATATATCAACGCCTGTCAGCAGCTGAAGGTATTAATATATAATTCTAAAGTTCCATGCTGGTCACGGCTCGACACAAGACGCCGGTCGACCTCGGAAGCCTGCCTCATCCATTACGGACAAATGAGAGATTCTCGAGCACCCGCCTTATAGCCCTGATCTCGCTCCAGATGATTATCACGTCTCTGGTGCCTTAAAAATGAATGAGGATGTGCAGCACGCAGTTACGGACTTCTTGACGTAGCAGAACACGGTGTTTTACCAAACGGGTATCGTCAACGTGGTGCGTCGGTGGGACGATTGCCTCAAGGCTCACGGCGATTTTCGTTGACTGGCTTGCTGATTCTGGACTGATCCTTGGAAAGGAAACTTTCTGGATAGCCCCTTGTATTACCAGTGATTCGGATTCCTTGACCAGCCCGAGCATCGACATGGAGGAAAGATCAGAGATTCTCGGGCTTCATAGCACGGCCGCAGCTTGCTTGCCAGGAGTGTACCGCCGTAGCCGTAGCCATCCCACGTGTGGCCTGTGTTACTTTTTCGATTCAGATTGCACCCTGGATTGTCTGTAGCTACTTGATTCCGACGACTTTCATTGCTCTGTGGAATTTATTTTTGGCTAGCCTTTCATATCATAATCTCTGACCAGTCTCTGAGTAACTGTAAATGCGAGATGTCATAGACTGTGTCCCAGTTTTGCAGAGTAACATAGGAAAGTAGTGGTGGGTAATGTGAATTTAACTGCATTGATCTTGGAAAGTTTACGCAGTAACTTGCATGCCACTTCAGTAGCTGTTTTAATATGCTGGTTAAAGCTTAATTTCTGGTCCAGGTATATGTCCATGCACCTTGTAACCATATTTCCTTGTAACCACATTTCTTTTTTTGTGTTATTTCCATGTTGTTCAAGAGTAGGGTTCCCCTACAAATTCCGTTTCAACATACTAGAGGGTTTTCTATTTGCTACAGTGTCAAGTCTGTTCGTAGCACACCAACTGTTTGTGGTTTGCCTGTCACAAGGAAGAGATCGCCAGCATACACGACTACTCCAGTGCGATCGTCTCCTTGTTTTACGAGAGGTTCAGTGGCAGTGTCACTGATGGTATGTAAATACAGATAAACAAAATTCGTAATACTGACATTATTCGATAATATTTAAAGAAAAATTAATTATTATTGGATATACTCGGGGATACTCGCATCGGCGGGGGCTATTTTTCCTGGAAAGAACTTATTATTGCAGATTCCATATTTTTAGGTTTCCTGAAAGCAGTTGACACTTTGCCACGCTGCAGACTGTTGACGAAGTTACGATCATACGGAACAGATTTCCAGATATGTGAGCGGCTCGAAGACTTCTTAAGTAATAGAAATTAATTATTGTTGGATATACTCGGGGATACTCGCATCGTCGGGGGCTATTTTTCCTGGAAAGAACTTATTATTGCAGATTCCATTTTTTTAGGTTTCCTGAAAGCATTGACACTTTGCCACGCTGCAGACTGTTGACGAAGTTTCGATCATATGGGACGTATTTCCAGATATGTGAGCGGCTCGAAGACTTCTTAAGTAATAGAACCCACTATCTTGTCATCGGCGGCGCGTGTTCATCAGCGACAAGGGTATCGTCAGGAGTGCCACATGAAAGTTTGATAAGATTGCTGTTACTTTCTATACAAATAAGTGATCTGGCGGACGGGGTGGTCAGCAGCCTGCGGTTGTCTGCTGATGATGCTGTGGTGTACTGTAGGAGGATACAAGATAACTTACACCAAAATTCTAGTTGGTCTGATAAATGGCAGATAGCCCTAAATATGGAAAAATGTAGTTTAATATAGATGAGTAGGCAAAACAAACACGTAGTGTTCCATATGCTCGTACCTTCGTTGACGCTCTGCAGTGGGCCACCGAGGAGATTGCTTTACAACGTGAGTACTGACCTGCTTGGTACAGTGACGTCGTCTGTTGCAGAGCGTTATGGAATGGAATGAGCATATTAGGATTGTGGTAGGGAAGGCATCGATTTACGGGGAAAACTTCAGGAACGTATGGTACATCTCTGAAGTAGGCTGCACGTACGACGCTAGTGAGACCTATAATAGAATACTACTCGAGTGTTTGGGATACATACCTGGTCGGTAAAAGGGTGACATGGAAGCAAGTCTCAGGAGGGCTGCTAGATTTGTTACCGACACGTTCGAACAAAACACAAATGTTACATAGATGCTTCGGGAACTCAAACAGAAATCGCCCGAGGGAAGGCGAAGTTATTTTCGAGGGACACTGCTGACAAAACTAGAGAAACGGCATTTGAACCTCACTGCATAACGATTCTACTTCCGCTAATATACACTGAAGCGCCAAAGAAACTCGTATAGGCATGAGTATTCAAACACAGGGATATGAAAACAGGTAAAATACGACACTGCGGACGGAAACGGCTATATCACTCAATAAGTGTCTGGCGCAGTTGTTAGATCGGTTACTGCTGCTACGGTGACAGGTTATCAAGATTTAAGTGAGTTTGAAGGTAGTGTTTTAGTCAGCGCACGAGTGATGGGACACAGCATCTCCGAGGTAGCGATGAAGTAGCGATTTCCCCGTACGGTCCATTTCACGAATGTACCGTGAATATCAGGAATCCGGTAAAACGTCAAATCTCCGACATCGCTGCGGCCGGAAAAAGATCCTGCAAGAACGGGACCAACGACGACTGAAGAGTATTGTTCAACGTGACAGAAGCGCAGCTCTTCCGCGAATTGCTGCAGATTTCATTGCTGGCCATCAGCAAGGGACAGCGGGCGAACCATTCAACGAAACACCATCGATATGGGCTTTCTGAGTCAAAGGCCAACTCGTGTACCCTTGATCACTGCACGGTACAAAGCTTTACGCCTCGCCTGGGCCCATCAACACCAATATTGGACTGTTGATCACTGTGGCCGGCCGGGGTGGCCGAGTGGTTCTAGGCACTACAGTTTGGAACCGCGCGACCGCTGCGGTCGCAGGTTCGAATCCTGCCTCGGTCATGGATGTGTGTGATGTCCTTAGGTTAGTTAGGATTCAGTAGTTCTAATTTCTAGCGGACTGATGACCTCAGAAGTCAAGTCCCATAGTGCTCAGAGCCATTGTTGATCACTGTAAACATCTTGTCTGGTCGGACGAGTCTCGTTTCTAATTGTATCGAGAGAATGGACGTATACGGGTATGGAGACAAACTCACGAATCCATGGACCCTGCATGACAGAAGGGGACTGTTCAGGCTGGTGGGGGTTGTGTAATGGTACGGGGCGTGTGCAGTCTGAGTGTTATTGGACCCTGATACGTCTAGATACGACTGTGAAAGGCGACACGTACTTGCATCCTGTCTGATCACCTGCATCCATTGATGTCCATTGTGCATTGCGACTGGCAATTACAGAAGACTTCATCGATATAGGCTTTCGAAGCCGAAGGCCCACTCGTGTAAGCTTAATGACTGCGCGACACAAAGCTTTATGCGTCACCTGGGCCCGTTAACACCGACTTTGGACTGTTGATGACTGGAAACGTGTTGCCTGGTCCGACGAGTCTCGTTTCAAAGTGTATCGAGCGGATGGACGTGTACGGGTACGGAGACAACCTCATGAATCCATGGACCCTGCATGTTAGCAGGGGAGTGTTCAAGCTGATGGAGGCTTTGTAATGGAGTGGGGCGTGGTGTGCACTTGAAGTGATGTAAGACCCATGATACGTGTAGATACGATTCTGATCGGTGACAGCTAAGTAAGGTTCAAATGGTTCAAATGGCTCTGAGCACTATGGGACTTAACTTCTGAGGTCATCAGTCCCCTAGAACTTAGAACTACTTAAACCTAACTAACCTAAGGACATCACACACATCTATGCCCGAGGCAGGATACGAACCTGCTACCGTAGCGGTCGCGCGTTTCCAGACTGTAACGCCTAGAAGCGCTCGGCCACAGCTAAGTAAGCATCCTGTCTGATCACCTGCATCCATTCGTGTCCACTGTGCATTCTGACGGACTTGGGGAATTCCAGCAGGGCAATTCGACACCCCACTCGTTCAGAGTTGCTACAGAGTGGCTCCAGGAACACTCTTCTGGGTTTAAACACTTCCGCTGGCAAACAAACTGCCGAAACATGAACGTTATTGAGCATATGTGGCATGCCTTGCAACCTGATGTTCAGAAGAGATCTCCACCCCGTCGTACTCTTACGGATTTATGGGCATCCCTGCTGGATTCATGGTGTCAGTTCCCTCCAGCACTACTTCAGACATTAGTCGAGTCCTACACGATATTAGGCAGGTATAACAGTTTCTTTGGCTCTTCAGTGTAGGACGGTAGTGAGACCTATTCTTGAATGCTGCTCGAATGCCTGGAATCAACAGCAGGTGGGATAAAGGGGTACAGTGAAGCAATTCTGAGGCGGGCTGCTATGTTTGTTACCTACAGGTTGGAATAAATACGCAATTGTTACAGAAATGCTTCGGGAACTCAAACAGGAATCCTTCGAGGGAGGGTGAAGTTATTTTCGAGGGACACTGCTGAGAAAGAGAACCAGCACTTTAAGCTGACTGCAGTACGATTTTACTGTGATGACATACATTTTGCGTAAGGTCCATGAAGATAAGATACTAAAAATTGAAACTAATACGGAGACATAAAGACAATCGTTTTTCCCTCGCTTTGCCGGTGTAACAGGAAAGGTAATGACTAGTAGTGGTATAGGGTACCCTCCGCCACGCACCGTATGGTGTACATCTAAATGCACTACGAATAACCTCATCCTGGCGGAGCTCTGGCCAGCACGGGCTCGTGAGCGCTGAGTGTGGGAGGCAGGCGGCTGGGTTGGGCCGCGTGTGTGAGGGGCGTGGCGCGGCGCGGCGCCTGTGTGAGCCCCGGCTGCCACCGCTTATGAATTATTTACGGGCAGACAGCGCGCGTCACAGCGTGCCCGCGTCTGAACGCTTCGCGGCAAGCCGGGCCGGCGTCTGGCACGCGCCCCATCAACTCTACACTCTGCAGTCTACGTGGTAACAGTTAACTAGACGCCTTTCTAAGGGAGAGTCTCCACTCATTCCTAACTATGTGAGCGTAGACCACAAGGGCCTCAAATTCAACGAAATGGTTCAAAAATGGTTCAAATGGCTCTGAGCACTATGCGACTTAACTTCTGAGGTCATCAGTCGCCTAGAACTTAGAACTAAGTAAACCTAACTAACCTAAGGACAGCACACACATCCATGCCCGAGGCAGGATTCGAACCTGCGACCGTAGCGGTCACGCGGTTTCAGACTGAAGCGCCTAGAACCGCTCGGCGAAACTGGCCGGCAACGAAATGGTTGCGACGGCTATAATCAGATATACATCCCTGGTAAAATAATAAGACATGGTTCTGATCCCCTACGGTTCACAAAATGGGTCAAAAAGCTGTTGTTGATGGAACGAAATTACATACCAAATTTCAGGAAAAGAGAACCCCCCACGATTGACGATGTTTTCACTGAACCTCGAGACATAGTGCTGACGTATATGCGAGATGCTTTTCATAGTTTCCACAACGAAACTCTGTCTCGAAATATGAAAGAATACCCAAAATATGTAAAATACACCAGTGGCAAGACACAATCAATACCTTCCCCGCACTTAGTTTCCTTTCACAGCATGCTCATATAGTAGTTTCATATTTAGCAGTAATACACAACCTCTCGCTCGACGAAAGATCCGTGTTAGAAAACTGGATAAATGGAGAGGCTACACTAATACTGGCAACGGCCTTGCCGCAGTGAATACACGGGTTCCCGTGAGATCACCAAAGTTAAGCGCTGTCGGGAGTGGCCGGCACTTGGATGGGTGACCATCCAGCCGCCATGCGCTGTTGCCATTTTTCGGGGTGCACTCAGCCTCGTGATGCTAAATGAGGAGCTACTCGACCGACTAGTAACGGCTCCGCTCAAAGAAAACCATCGTAACGACCGGGAGAGCGGTGTGCTGACCACATGCCTCTCCTATCCGCATACTCAACTGAGGATGACACGGCGGTCGGATGGTCCCGATGGGCCACTTCGGGCCTGAAGACGGAGTGCTAGTCACACTAATAGTCAACAAAGGAAACAGGAGTAATCTGTAGAATTGCAATCCCACATCACTGACGTCGGACTTTTAGCAGCTTTTTGGAATGCATACTGTGTTCTAGCATTATGAATTACCTCGAAGAAAACGACTTATTGACAAATAGCCAATACGGATTCATAAAATATCGATCTTGTGAAACACAGCTGGCTCTTTATTCACTTGAAGTAAAGAGTGATGTCGGCAGGGGATCTCTAATTCATTCCATATTTTTAGGTTTCCAAAAGGCTTTCAGCACCGTTCCTCACAAGCGACTTCCAAAGAAATTGCGTGCCTATGGAGTAGCGCATCAGTTGTGGGGCTGGATTTGTGATTTCCTGTCTAAAAGGTAACAGTTCGTAGTAACTAACGGAAAGTCAGCGACTACAACAGAAGTGATATCTGGCATTCCCGAAGGATGTGTTACAAGTATCTGCTGTTCCCGGTGACACTGTTGCACTTGCCTAATATCGGGTACGGCCTCCGCAAGTACGCAGAAGCGCCGCAACACGGTGTGGCAGGGACTCGACCGATGTCTTAAGTAGTGCTGGAGCGAACTGGCACCATGAATTCTGCAGGGCTGTCCATAGATCCGTCCAACAACACTCAGAGTGCACAGCCCTTTACCATTACAGAGCTTCCACCAGCTTGAACAGTCCCCTGCTGGGATGCAGGGTCCTTGGATTCGTGAGGTTGTCTCCATACCCGTATACGTCCATCCGCGCGATACAATTTGAAAAGAGACTCGTCCGACCAGGCAACATGTTTCTAGTGATCAACAGTCCAGTGCTCGTGTTGAAGGGCCCAGACGAGGCGTAAAACTTTGTGTCGTGCAGTTACCAAGGGTACACGAGTGGACCTTCGGCTCCGAAAGCCCATATCGATGATGTTTCGTTGAATGTTTCGCCCCCTGACACTTGTTGATGGACCAGTATTGAAATCTGAAACAATTCGCGGAAGAGTTGCGCTTCTGTCATGTTGAATGACTCTCTTCAGTCGCCGTTGGTCCCGTTCTTGCAGTATCTTTTTTCGGCCTCAGCGATGTCGGAGATTTGATGTTGTACCGGATTCCTGACATTCACGGTACACTGGTGAAATGGTCGTACGGGACAATCCCCACTTAATCGCTACTTCGGAGATGCTGAGTTCCATCGCTCGTGTGCTGACTATAGAATCACGTTCAAACTCATTTAACTCTTGATAACCTGCCATTGTACCAGCAGTAACCACCGATCTAACAACTGCACCAGACACCGCAGCGCCGTATTCTGCCTGTTTAAATGTCTCTGTATTTGAATACGCATGTCTATACCAGTTTCTTTGGCGCTTCAGTGTATATAGCTGTGCTACAACTTTATTCGCAACAAACAAAACACACAGTATCCACGTACATCACTGAATGCCCTCGCAACATTATATCATTGTAGGACACGCAATTCAAGAGACATCACATCATAAACATTGAAATGCGTGAAAAACTTGCATTTGTTTTAAAATGCGCGTAAATTACCAGGACTACATTCATCCAATGTTTCATAATGAGAGGACTTACAGAGATATAATTTCGAAATTTTCTAAACGTTTTTTCACTTACGTACATTGCTGTTATAGTCTGCAAGGGTACCCAACTTTATAGGAAAGACGTTGGGACTTTGCGCTACAGGATTTGCGTAGATAGTAGTGTTAATGTCGTGATATGACATTAGGCGCCGGTAGTGGTACGGCGACGTAAACTTGAAATACAAGCATCAGCGTGCAATGTACGCTGAAGCGCCAAAGAAACTCGTACAGGTATGCGTATTCAAACACAGAGATATGTAAACAGGCAGAATACGGCGCTGCGGTCGGAAACGCCTATATAAGACAAGTGTCTGGCGCAGTTGTTGGATCGGTTACTGCTGCAGTGGCAGGATATCAAGATTTAAGTGAACGTAGTATTATAGTCGGCGCACGAGCGATGCAACACATCGCGGAGGTGATGATGAAGTGCGTATTTACCCGTACGACCATTTCACGAGTGTACCGTGAATATCAGGAATCCGGTAAAACATCAAATCTCCGACACCGCTGCCAAAAACGCTGTCAGAAACGGTACCAACAACGACTGAAAGGAATCGTTCAACGTGACAGAAGTGGAACCCATAGGCAGTTTGATGCAGATTTCAGCGCTGGGCCATCAACGAGTGTCAGCGTGCGAACCATTCAACGGAACATCATCGATATGGGCTTTCGAAGCCGAAGACCCATTCGTCAAAGCTTGATGACAAAGCTTTACGCCTCGCCTGGGCCCGTTAACACCGACTTTTGACTGTTGAGGACTGGTCGGACGAGTCTCGTTTCAGATTGTATCTAGCGGATGAACGTGTACGGGTATGGAGACAACTTCATGAATCCACGGACCCTGGATGCCAGCAGGGGACTGTTTAAGCTAGTAGAGGTTCTGTAATGGTGTGGGCCATTTGCAGTTGGAGTGATGGGGGACCCCTGACAGGTCTAGATACGTTTCTGACAGTTTACAGGTACGCAAGCATCCTATCTGAACATTTGCACCCATTCACGTCCATTGTGCATTCCTACAGACTTGGGCAGTTCCAGAAGGACAATGCGACATCCCACTCGTCCAGAATTGTTACAGATTGACTCCAGGAATACTTTTATGAGTTTAAACACTTCCGCTGCCCACCAAACTCCTCAGACATGAACATTTTCGATTACGTGATGAGTCAAACAAGCCTGAAGGCTGTAAATTCAGCTAAATATTTAGGGATTACAATTACAAATAACCTAAATTGGAACGATCACATAGATAATATTGTGGGTAGAGCAAACCAAAGACTACGATTCATTGACAGAACATTTAGAAGGCGCAAGAGGTCTACTAAAGCGAGTGCTTACACGACGCTTGTCCGCCCTATTCTGGAGTATTGCTGTGCGGTGTGGTGTGAGATACGCAGCAGGTGGGACTGACGGATGACATCGAAAAAGTACAAAGAAGGGCAGCTCGTTTTTTATTAACGCGGAATAGGAGAGATTGTGTCACAGACATGATACGTGAATTGGAGTGACAACCATTAAAACAAAGGCGTTTTTCGTTGCGACGGGATCTTCTCATGAAATTTCAATCACTAGTTTTGTCCTCGGTTTGCGAAAACATTCTGTCGCCACACACATACATAAGGAGAAATGATCATCACGATAAAATAAGAGAAATCAGGGCTTGCACAGAAAAATTTAAGTGCTCGTTTTTTCCGCGCGCCGTTCGAGAGTGGAACGGTAGAGAGACAACTTGAAGGTGGTTCACTGAACTCTCTGCCAGGCAGTTTATCGTGAAAATCAGAGTAATCACGTAGATGTAGATTACTGAGCATATCTGGGATACTTTGAAATGTTCTGTTCAGAGGAGATCTGCACCTCTTCTTGCTCTTACCGATTTATGAACAGCCCTGTAGGAATCATGGAGTCAGTTCGCTCCAGCACTACTTCAGACATTAGTCGAGTCCATGCGACGTCGTGTTGCGGCACTTCTGCTTGCTCGCAGGGCTCCTACACGATATTAGGCAGGTGTACCAGTGTCTGGCTCTTCAGTTCCAGACAGCGTGAGACTGGACAAAGTGAGCAGGCCAGCAAGCATGATATGCTACACAAATGCTACTTGTTACAGTGGTATATCACATGCTGTATGCTGTCAATGTTTCGTTCTCACAGTGTATATACTGTAAAAGTGAGTGTACCAGCTAGCTGTTAGAATGGAAACAGACAGATGGATCTTAACGACGAAAGCCGCCCATAGTGTCGCAAGCCAGCACCTACTCGTAGCATTGAGCTTGAAATAGCTGTGTAAACCGCAGAAGATGAGCCTGGAAAGGTTCGAAAACCGGTTCATGGAACGAATACAAAGCTATTTAAAAAAGTTTCTGGTTGTAGTTTTAAGCCGGCCGCTGTGTCCGAGCGGTTCTAAGCGCTTCAGTCCGGAATCGCGCTGCTGCTACGTCGCAGGTTCGAATCCTGCCTCGGGCATGGACGTGTGTGGTGTCCTTAGGTTTGTCTCATCATGACAGATCCCATCCTGCAGCACTGTAAGAAGTGGTTTCCGACTGCACCACCATTGGGTTCCCATCAGAAACTGTTCTGGGTAGAAGTGTGTAAGCCTAGGGACCGATGACCTCAGCAGTTTGATCCCATGGGAACTTACCACAAATTTCGAATTTTTGTTCTGCCTATGGACAAGAACGAATATCGTCCGTAGGATAGTGAACGAAATTAGCGCCGCCGCGTCTGAAACCGAAACAGAATTACCGGCGAACGGAACCCTATTTCGGCTGCTGCGGAATGCGCATGCGCCGTGCTTCCGCTCAGCAGAAAAAGCGCTCCGCGTAATCGCAGATAGCGCAGAGGCGCCGGGGCAGTGGGACGAGCTGGCGGGACGGCCCCGCCTAACAGTACGCCGCCCGTTACGTGACCGATCGCCCGCTGCCACACACAGCCCTCGCGCGCCGCAAAACTCCGCTCCGGCCGCAGAGGCCGGCGCTGCCGCTCCAGGCCAACGCGTGTCTTCAGGCACCGCTTCAGCTGCAGACTGCCCCAGCCGACTTAGATCCCCATTTTACAGGACCTAAGACACTGAGGACGGTAAAACGTTGTATTGGATCTTACAGTTTTCAGTTGCTTGGAGTGCACTGGTAGTTTCGTCTATTTCCTGCCAAAAAGTAAGACGGCGCCTACTGCCAGACAGAAACATCACTTGATCATGCTCTACTTGAAATCAAATCTAAAGCTACGGCTGTGGAAAAGATACTCTTGTTCGAACGGACTCCAGATTTTCCGGTGCGCCGCAGCTTTCCATACAGTATCGAGCTGGTTCGAACATTAACGTGACATTTTACTCGAGCGGCGCGAGTGCAAGGGATGAGCAAGAAACAACGAACTAACTTCAACAATATGCTATGAGTTTGCTTGAAATTTGACAGTTTCGTTAAACACTGGAGGAAATACCATTAATTCCGACCATGGCATATAATTGAACAGACAATGCTGGTGTGTATGGATATACAGGATGTTCGAAAAAAGTGTAGAATACTTTGAGGAGTGGAAGTACTCATCGAAACAAGAAAAATAAGTCCAGTGAATATGGATCCGGGAACGCATACTTTCTGAAAATCCCCAATAAAGATGGGTACGGAAATACATACCTTCTGCTATACGAGGTGCATTTAGGTTCTAAGGCCTCCGATTTTTTTTTTTTTTTTCTAATTAACTACTCACCCGAAATCGATGAAACTGGCGTTGCTTCTCGACGTAATCGCCCTGCAGACGGACACATTTTTTACAACGCCGACGCCATGATTCCATGGCAGCGGCGAAGGCTTCTTTAGGAGACTGTTTTGACCACTGGAAAATCGCTGAGGCAATAGCAGCACGGCTGATGAATGTGCGGCCACGGAGAGTGTCTTTCATTGTTGGAAAAAGCCAAAAGTCACTAGGAGCCAGGTCAGGTGAGTAGGGAGCATGAGGAATCACTTCAAAGTTGTTATCACGAAGAAACTGTTGCGTAACGTTAGCTCGATGTGCGGGTGCGTTGTCTTGGTGAAATAGCACACGCGCAGCCCTTCCCGGACGTTTTTGATGCAGTGCAGGAAGGAATTTGTTCTTCAAAACATTTTCGTAAGATGCACCTGTTACCGTAGTGCCCTTTGGAACGCAATGGGTAAGGATTACGTCCTCGCTGTCCCAGACCATGGACACCATGATTTTTTCAGCACTGGCGGTTACCCAAAATTTTTTTGGTGGCTGTGAATCTGTGTGCTTCCATTGAGCTGACTGGCGCTTTGTTTCTGGATTGAAAAATGACATCCACATCTCATCCATTGTCACAACCGACGAAAAGAAAGTCCCATTCATGCTGTCGTTGCGCGTCAATATTGCTTGGCAACATGCCACACGGGCAGCCTAGTAGTCGTCCGTCAGCATTCGTGGCACCCACCTGGATGACACTTTTCGCATTTTCAGGTCGTCATGCAGGATTGTGTGCACAGAACCCACAGAAATGCCAACTCTGGAGGCGATCTGTTCAACAGTCATTCGGCGATCCCCCAAAACAATTCTCTCCACTTTCTCGATCATGTCGTCAGACCGGCTTGTGCGAGCCCGAGGTTGTTTCGGTTTGTTGTCACACGATGTTATGCCTTCATTAAACAGTCGCACCCACGAACACACTTTCGACACATCCATAACTCCATCACCACATGTCTCCTTCAACTGTCGATGAATTTCAATTGGTTTCACACCCCGCAAATTCAGAAAACGAATGATTGCACGCTGTTCAAGTAAGGAAAACGTCGCCATTTTAAGTATTTAAAACAGTTCTCATTCTCGCCGCTGGCGGTAAAATTCCATCTGCCGTACGGTGCTGCCACATCTGGGACGTATTGACAATGAACGCAGCCTCATTTTAAAACAATGCGCATGTTTCTATCTCTTTCCAGTCCGGAGAAAAAAAATCGGAGGCCTTAGAACTTGAATGCACCTCGTAAAAACGTGATAACGGAGATGTTTAAGGTGGCGTCCATTCATGAAAATGCACCCCTCTACCCTCCGGCGTAAGGAATGAAGTATACCCGATTGTTGTTGTACCTGGTGGCAAACACTGAAGATGCGACCCTACGGTGTGTGCACATCGCCGATTGGCGTGGCGTAGACCAATTCCTTCAAGTGTCCCAATAACCTAATGTCTAGGGGACTGACGTCTGGGAAACTAGCAGACCAAGGTGTGGGGCCACCCCGACCACTGCAGCGGTCCTCAAATGTCCTCGTCAGATGTTCGCGCACATTGTGGCGGGAGCGTTCTGTTGCACCGTCATGCATGATGATGTTTGGTTTGTGGGGCGCTCAACTGGGCGGTCATCAACGCCCATACAAAGTCCCAATTGTTACACAGTCCAATTTTTTCACAGTCCAATGTAGCCTCTGTTACAAATGATGATGATGATGATGATGAAATGATGAGGAATATACCAACACCCAGTCCCAGGGCAGAGAAAATCCCCAACCCGGCTGGGAATCGAACCCAGGACCCCGTGGTTCAGAGGCAGCAACGCTAGCCACTAGACCACGAGCTGCGGACACCATCATCCATGAACCACATTTGTATTTGTAGCTGGAATGGCACAGCCTCCAGCAAGAAATGCCGTACATTAATGAGAAAGTCCAGATACAGCGTCCTAGTTCACCTTTGTGGTAGCACACATGACGCTCTATAAATCTATCGCCAAATACGCCTGTCCATACGTTGATTGAGAATCAGTGTTGATACCATCTTTCCTGAACTGCATGGGGATTTACATTTGCCCACACATGCTGATTATGTAAATTTACCCTATCTCATCGGTAGGTAAAATCCATGGAGGTAAGAATAAGGGGAGATGACGCTACGTATCCCAGCCGTACTACGTTTTGAAGCCATGGGGGCGTGGCTCGCTGCCATGACACTCTGACCAAAACATTGCCAGTGTGCTATAGCGCTGCGTGTATTACAATCGCTAATTGCACCATGTACGCATGTAACGTCATCAGATTGGTTGTTTCAAAGTTTTTGTTTACAATAAAATCTCGTAAAGGCGAAATTCCGCGTTTCTTCTGATTAAAAATAGTTTTAATGTAATATTACGAATAGCTAGTCTTCAATGTAAACGATACAATTTTGTTAATTCAGTAATAAACGTGTATCACAAACTAAATAATAGAAACTGAAAACTAAGTTAGCTATACCCTCCCTCCAAAGCCCCATAAATACATCTTGTTTGTAATACGTACTGGAACATTTCAGTTACGTTACACTACTGGGAAACACTGTTCATTACCACCAATATTTACTGAAATACGGTACATAGAATGGCAAATCTACACAGTGTCCTGTTTAGGCCTATACTTTACGCCAGTTAATGTAGTGTTAGCTTTTAATTTGGTAACTCACACTTCGATTATCGACGATACGTACGTATTATACTGAAACGTGAACTTGAAAACTAAGAATTTAATTCTCTGAATTAACATACCTTTTGCAAATGTTTTGGGTGTGTAGGGAAAACTGATGGTACAGCATTTGAAAGGGAAGTTCGGTCTATGTCCTCTTCTCGGAAATGCTGAGAACATATAGTGCTCCATTTAGGCGCACGCCAATTCTTCCTCTTCACGGCATTCTCCCACAGAGGTTTCCGACTTTCATTTTTAGGAAATCTAAAATCATACAGGAGAAAAAACACGCTATAGTACAAGTACCGATGTAGCACACGTTCATTCACAATGAAGTTGTAAAATCACACTTAACGAGACAACTTACACATGAAGTGTTATTCCCTTCGATTTCGCATCACAATCAGAACGATTCGTACATCCGAACACCACACAAGTCACCATAATAGGGCAAAATCCTCCCAAAAGCGAGCGACAAGCCTATGCACACAAGCTTACAGCAGCAATGTTTTGGTCGGATTGAGATGGCTACCCTCGGCTTCACATGGCTTCGCAGCTGTGACGTCACGGCGTCTCCCTCTATTCTTACCTCCATGGTAAAATCTTTGTTGACAACAGTGGATCTCTGGCACACTTCTGCAACAGCTGTTGACAGTCGCCGTCTGCCACGATGCTCCTGTGGCCTTAGGGCTTGAACACGCTGTAGATGACGTGGGAACAGCAACTGTTCATGAAGTAGCCCCAAGATAAGAGAGTGAAACACGTCTTCTGCTGCTGCTAATGGTCGCACACTGGTCTCACGGGTTTCTTCCATTGAACGCACCACACGCTCCTCAATGTCAAGCGTGCGGACTGTGTGGGGCCTTCCACTGTCAGTCTTCCGAGGTGCAAGGGTACCTCCGTCCTCCAGACACTGGAAAAGTCTGACGAACAGCTTATTATTAGAGGGCACTCTGCGCTGTGGATGGTTTTCAGCATATAGTACACAGGCTCGCAGGCTACGTCCATTTGTTAAACCATAGCAGAATATCATAACCCCAATTCCCTTGTGGAGTAGTAGGTTTTCATTGCTAACAAGTGGTGGAAGACAGAAATCTAAATGTACTGTACCATCTGTACGTACAAACGGCGAATTAACAGTAAACACATAAGTGAATCCGCTTTTGGAAGGTGAAACACCATGATACGTATCCAGGGTTAACAGTAATGTATAATAAGGCACAAAAACACGGCGAAAACTAACGTAGCCTACAACACGACCTGAACCATAGTACTGACTGCAGAACACCTAATGGTAGGTAGGGTAATCTACTTGCCGACACATTTAACGGAGCACCAATGCAACGACTGTGATAACACCCGCAACCAAGCGTCTCGCAGCACGTGTTTACCTCGGCAACTGTACGTTTGTCAATCCATGTGTATTGGACTTACATGTCTTGTTTCGACGAGTAGTGCCACCTCTTAAAGTATTCAACACTTTCTTTGAACACCCTGTGTTAGCATTTATGCTGATTTTCATGTAAAGTTAACAAAAACGAAAATGTCCTCCGAAAAATAATACTTGACTGAACCCAGCATAATATTTTATTTGTTTATAGGAGACGATACTGATTTACCAAGTAAGTTGCGAATGGAGAATTCAGTCGCTGTTCAAGGAATTAGAATAACGGGTAAAAACGTTACCATATTTTAATCAGTTTGAAATCAAGACAGCAATATTCAGATGAAACAATGAAGAAAATTTATCGAGCACCAAAGACCGAGCAAACGAAACATATCGTAATAAACTGACTATATGAATTACAGCGACAAGACCCCTCTTGGGAGATAGTACCATCGGACGTCACTAGATCGCGGGACGAGCGAAACCTCGAGAGTTGGACAGAATGAAAGTTGCAGTCTTTTATTTATTTATTAGTTCCCTCTGTTGCGCATGATCTGGACCCCAGAAAATATTTCAGTCCGTTTCGACAGTTATTTTTATTATTGACATCCACAGTGCAATAAAAAAGCCAAGTCAGGTCGTTCTGATAATGTACCAACAAAAGTTACTAGTTCGCAGGCGGATCAAAAGATCGAACAAAATTCCAGATTTCCCAAACAGTGACATAAACTGGTCGAAGAGTTAGAGTCGCTTTCAAACACTACCCTGTCTAATAATAAACACATTCACATGAAGCTCTAGTCTTTATTACTTTAATGAAATATTCACTTCATTGCCGATTCTGGTATTGCC
This sequence comes from Schistocerca cancellata, assembly GCF_023864275.1. Taxonomy (NCBI): domain Eukaryota; kingdom Metazoa; phylum Arthropoda; class Insecta; order Orthoptera; family Acrididae; genus Schistocerca; species Schistocerca cancellata. The sequence continues at coordinate 695,713,847 of NC_064627.1, read as the reverse complement.
AATTCTTTCCAAATGAAATTATTGCCTGAATACGTAAAGAATTAGAAATGACAAATTTTATATTTCCCAAAAAAAAGAGCAATATAAACTGTAACTCATAGACAAATAATGGTTATTGAAAGTGTATTAATACTATTTGTAATATAATTCTAATTTATTGTTCCTCTCAACTGCATATTTTTAGTTAGATTGCAACTTTCGATCACTCTGGGTCATCTTCAGATCTAAATAGTTGCGGCACCAAACCGCCTTGTCTACTCAGAACCTCTTACAGAGTACTGTGTGAGTACCGTATATGTTTTAAGAAATTTTATATTGTGAGAGTACTCTGATATGTGGTGCTGAGTACACGAGACGGGTTTCTGACGCAACTATTTGTATCTGAAGATGATCTAAAGTGATCGAAACATGTAATCTAATTAAACTGGGATGGAACAATAAATGAGAATTATCTCAAATATCAATACAGTTGCTGAATCTCTCAAAACGATAGTGTCGGCTATAGTGGATTACGATTTAATGAGAAAGAGATGGGATACTAAAATGAGGTTCTTTCTTTAGCATCTGCTTTGTGTCTTCGTTGAAACCAGTAGAAGTGCTACACTGTGAAATAAATCGTCATTAATAGTAATGTTAAGCCAAACAAGTTTATTCAGGCGACAAAATTATTCCTTTATACCTTTCCGCTAATAATCTCCTGCACTACTATAGATCACGGTCACAGAGGGAATGAGAACAAAGCCAGTATCTGCTCGCTAATGGTGGCCGTTGGCTAAATATGAATCTCTGACCGGCACGAAGATGATCCATTCCCAAAGCGGTATACGAAGCCCATTGCTACTTGTTCAATCTTAAACATAAACATTTTTAATTATTTTCCGAATCATGATGGTTAAAAATGGTTAGCCGCGCGGGATTAGCCGAGTGGTCTATGGCGCTGCAGTCATGGACTGTGCGCCTGGTCCCGGCGGAGGTTCGAGTCCTCCCTCGGGCATAGATGTGTGTGTTTGTCTTTCGGGTAATATAAGAGAAGTAGTGTGTAAGCTTAGGGACTGATGACCTTAGCAGTTAAGTCCCATAAGATTTCACACACATTTGAACATTTTTGAAAAATAGTTAAATACCTTTTATGAGGAAATATTTACATTCAACTACTCAGGTGGCCAAGACAGTAGAGTGATCGAAGATTCTGTTCCACTGCATCGTACAGATATTATTTTTGTTTGGTTCAGTGCTTTAATCGATAGTTAACGTCAATTTTTTTTGATTGTGTGAAAGACATGCGTGGTTATATGCAGTGACACCCTAATTTCTTATCAGAAGTACAAATCTTGTTAAAAGTGTGTTTGACAGGATTGCAGGAACCGCAAGCTATTTCAACCTTACAAAACAGAAGAGTCGGGAAAACATAGCTACAAGAATTTCCGAATCATCACTGCTTCGGAAAGATGCAGAAAAAAGAATAATATATTTTTAGGAATATTACAGAACAGATGATCAGGGGACTGACACATAATCTCAAGGTGACGCACATTCTTCATTTTTACATTGTCACTATTGTACGAAGACACGCTGTCCGCTACGCTACATTTTTTACCCCTTTTTTGTTTTACGACTTTTTCTTCTGGCAGTATATGGTCAGTCTTGTTTCGCTTTGCTTGGTGCTTCGTTTATGCAACTGTATCACTTCCGGTACTGTTTACTTTGAATGTCTGTATTTCTCGAATTATTAGTTGTCATGACATACTCTGTTAATACGATCGTTTGCAGACATGTTAGCTGAAGCTCATAAATTATGCTAGACGTACGTTTATGGTCGTCAGCGGGGCCCCCAACACTTCCAGTTTCCCCTCCCCTCCCCTCCCCGACTGCGCAGCTACGGGCTAGTTTATTTTGAGCCCGCTCTACTTCATGGTTCACGTTGAAATACGTAGTTGGATGAATATAGAAATAAGCGTGCCATATTCACTCCACGACTTTCACAAAGTAGTTCTAGCAACGGAGGAAGTAAAATGTTTGCTAATGATCTCTTTCGGATGGTTCTCAGCTGAAACATTTCGTATTTTTGTGACCAACGTTCTTTGTTTAGGCGAAGTAACCTTCCGTCTAATGTCGTTATTTTAAGTGTGAATTACTTAGTACTATGTACTTCTGACTTGATTTAGGTGATAAACAGAAACCTGGCAATAGTTCTATAAATCTGATCACCTTGAAAAACGGAACAAGAGAATCAACAACTAGCTTAGAAGTACTCTGTGAAAAAAAGGCTGAGAATTAATAAGCCACTGTTTGCAAGCTTTTCTGATTTAAAAAACAATTTTACAATAAGACTAAAATGATGCAAATTGTAATGCACATTAAGGTGAATCACCTACACAGGAAAATCATCCATGAGGTTTACAGGAATCAGACACTAGCTGTCAAAAGAAAAGACAGCGACGCAAAATTTTCAACAGTAAAGAAAGGTGTTCGGCATGGATGCAGCCTTTTCTCATTAATCTTCAGTATTACACTGAGAAAGCAAGAACCAGCATGAAGATACATATGTTGAAGGAAAAACTAGACGTGCAAAACAAATTATAAATTCTTAAATTTGCAGATAATGTAGCAGTGTTAGTAAATCTGAAAATCGTTTTCAAAAGACCATAGAAGGCATGGACAACCTTTCTCCAAAAAGCTGCAGCGTGAAAATAAATAAGAAAAAAACCGAACTCCTTGAATATAGTAAATTTCCAGTAGCAACAGACATGCTTCTGGATGGAGAGAATGTGAAGCAAGTCACAAGGTATTTGAATGACAGATGGTAGACCCTGCCAGGAGATTAAATGCACAACCATTCGACAATAACAACAAGCTACTAAACACCAGAAAACAACATGAAAAAACCTTTATTTGGAATGTTGTTCTATATGGTTCGGAGGCACGGACAACAGGGGATCCAGAACGGAGAATAATACAAGATTTCGAGGCATGATATTGGAGAAGAAAGCTAAGGATTTCGTGGACAAATGATCAATGAATGTATCTTCAAGAACATGAGAGAGAAAAGTTCGTTGTGAAGGAGTATCAAGGGACATCGCCACTTTATTGTGATATTACTAGAAAGCAGAATGAACGAGGTAGACAAAACTTGAGTACGTCAGACAGATAAACAGGGGCTGGGCCAGTAATATCCACCTGCGCGATGGAACACCGTACAAGTTGCAGTCGTAGGAAAGGAGACTCTACAGACCACCTACTTGAAGGACGTCACAGTTACAAGGTGCAATATGAGGTTTTACGCAACACTCGCAAAGGGAGGAAGATGAACTACCTTGAAATAATGGAAATTAATAAACATGTGTCCCCTTGCACGTATTGAGTACTGAACGGTGACACGCACTTCCTTCATTCGCCACTTCTAACTGCAAATGCTATTAATAATTCCATCCTGACCAATTTTTAGATTTCCCCTCCTACTCATATACCCCATTTTCCCTTTGATTCAGTTACTGTTGTTTCGCTTGCCCTACTAAAATTCTACTATGTATAATTACAGTTGTCTTACATACCTGCTTAGTCCCACTTGTAATATTCTATTTGTTTGTAATAACGGACCCGTTAAAGATAAAACTCTTATTCAGTCACCCTCTTGGAACTTGTCATCAAAGTTTACTATATATTGTTCAACTTGCGTATTTCCTCAGAACAGGTGTTGTAATTTGTCATGTAATGCATTATTTAATGTGCCGCATATTTTACCTAATCTAAATAGTTTTCCTGAAGTAATTTCTGTCCCTAAATCGAACAATAACAGTCGTCGACTTTGAGAAACAATTGTGACACTCATCGCTCCCTATGCACCTAATTTAAAATCTTTGATTCAGCAAAAAATTCATAGCCACACATATTTATCTTTGAACCTGACGATGGCGTAACAGCTGGAAACAGGTTTGTAAAATAATAATGTAGAACATTACAGTAATGTCGCGTGATTTTTCATTCATAATGTATGAAATCTTTTAGGTAGAACCTACGGAACGATCAGTACATAAAGCAAAATAAAATAAGGTCTGAAATTGACAACATATTCATAACTTGCAAAAGTTGGGAAAAATAGTGAACGAGGGACACTACTGACTATTCGACGGGTAGAGAACGAAGGAAGAAGCTAGAAAAGTCATATAATTACTCTATTCTTTTCGGCGTTATTTGTACATGTGATCTTCTGCACCCACCAGAAAGTCACCGAGTATGGAAATTATAATAAACCACATGTGCTGTTTAAGACTTTCCCGACGTAGTAAGTGCTTCAATGGCTCACGGGCGTCACGTCGGATAATGTCGTGGAAGCTGCACAGTATTTCGACGAGACAGCTGCTCGTCATCTTCGGGTGCTTACTGACGCTCTTCTAGTGAGTCAGCGTATTTATTGGCGACCCATTGCAGCAACACCTCAGTAACCACCTGAAAATGACGAGCAGCTGTCTCGTCGAAATACTGTGCAGCTTCCACAACATTATCCCCCGCGACGGCCGTGAACCATTGAATCAGCTATATTAAACCAGTTCGTGGATGAGCAGTTAATCTTTATGAGCCGAGCCCACTACAACGGGAAACTCGCTGAAATAAAAAAAAAAAAACACTAGGCTTCAGAGTGCACGTGAACGAAGAGGACTTACTCGCTGTCCAAGTGATACGCGCACGGTGGGCCGAGACCGCAGCAGTCCATCATTGAATAAGCGTCTGGCCTGGTGCGAGGTGGCCCGTTTCGGTGTTATGCAGCGTTTGCCGTGAACAATGTAATCTCTGGAGGAAGCGGTGCCGGCCCGACAATGGGCAGTAAGTAAGGCGTGCTGCGCCGTGCGATCCTATCGATAGCTCGCGAGCTGACGCGGCGCCGGCCGCTGTTTCCCTCGATAGCGCAGCCAACCGGAATGCGCAGCGGAGCCATCTTAATGGCCACTCGGATACCATCGGCGAAAGTTATTTTTCGGAGAAACTCCGACATGCTCGTACGCGTTCAGAAGAGCAGTGGTGGCTCTTTTTTATGTTTGGCTCTCGATGCTGTATTCCTACTCTATGAAATGTCTGACAAAATGCAACAGTCCGAGCAAAAATGGTCAAACTGAACTGGCACTAAGTATATTCTGGGCAAAAGTGAAGTATAATATCTGCCGGATCCGGCCCGCGGTTGGCTTCAATTCGTCCAGCGGAAGAATTTCGTGGGAAAGAGAGCGAGAGAAGGCGAGGCGATCGCATTTTCCTCCGACTGTGAGGCATTTTTGGATATTCGCGTCTGTTGCTCGCATTTCTCCACTTTCGCTTCCGTATAATACAGCTAATAATATTAAGTTCAAGCCGTGTAGACTTTTAAATTTTTTAAAATGAGCAAAGATATCATGGCCCAGAATGAGATTTTCACTCTGCAGCGTAGAGTGCGCTGATAAAAACTTCAAGGCAGATTAAAAATGTGCGCCAGTGTAGGAAGTTTCATATGACAACTTAATTTATTTAGTGTTACGGAAAAAACCCATGCCTATACGATCAGTCATCAAAAGTCTTTTTTGACAAATATTTAAAAAAATGTTTGCTAACAGTTTTTTTTTGTACATTAAAACACAAAATTTTAAACATTCTGATGAGGTGTCTGTGGCCAACAATCGCAAAGTTACTTCTAACTGCGTGTCGACTCTGACTGCTTGTCTCAATGCCGTCTTTTGTTGTTCAGGTCCTTCTCTTATTAACATTAGTAAATAATTCTTATCCATTGTTGACGTGTTAAAACGTCACAACAGTCGAAATTCAAGGTAATTTATAATGAATTACTGCAACCATTTCTTCTGTAGGGGTTTATTTTTACACGATGACATTTCAGGACAATTGTCAACCCATCTTCAGATGTTTACATTTATTTAAGTGCCGTGAACATTGTTTCGTTACTAACAGCGTTGCACAATTCTACAATGGTACTTTTTAAGACAGCAATCGTAAAACTGCAAGGAAAGAAACAATGTTCACGATACGTAAATAAATGTACTCGTAAACGTCTGAAGACGGGTTGAATATAAAATGAAAGTACGTAAAGAACAGCATATTTAATGGCATAATTTGCTATCGTGGCATGTCGGGAAAGGGGTGCCATTCACACCATTCATATCGATGTGTTTGCCCACAAACATCAATCACGGGCACTATAGTTTTGACTTTGTGGGCTAGGAGCGCTGCTGCGCATCACGTGATGAGTCGGTCCACGAGCCTAGATTCTGTTCAGTTTGTGTGTTTGTAGCCCATTGACAACGTGCACCCGTATAAGCCGCTGTGATCAATGACGTTTAGCAAGGTACTCGGCTGCAAAGATCCCCTGCTCTTCACAATGTTTGCTCGCAAAGTGGTTGAGTTGGACCTGCATTCGCTGACCGTTCCTGCCGCGTTCAGAACCAACTGTCATTGAATCCTTCCTGCCGGCTGCATCTTTTTACGACCTCTGTTTTGATGCCGTGTTACATGGCTGCGAGCGGCACATTATCTCTTGTAGACATTTGGCAGTTCGCGTTTGTAGCAGTTCCTGGTGGGAGACAGTGCTCAAAGATCGTCCACCGTGAGGTATATAAGAGCAATAGCAAACATTTTGAGTCTCTTAAATGTGTAAGTACATTCCATCCTCATTAATGTTGTAAGCTTTCTATGTAATTTATCTAGATATGTGAATTACTGAATATTCTTTTTCCAGGAACTTTCTCCTCGAGTAACGTGATCTTTAGATATTGTATTCAAATACTCAGCAAAAATTAGTCTTGGTTGGCCCTGTATTGCGCATGTGAACAGTGTCACCAAATAAAATTTTACTCTTCGTTAAATGCTGAATTTGAAATAATGAAAATGGAGCTAACTAAATACCAAAAGAAATAAATTATGCGCTCAGTGAAAACTAACTAACTGAAACTCAATACTGAAGTATGTTATGAAAGTTACGTAACATGAAGACAATGTCTGACTTTAAGTATCCACAAAATAAAGCACTGCTCATCGCAGTAGAAAATAATTATTTAGGATAACCAACACTGTTCACTGTAAATTAATGTTTACTTAGCGCAACATCTGGAAATTCTGACTACGTACCGTTTGAAGGCAAAGTGAGATCTGCCCTGAAAGAGAAGTAACATACCTCATTCTCAGCGTACTATTTTGTGTCTGGTGTACTGACGTTCTCGACAGTAAACTGAAATTAGCAGTTGCAGCAACTAATGAAAAATAATCTACTTTGAATTTTTCTGTGCTTGTCAGAAACGATCTGTGGCTGCGTGTGGCGTACAGTACATTGCGAGCTTTATTAAGAATGATGGAGGAGGGTTTTACTTCAAAGAAAATCGTTCTTGAAATACCTGTATTAAACTCTGCTTTTTATCAAAAAGACTGTACAACATAAGAAGACTAACAACTACGAAATGTTCTCATTCCTAAAATTACATGGAGATGAAAACTTGTTGATAAACCTATTGTACTGATTGTGTTGATGGAGAAGATGGAGAATATTCGCGCAGAAATGGAACATTAACCACAGCCACACATAATGAAATAGATCTTTGGAATCAGCAATTAAATATTTCGTTAACATACTAGATATTTCATCTTTGATACATTGGCAATGATGATTCGGTCATCGACTCGCCTTGAAAACGATTGCATGGTTATCAGCGGAAATATCGGAAGATGAAATATTGCTGTCCCGATGTAAGTCTGAATATGATGAAATATTCTACACGCCGGTAAAACTTTAAGTATGACAATTAAATTCTGTTTTCACGAACTACTAGATTCTGCAAGAAGTGAAATTATCCTTTCGACTCGCAAGAATTAAAATAGCGAAAAACATATTCTGTAGGTCCATTTTCTTTAAACTAGCTTATGAAACTTCTCTCATATAATGAACAAAAACCTACTTTAGACCTTTTACGATCGTTCTTAAGTTCTTTCTGTTGTTATTTTCCCCACTCAGTGATACGGAGGCTATCAGTGATAGGTTGGGCCGTTTACGAGTTCATTAACATCGAAGTTAGCCAGTCAGACCTATGCGAGCGTAAATCCAAGCGACCCGCTAGAGACGGTGTCACCAACGTGTCCTTCCTTTGGTTTCCTAAAACCGTATAAGAGAGCGGAACAAAAATTGGACATGGGACGGTAATAACGATGGAACCCGAGGTAAAGGCTGAGAGGTTTCATGCGCTATCATCTAGGCTGTGGAACAACTGACGCTTACTGTAGCTGGCAGGACGCTTGAAATTGCGCATACAACAGCCTGTTAACTTCAATGCTAATTTACTCGGAAACGGCAAAACGTTTTGAATTCTTTTCTTAAGAATTATTTCTCGGGAGAACCTACCCTGGAACACTCTTACAAGCTTATCAGACTGTTTCTGACAACCCTGTCTGAAAGTATAGCTTGTGAAACAATATTGCACTCTGATTCACCAACTTCTGGGAAACTTCATTATTCACACTGTGGTTATGGGTACGTCCAGACGTAATAGCTCCTTTCTGCTGTTACGCCACGTCCCCAGGTCGACTCATCTTACTGTGATGGTATCATACAACCGACAGAAACATGCACAACATTTCATTGCCATGACCGTCACGAGCGGTGGAGAGTCACATGAGGGCCTGGTACCAGTAATAAATAAACCATCTGCCGCGGTGCAAACCAGCGTGTTCTTTAAAGTGGATGGCTAACATTTTTCCTGGAGTGGTCCTCGAGTTTGTTGGTGGTGCTCTGCCCGCAGGTTCCGGCTGTGGCACTTCGGCGAGTGGCGGGAGGTGCTGGTGGACGACCGGCTGCCCACGTTCCGCGGCCGGCTGGTCTTCATGCACTCCTCCAACCCCACCGAGTTCTGGGCCGCGCTCCTCGAGAAGGCCTACGCCAAGTGAGTCTCCCGCAGGGCGCCTCTGCCTTACCGTATTCATACTGTACAAGGTGACACAAATAACTTTTACAACTGATCTCGATGTTACTTACCGTGCTGGATCTTGCTGAACTCCAACATCCAACCATCCAACCATCTACGAATGGTTTCAAGAAGTTTTAGTCTATCGTCACGATGTGTTTCGGTCCATAACGCCCATATTCAGAAGGGTACACCTGTTTTACTACAGTGTCAGAATCGTTATCTGCTTCTCTACTGTTGGAGAATATTTAAGTAGTTAATGCCAATCTCTCTGTTTTCAGTCGCGCCCACATTAGCAAGTTTTCTATATTGTGCAAGTCATCCTTACTGCATATGAAGTGGCGCTACCTACGTAAATATTCTTGCGCCGTACAGCACCAGAGGGAATACTATTGAAGGTTCTGGTACTGTTATAAAACAAATAATATGTGAATGTGTTGTGACTGACAGTTTTCTACTTTTCACAAACATAACTTTTATTGAAGTAAGTTCACAAGGTTGTGAATAGACATGCAAACGAAAGATAACAATAAGGAAAAAAAGTCTCCTAATTCAGGCAAACAAAAGTTCGCTTCTAATTTTCCACAAGGGTTCGTGGTAACAAACTCACACACTATTAACAGTCCAATTCCGGACGAAGACGTAATCTTCTACAGTCCCAGTACACGAGGTCGGCATCTGGTGTGAACTGAACTTTGGGCCTGGTTCTAGCCCCTAAATAGCTGTCTCCAGCCAGTAAGGTTTTGACGTAGTGATACTTCCTGCAGGTCGTGGCTCGAGCTCCCCCTGCAGAAAGTAGTGCTCGCAATGTCTGTTTCCCCTATCTTGTATGTAAATAGCCGGTGTTTACCATGGCGCATTTGGGTACGCCTTCGGCATAGACAACCTTGTCCTCTGTGGTGTTATCTGGGTTGCCGGCCGTCAGGGGCTACCTTGACTCCAGTATAAAAGTGAGCTTTACAGTTACAGTTCCGGGGACGCACTGCCGAAATCGAAGACACATCAGCCACATTATTCCCAGAGAATGTTTGTCCCTGCAGACTAGACATAAAAAAAGATAAATGTAATATTGATAAACAGCTGGACAGTCCATGGTAGGTCCCAGAATTAGCATCGCTTATTGAAGGCTGTAATCCCTACATAGTATTTGGTACAGAAAGTTGGTTGAAACCGGAAGAGAATAGTAACGAAATCTCAAATTCGGTAGTTATCTTAAAGACAGGCTAGACGCCAATGGTGGCGGCGTATTTACTGCCGTATAGAACGCGATAATATCTAGCGAGGTTGTCACGATTCCAAACTTGATTTAATTTGAGTCAAGTTAATAATCAAATAAGTCATAAATCGTAACCGGATGGTTTTATAGACCACCTGCGTCAGCAGCTGTAGTGGCATAGCGCTTCAGAGAGAACGTACACATTATCGTGAGTAAGTTTCCTGATCATGCTATCGTAATACGGAGTGACTTCAACTTGGTATGGACAGGGAGAGTCGCGCTATCAAAACTGGTACCAGAGTCAGCAATTCATGTGACGGTATTCTGAATGTCTTGGGCGAAAATTACTTCGAAGAGATCGACAACCAACTCGTTAAGGTAACATCTTAGACCTCATAGCAACAAACAATCCTCAACTTGTCGAATCAGTTAACGTAGAGGAGCGTATCAGTGATAATAAGGCTGTGGTAGTATTTATGACTAATGATATTGCAAGGAATTTCAAGAAAGATAGGAAAATATTATTGCTTAGCCAGAGTAACAAGATACGAAATGCAGATTAGCTGAACTGTCAACAACAAATATTGAGTGTTGGGAAGCAAAAATGGGGAAATTTAAAAGCATTATTCATTATGCCTTAGACAAGTTTGTTACGAGCAGGGTCTTAAGAGACGGGAAAGATCCAATGTGGTTTAAAAGTTAGAAAACTGTTGCGAATCAAAGAGAGCTTCATCACAGATTAAAGAGAAGTCAAAATCCAGCTGAAAATCAAGAGCTCGACGAAGCGAAAATGAACGTAAGAAGTAATAAGAGAAGCGTTTAATGACTTTGAAAGTAAAATTTTTGTCAACCTTTCCGGCTAAAAACCTAACAAGTTTTAACCTTACATAAAATCAGTAAGCGATTCGAAATGCTCTCTTCAGTCATCATAATGGCATCGTAACGAAAATAACAGAGAGAAGATCGAAATACTGAGTTCGGTCTTCTGAAACTATTTCACGTCGGAGGTTAATAACATTGTCCATCATGTCAGTTATCGTACGATTTTCGAAATGGAATATATTGAGATAGCTGATCGCGGACGAATGCAGGTGATTGTAAACCTAAATCACGTATGTCAGTCAGTTGTAGAATTATGAAACATATTTTATACTCATGTTTACGACATTCTTGGGGAAAGAAAAATCAACATGGCTTTCGTAAACAGAGATCTTACGGAACTCAGGTCGCTCTCTTCCTCCATGCGATACACAGCGCTGTAGACAACGTGTTCCTTGACTTCAGGAAGGCATTTGACATCGTCCCGCACTGCTGTGTAGTGACAAAAATACGAGCTCATCGAGTAGCGTAGCAGATTTGCAACTGGATTCAAGACTTCCTAACAGACAGAACTCAACACGCCGCTGTTAAAGAAAGAAAATCGACAGATCTAAAGGTGGTTTCCGGAGTACCGCAAGGAAGTATGATAGAGCCGTTACAGTTTACAGTATATTTATAAATGATCTAGTAGAAAACGTCAGATACTCTTTAAGGCTGTTCGCAGATGATGCGGTTGTCTGTAACAAAGTAGCAGCGCCAGAAGAAAGTAACGATCTTCAGAATGACCTCCAGAGAATTGAGAAATGGTGCAGGCTCTGGCAATTGACCATGAACGTAAATAAATGTAACATATTGCGCATACGTAGGAAAAGAAATACACTGCTGTACAACTACACCACCGATGAGAAACTGCTCGACACAGTATCTACCGTCAAATATCTATAAGCAACCAACCGGAGCAACCTAAAGTGGAGTGATTACATAAAACAAACAGTGGGAAAAATAAGATGCCAGACTGAGATTCTTAGGAAGAATCTTAAGAAAATGTAATTCATCCACCAACGAAGTGGCTTACAAGGCGCTTGTTCAACCGATTCTTGAGTATTATTTATCAGTTTGGGAACTTTAGCAGGTAGGAGTGATAGAAGACCCAAGGAAGAGCGACTCGTTTTGTGGCGGGATCGTTCAGTCGGCGCGAGGGCGTTACAGGGATGATCAGCAAACTCCAGTGGCAGACGCTACAATAGAGGTCTTATGTATCACAGAAAGGTTTACTATTGCACTTTCGAGAGAGTACTTTCAGGGAAGAGTCGGACAACATATTACTTCCTCTCACTTACGTCATGCGAAATGAACTCAACGAGAAAATTCGAGATATTAGAGTTAATATAGAGGCTTAGCGCCGGCCGCTGTGGCGAGTGGTGCTAGACGCTTCAGTCCGGAACCGCGCTGCTACTACTGTCGCAGGTTCGAATCCAGCCTCGGGCATAGATCTGTGTGATGTCCTTAGGTTGATCAGGTTTAAGTAGTTCTAAGTCTAGGGGACTGATGACCTCAGATGTTAAGTCCCATAGTGCTTAGAGCCATTTGACCCATTTTTTTAGGCTTACCTACAGTTATTCTTGTTACGCGTCATTTGTGAATGGAATAGGGAAGGGGGGATCAGTTAGTGGTATCAGAAGTACCCTCTGCTACACACCGTCAGATGGGGAGTGCTGATGTAGACGTAGATGTTCACATACTGTGAAATATTCGTGAAGGTAAAATGAGAGAAATTAGAGCGGATACAGACTCACGGACACCAGACGGCAGTTATAAGAACAGGACACTAGTGGGAAACAGTGTCTGAGATGGGATTGAAACTGGGTTGTAACCTATCCCCTACGTTACACACTCAGCAGATCGATCAAGCAGGAACGGAACCAAGGAGAAATCTTGGAGGGAATTAGCGTTCTAGGCGTAGGAAAAGAGATAAAGACTTTGATGTTTGTCGATAACATCGAATTCTGTCAGAGGTGGCAAAGGACTTGGAAGAGAAGTTGAATGGAATGGATAGTGTCCTGAAAAGAGATCATAAGATGAAAGTCAATAAAAGTAAAACAACGGTAATGAAATGTACTCGAATGAAATCAGGTTATGCTGAACGAATTAGATAAGGAACTGAGACACTAAAAGTAGTTGAGAAGTTTCGTTACCTGGCAGCAAAATAACTGATGATGGTGGGAATAGACAGGGTATAGCCCATAATACAGACTGGCAATGTTACGAAAAGTATTCCTAAAAAGAGGAATTTTCGAACACAAAAGGTAAATTTAAATCTTCTCCTTCCGCCTCCTCCTCTCAACAATGAGTAGGGTTTCGGGAACTGTTGTGGCTTCATATGATTTACTACTATCTTTTCTTTGGTCTTCCCGCACTACTTCTTCCGACTGGCTTGTATCTACTTCCTGCTCTTGGTAGTCTTCTTTCACTCACACGTTCTAGATGGTCTTTACACTTTTCTTAGGCTAATGTTGCAACTCCCCTCTAATCTATTTATTTGTAAATCGATCTTGTCTAGGACATCCTTTTACAGACCTTAGAAATTTCATTTCCGCTGTTTGTACGTGGCCTTTATATCCCTCTCTCATTATCCATGACTCACTTCCACAAAGCAGCTTAGAGACAGCAATTACGTTAGAGAAACTGAGCTGCTTGTCGTTGATGATTTTGTTTTTTCAATGTTCCTCTTGTGGTGCCGGATTTTACGTGAAAAAACCGTATTTTATGAGTTTATTTACGCACCCCGCTTATATGTTTCAGACATGTGCGAATCTGTTCAAATTCTCTAAGAAGGTAGACAAATACGTGTAGTCAATGGTCGTTCTAATGTTTTGTGAAAACTTGATCCGCTGCCACGATACAAGCAACATTGTTCGAAAGACAATAAAAAAACATATAACGAATCAGTCGTCAACAAAAATCCACATCGGTTGTCAAGCTGTGGTAGTTTAATATCAAAATTGTGGTAGAGTAAAACGTTGGGAATCAAAATGACAAATACCCCTGTCATAGCACAAAATATATGCCCTGGAAAGTGTTAGGGATGTACGAGTTAAAGAAGCGATCTAGCTCTTTGAATTATCTGGCTGCTTCAAAGACATTTAAAACATTGTGACATATTCAAACGTTTTTAGGATTTAAACCTACTTCCTCAGCGCAATGAGCTCTCTTAGCTGTAGTTGTTGGCACACCTGCATATTTCGATTTATAGGCTGATCCTGTGCCCAAAATACAAAAGATTTGCCAGTTTTGGTAGACAATATATAATATCATATGGCTGAAGATCGCAATGTAATAGCTGAAAAAGTTTTTCTGGGGGGGGGGGGGGGGGTAAAACTTCTGGGGGTGGATTTGATCCTGGTTGGGAGGCGGAGGTATGACATCATTTATCATGTTACTTTATTGGACACGATGCACTGTATTAGATGGCATGGTTTTATACTAACAAGTAAAAAAGTGCGATTGTCAAGATGTTTCGGTTTAAATATCTCTGAAACTGGCAGATAAGTGGAATGGCTGTTTCCTTTTTTAAATCGCTAACTCTGCCCTGGATATATTTGCCTTTTTGTGCTATGATAGGAACATTTTTCATTCTGGTATTCCTAAATCGTATCCAAGGTAGATAAAGTTGGAGACTTGTTCAATTACTTGGTTATTGATGATGATTTTGGCTCTTAGGGGTTTCTTCATATGAAAACCGTCACCTTTATTTTGTGACGAACACAGCTTCAACTTACATAATGCTCTTTGCAAGCCACCTTCTGTTTTATCTATAAGCAGCAGGTCGTCAGCAAATATCAGTGTATTAATAAATTCGCTTTTTCTTAGATTAATACCTTGTGCTGGAAGTGTACTTTGCCATATACGAGTGGTGTCGTCCAAATACATATCAAACAGTGTCAGAGAAAGGCTACATTCTTGTCTTACTCCTTGACTTATAATTAATACTTGCCGCTCTCTTTCTTTTTGCAGAACTGTCTGTGTGTTGAAATACAGGATCTCTATTGCTGATATAAGACGTTTAGGATATCCCTGTTTTTATAAAATTTTCCATATTGCCTTCCTATCTACCTTGTCGAATGTCTGTTTAAGTTTGAAAAGCGCAATACGTGTCGGAAGGTTCTATCGTCTCCTCTCCAATATTCTATGTATAGTGGTATATCATCTCAACATACACTGTGTGATCAAAAGTAACCGGAAACCCCCCAAAACATACGTTTTTCATATCAGGTGCATTGTGCTGCCACCTACTGCTAGGTACTCCATTTCAGCGACCTCAGTAGTCATTAGACATCGTGAGAGAGCAGAATGGGGCGCTCCGCAGAACTCACGGATTCGAACATGATCAGGTGATTGGGTGTCACTTGTCTCATACGTCTGTACGCGAAATTTCCACACTCCTAAATATCCCTAGCTCCACTGTTTTCGTTGTGATAGTGAAGAAGAAATGTGGAGGGACACGTATAGTACAAAAGAGTACAGGCTGACCTCGTTTGTTGACTGACACAGAAATCCGACAGTTGAAGAGGGTCGTCATGTGTAATAGGCAGACGTCTATCTAGACCATCACACAGGAATTCCAGACTGCAGCAAGATCCACTGCAAGTACTATGAAAGTTAGGGGGGGGGGGGGAGGTGAGAAAACTTGAATTTCATGGTCCAGCGGCTACTCATATGCCACGTATCACGCCGGTAAATGCCAAACGATGCCTCGCTCGGTGTAAGGAGCGCAAACATTGGACGATTGAACGGTGGAAAAACACTGTGTGGAGTGACGAATCACGGTATACAACGTGGCGATCCGATGTCGGAGTGTGGGTATGGCGAGTGCCCGGTGAATGTCATCTGCCAGCGTGTGTAGTCCCAACAGTAAAATTCGGAGGCGGTGGTATTATGGAGTAGTCGTGTTTTCCGTGGAGGGAGCTACACTAGCATCCCTTGTTGTTTTGCTTGGCACTATCACAGCACAGGCCTACATTGATGTTTTAAGCACCTTACTGCTTCCCAATGTTGAAGAGCAATTCGGGGATGGTGACTGCGTCTTTCAACACGATCGAGCACTTTTTCATAATACACGGCCTGTGGCGGAGTGGTTACATGACAATAACATCCCTGTAATGTGCTGGCCTACACAGAGTCCTGACCTGAGTCCTACAGAATACCTTTGAGATGTTTTGGAATGCCGACTTCGTGCCAGGCCTCAGCGACCGACATCGATACCTCTCCTGAGTGCAGCATTCCGTGAAGAATGGGCTTCCATTCCCCAAGAAACCTTCCACCACCTGACTGAATGTAAGCCTGCGAGAATGGAAACTGCCATCAAGGCTAAGTGTGGCTCAACACCATACTGGATTCCAGCATTACCGATGGAGGCCACCACGAATTTGTAAGTCATTTTCAGCCAGGTGTCCGGATACTTTTGATCACATAGTGTATCTCCAATCCCTAAACCTATTTTGGACATAAGATAACTTTACCTCTGCTACGGGTTTCTAAAGAATATTAATTACCTTAGCAAACATGTCGTATCGCGTTTCAAGATACACATTCCTCCGTAAATTTGGGGTTGGTCCGTCTCCTTTTTAGAAGGTTGATACTATGTTTGCTACCCTGCATTGCTCAGGTATTCTATTTCCAATCCAGCAAATCTTTATCAAATGCAGCAGGCGGTATTTCACTAGCATCCCTCCATCTTTTAGCAATTCCGCAGTAATTCCTACTAAAGCGGCGGCTTTCTGTTTGCTTTCGTTAATGCTTCTTCGAACTCTTGCATAGGTACGGCTTCTCTTCTTCTTTAACCTGATTGTCACTGCACCAAATACTACTATAGTATTTCAGTCCATCCTGAATTTCTTTTATATCCATACTCCTAGTATGTCTTTCTGATTTCCTCAGATTTCTCAACAATATGTAAGAGAAGTCCTTACCCCACATAATTTTCTACTTAGGTGACAAACGTATCCCAGCTTTCCCATTTGCATTCCTTGTTACTGTTTTAGACGTTTGTTTCGTTGTTGTCTGTGTTTTTCTCTTGATTATTCTGAGTCGCTTTGTATTAAGTTCAAGGGGAATCTTTGTTTTCCTCTTAATGCACCTTTTATTTCTTATTCCATATCTTTAGACATTTTTTATTTTTGTTTATTCTATTTTTCCCGAATACTTCTGTAGCTGTTCTTATTATGCATTGTTTTATGTTGTTCCATTCCATATCTGTGTTTTCTGCTGTTAGTGTTTCTAACTATGTAATAGTCTATTAGTGATCTGAGTTCTCTGCCACTCCAAGTACACTTCTGTATTTCTTTTTTCGGAAAAATGGATTTGAGATCTTTAATTTGTTATTGCTACAGAATTCTGCAAGTCTTATTCCGTTGTTTTGAAGGTTTGCTGCTCCATACTTTTATCGGACTTTTTTTGTTGCCATATTCCCTAGTCTTGCATTCAAATGTCCTGCCAGAATTAAATAGTCTGCTTTATTCGTTTGGTCTATTTCTGCCTGCTTTGTATGACAGAACTCCTCTGAATCTTCCTCTCTTCCTTCATCTGGTGCACGTTGTCCAATAAAGACGAGGTATCCCCTTTTAATCATAAACCGAGCACTGGTTATTCTCTCATTTACATTTCTGTAGGATGTGAGGGTCTTTTTCCACATCTTGTCTATTAATATTCCAGTTCCAGCACAGACTCTATATTCCTGTGCTACGCCACTATATTTCAGCATGTACTCAGTCTACATTTTGGTGCCTAGCCGCGCGGGGTAGCCGTGCAGTCTAGGGCGTTTTGCCACGGTTCGCGCGGCTCCCCTCCCCCCCCCCCCCCCCCTCTGAGGTTCAATTCCTCCCTCGGGCACGGGTGTGTGTGTTGTCCTTAGCGTAAGTTAGTTAGTTTAAGTTAGATTAAGTAGTACGTAATACTAGGGATCGACGACCTCATAAGTTTGGTCCCATTGTCCATACCACAAATATCCAAATTTTGGTGCCTTTTATTTCTTTCGTTGTGTCACTAACCACTGCCATGTTTATGTTTTTAGTTTTTAACCGTATTTATAAATCAAGTTCGTTCTTACTGAGAACTCTTACAATCCATCCGGTAACCTTCAATGTATCTGTTCTGCCAAATCGTTTATCTTTTCCTTTTCTCGGCCGTTTCCATTGGATCCGCCCGTCTTCTTCCTACAAAACTTATGAGTGTTTTACGTAGGTGAGGTACCAGACCATCGTACAGTTCCCAAACTGGAGGAGCAGGGTTTTAATTTTAGGGTCTACTTTCCTTAGACAGGCTGCCTTCTCCATGGCTCATGAGCTCAGTCTACTCACGCAGGCTTCGATTCGGCCTTTGTGGCAGCGTTGCTCTTAATTTGGCCCATCCGCCGCCACATTACTTGTATACCCTGCTGTAAAAAGACAAATTGTCTTTGGTTCTGTTGTTATCCCACTTCCTGGGTGACCTTTTCCGCTAGCTGAAGGTCTCCTGCTACGCCGAAACTGGGGTTGGGATTGTCGTCTGCTCCTCTACTCCCTCAAACGAAAAAAAAGAGAGTAAATTTGAAAGACATCCTCAGGCCTCAAAACCTAATACCTTCGGCGTCGTAAATATCAGAAACTGCCCAAGAGAGACCAATAGGAAAGATAAAAGAAGCAGACCGGTGTAAGCAATGTCAGACTTAGCTACGGATTTCGTGGCCGCCACCCACGTTTCCCCTAGGAGGAGTATTGTTTGTCTGCCCCCTTATCAATTAAAGGTTATGTAATCTGTTATGAAGGTATTTGTCTGGAGTGTAGCCTCGTACGGAAGTGAAACATGAATAATAAGCAGTTCAGACAAAAAGAGATCAGTAGCTTTTGAAATGTGGTGCTACAGAAGAATGTTGATTAAAAAGGTAATGTGGAGGTACGGAATCGCACCGAGCAAAAAAGAAATTTGTGACTTAACCTGACTGAAAAAGGTTAGTTGTTAGGACACACCCTGAGATATGAAAGAATTTCTGTTTTTTAATGTGGGGAAGTGTAGGGGTAAGGGATTGTAAAGAGAGACCAAGGGACAAATACAGTAAGCGACTTCAAATGGATATAGGTTGTAGAAGTCATTCGGAGACGAAGAGACTTGCAGAGGGTTAAATAGGTTCGAGAGCTACATACAACCAGTCTTCGAACTGAATACCGTAACAGCAACAACAACAACCACGACGACAAAAGCCTACCGACACTCGTTCTTCCCGCTCACTGTTTGGGAACTGAACACGAGAAGGGAAAATTGTAGTGATAGCACAAGTAACCCTCAGTCACACATCACAAGGGTCCTTGCCATGTATAGATGCTGATGTACAGTAATACTGGGTGTCCAATAACCTTCATATGAACGTGATTGTGCCCTGTTCCAAATGGTTTCTGAGATAGAACACATTTAGTGTATGAGTGCGTGCTGAAAAGTAATCCCTCCGAATTTTTATGTGAAAACTCTTAGAGCTTTTAAAGTAAAACAAAGTTTATTGAACTCTAAATATTTACGCTGCATGTCTACAATATTATTTCTCAAATAATCATGCTGGCGATGAACACATTTCTCCCAATAAAAGACCAGTTTGTTGATACCACAACTGTAGAATGAATGATTTTGTTGACAACGCCCTAGCCTCACCTCTGGTTACACCACTTCACCACTATCAAAATAAAGTCTTCGAAGGTGTTCTTAAGGTTTCGGTAACAGATGAGAATAGTATGAGACTGCATGGATGTTGGTCGATGGCAGTGAACTCTTAAGGCGTCGAATTGTTACAGATGTCGCAGCGCTCCTGTGTGCTGCAGCATTGTCATGCTGAAGGACAGGGTGCTGCATGTGTGGACAAACTATTGGAATTCTAAACTCGATTGCAGCACGCTGTTTCTCTCGCACCGACGTATTTACGTTACTCATCACCATGTTACACACTACAGTTCGGAGCTGCATACTTGTTGACAAGAAGCCTAAAGAACTTTATTTCTTGTAGCCTTTGTCCCGCTGCAATGCGGGGTCGGCCGGGTTACTATTGATTTGGCAGTGTTAGTTGCAGAGGGTGGCCGGATGCCCTTCCTATCGCCACCCCAAACCCCCCGGGATGGAAGTAGTGTGCCCCAGCTGTCTGTGTCTAGTTTAAGCCATGGAATAGTGCGAACGTTTTCAAAAGTATGCGATTCATGTAACTGAGGCGGAACGTGGGGACCAGTCCGGTATTCACGTAGCTGGATGTGGAGAACCGCCTAAAATCCACATCCAGGCTGGCCCGCATAACGGCTGTCGTCGTTAATGCGCCAGGCGGATGCGATCCGGGGCCGGAGCGCCTACCCGAGTCCAGGAAGCAGCCCATTAGCGCTCTCGGCTATCCTGACAGGTACAAGAAGCCTAAAGATGTAGAATGTTAATAACGTTTGTTTTATTTAAACGGCTTTAAGAGTTTACACATAAACGATTCGGAGGCCTTACTTTTCGGCAAGCCATCGTACATTGGTTTTTGGGCTGTCTCGCATCTGCCTGTCTTACCAACCCAAGCTCTTTGATCTTTTATTGTAGCCAAACCCCGTTGCTTTCAACCTCTTTGCTCGGAATGTCTTTCCGCAGTTAAATTAACTCGTTGAATGCGCATTTTTCACCGCCTGTTGTGAGTGAAGCAATGTGAGGAACTGAGAGTGTATCAGACAAAAGTGTCGGTTAACTGTATTTGTACACGTACTGGCTGAAATGCCACACATCTACACTAATGGAGAAAATGCAGATACGCGGTTTGTTTACGGCTTCTGCACTTGTAGTGCTCCTGGTGTTGCTGCAGGATACCGTCGGCACTTTTCATAACGTCGAATTCGCAACTGTAGAGTATTTACCAGAGTTTTCAGCACACTACACGAAACAGGTATTCGTCGAAGATCTCAGTTCGACGGGATATTCGAGGGTTTATTCTGAACTCTATAATAGTTGTAATGCGACGTGTTAAAAATATAAAATTTTCGACTGATACTTTGTAAAACACATGTAGTAATGTTTACTAACTGTTGTACATGTGTATACCAGACATTGTATTGAGTAACGCAGAAAATAAATAACAATGTACATTAAATGTGTTCTATCTCGGAAACGATTCGGAATAGGGCATACGTGCATAGAAAGTTCATCCTTCATGTGATCGTTCCTGTCATATCCCTGAATATTGACCACTCTTCCTGGGACACCCTGCATATGTAGGTGTAGACATATACACAGTAGTTTTTTCGTAGAAGCTCATGCGTGAAATTGTGTGATATCTGATATCTGACTGGCCAGAGATAATAAAACCTTAAATTCAGTGCAAGAAAAATCAGTATGACGACAATACACTGTTTGAAGTGATAGTTATGACACATGGCACTGTGATTTTGTTAATCACGAGAACAGCTGCACAAAGTACGTGACAGCCGTACAAAGTACGTGAAGTCTAAAATTTAAGAGGAGAGAACTGTGAGACACAGATCTGATTTACTGACGTAGATATGCAGATATGAATCAGTCTCCTTCCTGCAAAAGTGTTCTGGTCCAGAACAGTGGAACGGAGCATAAGCAAGTGAAGAAATTTGAATTCAAAGTCCACAGTATCGAAGAGAATAGAAGTCTAGCAGCAAATGCAACAATAGATGGGCTGTGCCCGAAACAGGTTAAGCACACACGTCACTTAATTTGCATACAGAGGACTCGTACCAAGATTTGAAAATGAACCTGGTTCCAGAATATCGGCGAGGGCTACGAACATTTTAATGTTGTTCCTAGGTTAAAAAACAGGTTGAACGACTCGAAAAACAGATATAAAAATTTTGGAATGGTGTACATGTGCGTGACATCCGTACTGACAGTTGTCTACGAATTAAACAATATAATTGGTCTTATTTATTTCATCCTTTTAGTATCAAGATAACTGGAACATTTTTACCTTTTAATACGATCTCCTGTTCTGTAAATTGGCTCCAAAATTGATTTCTTGTCTCATCCATGAGATGGCCACATTGTTTCATCACAGAACAGTACCTGGAATTGGCACTGTCATTTGACACTGTCTAAAACGTGGCAAGCAAACCAGCTGAACACTGTAGTAGGCATCAAGTGATGCGGCACAATGGTGAAGACATTGAAGTCCTATTTAAAGGTTCAAGTTGCAGTTATACATCTAGGGTTAGCTTTCCGTGGTTTCCCTAAGTAGGAAAAATCGAATGACAGGTTGGTTTCTTTAAAGAGGAAGCGACTGATCTTCTTCTCCCATCTTTTCGCATCCGAGCATCTTGCTCGGTCCCTGATGACGTCGTCATCGACTTTACATTAAACTTCAGTCTTCATTCCTTCTTTCCAAGGTATGCGTTGGAGTTGCATAATAAATACTAGAACAAAGGTTCTTTGAAGCTTTCCTTACAACGATCTACGTCGAGAACTGATCGAAAGGAGTGCTCGCTCGTTAATACTTTCCGCTACTGCAGCGAAACTGGCTCGATGCCATGCCTAATGAGAATAATGCTTTCTGCTTACGGACAGAGCACTACGATTGATGGTAAACCAACAACTAATGACGGTGTGACACGCTCTTAATGAACTGCAAATCGTATTGTATTGTCGAGCTGTCGAACCACGTCACGTTCATGAAAAAATACACTCACGTAAATCTCAGAATGCTTCATTACACTGTCCTTGTTGGACATACGTTGCGAAGTTATGTATCCTGTCGTGAGGTCATCGGTATGCACGAGAGTACTGCTGTGTTGTTCGGCGATGTCATCTGACGTGCCGTGATGAATGTAGAGTTCTCTGCAATATAATGTACTACGGAACAGTACACTAACATTGGCATCGGTTGAGACGGTGTCGTTCGTTATTTCCGTGGGAAATGGGAGAGAAAGAGAAGCAGAATAAGAAGAGAGAGAGAGGAGAGAAAAGAGGGGGGAGAGCAACAGGGAGACGAAGAGGAAGAGATACAGAGAAGAAAAGGGAAGATGACGAGGGAGTTTAAAGTCCCGTCAACGATGAGGTCTTTAGAGGAGGGGCATATGCTAGGACTGAGAGAGACTGATGAAGGAAATCGGGCGAGTCCTTTCAAAAGAACAATTCCGGGCGGTTTACGGAAATTACGTGAAATCTGCATCCAGATGGCCGGACAAGGATTCGAATTGCTTTCTCCAGGATAAAAAAAAGTGGGGAGAGGGGCGAAGAAGAATAAGAAAAGTCATTTGAAGTGATTTGGAGAAGGATCTGGAAGCACGAATGAAACGACAATTCTGACAAAAAATTTACATTTGAAAATTACTGGTTCATTTAAACTTTTTTGCCGGACTGGGGCTCGAAACCAGAACCTTGCCTTTCGCAGGCCAAATTCTTACGACCGAGCCCCCTCTGCACGACTCGGAAGCCGACTTGACAGCTCCAAAACTATCAGTAGGCCCGACTGTCCCTTTCTCTCCAAACGTTCTACATCTACATTTACCCTGCATGGCGGAGGGTATCCTGTATCACAACTGCTTATTCCCTTTCCTGTTCCACTTGCAAATAGAGCAAGGGGAGAAACGATTGTCTATATGCCTCCGTACGAATCCTGACTTCTCTTATCCTATCATCGTTGTTCTTACGCGAAATATATGTTAGCAACGCCGACCAGTGTGGCCGAGCGGTTCTAGGCGCTTCAGTCTGGAATCGCGCGACCACTACGGTCGCAGGTTCGAATCCTGCCTCGGGCATGGATGTGTGTAATGTCCTTAGGTTAGTTAGGTTTAAGTAGTTGTAAGTTCTAGGGGACTGATGACCATAGTGCTCATTGTCATTTGAACCATTTTTATGTTGGCAGCACTAGAATCGTTCCGCAGCCCGCTTCAAATGCCACTTCTCTAAAGTTTCACAGTAGTGTTCCTCGGTCCCAAAAACTCAAGCAATGCTCAAGAATGGGTCGTCCTAGTAACCTATATGTTGTCTCCTTTACAGGTGAACCTCACATTCCTAAAATCTCCCAATAAAGCGGAGTCAACCACTTGCCTTCCCTGCTACAATCCTTATTTGCTCGTTCCATTTCATACAGCTTTGGAAGGCTACGCGAATATAATTAATCGACGTAACTGTATCAAGCTGTACGCCACTAATACTGTATTCGAGTATTACTGGATTGTTTCTCCCGCTCATTTGCATTAACTTCCATTTTTCTACGTTTAGAGCGTTCGTCACACCAACTAGAAATTTTATGAAAGCCATCTTATATCCTCCAACAGTCACTCAACGATGACAAATTTTCGTACACCACAACATAATCACAGTCTTAAATTGCTGCTTTCCCTGTCCGTCATGTCATAGATGTGCATAGAGAGTGTACTCCTGACTATACCCTTGTATCTGATGAACACTCATCGCCGAGAACGACTTGCTGGGTCTTATTACTTGAGTAGTTTTCAAGCCAGTCATATCTGGGAATCTATTCCGCATGCCTGTACCTTCATTAACAGTCTGCAGTGGAGCACGGTGTCAAGTACTTTTCGGAAATCTAGGAATATGGAATCAGCCTGTTGAGGGTAAGCTGAGTTTCGCAAGAACTATTCTTTCTATATCCAGGCTGACACGTGGATAGAATCTTTTCAGTTTTAAGGAAATTTATCGTATTCGAACTGTGAATACGTTCAGTAATTCTGCAGCAAACCGATGTGAAGGATATTGGTCTGTAATTTTGCGTGTCCGTACTTTTACTGTTCTTATGTACATGAGTCACTTGGGATTTTGCACTGGGCCAGAGATTCACGATAAATATAAGCTCAGTAAGAGGCCAGTGCCGTAGAATACTCTTTGTAAAAACGAATTGGGATTGCATCCAGGCCTAGCGACTTATTTGTTCTCAAATCTTTTAGTTATTTCTGTACGCCACGAATGCTTATTATCTTGTCCTCTTATACGTGCGTATGTGCGATAGAGTATCTTTAGTATATACCTTGCTGGACTATCACCTTTGGAAGACAGGATAACAGCCATAGCCTATTAATTTCAGAGTGGATGTTGGGTCTGCGGCGCAGTGTGCGCTATTTCGACACTTCCTGGCCAGATAAAAATTGTGTGCCGGACCAAGAGTCCAACCCCGAATATTACATTTCAGAGACACTGCTGTTAGCGATTGAGCCATGCACGCAGTTTTAACCAGTCAGGAAGTTTCAAAACAGTGCACTCTCCACGGCAAAGTAAAATATTCACTCTGGAGAACTGCACGCATGTTACAGTACTGTCCAGTACCTGTTTTATTATTGTACGGAGAGCTTTTCCTAAAGCATCAGCTTGAATTTTCAGTTTTTATGGTCATTTCAGTGTGTACAGCGATGTATCGCAAGCGTATGGGCCACATCATGAGATGGAATAACCTTACCAACAGTCTACACGTTCGTCGGCGTCAAATCTGTTGACTGCCCATTATAGCAGTGTCACGGAGACCTAGGCGTCGTTGCCCAACCCGTACATTAAAGTACCGCGTACAAAGAGCGCCGTGTTAAAACGTTCCTTTGTCCTGCAGTCCTGGATCGCCGCCAAGTCCCATTCGCTGTCGCGGCAGTATCCGAGGCAAATTACGGGATGTATTGCTCCCAAGCTTAATTAGAAAACATTTATTGACAGCCTGTATCTACTTCACTGTGTAACCTCCCCCTCACTTATCGATCTTAATGACAGTGAAAAATTAAACCGCGTTTACCTAATGGAAATTTGGGAAAAGCAATCGTCACCGAAGTTAATCTGTCGGTAAAGAGTGAGGAAGGGTTACATCTAAATGAAAGGAAAAATGCAAATGAAATTGGTGGAAATCAATTTTGAAAAAGGGTAAAGTTAATAAAGAAAGTAAATGCGCGGTCGTTACGTTAACAATTAACTGGCGTTAATTAGACATTTGAGATTTGGGGAAATTACGGTCGCCAGTCCTATGGACAACTACTATAATAACTTAAAAACGAAGGTTATTGCACATATAATTAGCACTAAAATCGTGGCAACTGAAGGTTGACACGTGTTGTTTGAAAACTGAATGTTTGTTAGAAGTAATAAATTTCGCTACACTCTGACTTAATTTAGCAAAAGAATTAATAAAACCGGAAAACTGAAAGTTAATTTAGTGACTGAAATTAATAGTGAACTTTGTTTCTGAAGCACTACCAAATAAAATAAAATAAGGTCAGTCTTGGGCTACCTCAACAACCATTTAGAAAGCTACTTGAATCTACGCAATTTAGAAATAAGAGATTTAACTTTGAACTTGAATTAAATTATTCTGAACAATTAACAGTAGTAAAAATTAGTGCGTACCAAGCTGAGCTGCAGTCAAAGGTAAGCTAAAATATGGTAACAAAACTCGCACTCTTAATTTGTGCTTGTGCAATCTGAATATTGTAGCCAGCTATGAATATCTTAACTGAACTTTGAAATTAAAGCAGTGAAATCGAATGATATTACTTTAATGCTGGCGTTTGAATTTCAACGACACTCGAGTTCATTTCGGAAAAGGAAGGGACCCTGCTTGGTAATGCAATTGGAACAATGAGCAACAAAGGTTCATGCTAAGTTGCTGTATTTTAGTGATGCTAATGGAATAGTTTGAAAAGCTGAGGTCTGCCATACAGTTATAATACTTTACGTGCTATCAGTCTTCCTTCTTGGTTGATTGAAGGTTTGAAGTCGTCGATCGAGGAGGTGGCGACAGTCACTCATTGTCGGCCGTCACTGTTGAAGAAGCTGGATGTTGGCGCGCCTTCTTCTCGACACGATCACCAGGCAAAACGGGCTCTTGATGTGAGTGAATACCTTCGCTGCGCAGTGCCGATGGTACTGTTACCGACGACTGCTAATGTTTTCCGTGCCAGAAACTATCATAGCAAGTCGAGCGCAATTACATGCTGCCAAACCTCGGAAGCGCTTCAACTCGCGGGAGCGTCACACAACACACCTGCTCCATCGCCCTACTCCAGCCAGACTGCTCTGCACGCGCTCCACGCGGCAGAGTTAACACTACCAAAGATCCTAAACAGTTTGGTTCTCCACACGACCTATCGATGTAGTCGTTGTAGCTAGGCTCAATACCGTTTCTTCCAAATCCACCAGAAACAAACGCAAAATAATTTTATTTATAAAAATGGATAAAGTGTCACTAGAAGCCTTCCTAAGAGACAGTCTCCATTCCTTCCGAACTGACTATGCAAATGTAGACGAGATGTGGCTCAAATTCAACGATATAGTAGCAACAGCAATTGAGAGATTCATACCTCATAAATTGGTAAGAGATGGAACTGATCCCCCGTGGTACACAAAACAGGTCCGAACGCTGTTGCAGAGGCAACGGAAAAAGCATGCGAAGTTCAGAAGAACGCGAAATCCCGAAGATTGGCTAAAATTTACAGACGTTCGAAATTTGGCAAGGACTTCAATGCGAGATGCCTTTAATAGGTTCCACAACGAAACATTGTCTCGAAATTTGGTAGAAAATCCGAAGAAATTCTGGTCGTATGTAAAGTACACAAGCGGCAAGACGCAGTCAATACCTTCGCTGCGCAGTGCCGATGGTACTGTTACCGACGACTGTGCGCTAAAGCGGAGTTATTGAACGCAGTTTTCAGAAATTCCTTCACCAGGGAAGACGAATGGAATATTCCAGAATTTGAAACACGAACAGCTGCTAGCATGAGTTTCTTAGAAGTAGATACCTTAGGGGTTGCGAAGCAACTCAAATCACTTGATACGGGCAAGTCTTCAGGTCCAGATTGTATATCGATTAGGTTCCTTTCAGATTACGCAGATACAATAGGTCCCTACTTAGCAATCATATACAACCGCTCGCCCACCGATAGATTTGTACCTACAGATTGGAAAATTGCGCAGATCGCACCAGTGTTTAAGAAGGGTAATAGGAGTAATCCATCGAACTACAGACCTATATCATTGACGTCGGTTTGCAGTAGGGTTTTGGAGCATATGCTGTATTCAAACATTATGAATCACCTCGAAGGGAACGATCTATTGATACGTAATCAGCATGGTGTCAGAAAACATTGTTCTTGTGCAACGCAGCTAGCTCTTTATTCGCACGAAGTAATGGCCGCTATCGACAGGGGATCTCAGGTTGATTCCGTATTTCTGGATTTCCGGAAAGTTTTTGACATCGTTCCTCACAAGCGACTTCTAATCAAGCTGCGGGCCAATGGGGTATCGTCTCAGTTGTGCGACTGGATTCGTAATTTCCTGTCAGGAAGGTCGCAGTTCGTAGTAACAGACGGCAAATCATCGAGTAAAAGTGACATCAGGTGTTCTCCAGGGAAACGTCCTGGGTCCTCTGCTGTTCCTGATCTATACAAATGATCTGGGTGACAATGTGAGCAGTTCTCTTAGGTTGTTCGCAGATGATACTGTAATTTACCGTCTAGTAAGGTCATCCGAAGACCAGTACCAGAAGCAAAGCGATTTAGAAAAGATTGCTGTATCGTGTGCCAGGTGGCAGTTGACACTAAATAACGAAAAGTGTGAGGTGATCCACATGAGTTCCAAAAGAAACCCGCTGGAATTCGATTACTCGATAAATAGTACAATTCTCAAGGCTGTCAATTCAACTAAGTACCTGGGTGTTAAAATTACGAACAACTTCAGTTGGAAAGACCACATAGATAATATTGTGGGGAAGGCGAGCCAAAGGTTGCGTTTCATTGGCAGGACACTTAGAAGATGCAACAAGTCCACTAAAGAGACAGCTTACACTACCCTCGTTCGTCCTCTGTTAGAATATTCTTGCGCGGTGTTGGATCCTTACCAGGTGGGATTGATGGAGGACATCGAAAGGGTGCAAAAGAGGGCAGCTCGTTTTGTATTACCACGTAATAGGGGAGAGAGTGTGGCAGATATGATACGCGAGTTGGGATGGAAGTCATTAAAGCAAAGACGTGTTTCGTCGCGGCGAGATGTATTTGCGAAATTTCAGTCACCAACTTTCTCTTCCGAATGCAAAAATATTTTGTTGAGCGCAACCTACATAGGTAGGAATGATCATCAAAATAAAATAAGAGAAATCAGAGCTCGAACAGAAAGGTTTATGTGTTCGTTTTTCCCGCGCGCTGTTCGGGAGTGGAATGGTAGAGAGATGGTATGATTGTGGTTCGATGAACCCTCTGCCAAGCACTTAAATGTGAATTGCAGAGTAGTCATTTAGATGTATACGTAGTCGTTCGATAGCACAGATTTCCCTAGGCAAGCCCCAGCGTAAAAATACAAATAATATTTACAAAACAAACCAATTATACATCGACATAAATGCATAAATATACACTCCCGGGAATGGAAAAAAGAACACATTGACGCCGGTGTGTCAGACCCACCATACTTGCTCCGGACACTGCGAGAGGGCTGTACAAGCAATGATCACACGCACGGCACAGCGGACACACCAGGAACCGCGGTGTTGGCCGTCGAATGGCGCTAGCTGCGCAGCATTTGTGCACCGCCGCCGTCAGTGTCAGCCAGTTTGCCGTGGCATACGGAGCTCCATCGCAGTCTTTAACACTGGTAGCATGCCGCGACAGCGTGGACGTGAACCGTATGTGCAGTTGACGGACTTTGAGCGAGGGCGTATAGTGGGCATGCGGGAGGCCGGGTGGACGTACCGCCGAATTGCTCACCACGTGGGGCGTGAGGTCTCCACAGTACATCGATGTTGTCGCCAGTGGTCGGCGGAAGGAGCACGTGCCCGTCAACCTGGGACCGGACCGCAGCGACGCACGGATGCACGCCAAGACCGTAGGATCCTACGCAGTGCCGTAGGGGACCGCACCGCCACTTCCCAGCAAATTAGGGACACTGTTGCTCCTGGGGTATCGGCGAGGACCATTCGCAACCGTCTCCATGAAGCTGAGCTACGGTCCCGCACACCGTTAGGCCGTCTTCCGCTCACGCCCCAACATCGTGCACCCCGCCTCCAGTGGTGTCGCGACAGGCGTGAATGGAGGGACGAATGGAGACGTGTCGTCTTCAGCGATGAGAGTCGCTTCTGCCTTGGTGCCAATGATGGTCGTATGCGTGTTTGGCGCCGTGCAGGTGAGCGCCACAATCAGGACTGCATACGACCGAGGCACACAGGGCCAACACCCGGCATCATGGTGTGGGGAGCGATCTCCTACACTGGCCGTACACCACTGGTGATCGTCGAGGGGACACTGAATAGTGCACGGTACATCCAGACCGTCATCGAACCCATCGTTCTACCATTCCTAGACCGGCAAGGGAACTTGCTGTTCCAACAGGACAATGCACGTCCGCATGTATCCCGTGCCACCCAACGTGCTCTAGAAGGTGTAAGTCAACTACCCTGGCCAGCAAGATCTCCGGATCTGTCCCCCATTGAGCATGTTTGGGACTGGATGAAGCGTCGTCTCACGCGGTCTGCACGTCCAGCACGAACGCTGGTCCAACTGAGGCGCCAGGTGGAAATGGCATGGCAAGCCGTTCCACAGGACTACATCCAGCATCTCTACGATCGTCTCCATGGGAGAACAGCAGCCTGCATTGCTGCGAAAGGTGGATATACACTGTACTAGTGCCGACATTGTGCATGCTCTGTTGCCTGTGTCTATGTGCCTGTGGTTCTGTCAGTGTGATCATGTGATGTATCTGACCCCAGGAATGTGTCAATAAAGTTTCCCCTTCCTGGGACAATGAATTCACGGTGTTCTTATTTCAATTTCCAGGAGTGTATATATACAAATAGTAAAACAATTACAATATATAAAGACACAGAACTGTCATATCTTAAGGTAACAAAATAAGGAAAACATTTATAGTACAATAGATGGAAATAGGAGGATATGCATTTCCGGCATTACAACTGGCACACTTACAAAGTAGTCTTGATGAGGTTCACCAGCCTCACTTTGACCCGCGACAACGAGATAAAACAGTCATTTCTCCGTAACCAAGCGTTTATTCTCTCTGTCTGTGTTCACAAAAAGATTCCGAAAATCCGACTGCTAGATTGAAGAATGTACCATGCCAACAGTCATTACACTATCTTCAGCTGCTTCCTAGTACCATCCGCCGACATCTCCATAAAGACAAAACAGGTTACAATTCCAAGGCTGTAAGCCAAAAATGACACAGTAATGCCACACTTCAAGGAAATGATTTTAATTCATTGGCTCAAATTAGACCTAACCAAGTCCACCGCTTTCAGTAATCGCAAACTCCAGTTAGCTAATGTCTCCACAGTGTAATGTGACACATTATAACATATTACACACATAAAAATAAGTTTTGCATCACCTCGGTTCAGAGAGTTCCGGAACCTGTACAGAAAATTGGAGCAGAGATCAACATAACCATCATTTCCGCCCTTTTTATTGCTCATGGAAACCACACATTGCGTGTTGTACCACCCTCAGAGGTTGTGGTCCAGATTTCTGTATACACTGGTACCTCTAATACCCAGTAACAAGTCCTCTTGCATTGATGCATGCCTGTATTCGTCGTGGCATACTATCCACAAGTTCATCAAGGCACTGTTGGTCCAGATTGTCCCACTCCTCAATGGCGATTCGGCGTAGATCCCTCAGAGTGGTTGGTGGGTCACGTCGTCCATAAACAGCTGTTTTCAGTCTATCCCAGGCATGTTTGATAGGGTTCATGTCTGGAGAACATGCTGGTCACTCTAGTCGAGCGATGCCCGCAGCTCGTGGTCGTGCGGTAGCGTTCTCGCTTCCCGCGCCCAGGTTCCCGGGTTCGATTCCCGGCGGGGTCAGGGATTTTCCCTGCCTCGTGATGGCTGGGTGTTGTGTGATGTCCTTAGATTAGTTAGGTTTAAGTAGTTTTAAGTTCTAGGGGACTGATGACCATAGATGTTAAGTCCCATAGTGCTCAGAGCCATTTGAACCATTTTCTAGTCGAGCGATGTCGTCATCTCGAGTGAAGTCATTCACAAGATATGTACGATGGAGGCGCGAATTGTCATCCATGAAGACGTATGCCACGCCAATGTGCTGCCGATATGGTTGCAATATCGGTCGGAGGATGGCATTCTCGCATCGCATTGCCGTTACGGCGCCTTCCATAACCACCAGCGGCGTGCGTCGGCCCCACATAATGCCACCCCAAAACAGCAGGGAACCTCCACCTTGCTGCACTCGCTGGACAGCGTGTCTAAGGCGTTCAGCCTGACTGGGTTATCTCCAAACAAGTCTCAGACGATTGTCTGGTTGAAGGCATATGCGACACTCATCGGTGAAGAGGACTTGATGCCAGTCCTGAGCGGTCCATTCGGCATGTTGTTGGGCCCATCTGTACCGCGCTGCATGGTGTCGTGGTTGCAAAGATGGACCTCACCATGGACGTCGGGATGAACTTGCGCATCATGCAGCCTATTGCGCACAGTTTGAGTCGCAACACGACGTCCTGTGGCTGCACGAAAAGCATTATTCAACATGGTGGCGTTGCTGTCATGGTTCCTACGAGCTATAATCCGTAGGTAGCTACTGCAGCAGTAGCCCTTGGGCGGCCTGAGCGACGCATGTCATCGACAGTTCCTGTCTTCCTGTGTCACCTCCATGTCCGAAGAAAATCGCTTTGGTTCACTCCGAGACGCCTGGACATTCCGTGTTGAGAGCCCTTCCTGGCACAAAGTGACAACGCGGACGCCATCGAACCGCGCTATTGACCGTCTGGTCATGGTTGAACTACAGATAGCACCAGCCGTGTACCTCCTTCTTGGTGGACTGACTGGAACTGATCGGCTGTCGGACCCCCTCCGTCTAATAGGCGTTGCTCACGCATGGTTGTTTACATCTTTGGATGGGTTTAATGACATCTGTGAACAGTAAAAGGGACTGTGTTTGTGATACAGTATCCACAGTCAATGTCTATTTTCGGGAGTTCTGCGAAGCAGGGTAATGCAAACATTTTTTTTGACGTGTGTATATGATTAAAAGCATCCAGACATCCGTATATAACGCGGTAATGACCGGTAGTTGTCACGAGAGACGAACTCACTAATGTAAAAGGAGGGGGGAGTGTTATGTTGCCAGTAGAGTAGCAGTGACATCAGAATTGGTCGATTAGGAGCGCTCAGTGACTTTCAACGTGGACTAGTTATTGGATGTCACCAGAGTGACAGATCCATCAGGGACATTGCAGTCCTTCTATAGCTGCCCAATTCGACTGTTGGTGATGTGATAATGAAGTAGAAATGCGAAGGAACAACCACATCTAAACCAAGACCAAGCAGACCTCATGTACTGACGGATAGAAACGATCGAGCATTGTAGAGGGTGGTTGTAACAACACGCATGAAATCAGCGGAAGGAATCACTTGTGCGTTCTAAAGTGCTACCAGTATTTCAGCAGGCATAAACACGGAGCTTAAGGAGTTCAAATGCAGCTCCTTATAAGCCACACATTTCTGTATTCAGTCTAAGCGACGGTTGAACTGGTGTAGAGCGCTAAGCCTCTGGATGACTAGAAACGAGTGACCTGGAGCGGTTAGCGGTGTATCACGCTATACTTTGTGGCAATATGATGGAAAAACTCGTGTTTGGCGAAAGCCTGGAGAATGTCACCAGACACCAGGTGTAGTGTCGGCAGAGAAGTATGGAGGGGATCGTTTTACGGTTGGGCGTGTTATTCGTGTTTACGGTGTGAACCTCTTATTGTGCTTAAGGAAGCACTAATTCGGAAGGATATGAACACGTTTTACAGCATTGTGGAACAGTTGGTGGACAATGATTGATTGTATCATCATGACACTACATCCTGTCATAAGGCAGCATCAGTGGACCATCTCTGGTTTCGTCTCTTGAGAGAGAGTGAGATAGCATTCCTCCAGTGACATTCAGGCACCTCACTGAAAGTGTTCCCAGAGGAATTGAAGCCGCCTTTAGGCGAAGGGTAAACACTTCGTCTTAATGTCTACTAATAGTTGTCCGGATACTTTTGAGCAGATAGTGCATGCGAATTGTATCTACCAAGGACGTGCACACTCGTTAAAACCCAACACTCGCTCAAAAAATGGAAAAATGTCATGTTATAATTACACAACCGCTCTCGGGGACGTACTTTCGAGTTATTGTAGGCTTTTCGTACTGGAAAAACAGATTTTTTAATCAGTAAGAACGACTGTACTCGGACACACGATAGGCAAAATACATTTTATGATCACCTTGACCTCTGAGGGCACGTGGCTTGCCTCCTACTGATGGCAGGCTTACTCACTTTTACGAGCTCGTAGCTTTCACTCAGCCATTTTAGCCAATTAGCCTCAGAAGCAGAAGGTAGACAATTTCGCTGGTAGTTTGGAACTCAGGGTAATAGCACTCATCCGCCCAGGGCCACTTCCTGCAACGACGTTTCAGAAGTTTATCTGCAGCAGGTGCCGGAGAACACCTGCAGTCGTGCGGGTGTCATAGCCAGGGAAAGAGCAATCCATGGCCGCCAGGCTGACAAAGCACCATTCCAGCAGATGCCGGATTAGAGGCCAGCCCCACGGTACGGCCTTTAATCATATGTTTAATCTACGAATTACCATAAGCACGCCTTCCAGGGAATGCAGGATATATTTGCAGATTTATCCGTTTAGTCTTTCGGGGAATGTAATCTATTTGCTCGAAGAGCTCCTTTGATCTTGCTACTTTTCAAACACCCCTCAACGACATCGTCAAGTTTATCGCTACAATTTGAAGTCCGCCTGTACTTCGCGGTTTTGTTACAAAAAGCGAACATCAGTAGATTCTCAAATCACGACTGCTATTCATTCATTTGTGGTTATCTTGTGCTTGATGGTTTGCCAAACATTAACGTTCTATGGTTTCATATAATGTTTGATGTGATCTTTAATGATTGAAAAACGAACGTAAACTTCCCGTAATGTTTTTTTATCCTCACTCAGCACAAAACGAAGACACATCGCTCCCCATCAACATAGAGCACTAAGTGTTGTCACCATAGTATTTATTACAATCGAAACATCTGGACCTCTTGCTCTCATCACGTTACAATTTTTTAAACTCTCCTAACACATAGAAGAGCCCGCCTTCAACTGACGTAGCTTCTTTTATGAAGGTGGCTTGTGACGTCTTTCTTATGGCGTCAAAGAAGCCTACGTCAGAATTACGTCCTGGCTTATGAATCAAATGATCATTTGTACAATCGGTGACAGTGGAGGCTAATTTGCAGTATGATTCAGTGGATCAAAAATATTCGGGGACCTCAACAGATTGCAGGTACGGTTTGCATGTAAATAAGCGTTAAAACATAAAAAACGAAAATCATTACAAAACTGTCAAAATCAAACTGAGTGTCGCAGTTATACATACAGGATGTTGAAAAAAGTATCACGCAGTGGTGCCGGTCAAAAGTAGATGAGAATTTCCTATAATCATATATTCAGAAACCTGTTTGGGAAATGGCCCATTTTGCTTGTGACGAGTAATGTGTAATACTCGTTGGTACAGATGATTCAGTGTTCTCAAGAGATGCCATAGTAAATTACTACCACACGTAAATGTGGGCAGACGCAAATCCTTGAGTTGTCATGAAAGTGAGGCATAAGGATCGCTTCAGCGTCAACGAATGTAGAGGAAATGTTGGTGACAGATTCATAGGGCCACACACTTTACCAAACAGATTAACAGATGTTGTGTATCATCGATGTCTACGCTATGAACTACTAAATCTGTTGGCTAGTGCCAAATCGCACCGTAAGGAGCGGTAGCGGCAGTTGCGTTATAGATGGCTGCCTTCACTGGATCTGTGTTTTTTGGTTTGAAGAATCGAAGTCGGCGACAACATTTCAGCGTAATTTCCGTACCAATAACGCTAAAGATCCTCCCTAGTAGCCTACAATTTATGAGTGGCATAAATTTATTGTAGAAACAGGGTACTCGGTAAGATATGGGGAATCATCAGGTCGTCCAAGCACATCTGACGACGTCGTTGAGTGAGTGAGACAACGTTTTGTCAAGAGCCCTACGAAATCGACCCGGTGTGCATCTCGCGAACTGCGAATCCCACATACGACTGTTTGGCGCGTGTTGAGAAACCATTTGCATTTGAAATTGTTCAGATTAAGGATCGTACAAGTAATGAAAGACACACAAAATTGCTCGCAAGAACTGCTGTGCGGATACGTCTAATCGATTACATGAGGATGAATATTTCTTGGACAAAATCATTTTTTCTCACGAGACGACTTTTCACTTGAGTGGCAACGTTAACACACATAACTGTAGGATCTGGGGCAGTGAAAATCCACATCAAACATTGTAACATGTTCGTGATAGCCCTAAATTGAACGTTTTTTGTGTATTGAGTGAGAATAGAGTGTACGACCCCCCCTTTTTTTTCGTGAGAGAACTATCAACGGCATAGTGTATGTGGGTGTGTTACAACAATTATTGATACCGTAGATCTATCAGGATGACCAAGAACGAAATGTTTACTTCATGCAAGATGGTGCACCACCACACTAACTGGCTGACTTCTGGGATTTTCTGAGTGACCGCTTTCCAGGTCAAAGGATTGGCCGTGATGCGCCAATTGCGTGGCACCCACGTTTCCCATACCTGACACCACTCGATTTTTTATGGGTATTCATCAAGGATATCGTCTTTTTACCAGCTGTGCCGGATTTTCTACCTGAACTCAGAGCAAGAATTGGCCCCGCCACTGAGAAAGTTACACCTGCAGTCCTACAGCGTCTTTTGGAAGAAATTGACTTCCGATGGGATGTATGCAGGATAACCAACGGAAGACACATTCAACATCTTTAGTTCAAAGTAAAAAACTTGATGTGTTTCCCTACAAAATAACGCTTAATCCAGCTCTATATCTTCTTCCAATAAATTTATATGAACTTTTAAGGTGTAAAGTCCTTTTCGAAACACGCTTTATAAAGGAGCGGCAGTGACGGCAAAATAAGGATTCATCTCCGGTCGATAACGCGCGGAGGGGTTGACGACATGCTGACAACAGGTCCCACGATCATAGAGGGCCCAACGTACTGCCTTTTAGGCAGCAGTCGGCTTCTCGGAACAGGCCTAAGGTCCAATGCGTGAGTCGTGTTGATGTTATCTCCTATCGTAATATGACAATTTTAAACACATCGAAAGATTGAATTTTGATCGTAAATTACAAATCTGTTCATGAGTTTTCTCAAAGCAAATTCTCTCGTAAGTTATCGATGCATTAATAGAATTGTTTTAATCACTTAACAGTCTTTTGGATGAAAAAAAAATATCTGTATCGAGGTAGTTTGACCTTGTACATCGACAGTGACGGTTGAGTTACTTCAGAAAGCCATTCAAAGAAAATTTC
The DNA here is from genome assembly GCF_023864275.1 of Schistocerca cancellata. Classification (NCBI taxonomy): domain Eukaryota; kingdom Metazoa; phylum Arthropoda; class Insecta; order Orthoptera; family Acrididae; genus Schistocerca; species Schistocerca cancellata. The sequence continues at coordinate 695,676,533 of NC_064627.1, read as the reverse complement.
GAAAAGGAGATTAAAAAGTGCTTTCATATCAGGCTTTGCGGGATTAGTTGACGGAACCTATTATGTCGCTGTGAGTACAGGTATGAGGGGGTTTCTAGTTGCAATGAATATTAGTTATTGTTGGGACAGTTTACACAAGGAAAAGAAAATAAGAAAGTTTGAATAATACGAAGAAAATACGAGTAAATACAATAAAAAGATCGACATGGAAAGAGGCAGATAATTTCAAGGAATATCATATAGCAGCCCAAAGTGTCTGTTATGTTATATGAGAGCCATCTTTTACTACGCGAAAATTTAGCTTATAATGTCCGCCTGCTTAGCTGGGTGGTAAAGTGCTTGCCTCCTATGCAAGTGGGCTCGGGTTCGATTCTCGGCCGGGTTGGAGGTTTTCTCCGCTCGTGGAGTGGTTGTTTTGTTGTCCTCCTCATCATTTCATCCTCATCACTGGCACGCAAGTCACCCAACGTGGCGTCGACTGAAATAAGACTTACACTTGGCGGCCGAACTTCCCCGGATGGGGCCTCCCGGCCAACAGTGGCATGCGCTCATTTTTTTTTCGCTTATAATGAACAAAGGACCTTCATTACCAAGCAGTTAGTTACCTATATAATGAGTGCTCGCAGTCAATCTTGTATTTTACAAAAGAGCGGAGAATGAGTAGACTGCATTATTTGATCAAAAGTACCCGGACACTTACTAGTGGACATTAACATGGAATGTGTCCACCATTGGCCTGTATGACGACTGTCAGGGGATGCTTTCAATCACGTGTCTAAATGTCTGTCGAGGAATAACAGCTCAGTCTTCCTCGAGACTTAAAACAAGAGAAGGAGTGATGTCGGATGCTGGGATCTGAAGTGAAGTCGACGTTCTAACCCATCCGAAAGGTATTACACATATTTCACGTCGGAACTACGGGCAGTCGACCCCAACTCAGGGCGGTTATTTTCCACAAACCACTGGCTCACAGATGATGTTTAAGGGAGTTGCATGTCATGCTGATGTTATCAATAATGGTGTCCGGACTGTTGCGCTACTGTATGCAGTACACAGTGCTGCAGACGTTTTCATATTTTTTCGTATGTAGTGTTTTCTTAAGTACAATAACTGGTTCGCACCGTGAGCGCGAGTAACAGCCCCACCTACTCCATTCTTCACTGTGCCGCCCCGGGGTAGCCGCGCGACCGGAGGCGCGTTGTGACGGTTCACGCGGCTGCCCCCGTCGGAGGTTCGAGTCCTCCCTCGGGCGTGAATGTGTGTGTTATCCTTAGCGTAAGTTAGCTTTAGTTAGATTAAGTAGCGTGTAGGCCGAGGGACCAATGTCCTCAGCAGTTTGGTCTCATAGGAACTTACCACCAACACCAACACCACCACTACTCCACTGTTGCCACTACACATGATGGCACCTAAGATTCTCCAGGCATTCGCCGAACGTGAACTCTACGATCGGATTGTCAGAGCATAGCGTAAATCAGAACAGAGACTCTCGTGGCGTTAATATTTGCATCACATCAAGCGTCGCTTAGTACTGACTGCAGAGATGTATGTCGTATGAGGAGATACTCGACAATTTGAAGCCATTCCTTTTAACTAGCTACGCACAGTCACTGTACCAGCTGGACCGCTGGTAGCCCTTTGGAACTCACGAGTGATTCCTTCCGCTGATTCATGCGAATTTTTGCAACCTTACTTCGCAATGCTCGAGGATCCCTATCGTCAGTATACGAGATCTGCCTGTTCGTGGTATAAGTATGGTTATTCCTTCGTGTTTCGAGTGCACAGCCATATCGCCAATAGTCGACTTGGGCAGATTTAGAAGGGTCGAAATGCATGTGAGGGATGGGGAACTCCAGTGACTAGTCCACGTTGGAAGTCACTGAGCTCTCGTGAAAGACCCATAATGCTGTTACTGCATGTCTACTGACGACACAATACCTGCTTTTACACTGACTGGTCCGCCTCTCCTGACATCCAGTGGTCAACTCCACATTAGATAGGGATGTTTGGATACGATTGACTAGATCTACATCTACATCTACACGTACAAAGTTACTCCGCAATCAAGCGTACGATGCGTGGTGTAGGGCACCCAGTACCACTACCAGTCATTTCCTTTCCTGTTCCACTCGCAAATAGATCGAGGGGAAAAACGGCTATCTATATAAGTCCAAGTGAGCCCTAATTTCTCGTATGTTGTCTTTGTGATCCTTACGCGCAATGTATGTTGGCGACAGTAGAATAGTTCGGCAATCGGCTTCAAACGCCGATTCTCTACATTTTCTCAATAGCGTTTCTCGAAAAGAACGTCGCCTCCCATTTGAGTCCCCGAAGCACTTATGTTCCCGTAACACTTACGTGTTGTTAGAACCTGTCAGTAACGAATCTAGTAGCCCGCCTCTGAACTGTTTCGATGTCTTCCTTCAATCCGACTAGGTACGGATACCAAACAGTCGAGCAGCGCTCAAGAATAGGTCACACCACGGTCCTACATGCCGTCTCTTTTACAGGCGAACCACTCTTCACTAAAGTTTTCCTAATAAACCGAAATCGACCATTCGCCTTCCATACGATAGTTCTCACATGCTCGTTCCATCTCATATCGCTTTGCAACGTTACACCCATATATTTCAACGATTTGACCGTGTCCAGCAGCACTTAGTAATAGTGTATCCGAACATTACAGGTTTCATCTTCCTACTTATCCGCATTAACTTACATTTTTTCATATTTAGGGCTAGCTGCCATTCATTACACCAACTGGAAATTTTATCTAAGTCGTCTTGTATCCTCCTGCAGTCACTCAACTTTGACGCCTTACTGTACACGACAGCATCATCAACAGACAATCGCAGATTACTCCCACCCTGTTTATCTGTAAAGAGAACAACAGCGGTCCCATCACACTTCCCTGGGACACACCTGACGATACCCTGCTCTCTGATGAACACTGGCCATCGAGGACTACATACTTCGTTCTATTATTTAAGAAGTCTTCGAGCCACACACGTATCTATGAATTTATTCCATAAGCTCGTACCTTCGTTAACAGCTTGCAGTGGGGCACCGTGTCAAATGCTTTCCGGAAATCTAGAAATATGGAATATGTCAGCTGCCCTACATCCATAGTTCTCAGTCTATAATGTGAGGACAGGGCAAGCTGAGTTTCGCAGGAGCGATGCTTTCTAAAATCATGCTGGTTCGTGGACCTAAGCTTCTCAGTCTCAAGAACATTTATCATATTCGAACTGAGAATATGTTCAAGGATTCTGCAGCAATCAGAAGTTAGGGGCAGGGCCTTCAATTTTGCGGAGGCGTTCTTTTACCCTTCTTATACAGGGTGAGTCACCTAACGTTAGCGCTGGATATATTTCGTAAACCACATCAAATACTGACGAACCGATTCCACAGACCGAACGTGAGGAGAGGGGCTAGTGTAATTGTTTAATACAAACCATACAAAAATGCACGGAAGTATGATTTTTAACACAAACCTACGTTTTTTTAAATGGAACCACGTTAGTTTTGTTAACACATCGGAACATGTAAACAAATACGTAATCAGTGCCGTTTGTTGCATTGTAAAATGTTAATTACATCCGGAGATATTGTAACCTAAAGTTGACACTTGAAACCTCCGACGTTCAGTTGCGTGTTGTAACGAACACGAGCCACGGTCGGCGAGCAGCATCTGCAGGGACTTCTTTCTGTGGGGTACGTTAAAGGAGAATGTGTACCGTGATGTGCCTACAACCCCAGAGGATATAAAATAACGTATTGTGGCAGCCTGTGGCGACATTACACCAGATGTACTGCGGCGTGTACGACATTCATTACGCCAGAGATTGCAATTGTTTGCAGCAAATGATGGCCACCACATTGAACATCTATTGGCCTGACATGTCGGGACACACTCTATTCCATTCCGTAATTGAAAACGGAAACCACGTGTGTACGTGTACCTCACCCCTCATGGTAATGTACAAGTACGTCAGTGAAAAAGACCAATAAAAAGGTGTTAGCATGTGGACGTAATGTGCTGTTCCAGTCTCTTCTGTACCTAAGGTCCATCACCGTTCCATTTGGATCCCTACGTAATTCGGTGCTCTCCGATACACTCGATCGAACAGCGGAGGAGTGGTACTCAAGCGTCAACTTTTGGTTACAATATCTCCGGATGTAATTAACATTTTACAATGCAACAAACATCACTGATTACGTATTTGTTTATACTCGTATGTTCAGATGTGCTAACAAAACTAACGAGGTTCCTTTTAAAAAAACGTAGGTTTGTGTTAAAAAAGATACTTCCGCGCATTTTTTTATGGTTTGTATTAACCAATTACACTAGCCCCTCTCCTCACGTTCGGTCTGTGGAATCGATTCGTCAGTATTTGATGTGGTTTACGAAATATATCCAGCGGTAATGTTAGGTGACTCACCCTGTATACTGGAGTCACCTGTGCCTTTTTCCAGTCGCTCGGGACTTGGTGCTGTGCGAGAGAGTCAGAGCAAATGCAAGCCAGACGGTGTGTATTAGGAGGTGGCACGTGTTTTCGGCAGGCTGTACGGCAGCTACGAGAGCCTGCAGCAGGGCAGCGCGACGCGGGCGCTGCAGGACCTGACCGGCGGCATCGTGCAGAGCTTCGCGCTCTGCTCGCAGGACCGCTACCTCACCTTCCAGGTGCTCAACAGCGCCGTGCCGCGCTCCAGCCTGCTCGTCGCCAGCATCAACCCCGTGAGTACCCGCCGCCGCCGCCGCCCTCTCCACCTTCACTTTTCAAACGCGTTTTCAGTGACCTCACTGGTGTGCGCGGAGACTCTGAAGTGTAAGACACTAATCATTTTATCCCTATTGTTTAGAAAACACCGTGGCTGTTTTCGAAAATTACGCTTTAGGAAATACTGCAACTAGCCACAACCTTTTTTCTTATATGATTTTATTGTACCATTACTAGTTTCTGCCCTGAGGCCAACGTCAGATGGTAGTGTTGACTTCTTTGCAAGTTTTACATTTGCGTCCTAATAGCAGGGTGACTTTTTCCACCGTGTACAAAACTATGGGGATCGATCGATGAGAGGACACGGAACAGAAAAGGTCTAATGAGCTTACGTCCGGACAAACATGGTTTTCATGTTAGACACCATTTATTCTATCACACAGTGTTACAGAGACTGCAGGCTGATACGCGCTGTACCATGCAGTTACAGTATGTGCGTTACAGTATGTGCTGAAAATGGTTTCCATGTGCCTCGACTACTGCGTGTACACGCCGTAGCCTGTTCCATCTCGTATCTTTACATCGGCCACGCTGCATCCGAACAGTCTCAAAGACATACTCAATACGCTGCTCCAGTGTCTCCATATCTGGAATGGCCTCTGCATACACGATACTTTTGAGGTGGCCCCATAACCAGAAATCGTACGGGTTGATCTGGTGAAGGAGCAGCCCGTGCAACTAGACGCCCTCGTCTGATCCATGGAGCAGAGGAGCCACCATTGAGATGCGTCCGTACGTTAACAGCGAATTGGGCTGGAGCACCGTCATGTAGCAGCTACATAACCCTTAGAATCATCAGTGGCATTTCTTCCAGCAGGGGAGGCAGAGTCACCCGCAAGAAACGCCAATAGTTCGGGCCTGTTAGGTAACGTGGAAGAAAGACTGGTCCCAAAATACGGTCACCAATTATCCCGGCCCACCCGTACCGGCTGCACCCATGCTGGTGATACGCTGTCATCATACCATGGCGGTTCTGCATACTATACCACAGATGACTGTTATGAAAATTGAAGATAGAAATCCGCATAAAGGTGGCCTCATCGGTGAACAGGATGGATGGGTCAGATCCCGGAATCGTGGTTGACTGGCGAAGAATCCGTGACAAAACTGTTCCAGATGAGTAAAGTCTGTCGCTAGCAAGCCCTGAACACGCTGTGAGTGATAAAGGTTGTAACAACTGTCATGGAGAATGTTCCACACGGTCGTCTGGATTACCCTGTACTGGTACTGACACGGATGTCGCCTTCCACAATGTTAATCACATTTTCCTCCAAGTCTGATGTCCGAACATTCGGGTATGTCTTTCATGATTTCCTGCTTCCTGAAACGACCCTGTCTCAGACAAACGGTGAAACACGGTTCCATACATTGAACACGGTGGTTGTTGTCGGCGGAGAGAGGTCTCGTGACACAATCTTGCTGTCCACCGCCCGTTGCCATTTGCTTTTCCGTAAGTAAACACCATGTTGGCAAGCTCTCGATTCGAATACGCTGTATCACATCCACTACAAGGTAAGTCAGGAAGAGATGTGAATCGGACACATTACCAATTATAACGGCAGGAGAGTGCCCTAGGGCATGACGTATGAGGAACAGTACCACCGTCTAGGAGGCATAGTGTAACTGTGGCTACATGGTACAGTGCATATTAGACTGCAGTCTCTGTAACAAAGTATAATTGAATAAATGGGCTCTAGCATGGAAACCATGTTTTTCCGGATATAAGTTCATCAGACCTTTTTTGTTCTGTATCCTCTCATCGATCGATCCCTACAGTTTGTACACGGTGGGAAAAATCAAAGAACATGTGATACATGGTTTACAAGAGGTTTTAAATTTGCGTCCTAAAATACAACAAAGTTTTTGTGATTACATAGTTTCACACTTATATATGCCCTAGGCGTTTTACTTACTTCCTGGAAAGCTCTCCTATATATATATATATATATATATATATATATATATATATATATATATATATATATATATTACAATCAATTATTATCCACGGACTGAAGTACATACAAGAAGGCGGATACATTTGTTTACATCGGCTGCTGATTTGATGAGCCAACGAATGTGATATGTGTACAGATACGGCACACCTCTGGAGATGTGGCAGATACTTCTTGATAATACAGATAATTTTATACAGTTAAACATTTAATTATTTACTTTTGAAAGACTCTGGTAATGGCCAATGAACAATTTTGTCTCTGCTTGTTAATATTATTTCTATCATTTCAAATTAAAGGAGTCGTATGAAATTTTTAAGATAAATTTGGTTTCTTAATATTAATTGATCATCCAGTAACAAGTCGGGTTTACTGTGAATGTCGTTGTATATTTCTAATTTCTCTAACAAATTCATCTGTCCTTCTGTTTCGACAAAATGTAATACCTGTAAGTTTTCTTCGAAGCTTATCTCTGAGCTTCCGTATTGGACCAAGTGAATAGCGAAAGCTGACTTATTTAGCTTGTTGAACCTGGGAGCATCCATATGTTCTCTCCTACCAGTTTTGTCAGTGTAAAGTTTGTGGCATTGTTGTATTTTAGGACACAAATGTAAAACTTGCAAAGACGTCAACGCTACATTCTGACAATGGGCTCAGGCATGATGCTACAATAAAATCATTTCAAAATGTGTGGCTGGTTGTAATATTCCGTACAGTGTAATTCAAGACAGTAAATTTAAATAATTTATTGTGTTACCCACTATCTAGGTTTCGCTGTTCTATTTCAGGGAAACGCTCTTTTGTTGTGTTTAAGTGGAAACTATGTCTGTAGTAAAATATTACTTTTGGTCTTTAAACATTGTTTTGAAGACGATGGTGCCGAAAAGAACACGTGAGCACCATGCCACTCATATCAATAATCTTAATAGAAAGTAACTCTAGTGCACACCTAATGCAGTCTTCAAACATATCAGTCGATACCTTGAATTATTTTTCACTTTTACAACGACCTGCTCGTATAGCGTAATGCGCAGAGCTTTAGCTTGCGAGAGTGGGAGTTGAGTCAGGTGAGGATCGAATCCGCGTTTCTGATTGGCGACCGTGGCTTGTGCACCAGCCACAATGAGAGTGGTTTTTAAGGCGCACTTCTACCTTCATTTAGGTGAATGCTGGGCTGGTCGTCATTTTCTGCCTCAGAAACGGCAACACGCAAACAGCTAAAATTCGATAACACACAGAACAAAGTTTACACCATCAGACAGCAGGAGCACTCGACTTGCCTCCAGCAGGTTACCCCGACAACTGTGGCGTCAAATAGCTAAATAAGATAAAGAGCCAAACTTGAGCACAGCGGAGCCCGTAAGTAAATAGTGGCAAAGCTCTGACGAGAAATAGTAGTTCTCATTATTTACAACATGTAACGCCACATCGCAGTAATGGAGATCCTCTAAGATTTTTGACTATACATTTTTTTAAAATTATTTCATGTTGAAATATGTTCCTAATATTCTTGAAATGCATATGGCCAAGAGAGAGAGTACCTACATACTTCGACGGACTGTTTTCTACAGTTTACATTCTCACTCAATGCTACCTAAAGATTTTTACTATGGTTTGGTTGGGTGACTGCTAACCACCAAGGAGTATGAGAAGCACTGCTTCGTGAAAACTTTCACTCATCAGTTTCTGTTACGACATGAATGTCACTTGGTTTTTTAAAGTTCGATTTGAGGTCCGGGTTTTGCGGCCACCTTGGCGCTGAACGAACGTCATCGTTCACATATGCCATGACAAAAGCGACATTGTGCGAGACATTTTACTTTTCACTTTGAAACAAAGTGTATCAAACGCAGTTTTATCACACACATTGCTGAAATCAACCAGTGTTAAATTGGTTGCCTCCCATCTGTCTATTAACTCTCTAAGATCGACTATCATTTTATTAAACTTGTGTTTAGCTGTGGAGTTTCCAAAATCCCTCTCACATTTACCGTCGATATAAGTGACAGTAACTGGTAAGTAAGTTGAAAAATTAACTTCAAACCATTTATAAATCAATTATATGATGACAGCCTTTAAGTGTATTTATTCTTGGCCAGCAGGCTGAATTAAGTTTTTCTTCCCACTCTGTATGAAATTTAATAGTGACGAGAGAGAAACTAAACATGCCAGTAGGGACCAGAATAATAACTTCAGCTTCGTTTTGCCTTCTTTCTTTATTCATTTATCGTGAGTTTGCATGCTCCATCATTACATACAACCTCAGAACAGATTCTCATGAAGTCTTTAGTAATGAGTTTGTAATAACACGTTTTAATAAAACGCGTTTGTAGAAGTGCTGACTTGTGGTGGTGCTGATGACTAGTAATTTGTCGCAGCTTGAAACATGGGTGGTGTCGATAAAAAGTAATTTACTGCGTTCTGCGGAAACTAGATAAACAGTAAAACACTTTGCTTTTCATATGATGAGACAGTGCAGTGTTCTCCTCGGGACTTGAAGTACTGACACGCCGTATTCAATAGAACAGGCAGGCCAGGTTTTGACGGTGAGCACATTTTGTGTCATTCTGGTCGACAGTTCCCTATATTCCTCGTAAGGTTAAAGTATTGGATTCCGCTTGAATTCTCTGTCTGTAGAGTCTCGCTTATTTGTCTAATGTCATCCGTGGAGCAAGAGAAGCCTTTTCTTTGAAAGTACGTTGAGCATGTGCAGTGCAGAAAGTGTGAGAGGGGAGTCCCAAATTTTACGATCTTTTCTGCTTTTTCTGCCTTGTAATTGTTTCGTGACCATCGTTATTTACTATTAATTATTTGTGTTGACGAAATACGGAAATATTATAAATCGAGAAAATTATTTCATTAGTAAGTTTTGGAAGATATTTCTAAAAAAATTGCATCACTGGTGTACTAATGTAATGAAGTGGGAACCTGCAAATCTCTTCCATCTTGTAACCCAGCATTCCCAGACAAAACAAATAAAAACCGGCCACGCAGTCACGATTGTCGTTCTTCACCAACGATGCGTATGAAATTCATTGTCGCGTTGAGATATCTTCGCAGCAAAAACCTGCAGTTATTTATTCAACGAACTGTAGGGGCAGTCAGTGCACGCCTGTGAGTTCGGCTGCACGCCTAACAGCTGTGCACGCTTGGTTGCGGGCGAGTCAGTGAGGAAGCTGAAGAGGTGCGCGGAGAAACATCACGAGTAAAAATTAGTGGCTGTTGAGTACGTTAGGAATCATGAATAGTATACTAACTAAGACGGAGAAAAGGCTTCTTATAACAGTGTTAGTATCAAGAGTTTGATGTCTTCTCATAAAGTTGTCAGTTATCTACTCTCCAGAAAACACATTGTAACGAAAAAGAAACTGGTATGGGCATGCATATTCAAATACAGAGATACCTAAACAAGCAGAATACGGCGCTGCGGTTGAGAACGCCTGGCGCAGTTATTAGATCGGTTACTGCTGCTAAATAGCAGGTTATCAAGAGTTAAATGAGTCTGAAAGTGGAGTTATAGTCGGCGCATGAGCGATGGGACACAGCATTTCCGAGGTAGCGGTGAAGTGGGAATTTTCCCGTATGATCATTTCATGAGTGTAGCGTGAATATCAGGAATCTACTAAAACACCAAATCTGAGACGTCGGTGCGGCCCGATAAAGATCCTGTAAGAATGGGACCAACTACGACTGATAAGAATTGTTCAACCTGACAAAAATGCAACCGTTCCGCAAGTTACTGCAGATTTCAATGCTGGGACACCAACAAGTGTCAGCGTGCGAACCATTCAACGAAACATCATCGATATGGGCTTTCGGATCCGAAGGCCCACTCGTGTACCCTTGATGACTGCACGACTCAAAGCTGTACGACTCGCCTGGGCCCGTCAACACCGACATTGGACTGTTGATGACAGGAAACATGTTGCCTGGTCGGACGAGTCTCGTTTCAAATTGTGTGAAATGGATGGACGTGTAGGGGTATGCAGACAACCTCATGAACCAGTAGATGGACCCTTCATGGCAGCAGGGAATGTTCAAGCTGGTGGAGGCTCTGTAATGGCGTGTGGCGTCTGCAGTTAGAGTTATATGGGATCCCTGATACATCTAAATACGATTCTGACAGGCGACACGTACGTAAGCATCCTGTCTGATCACCTGCATCCATTCGTGTCCATTGTGCATTCCGTCGGACTTGGGCAATTCCAGCAGGACAATGCGACACCCCACACGTCTAGAATTGCTATAGAGTGGCACTAGGAACACGTTCTGAGTTTAAACGCATCCGCCGACCACCAAACTCGTCTGACATGAACATTATTGAGCGTAACTGGGATGCCTTGCAACGTGCTGTTCAGAAGAGATCTCCACGCCCTCGTTCTGTTACAGATTTATGAATAGCCCTACAGAATTCATGGTGTCAGTTCCCTCCAGCACTACTTCAGACATCTGTTTTAATCGAGTCTATGCAATGTCATGTTGCGGCACTTCTGTGTTCTCGCGGGGGCCCTACACGATATTTGGCAGGTGTATCAGTTTCTTTGGATCTTCAGTTTATAATAACTGCTGTTAATAAGCGAGTAGATACACGAACACTGTTACAAATTTTGGAGGAAATGAGTCTGAAAAAAAATCCAGTAATGTGATTAAACAAACCTTAACCAACGCAACACCCAAGGTCAAGTTCAGAGGAAAGCTTTCAGAGGCCTTCGAGATTTAAACCGGAGTGAGACAAGATGACTGACTTTCCTCTTCGCTCTTTAACTATGCACTTGATAAGATGATCAACGAGTGTCGATGAGAAATTAAAGGAGTGGTGGAACACGAATGGGGTGCAAGAAAAAAGAATATGGGTGGACTGTCTACCATTCGCAGATGATACTATGATATTGTAGGAACGATTGGAAGAGGCGGTTAAACAAATCAGGTAATTACTGAGAGAAGCGACTAAAGCAGGCGAACAGATCTCTATCGAGATGACACAGTATATGACAGAGTTCGAGACACCTACTATATGGACGAAAATAGAAGGAGGAAAAATTCAGAAGGTGGAGAGATTGAAACACCTGAGGGAACGGATAGAAACTGGGCTGACAGAAACGGAAGCAATATGAGCACGAATACAGAAAATGAATTTGGAATGAAAATTAACTATGTGAGGCTATGATGAGATCAATATTTCGATCAATTTAAAACAGAGACATTAGGAGACAGTGGTCCGCACTGAAGCCTTACACGCAGAGAATCTCTTAACCTAGTAAGGACAGGAGTACTTAAGAGACTAGAACTGGTGGAACGAAAGGTTCTCAGGAGGATGTTGGGACTTCGAAGACCAGAAGACGGTCAGTTTAGAAGACGAACGATTCAAGAACTGAGATAATCTCGGACATCATCAGGAAAAAGAGGAACGTGTTCTTCAGACACGTCCTTAGAACGGACCAAGTGACGTTAACTCAGCAAATACTACAGTTTCTGGAAAACAAGAGAATCAAAGTACGCTAGTTCCAAGAGGTACAAAGGGATGTGGAAGAAAGAATACAAGAATTAGAGATATACAACAGGGTGATTTGCAAATAAAGAAATTCAGGCTTTCACGGGTTTCGAAGACAGAACTAGACCCCGAGCAAAATCATCATGGAAGAAAGGAGAGTGCGAGAGTGAAAGAATATTGGACAAGGAGAAAGAGCAGAATAAACGAAGATGACGCGAATTAACGTGGTCCTAAGATGACCAAAACGAAAAGAAGAAAAAATGAAGTCACGTGGTGATTAAGTGATAGACATGGGCTCGAGAAGAGTCGGATTCTAATCCAGATAAGAATTTGCAGGGTTTCTCTCAGTTACTTTAGGCTGATGGGACCGTACCTTTCAAATGGACTCGGCCATTCTAGAGTCTCGCTCATGTCGAATTTGAACGTCGCTAATGACATCTTAATGTGCAAGTTTCTGTATGTCCATCCTTGTGCCAGGAGGTCTAGGGGATTACGGCCGTTCACTGTTGTAAGAAGTGAAACACCTACAGTCGCCTGTTGACAGTTGATGGTTGGAGAGACATGACAGTTACAGGTAGCCTGCGTAAAGCAGCTGTTGTCCACTCATGCATCGTATATATGGATCGTGATAACACCTTCGGCATCAATTAAGGCCTGAAGACGGAGTACTGAAGTAGCTACAGAATAAATGAGAGCATAAGAACAGCTGTGGGTGTTTCATTTCTTACAATCTTAATGTGCAGTTTATTGTTCCTTCATTGGCTCTCCTCACAGCTCATTTTACTGGTTATTTTATAGTCCATTACATCACACATTATGCTGTTCATTTTACTGCATATTTTATATCTAATGCACTTAAACATAATTTACTTGTTTTCTTTGCTCCTCATCTCGAGTAATTTAATTGTCCAGTGTACCATATACGTCCAAGTGTTTCTGCGAACCGTAAATAAACTAATAAATCAGAATGGACGGGACATAAAGCCCTATACGGCCTTCTTGTAGATCCGATTAATTTGCTGGAGAGGTGTTCATTTGAAAAGAAGCAAGTAATACTGTGTCTGGGATCTAGCACATCTACTATTATGTTCTGGTGTGCTTTGCGCTACATTCAGCACCGATGTTACTTGCTTCTGAGGCTACAAAGAAGAGCTAATACGGTAATGGAAGGAAGTGAGGACGAAATAAACACGTTCAAAGGATCCATGTTGCAGTAATCTACGCAGAGATGAAGAGGCTTACACGAGATAGGCTAGCGTAGAGAACTGCATCAAATCAGTCTTCGGGCTGAAGATCACAACAGCAATCATAGTTTTCTTTAGCAACAATATTCATGAGTGGTGTAGAAAGTCTTGGAAGAAATGCTGCTCGTATGATATCGACTGACTGAACAAACTGATCTGTTGTTCTTGGAAATTCGAACAAGATTGCACACACGGTCTGTGTACACACATCAAAAAAAGTTTTGTATCACTCCCGTTCCCAGAACTCCTGAAGATAGACGTTGACTGTGGATATTGTTTCACAGACGCAGTCCCTTTGACTGTTCAGAGATACCATTAAACCCGCCCAAAGATGTAAACAACCATGCATGAGCAGCGCCCGACAGTCGACCAGTTCCAGTCATTCCATCAGGAATGAGGTACACGGCTCGTGTTGTCTGTAGTTCAACCATGCCTAGACGGTCACTACCGCGGTTCGATCGCGTCCGCATTGTTACTTTGTGCCAGGAAGGGCTCTCAACAAAGGAAGAGTCCAGGCGTCTCGGAGTGAACCAAAGCGTTGTTGTTCGGACATGGAGGAGATACAGAGAGACAGGAACAGCCAATGACATGCCTCGCTCAGGCCACCCAAGGGCATATATATTATATACGCTAATGAAATTAGTCATAAATAAGCCATAAGAACAGAGAAGAACAGTCATGTTCATCCTTACAACACTAGAGGGGAAAATGTCCTTTATTATCTGTTATTAAAGCCGTCCGTGGCTCAGAAAGGAGTTCAAATATGCAGCAACAAAAATTTTTGATCACTTGCCCAATAACATAAAATGACTTACAGGAGGAGAAAAGTTTTAAATTTAACTTGAAACCATTTCACCTGGGCAATTAGCTGTCAGCCAGTTTAGAAAAATAATCTAGTTGTTAAGTGTACACTACTGGCCATTAAAATTGCTACACCAAGAAGAAATGCAGATGATAAACGGGTTTTCATTGGACAAATATATTATACTAGAGCTTACATGTGATTACATTTTCACGCAATTTGCGTGCATAGATCCTGAGAAATCAGTACCCAGAACAACCACCTCTGGCCGTAATAACGGCCTTGATATGCCTGGTCATTGAGTCAAATAGAGCTTGGATGGCGTGTACAGGTACAGCTGCCCATCCACCTTCAACACGATACCACAGTTCATCAAGAGTAGTGACTGGCGTATTGTGACGAGCCAGTTGCTCGGCCACCATTGAACAGACTTTCCAATTGGTGAGAGATCTGGAGAATGTGCTGGCCAGGGCAGCAGTCGAACATTTTCTGTATCCAGAAAGGCCCGTACAGGACCTGCAACATGCGGTCGTGCATTATCCTGCTGAAATGTAGGATTTCGCAGGGATCGAATGAAGGGTAGAGCCAAGGTCGTAACACATCAGAAATGTAACGTCCACTGTTCAAACTGCCGTCAATGCGAACAAGAGGTGACCGAGACGTGTAACCATGGCACCCCATGCCATCACGCCGGGTGGTACGCTAGTACGGCGATGACGAATACACCGCGATGTCGCCAAACACGGATGCGACCATCATGATGCTGTAAACAGAACCTGGATTCATCCGAAAAAATGACGTTTTGCCATTCGTGCACCCAGGTTCGTCGTTGAGTACTCCATCGCAGGCGCTCCTGTCTGTGATGCAGCGTCGAGGGTAACCACAGCCATGGTCTCCGAGCTGATAGTCCATGCTGCTGCAAACGTCGTCGAACTGTTCGTGCAGATGGTTATTGTCTTGCAAACGTCCCCATCTGTTGACTCAGGGATCGAGACGTGGCTGCACGATCCGTTACATTCATGCGGGTAAGATGCCTGTCATCTCGACTGCTAGTGATACGAGGCCGTTGGGATCCAGCACGGCGTTCCGTATTACCCTCCTGAACCTACAGATTCCATATTCTGCTAACAGTCATTGGATCTCGGCCAACGCGAGCAGCAATGTCGCGATACGATAAACCACAATCGCGATAGGCAAGAATCCGAACTATATCAAAGTCGGAAACGTGATGGTACGCGTTTCTCCGCCTTACACGAGGCATCACAACAACATTTCACCAGGCAACGCCAGTCAACTGCTGTTTGTGTAAGAGAAATCGGTTGGAAACTTTCCTCATGTCAGCACGTTGTAGGTGTCGCCACCGGCGCCAACCTTGTGTGAATGCTCTGAAAAGCTAATCACTTGCATATCACAGCATATTTTCCTGTTGGTTAAATTTCGCGTCTGTAGCACGTCATCTTCGTGGTGTAGCAATTTTAATGGCCAGTAGTGTAGTTGCATGATTTGGTCTACAAAATTAATCTGTTCATTAATGTTAACATAAGTCATGTATACATGTCCTGTAAACTGATTCGATACACCTAATTTGATGAAAGAATCGTTTAATAGATCTCTGAAACTTGTAACTGACAAACTAATTGACTTCTCTAACTTGTAAGCACAATAAGTTGTTGTATGTTAGGAGTACGTAGATGTCTGAATGTAGCGTGCAGGAGGAATGAAAGCTGACAGAGTGAGAATGTGCAGGAGAAGGAGAGCCGGCGGCAGCTGCGGCTGCGCAACGGGCTGGTGACGCAGCACGCGTACAGCGTGACGGGGCTGGCGCGGGTGCGCGGCCCGCTCGGCGAGACGCCGCTGGTGCGCCTGCGCAACCCGTGGGGGCGCGGCGAGTGGACGGGGCCCTGGAGCGAGCGCTCCTGGGAGTGGGACGGCCTCTCCGAGCGCGACAAGGAGCTGCTCTCCGTGCGCGTGCGCAACGACGGCGAGTTCTGGTCAGTACTCGCTGTTTACCTGTCCCGAGGAAGTTCAGACAACACAGAAATCTAGAACATATGTGTGTGTGTGTGTGTGTGTGTGCGCGTGAATCCATGGGTGTTGTTGTTGTTGTGGTCTTCAGTCCTGAGACTGGTTTGATGCAGCTCTCCATGCTACCTTATCCTGTGCAAGCTTCTTCATCTCCCAGTACCTACTGCAGCCTACACCCTTCTGAATCTGCTTAGTATATTCATCTCTTGGTCTCCCTCTACGATTTTTACCCTCCACGCTGCCCTCCAGTACTAAATTGGTGATCCCTTGATGCCTCAGAACATGTCCTACCAACCGATCCCTTCTTCTAGTCAAGTTGTGCCACAAACTCTTCTTCTCCCCAATTATATTCAATACTTCCTCATTAGTTAGGTGATCTACCTATCCAATCTTCAGCATTCTTCTGTAGCACCACATTTCGAAAGCTTCTATTCTCTTCTTGTCCAAACTATTTACCGTCCATGTTTCACTTCCATACATGGCTACACACCATGCAGATACTTTCAGAAACGACTTCCTGACACTTAAATTTATACTCGATGTTAACAAATTTCTCTTCTTCAGAAACGCTTTCCTTGCCATTGCCAGTCTACATTTTATATCCTCTCGACTTCGACCATCGTCAGTTATTTTGCTCCCCAAATAGAAAAACTCATTTACTACTTTAAGTGTCTCATTTCCTAATCTAATTCCCTCAGCATCACCCGACTTAATTCGACTACATTCCATTATCCTCGTTTTGCTTTTGTTGATGTTCATCTTATACCCTCCTTTCAAGACACTGTCCATTCCGTTCAACTGCTCTTCCAAGTCCTTTGCTGTCTCTGACAGAGTTACTGTGTCATCGGCGAACCTCAAATTTTTATTTCTTCTCCATGGATTTTAATAACTACTCCGAACTTTTCTTTTGTTTCCTTTACTACTTGCTCAATATACAGATTGAATAGCATCGGGGATAGGCTACAAGCCTGTCTCACTCCCTTCCCAACCACTGCTTCCCTTTCATGTCCCTCGACTCTTATAACTGCCATCTGGTTTCTGTACAAATTGTAAATAGCCTTTCGCTCCCTGTATTTTACCCCTATCACCTTTAGAATTTGAAAGAGAGTATTCCAGTCAACATTGCCAAACGCTTTCTCTAAGTCTACAAATGCTAGAAACATAGGTTTGCCTTTCCTTAATCTTTCTTCTAAGATAAGTCGTAGGGTCAGTATTGCCTCACGTGTTCCAACATTTCTACGGAATCCAAACTGATCTTCCCCGAGGTCAGCTTCTACCAGTTTTTCCATTCGTCTGTAAAGAATTCTTGTTAGTATTTTGCAGCCATGACTTCTTAAATTGATAGTTCGGTAATTTTCACATCTGTCAACATCTGCTTTCTTTGGGATTGGAATTATTATATTCTTCTTGAAGTCTGAGGGAATTTCGTCTGTCTCATACATCTTGCTCACCAGATGGTAGAGTTTTGTCAGGACTGGCTCTCCCAAGGCTGTCAGTTGTTCTAATGGAATGTTGTCTACTCCCGGGGCCTTGTTTCGACTCAGGTCTTTCAATGCTCTGTCAAACTCTTCACGCAGTATCATATCTCCCATTTCATCTTCATCTACCTCCTCTTCCATTTACGTAATATTGTCCTCAAGTACATCGCCCCAGTATAGACCCTCTATATACTCCTTCCGCCTTTCTGCTTTCCCTTCTTTGCTCTATGGGTATGAAATCAATAAGGAGGCATCTCTTTCTCTTTTAGTGTTCAACCCTGAGGTTGTTTTGCAGCAGAGCGCCATTCCTCTCTTCTGTCTGCCTTCCTCTTCATTTCCACGTATGTCTTACATCCAACGTCATTCATGATATGTTGCATGTATGATATCCTTGGTCGCCCCCGCCGATTCCTTCCCTCAATAGCTCCTTCTGCTATTGTTGCAATGATGTTGTTGTGTCGTAGGATGTGCCCTACAAGTCTGTCTCTTCTTGTTTGGATGTGCCTCCACAGAGATCTGGTTTCCTCTACTCTTCTAAGCACCTCCTCATTTGTTACTTTGTCTCTCCAGCTGATCTTCATCATCCTTCTACGGCACCACATCTCCGGCGCCTCTAGCCGTCTTCTCTCTTCTCTATCAATTGTCCAAGTCTTATATCCGTATAGGGCCACACTCCAAACGAAACCTTTCGTGATACGTTTCCTTATTTTCAGACATGTTGCTACCGAATAAGTTCCTTCTCCGATTAAATGCAATTTCTTTCCGGCTTCTACCATCTTTTGTGATTTTGCTTCCCAGGTAAGTAAATTCCTGTATCACTTCCAGCTCCTTTCTTCCAATTCTCATTCTCAGAGGTTCATATTCTGCTCCTGTACTGCATACCATCACTTTAGTCTTTGTCTTGTTTATTATTCCATGCAGATTGCATAGAATTTTTTCCATTGTTCTGAGGACTTCCTCTAGATCTTCTTTTGTCTCCGTGACTATAGCAATATCATCTGCATAACGTAGCATGTCTATCTTCTGCCCATTAATTTTGATCCCCACCTCAGTAGTTTCTCGAACTTGGTCTATAGCTTCCTGGATGTAAGAATTGAATATAAGAGGAGAGAGAGAACATCCTTGCCTTACCCCTTTTCTAATATTTGCTTCTTGCTCATGCTGACGTTCCTAATCACTGCCACCTCATTCTTATAGAAGCTGAGTATCACACCGATGTCTTTGTACTTTATTCCACTTTTCCTCAGCACTCTGAATATCTCTTGCCAGATAACGTTATCAAATGCCTTTTCCATGTCAACAAAGGCAATATAAGTTGATTTATTTTTCTGTAATTGCTTTTCGATAACGAGTCTCAGTGCCAGAATCGCCTCTCTTGTTCCCAATCCCTTTCTGAAGCCAAACTGATCTTCACTCAGCATATCCTCCACCTTCTCTTCAATTCTCTTCAGAACTAAGGAGGCATGGGATATGAAATTATATCAGTACAAACCGTTCAGAAACCCTGAGGTCGCATTGCTATGAATGTGTCTTGACAAAAGAAAAACTATGCTTTACCGAGACTGGAACTCGCTTTTTCTGCTTTTAATGAAAATCAGAAAGTCCAGTTTCGAGTCCAGATCTGGTAAAAATTTTGGACTGTCAGAGCATATCCACTGAAATAGCGCTTTCTACTAGAGAAATAAATTGTGCGATAATATGCCCGAGGAAATCAACGAGACAACTAAAACAAAAGTAGTTCTTCTTTCTTTTGTTAAACCAGACGACAATTTTTATGTGTGTAGTGTGTATTCTTTCGGTAATGTCCGTAAAAACAGACACCATTTGTATGCGGCCACTGCATTAAATGCAACGGCGACATGTGAAAATTTGTGGCGGACTGGGATTCGAAACCGGATTCTACACTTCTCTAGAACGATTCCCTTAACCGCCATTTTTTTTTTAATTTCTGAAAAAGTGGGTGGTGGGGGCAAAATGGGGAGGGGTCGCAAACCCAGTCCTGGCCACAATGTCCCGTTCTTCCCCTCAGAACTAAGAAGTATGGAGGGCATACGATCCATGGAAAGAGAAAGAAGAAAAGAGTAATACTAATAATACTAATAATTAGAATAATAATGATTATTATTATTACTATTATTTTGTACAGGGTGTTTCAAAAATGACCGGTATATTTGAAACGGCAATAAAAACTAAACGAGCAGCGATAGAAATACACCGTTTGTTGCAATATGCTTGGGACAACAGTACATTTTCAGGCAGACAAACTTTCGAAATTACAGTAGTTACAATTTTCAACAACAGATGGCGCTGCGGTCTGGGAAACTCTACAGTACGATATTTTCCACATATCCACCATGCGTAGCAATAATATGGCGTAGTCTCTGAATGAAATTACCCGAAACCTTTGACAACGTGTCTGGCGGAATGGCTTCACATGCAGATGAGATGTACTGCTTCAGCTGTTCAATTGTCTCTGGATTCTGGCGTTACACCTGGTCTTTCAAGTGTCCCCACAGAAAGAAGTCACAGGGGTTCATGTCTGGCGAATACGGAGGCCAATCCACGCCGACTCCTGTATGTTTCGGATAGCCCAAAGCAATCACACGATCATCGAAATATTCATTCAGGAAATTAAAGACGTCGGCCGTGCGATGTGGCCGGGCACCATCTTGCATAAACCACGAGGTGTGCGCAGTGTCGTCTAAGGCAGTTTGTACCGCCACAAATTCACGAAGAATGTCCAGATAGCGTGATGCAGTAATCGTTTCGGATCTGAAAAATGGGCCAATGATTCCTTTGGAAGAACTGGCGGCCCAGACCAGTAGTTTTTGAGGATGCAGGGACGATGGGACTGCAACATGGGGCTTTTCGGTTCCCCATATGCGCCAGTTCTGTTTATTGACGAAGCCGTCCAGGTAAAAATAAGCTTCGTCAGTAAACCAAATGCTGCCCACATGCATATCGCCGTCATCAATCCTGTGCACTATATCGTTAGCGAATGTCTCTCGTGCACCAATGGTAGCGGCGCTGAGGGGTTGCCGCGTTTGAATTTTGTATGGATAGAGGTGTAAACTCTGGCGCATGAGACGATACGTGGACGTTGGCGTCATTTGGACCGCAGCTGCAACACGGCGAACGGAAACCCGAGGCTGCTGTTGGATCACCTGCTGCACTAGCTGCGCGTTGCCCTCTGTGGTTGCCGTACGCGGTCGCCCTACCTTTCCAGCACGTTCATCCGTCACGTTCCCAGTCCGTTGAAATTTTTCAAACAGATCCTTTATTGTATCGCTTTTCGGTCCTTTGGTTACATTAAACCTCCGTTGAAAACTTCGTCTTGTTGCAACAACACTGTGTTCTAGGCGGTGGAATTCCAACACCAGAAAAATCCTCTGTTCTAAGGAATAAACCATGTTGTCTACAGCACACTTGCACGTTGTGAACAGCACACGCTTATAGCAGAAAGACAACGTACAGAATGGCGCACCCACAGACTGCGTTGTCTTCTATATCTTTCACATCACTTGGAGCGCCATCTGTTGTTGAAAATTGTAACTACTGTAATTTCGAAAGTTTGTCCGCCTGAAAATGTACTGTTGTCCCAAGCATATTGCAACAAACGGTGTATTTCTATCGCTGCTCGTTTAGTTTTTATTGCCGTTTCAAATATACCGGTCATTTTTGAAACACCCTGTACCATCACCAACGTATTACAAAAGCTCGTGCTTTGGCATGCCTCATAATAACGAGGGGAAGGTAAGTGAAACCTGGTCCTCGTCGGCTGCCAAACAGGAAGAAATATAAAAGAGGTCGTCTTTTTAAGACGTGAAGACGCTGCGCCGGCTACTGTGACCGAGCGCTTCTAGGCGCTTCAGTCCGGAATCGCGCTGCTACTACTGTCGCAGGTTCGAATCCCGCCTCAGGCATGAATTTGTGTGATCTCCTTAGGTTAGCTACGTTAAGTAGTTCTAAGTCTAGGGGACTGATGACCTCAGATGTTAAGTTCTATAGTGCTTAGAGCCATTTGAAGATGCTGCGTAGAGCTACTCGCTGCGGAATTATCGATGCATATCTTCCCGTAGTAATGTGTCACCACTGACCGTTCAGTACTAACAAAAGCGGTTCTACGTTCAACTTCTCCTGTCGTGCACAGTCCGGGCCAGGTTACGTAACGCGCTCCAGAGAAAATTTAAGAAATATTGCTGTTATACTTTGGGTTCCGTACGATCGCACAGTGTCGTTCGTTTGAGTAGTGTCAAAAATTGAGGTCTATCTTCTCACCGTCACACAACCAGTAGTGGACGGCCTGGCCGCGGACCCATGTCACAGAATTCGTCTTTCCTCTCGGAAAATACACATCATGTGGAAAGAGGAGCGATTATGCAGCTATCGGTCGGGAGTCACACGTGTGAGGAAAGTCAACATCTGGCCCACCAAATGCCAAACATCACTCGCCGATCCGCTGACAAGGCGATGGTCATCCTTATCCATCACTCTTCAGGTTAACACAATAAAGAGTCCGCGAGTTTAATTTCATATAGTCGAGACTGGCACATCTGCTTTCCGTTAACAGTCATGTAACAAAGGACGGACATACAAAAAAAGAGGACTGGACGTCCATATCAAGAGTGGCGGCGTTCACTGCCTGCCACACAACGCACCACTCTATATTGGGGTACTTCGTTTTAATCACCTTCGGCGCCTTAGTTGCAGGTTGGTGTATATTGTCCTCAACAATGTCAAGTGAGTGGGCAATAGTGCGCTGCAGATATAACTTCAAGGAAGAATTGGCCAAGACAGGTTTGTAAGACATGTCGAACAACGTTACCACATCTTCCGGTGAGAGCTTATAAACACGGCGTTCGCTGCCTTGGACATGAAAGAGTCCTAAGCCTCCACCGTACCTCAAGAACGTCACAAACTCGTAGCGGATCTTAGAAAGCATGAGCATACTAACAAAGAGTCCAGAAGCAGCCATGTGGCGAACAAGACATGGCGGGATTGGAACATTTGCGCAATATGGGGAATGCGGGATGCCAAACAGACATTCACATATCGCGTCCGTTGCAGAAGTCCAAAGACGACGGTCGGTTAGCGCTGCTCTGATCTGATTTAATAGATGCCTGCAGTTGGCTATTCAGAGTGCCAGGTTAGTTGTGAAATCAATGCCCGAGCAACGTATCGTGTCACTGGTACGGGGGTGATGCACCCATCGCACAGTCCCTTACCTGTAGGCAGAGCATAAGATTTTTGGACATTGAGACTACCGTGCCTTAAACCGCGAACCACACCAATGCTGCGCAGATATAATTTCCACAACGAAGGAGGAATACCAGATCGTCGGCATAAGCACTGTACCATAAAGTGTGTCTGCCAAGTCTCATCCCCGCCGGGCGTTGTCGGAAGCCACAGAGAGCGGTTCCAAAGCGAAGGCGTACAGTATCGCTAAGAGAGGACAGCCCTCTCTCACCGAGCGCTGGATCAAGACTGGCGGCATGAGGCGGCCGTTGTACTGCACCCTGTACATTGCGCCACGATGGAGACGCGTCACTATCTCTATGTCGTAGTACCGCCGTCAAAAACGCATGGCCAGCCTTGTCAATGTTTAATGTCAATTTATTGTATATTAACAGACCATAATCGTACTTGACTGCTACATTTGTATTCTGTGGTAGCAGTTATGACGTTTTATCTGTCTTCAGAAAAAATTTCCTTCCCTCACGTGTAACATTATCTGAAAAATCATTTATAAGGGGCAATAAAAATGTTTCCAATCGAAGGGAACACTAGCCCCTTGCCCAGCAACTCGACGTGGTGTGGACTCAAAAAGTCGTCTGAAGTCCCCTGCAGAAATACTGAGGCATGTTGCCTCTATAGCCGTCCATAATTGCGAAAGTGTTGCCGGTGCTGAATGTTTTGCACGAACTGACCTCTCGATTATGTCCCATAAACGTAGTTGACAAATTCGGTCCATGGTTTCGTTGGGTCTGCGCTAACATCGAATCCTATCGTCAGCTCTTACCGACTGAAATCGGGACTCATTTTACCAGGTAATGGTTTTCCAGATGTCTAGCGTCTACCCTCTCCCAGGAGAGGCGCTGCAGAAGATGTCATGCTCTTAGCAAAGGCACTCGGGTAGGTGGTCAGCTGCATTACCCCAATTTGCCGCACTGTCCTAACGCTTACCGTCGTCGCACATCCCGCATTGATTTCTGCCGTAATTTCACTCAGTGTTGCTTGTTTGTTAACACTGACAACTCTACGCAAACGCCGCTGCTCTCCGTCGTTAAGTAAAGGCCGTCGGCCACTGCGTTGTCCGTGGTGAGAGGTAATGCCTAAAATTTGGTGTTCTAGGCATGCTCTTGACATTGTGGATCTCGGAATATTGGATTCCCTAACGATGTCCGAAATGGTACGTCCCATGCGACTAGCTCCAACTACCATTCCGCGATCAAAGTCTGTCAGTTCCCGTCGAGCGGTCACAATCACGTCGGAAACCTCTTCACAGTAATCTCCTGAGACGAATGACTGCTCCGCTGAAGCGCTGCCCTTTCGTACCCTGTGCACGCGAAACTACCACCACCTATTTGTGTGCATATTGGTATCCCATGAGTATTGACACCTCTGTATACATACCCACACCGGAGTCGCGCTGAGTTGCTTATACGAGGTGCATTCAAGATCTAAGGCCTCCGATTTTTTTCTCCGGACTGGAAAGAGATAGAAACATGCGCATTGTTTTAAAATGAGGCTGCGTTCATTGTCAATACGTCTCAAAGATGGGAGCACCGTACGGCAGATGGAATTTTACCGCCAGCGGCGAGAATGAGAACTCTTTTAAATACTTAAAATGGCGACGTTTTCCTTACTTGAACAGCGTGCAATCATTCGTTTTCTGAATTTGCGTGGTGTGAAACCAATTGAAATTCATCGACAGTTGAAGGAGACATGTGGTGATGGAGTTATGGATGTGTCGAAAGTGCGTTCGTGGGTGCGACAGTTTAATGAAGGCAGAACATCGTGTGACAACAAACCGAAACAACCTCGGGCTCGCACAAGCCGGTCTGACGACATGATCGAGAAAGTGGAGAGAATTGTTTTGGGGGATCGCCGAATGACTGTTGAACAGATCGCCTCCAGAGTTGGCATTTCTGTGAGTTCTGTGCACACAATCCTGCATGACGACCTGAAAATGCGAAAAGTGTCATCCAGGTGGGTGCCACGAATGCTGACGGACGACCACACGGCTGCCCGTGTGGCATGTTGCCAAGCAATGTTGACGTGCAACGACAGCATGAATGGGACTTTCTTTTCGTCGGTTGTGACAATGGATGAGACGTGGATGCCATTTTTCAATCCATAAACAAAGCGCCAGTCAGCTCAATGGAAGCACACAGATTCACCGCCACCAAAAAAATTTCGGGTAACCGCCAGTGCTGAAAAAATGATGGTGTCTATGTTCTGGGGCAGCGAGGGCGTAATCCTTACCCATTGCGTTCCAAAGGGGACTACGGTAACAGGTGCATCCTACGAAAATGTTTTGAAGAACAAATTCCTTCCTGCACTGCAACAAAAACGTCCGGAAAGGGCTGCGCGTGTGCTGTTTCACCAAGACAACGCAGCCGCACATCGAGCTAACGTTACTCAACAGTTTCTTCGTGATAACAACTTTGAAGTGATTCCTCATGCTCCCTACTCACCTGACCTGACTCCTAGTGACTTTTGGCTTTTTCCAACAATGAAAGACACTCTCCGTGGCCGCACATTCACCAGCTGTGCTGCTATTGCCTCAGCGATTTTCCAGTGGTCAAAACAGACTCCTAAAGAAGCCTTCGCCGCTGCCATGGAATCATGGCGTCAGCGTTGTGAAAAATGTGTACGTCTGCAGGGCGATTACGTCGAGAAGTAACGCCAGTTTCATCGATTTCGGGTGAGCAGTTAATTAGAAAAAAATTTGGAGGCCTTAGAACTTGAATGCACCTCGTATGCTGCAGCATCACACTCAAACGGCAACTTTTTATTCGTCTTATACATGTATGTTAGGAAAAATTCAGTTCTAAAGCTGCTGTACAAATGCAATGCCACATGAAATTATTTTTGATATTGCAAACTTTTCTGCAATTTTCATTTTATTTTAGCCCTGTGTTGTCTCTATCCATTAAACTCCAATTTCTAGGTACGATTGAAACTAGTTATCAGACCATTTTACAACTACGTCTACATGCCTACTGTGCAAACGACTCTGAAGTTCATGCCAGGGGGTACTAATCATTGTACCACATGTTACGATTCCTTCCCACTCCAATCACGTATAGAGTGTGATGAAATCACTGCCTAAATGCCTCTGTGCGCCCATTAATTAGTATAATTTTGTCTTCGCGGTCCGTACGGGAGCGATACTTAGCATTCTGAAGTACATTTGTAGGGTCTTAACTTACTCCAGATATTTCTGTCCTATTTAGTAAAGTTTTATGACCAGAGTCAGATCCCTACAATAGATCTAAAAATACAGGGTTATTCAAAAAGGAAGAGCAGATTTCAGTTCTTTGTTTCAAACTAGGAAAGATAAAAACACGTTGAACTTGTCACTGGATAGAGGAAGCACCCAAATTTTATGTTCGCACAGACACTCTACCTCATATTCAACATGAGCACCACTCGTTGCTCGAGAAGCGCTAAAACGGTAGTCCATTTCATTCCATACACGATTCAGCAGGTCCCTTCTTGATGGATCAACAGTTTCAACAGTTCGATTGCTCAGCTCTTTAAGATTAGCTGCCATAGATGGGGACCAGGAATCTGTCATTTAAACATCCCACTGAAAAAATAGCAACGTGTTAGGTCTTCGACCTGGGAGGCCAAAAGCAATGAACAAGATCTTGTTGTCCACCTCTTACAGTCCAACTTTGTCGGGAGGTGATGTTGAGATAACACCGCACCTCAAGGTGAAAATGAGGCGTGGTGCCGTCATGAATAAAAAAGAAATCAGTGGAATCTTCTTGACGTTGAGGAAACAACCAACTTAGCAGCATGTCCAGGTATGACATTTCTGTGACAGTTTCCTCTGCATAATAGCTAAGGTCCATAAACGTTGTGAACACAAATGCTACAAAACACATTCAGTTTCCTTGAATCTCTTTCATGTTCGATGACGACACCAGGATTTTGTGACCCCCAAATTCTTACATTGTGGCGGTTTACTGTACCCGATAGATAAAACGTCGATTCGTTTGAAAAGATGAATCGTTTGGAAAACAGTGTCCTCTGCCATACCCTGGAGAACTCAAACCCAAAATTCGTACTTTCTGATGTGGTCGTCTGGACATAACAGCTGCAGTAACTGCTTCTTATGCAGACGTCGTTTCACAACTCGCCGTACCGTTGTTTGAGGAAGTTGAAGTTTCTGGCCTGCCAGTCTCGTGGACTTCCGATTGCTCCGTGTGAACGCATCTCGGACACGCTCGACATTTTTGATCAGACGGGCGTGGTCGACCAGTTCTTTCTTTTGCATAGGCAACCAACTTTCAAGAATTTTGTATACCAGTCATAAATGTTCAGAAATGGCTGAATGGACGGTGGAATGCAAGTTGCACTTGAACGATCGATCGACTTCGCCCAAATTCCAACATACAAAATTATTTCTCTTATGGTGTAGTCACCACAATGCTACAAACAACAGCGCATCTGTGTCAGATCTTTGAACCGTCTTCTATCCAGTGACATGCGCAATGTGTTTCTACCTTTTATAGTTTGTCTCCAATAAACCACTGAAATCTGTTCTTTCTTTTCGAATCATTCGGTATGCCTCTGACGCATTTATCTTTGCATAGTGCTATAAGTACAACTTTCGTAATCTCTTCTGTAATTGATTCTGAACGTCTTCTACCTTGGAAACCGAACTGTGCTGCTATGCATCTCCAGGTAGTTCATTAGTCTGTTTTTAGTAATTTTCTGTTCACTGAACTTCACGTTGCAGCAAAAATACAAAATGCAGTTTTCTTTCCTCTGCGGACCACGATGCTTTCTGGCTGTTTTGTGCAACTGTTTTCGGTGGTGATGTCACGACATTCATCATCTGTTAGCTGTGCTACTCTATTCTGCCGATTCAGCCTCGAATTAGAAATACTTTTCATTTGCCTACTTGCTATTGCTGTATTTTCAGATTCATCTTCCAGCAAAGCATGTGTTGCGTAGTAATCATCGCACAATTTTACAAAATGATCTGCTGCTTATCATTCAAGACATCTACGGCAAAAGTATAAGATCTTATTTTTGTAGGCCCTAAAATAAAAGTGCTAGGAATATGAAGAAAAATGATTTGCTGTGTTCCAAGTATGTTTACCCTGATTTTAGTCACGAGGGAATAACGGCTGTCATGAAAAGGAGGTATTTAGCATATGTTTTCTTATAAAATTCTGCACATTGCTTACAGGGGACAAGGCACAACAATGAACACTTATTAGGATATGATAATGTCACGTCGGCAGCAGTGATTCGCCATGTAATGAAAGAACATAATTTCAAGTATCGAAATCGATACACGCTTGAAGTCTGATGTTCCATTTCATAACAATAGTCCAATTGCCAATTATGTCCTATTGTCACAGTTTTCTCCTTGTCTATTCCGGTACCTTATTAAAACAGAATTGCCCTGAAATAAAATCTTTGATATCCTTGAAGCCATTTTTGAGGGGCGAAAGCAATTAAGTTTCAATGTAGTTAGTCATTCCATGATTTGTCTCTTAGCACAGTTACGTAAATCTGCTGTAGAATGCTTACATGAAGTACTTTCAATCTTGCTCTTCTTTCTGGAGATATTAGTTTTTCCTTCGGTAAGGCATGGTATTCCGTTATACGCATTATGCAGTGTCTTATAAGCATGTTGGGTTCCCTTTATCTTCGACGTTTTCCCTTTTCATGAAGCCAACAGTTACACTAAAAACCATCGCTGCTGCCCGCGAACATATGTTCCGTTATCGCTTTCTCTACTCAAACTACGAACAATAGGGAGTAACGCTTTGTAGTTGACGCGGTCTTACCCAGCCAACTCGTAGCTGCATGCTTGGCTTGTTGAACAATACTCCAACTTTTCCCACAACTTTCCATTGTATGAGTTTCAAGCAAAGAGTACGATCTGGCCACTTTATGCGTGGAACCGTTATCTGTTCTTAACCATCATATCATAAGCATTTCACAATACCGTAACCTATTTCGACTACAAAGTGGTCTTCAGATTGCCAATAGATAAAAACAAGCGACAAAGAATCATTACAAAATCTAACGAGTAACTACATGCATCGTAAATCGGCAACGTATCGTTTCCAATGCGTTGTCCATAATACTGAACGCAGCAGGTACTATATAGGTCGACGTTTTATTTCGTTTCTTTGTCGATTCGTACATGTTTATATTCGCGAAAGGAGTATATACTTTGCCAGATTTTAGTTATATTCGTTAGAGAAATGTGATATTATTTTGTATACAATTATTAAAAACTTCAAGAATTTTAAAAGTTTCAATGAGGAACACTGAGGGAGAATGGGTGGTGTGCTTGGGGGAGCGGCTCTATGCACGTGATGATATGGACACTTTAAACGAGCAGTTAGGTACCGGGTGGTTGTAATTAGTTGTGCAGCTACTGTGAAAGGTCGAGCGTTGTACAGCAACGAAACTTGTTAGATATTCTAATGCGATATGCGCAGAAAAAATAAAGTGTTGCAGTTTTCCCACCTGGTACAAATCTGACTCCGTGAATACAAGAAAGACGTATAGAAATGTTTCCATATCCAATGGATTAGGAACAGTATGTGGGCAGAAAAGGTCAAACAAGTGAGAAAGGCGTAATGTTGGTTTTATTATTAACTGCCGCTTACACAGTTTGTTCAGTATGAGCACTGGAGACCTCGACGAGACGTTGCATCCGTAAAGCCAACAGATGAACAGTTGCTCGCAACTTTCCCAGTGGAATCTGAGCATCGTGCACCTTTATACTGGAATTCAGATCAGGAAGAGAACGAACGTGTTCCTGGTAAACAGTTTCTATTACATATCCCCAGAGTCAAAACTCACATGGTTTCAGATCAGGGGATCTTGCAGGCCATGCATCTAGAAAACCTCTGGAGAGAGATTGTATTATGCAGGTATACTGGGCGAGTGATACGAGGTATTGCCCCATCTTGCATGAAAATAATGTTTTACAGACAGTTGCACTCTTTAAAAGTAGAAATCAGACGCTGTACAAGGAGGTCTCAATAATGTGCATACATCACTGTACACGCGACAGGGCCTCTGGGTGTATTCCAAAGAAGAAAGGACCGAGGATAAAGCTGCTTGTGAATCCACACCGCACGGTCACATACGGCAAGTTCAAATGGTTCAAATGGTTCTGAGCACTATGGGACTTAACATCTGTGGTCATCAGTCCCCTAGAACTTAGAACTACTTAAACCTAACTAACCTAAGGACATCACACACATCCATCCTCGAGGCAAGATTCGAACCTGCGACCGTAGCAGTCGCGTGGTTCCGGACTGAGCGCCTGAACCGCTAGACCACCGCGGCCGGCATACGGCAAGTGCAATGGCTCTTCGTGCACAATGCGTGGTTTAACAGTAGCCCAAGTTCGGCAGTTCTGTCTATTCACCTCACCCTGTTGTGTAAAATGTGCCTCGTCAGTCCGTAGAATATTGCCCGACCACATGTCATCAACTTCGATCTGTGCAAGAGACCAAAGAGCAAATTCAGAACATTTCTGCGGATCATGAGGTTTCTGTTGCTGCATCATTTATATCTCGTACAGGAACCAGTGTAAAACAAACTGCAAAACTTTCTGTACTGTTGACCACGGGATGGACAATTCTCGTGACACTGCATGAGCACTAGCTCTACCTGGGGACGTGCTGCATGACCAGTTACAGCAACGAAACCTCTTAGATAACTTCCATTGGGATAAGACACCATCTTCCAGATAACACGTCGAGCTCAGCTGTGTTTCGAATTTCATTGTCTTCTTCTTTAAACCATTTGTTGACAACGAGTCTCTCCTCAGACTTTTCAGTCTTCGAATACTCTCTCAATGCAGCACTGCAATTGCTGCCGTTCACATAAAATAGTTTCACTAACCGTGAATGGTCTCTCTTTTCGATATCTGTGCTGTTCACTCACATTATGCGTTGTCAAATGAGAGCGTGGACGGCATACCGAAGCCAGATTTGCACCTTGTCGCGACAATCTGAAATAATTTTTTCTCCAGCGTAACTCGGTTCCGCATTGACGCATTAGAATATCTACAAACTTTCGCTGCGTGTGATAATTACGTACCCACGATGGACCTCTGCAAGTAGCTGCAATTCAAGTGTACCAACGCGGTATATTAAAACAATGGTGAAACGGGCAGTATGTAATTTTTTCCAAACTGTTATGTAGTGTACGCTGTGCCTCGCGGCGCACAGTGAGTTTGACTGCGCTGTGCTGTTGCAGGATGTCGTTCGAGGACTTCGCGCGGCACTTCACGCACCTGGACCTGGTGCACATCGGGCCGGACGACTGGATGAGCGAGCCGGCGCTGCACTCGAAGCAGCCGTGGCGCGCCGTGCTGGCGCGCAGGCGCTGGCGGCCCGGATACAACGCCGGCGGCGGGCCGCACTTCGCCGGTGAGGACCCCTTTCTCTTTGTCTTCCTGTTCCGCTGCAGTCAGCAGAAACGTGAGAGAACGAATGCTACGACGCAGACAGACAAGCTCGCCGTACAAAATACACTTTACACTTAAGGGACAAAAAAAAAAAAAAAAAAAAAAAAAAAGAAAAACACGCACAACGAACGAGTTATCCGAATGGGGAGGAAATCTGTAGATATTATGTATACGTACAGACGAAAAAATGATTACAGTTTCAGAAAAATTGGATGATCTGTTCAAGAGAAGAACTTCACAAACTGAGCAATTTAAAAACGCGTTGGTCCACCTCTGGTTCTTATGCAAGCAGTTATTCGGCTTGGCATTGATTGACAGAGTTGATGTGTGTCCTCCTGATGGACACCGTGCCAAATTATGTCCAACTGGCGCGTTAGATCGTCAAAATTCCGAGACGGTTGGAGGGCCCTGCCCATAATGCTCCAAACGTTCTCAGTTGGGTTGGTATCCCACCACTGTCTAGGTAGGACACGTATTCACCCTGGAATCTCATTGACTGGTGCACCAACTGTCTTCAGTGATGAGTCCCGCTTCGAAACGAACTCCGATGACCAGCGCAGACGTATCTGGGCAAGCCACGGACAGTGGTCGAACACCAACCTGACTGTTGCCCGGTATTCTAACCCTCCTTTTGTTGCCCTTCCTGGCAATCCATCCTGGGCTAACATTTCGGCAAGATAATGCCCGCGCGCACAAGGCTAGAGTTGCTACCACCTTGTCTTCGTGCTATCCAAACCCTACCTTGGCCAACAAGGTCGTCCGATCTCTCCCCAACTGAGAATGTCTGGAGCGTTATGGGTTTTTTTATGACCTAACGCGCCAATTACACAGAAGCTGGTAGGACCCTCTCCGGAGGACATCCAACAATTCTACGAATCAATGCCAAGCCAAATAACTGCTTGCATAAGGGCTAGAGGTGGAACAATCATCCAGTTGTTCTGAAACTGTAATCATTTATTTGCCTGTGTACATTACATACATCGATTTCCGTTCCATTCGGTTAGTTCCTTCGTGGTTCAAGTTTTTTTTCCGTTCGGTGTGTTTATAACATCCTCGAACCCTCAAAAGCGTTTTGGAGAGCTATATGTGGTGTACAACTGCTACCGATGGTCACGTGACTCTGGGTATCTGGCGTAAGTCATGATAGTGAAGTGGTGCGTACTGGCCAGTTCAGTGTATGGTATTGCTTTGGTAAGATGGGTCTATGTGAAGTCGTGACAGAATCGCAGGAATGTGTTATGTATCATGCTTGTACACACCCATGTCCTCACTGTGAACGATGTTGCCCGATTTGTTTGTATGTCTACACAGACTGGCCAACGTTTGTATAAGGAATGGTGTACCACTCACAGACGTATAACATGGCCTAAGAATAGTGGTTGTAGAAAGTTCATAACTGGCAAGGACTGCTGACGAATGCTATGCCTTGCCATAACAATCGCCTTCAACCCAACAGGAATTACTTTTGTCCGTAAATAGGGAACGGCATACACCCTGTACCTTTATTGTCGAATACCTCGAAAACGGACATTGCTCATAGTAGCAAAGCTGCACGTCTTCTGTGGACCAGGCAACACATAAACTGGACTGTAGCTGTCTGGAGGCGTGTGGCGTGACTCGACGGGTCGCGATGTTGCCTCTTTACAA
Source organism: Schistocerca cancellata (assembly GCF_023864275.1). Lineage (NCBI taxonomy): Eukaryota > Metazoa > Arthropoda > Insecta > Orthoptera > Acrididae > Schistocerca > Schistocerca cancellata. Next base: position 695,643,423 of record NC_064627.1, on the reverse strand, counting down.
CAGATGTAATGCGTCCACTGCACCAATGCCCCAACGAATCGTTTAATCCGTAGTGCGTGGATATAATTTAAGTCGGAGGTGCTTCTCTGGTTTTTGGAGGCGATTTTTGTACCAGAGCTTGGGCCCACTCACTCGCGCTTCCGTGAACATGAACCATGGTTAAACTTCCTGGCAGATTAAAACTGCGTGCCAGACTGATACTTCAACTCGGGACCTTTCCCTTTCGCTGGCAAGTCTACAGTCTCCAACACATGAGCTATCCAAGCACAACTTACGAAATGTCCTCACAGCTTCATTTCGACCGTACCTCATCTACTACCTCATCTCCCACCTTCTTCCAGTCGTACTAGTCCCGTGAGTTTCGTAGGAGAACTTCTGTGAAGTTTGAAAGGTAGGAGATGAGATACTGGCGGAAGTGGAGGTACGAGAACGGGTTGTGACTCGTGCTTGGGTAGCTCACATGGTGGAGCACTTGCCCGCAGAAGGGAAAGGTCCCGATTTTGAGCTTCGGTCCGGCACATAGTTTCAACCTGCTAAGAAGCTTCGTATCAGCGCACACTATGCTGCAGAGTGCCGATCCATTCTGGATGAACAGGGACGATTATTTCAAAATTCTCGATGACCAGTTGCCGTCCTTCCTTCTACATCTTCATCATGGGCATGCTGTGGGCATCTCCATCTTACAGCATGACAATACCCGTATTCACCAGGTTGCATGCACATGTTTCCGGTTCAGTGAACATTAAGACATCCTTATCACATCTCAGCTCATCCGCAAAATCACCCGTTCCCACTGAACATCTCTGGGACTATTTGGAACGGAAGGTGAAACGTAACAACCACAAACTGGTAGTCCTGCGATATCTTATCACCAGTGGGTGGCTTCACCTGAGTATAGCATACCCGAAGAAACTTGTGGGCTCTCTCCCTCGACGAAGTGACGCCCTTATCAAGACTATAGGTGGTGTTCTCCGGTATTGGCGTGAAGTCTGCTGGCAATGAATAATTTTTTCCTATATGTTTAATTGCCCTCACTGGCTGCAGTGCGTCGTATCTCACTTTTAGCCACTCGTTCTCGCAGTTGAGCATTACACTGAGTCTCAACAATGAAGTCGCTGCATGTAGCTCAATAATAAATTGTGCCACTATAAGAATAGTCCGGCTCTGTTTGGCTACTGCACCTGACATTTCATTGTCCAGAATTCCTACATACCCAAAAACCCAACAGAAAAGCACCTCCTTCCCTTGGTATTACAAACAAAGAAGGATTTCCTACATACATTTGACTAGTTTCTCTACTGCACTGGATGGCTTGTAGCTGAGTTAGAACTGGTGAGTAGTTTCGCACGTCGAATACATGTCATCTGGTTTAGTGCCCTCAAGATAGTATACTGGGTGTATGGGTATAAGTGCAGATATTTCTATCGGTGGCTGAGAACGGCGCACTGAACAACATTACATCACTACTTACGTCATCTGCTGACTAATAATTACAGCTATTACAACTTGTATGTTTGTAGGTTGGTTAGTGATTCAAAGTACATGTGGCCAGAGTAAGCCATTAATGCTAATTTTCTCCCGGGCAGCAGGTCGGAAGTGTGGATATGTGGACGCAAGCCGCGCGCACTGGCCGCGCGGTTTGAGGCGTCTTGTTACGGATTGCGCGGCCCCTCCTGCCGGAGGTTCGAGTCCCCCCCTCGAGCATGGGTTTGTGTTTTCTTTGGTCCATTAGGAAATCACACACATCTGAACATTTGTGGAAGCAAAACGGTTAGCCAATACTGACAGCCGTAGTCCAGGGTGCAGTAACGACAATGCAGAAAACACCGTTTAGTAAATTATGTGACGTGTTTTTGGGAAGACAGTTAGGCGCAATCAAAAAACAACTAACACACTGAAGAGTGTACATATTAAAGTACCACATACAAAAATATTTGGCACGGGTACTGACTATGGACAGGTCCCATAGGCACATGTGGCCGGCGTCGTCGCCTCTGGTGGAGAGCGTCTCTGATCTTTCGAAGTGTAGTGCAACCATTTTTGTTCAGTAAGCAAACACTAACAATTAATGCTATAAATAGGACTCAGTGAGTAAGGTAAAGTGCCGCAAATAGGACTCGGTGAGTAAGGTTCAGTGCTGCAAATTTTTTGATGTACATATTGATGGAAATTTGAACTGCATCAACCCTGTTATTCAGATTCAAACATCTGGGTTCAGCAACTTTTCCCCTTCGGAGACTGATAATTCTGTAAATGAAAACCAACATTTTAACATATTTTGCACATTTCCACTCATTAATTGTCTTACGGTACATTTGCATATTTTTGGACTGGTCGTTACTTAGAAAGTGCGTACTTAGTGCATAAAAGCGAGCAATTAGAATAATATTTGGTGCACACTTACGGTCACCTTCTAGACGCCTCTGCACAAGGAGTTAGGCATTCAGACTACATCATCATAACATTTACATTCACTAATGAAATTTGCCGAAAATAACCCTTCGTAATTTAAGAACGTCACAAATCTTTACATACACAACACTAGGGAACAAAATCAACTTCATCAGTTATTACGAAAGCTGTCAGCGCCTCAAAAAAGAGTTAAAGATGCAGCCACAAAAGTCTTTTATCGTTTGCTCCAAGCATAAAATGTCTGGCATGTAGCAAAGCAAATTTTAAACATAACCTAATTTTTTGTGGTTAGCGTATTCTTTCCCATGGATGAATATTCACTTAAAACAGTTTTAGTATATGCTGTACACCAAAAAGATCTTTACCTGACTGAGAGAGAATAGTGATATGCACAGCTGCAATATTTCAGTTGTAACATTAGTAGTGACGAAGCCTGATACGCTCATTTTTATTAAGTTTAAACTACTGTGTTCTTTAGTAACCTGTAATTGGCCAACACAGACTGTCACACAAAACAAGCAGGTAACGAAATATGCATAAACAGAAAACTTACTCGTTCCTTATGACTGCGATTTAAATCGTGCGAATGTTCCCTTTAACATATAATTCACTAACTAGCTGATAAATTTCAGAATGAAATTCTGTCGTCAGTTACACCATTAGGAAATTTATTTCGTGTAATTTCCTAATAGTGTAACTGACGACAGAATTTGATTCTGGAAAAATAACAGTAGTGAATAAAATACATCTATAATCCAGACGGCACTGCATGCAAACAGAAAAACTGTATCGGAAAAATTGAACTCGTTGTCTGATTATTACAAACATTTTTGCAAAATCTATCCTTTACGTCAAATATTTCTCTACCATGTATTTTGTGAAAATGGTATAGGAGTGGCAAATCTGAGTGCAAACCATATGAATAGAAAACTTTATTCATTCTCGTCCGAAGAATGAAATCAACTAAACCAAACCAATAAAAAAAGTTTTCACTAAAACCTTCCGTTATTCAAACCCATCATAACTGAGCGCAGGCAAGCAGTGCAGTAACAAGAACTTTCCTAGCAGATTAAAACTGTGTGCCGGACTGAAACTCGAGCCTTTGCTTTTCGCGGACTAGTGCTCTACCGACTTTTTATTTTATTTTACTTTTTTTGTTTTTATTGTTCGGAGCGGACGTCCCACGACGCCTGTTGAAGTTCATTGTTGATCCGTTAACTCGGCTATTTTACTGCACGGGTTAGATAACGCTTTGACGGAACACGCTGAGCTACCGTGACGGCACCGACTGAGCTACCAACGCACGGCTGACGATCCGTCCTCATAACTTTACTTCTGCAGCACCTCGTCTCCTACCTTTCATTTGCCCGCGGAATATAAAGGTCCTGAGTTGAAGTCTCGGTGCGGCAATCAGTTTTAATCTGCCAAGGCATTTAAATCAGCGTACATACCGCTGCAGAGTGAAAATTTTCATTCCGAAGGCAGCAAAACTTCACCTAAAAAACCTTCACTTGTCTAGTCAATGTTTACAATATCATAATACAGCCTTCTCTGAACTCGCGGTTAGAGAAGCCATGTCACGGATTACGCAGCCCCTCCCGCCGGAGGTTCGAGTCCTCCCTCGGGTATGGGCGTATGTGTTGCTCTTAGCATAAATTAGTTTAAGTAGTGTGTAAGTCTAGGGACCAATGAGCTCAGCAGTTTGGTCCCTTAGGAATTCACACACATTTGAACATTTTTTTGAGCCTTCTCTGAAACTTTACGTCCGTTCTCTGCAAGCCATTTTTATCCACTCAGCAACACAGCCAACACCCGACTCTGTCACTACATCTACATCTACATTTACATTTATACTCCTTAAGCCACCCAACGGTATGTGGCGGAGGACACTTTACGTGCCACTGTCATTACCTCCCTTTCCTGTTCCAGTCGCGTATGGTTCGCGGGAAGAACGACTGCCGGAAAGCCTCCGTGCGCGCTCGAATCTCAAGAATTTTACATTCGTGGTCTCCTCGTGAGGTATAAGTAGGGGGAAGCAATATATTCGATACCTCATCCAGAAACGCACCCTCTCGAAACCTGGACAGCAAGCTACACCGCGATGCAGAGCGCCTCTCTTGCAGTCTGCCGCTTGAGTTTGCCAATCATCTCCGTAACGCTATCACGCTTACCAAATAACGAAACGCGCCGCTCTTCTTTGGATCTTCTCTATCTCCTCTCTTAATCCGATCTGGTACGGATCCCACACTGACGAGCAATACTCGAGTATAGGTCGAACGAGTGTTTTGTAAGCCACCTCATTTGTTGATGGACTACATTTTCGAAGGACTCTCCCAATGAATCTCAACCTGGCACGCCCCTTACCAACAATTTATTTTATATGATCATTCCACTTCACATCGTTCCGTACGCATACTCCCAGATATTTTACAGAAGTAACTGCTACCAGTGTTTGTTCTGGTATCATATAATGATACAATAAAGGATCCTTCTTTCTATGTATACGCAATGCATTACAGTTGTCTATGTTTAGGGTCAGTTGCCACTCCCTGCACCAAGTGCCCATCCGCTGCAGATCTTCCTGCATTTCGCTGCAATTTTCTAATGCTGCAACTTCTCTGTATACTACAGCATCATCCGCGAAAAGCCGCATGGAACTTCCTACACTATCTACTTACAATGCCTACTTCAACGACACCGCCACTAGTAACCAAAGATCTCACTGCTTGTACTCTTAACCTCTGGGGCGTAACATATCGACTGTTGAAAACTACCGTTTGAAAAATGTTTATTGTGCAAACATGAAATAAGACACAGTCAATGAAAATGCAAAGCTCAGATCACTTTCTTCGAATACTAAAAATAAAATAGAAATCTTATAAGTAGCACACGCTAGTGTAAGTTAGCTGTCATGACGGTACGAATATCTGTTGTACGGTGCCGGACTCGTTTTGGCCCAGTACTCGATACTGATAGGTGTATTGGCACAACTAACCAGAATACTGCAGCTGTGGTTCTCGCTGTTGCTCGCAGAGACGACAGCGACGAACCCGCAGTTCCACGTGCAAATCCCGCGCACGTCGGCCAGCAAGTGCCACGTGGTGGTGTCGGTGACGCAGGCGTACGAGACGCAGCCGCCGGACGGCAAGAAGCGGCGGCCGCTCTACGCCATCGGCTTCGCCGTCTACGAGGTGCCGCCCGCCACCGCCCGCCTCACACAGCACTTCGTCGCCGAGCACGTGAGTAGCCAACAGCCTGCACCAGGCCCACCACGATCCTAGTGCGCTAACGTCAACAGAAGCCGTGACACCGAGAGGGATACAATACCATCGAGCAAAGGGTATGCGCTGAAACGTGGAAACACCGAACACACAACACATTATCGTGCCTGAAAAGATGCTGGAAAACTGTTGCATTCAATATAGCTTCCAGTCGTCTCGGAATAGATAAATGCAGGTTCTGTATGGTTTTCAAGGAAATCTTATACTATTCTTCCTGCAAAATTGTCGCAAGTATAGGTAATGGTGATGGAGGTGGACAGCGGAGAAGCACCATTCTTTCGAAAGTAGACCACAAAGGCACAGTAATGTGATATGATGACTGTTGTGGGCAGGGGAGATGCAACAGTTCATCCTCGTGCTCACAAAACTCCTCCATTTTCTACTTACTTGGATTTTGTTTAGTACTTTAAACATTGCCATCACTCACGTAAAGTACGAAACGAAAAGCCGGTACTACGTGAATCAAAGAGCCCACAACAAATATTATTGAAATAATACAGAAATTAACTAACACGGTCGTCAGCCCAATTGGGCGCTCTCTGTTCAATATCTAAGCGATAATACGGACAGCAATGAAACGTAGCTGTTTGGCCGCACGTGTGGCGACAGAAGGTAGACATAACGGGTGTTCAAAAAGTCTCTCCGCATTGCCGTATGATTGTTCGCCTGCCTGGGTTACTTCCAAGTGGACTCTCCCAACATTCCACTGTTTCGTTTATCTTAGCCAGCATCAGTAGTATCGTTGGTGTGTGTCGTTACGTGTTGACGTGAAGGTTTAAATTTAGTTCCTTTGTTCGTTTTTGTCACTGTTAAAATGCTAACCATTGAAGAACGTGTGTTTTTAGTCGAACAAATTCAAATGGCTCCGAGCACTATGGGACTTAACATCTGTGGTCATCAGTCCCCTAGAACTTAGAACTACTTAAACCTAACTAACCTAAGGACATCACACACATCCATACCCGAGGCACAATTCGAACCTGCGACCGTAGCAGTCGCGCGGTTCCGGACTGAGCGCCTAGAACCGCTAGACCACCGCGGCCGACAGTCAACAAGTGTTCAAAGCTGGCAGTAAATACACAGTTTCAGTTCGTCAAACATTTAATTCAGTTTTCCCGGAGACAACACTCCCACATCGCGATACTGTACGAGATTTGATTAACAATTTCGAAGTACGGGTTCAGTAACAGATGCATCGAGAAGTGGTCGTCATAGCATTTTTCTGAGGATAAACTACTCGATATTTCCTATAAAATGACCATGAGTCCGAACAAGTCAGTAAGAAAACCCGCCCAGGAAGTCGATGTTAGCGTCGGAACGGCCCACACAGCTATAAGGAAAAAATTAGAACTTTTCCCATACAAAGTGTCAGTCGTGCAACAACTGAAAAATAATACTGACCATGGGAAGAGACTGCATTATTGTCAATGGTTCAAAAATTTCGTTCAACGAAATGGAAGGGATATTCTTAATGAAACGTTTTTCACTGATGCGTGGTTTCATTTATCCGGGTTCATGAACTCGCAAAATTCTCGTATGTGGAGCACTGCAAATCCATTGTGTATTCATGAGGAACCACTTCATTCTGTGAAAATAAGAGTTTGGATTGCAATTTCTAGACGTCGGATTTTGGGTCTCATATTTTTCAACGAAACAATAAACGCACAGCGATACTGAAGTGATATTCTGTACCCATTCATAAGAGAACTTGTGTTAAGTGAACTACTGAACGGTTATTTTCAACAAGATGGTGCAACCACACATATAGCTCGCGTTTCAATGTCACTGCTTGCTGATGTTTTTGGTGATCGCATAATTTCACAGGGACTTTGGGCTCCACGATCGCCTGACTTTTCCTTCTGGGGTGCAGCGAAAGCAACTGTCTATAAAAACAGCCCAAAATCCGTCGATGAATTGAAAACTGCAATATTCACTTTCACTGCTTCTGTTACAAAAGACATGTTACAGCCTGTGTTTGGAAACGTGATTAGACGAATTGAATTGTGTATTCAACACCAGGGGGGACACTTTCAATATTTAATGTGAAAATTTGTAAGTAAAAATGAATATTCTAGAAATTAATAACTTGTATTTCACTGAGTTTCATTTCAGTATATTCACTGCGGCATACGGGACGCACGGCTAACAATCATACGGCACTGCGGAGAGAATTTTTGAACACCCCGTACATTTCTGACATCACAACACGTTACGAAATAAGAATGAACAAAGAAAGCAGTTGTCTTATGTAATTAATAAACGGAAATGTTAATTTGGAAAAGATATTTAAACTCGTCATTGAAAAGTAAATGATTGACTGGAGGTAGCTCTTTCGTTGCGACGATAGTTTTCGTTACCTCAGATGAATGTTTCTTACATTCACAAGATTCCTGCTTATTTCTGGCTACGTACTTTGAATTGATTGTAATTACTATAAAAATGTATTAGTTTGAATAAGCAGTTACTGTCTTTTAACAGCCTGGCAATGTCGAAATACTAGCCAAGATGGCACACAAGAGCGTTATTACAGTAGACACTTTCTTACTTTTGAGACTGCCAAAATTATTTTTAGTTACTTCACATTGTCTCCATTTAATTAATAAGAATAACATCGCTTCTGAATATTACTGAACGACACAGTTAACTTATTGAGGCTTCATTATTGATTACCTTCAGTTATCTTTCCAGCGTCCGCCCCATAAGCTGAATGGTCAACGCGTTGGAACGCCATGCCAGGGGGCCCGGGTTCGCTTCCCGGCTGGGGAGGGAGATTTTCTCCCCTCAGGGACTGGGTGTTGTACTGTCCTCATTTCATCCCCATTATCGACGCGCAAGTCGACGCGCAAGTCACCCAATACGGCGTCGCGCTCAATAAGACTTGCACTTGGCGTCCGAACTTCCCGTCTGGAAACTCCCGGCCACTGACGCCATGCGCTCATTTCCATTTCCATCTTTCCAGCAAGCAAAGAAAGCTATCAGTGACAGTATTTTATTACGTTCTTTAGCTTTAAACAACGAAAATCAGGTATTCAATAACTTGAAAGGAACTGAACCCAAGACAATGACTGAGGATAATTACATGATTAGGTATCTACAGTTTGCACGAATGTTACTTATTGTTCGTTTAAAATCACTCAGATTGTGCCACCGGGTAATCCATCGCTAAGTTCCGAACGTGAACGAAAATGAAACTTGTTCGTTGCAGACTGAACCATCGTCTTCGTTGTCGTCGACAATGCCCCTGTTGCTCCATGTGATAATGCAGGCACACTTTGATCAGCAGTGTCCAATTATGAGGCAGGATCTTGATGTTATTGGAGTCTCTTACATTTTCCCACACTTCTCAAGCTCTTGGTGCCTAACTCGCATCAATTCCGGCTCCTATAGGCCCGGCTTTCTACTGTACGTACCATTTTGGTGCGTTCTGTCAACAACAGTGAAAGTCTTCCGTGCACTCTGCTCCGACGTCAGCCTCGCGTCAGAAACAGCGCTACTACCCAAGCTTTTGCTCTCTGCGAACGGTATTGCTTTTCTTAACATTCCCCAATGGCATTAACCCAGAATAATCACATCCAAATATATAATAATTTATACAGTTTACAGTACATGTTAAATTTCTTATTAACACATAGTAGCTAAAGTTTTACAGAACAAGTACACCATGTTTACAATAAACTTCATTGGCAAAATTTTTTGGGTAGCACATCTGTGTTATAGTCAAAAACAGGAGCCCTGTCCCCTTCGAACGCAGCATCACCACTGCGGAACAAACACTGTACCATGGGAGGGACCTGACCGCCCAAACTGGTCACATAATCCTCGGCAGTGACTTCACCTTGCATAGCAACCGTGAGGCGCATGGAATACCACGATGTGTTTGGTCAAATCATCACAGAAGAACCGCCTTGTTTTGCTCTTGGGACGTGAACTCAACCAGAAGTTGGAAACAGTGTGAAACAAGACTCATTCGACCACGTGACGTTCTTCCACTGCTCTATAGTCCAGGTCTTACAGCTTCGACGCCACTTTCCCCTGTCTCGCGCATTTCCATCATCGACGTGTGCTTTTGTGAACTCAACTCGCCCTCCAGTTCGCTGATTACGCAGCTCCCTTCGTATTGTTTTGGTGCTGACAAGGTTTGCGAGTGCGACGTTCAGTTCAACAGTGACACTTGCAGCAACCGCCTTCTTGTTTTTCGCTACAATCCACTACAATGACCGTCCGTCACGATCGCTCAACACTTACTTTTCTCCGCGTTGTCACTTAGCAAATGTTGCGTTTTCGGACTTCCTCTGCAAACGGTATAAATCTTCTGTGCTGTGCCTTTTGAAACACCCTACACTTGGCCTACCCTGGTTACGGAAGCTCCTACTAACAGCACCAGCAAGTTGTCCACGTTCTAATTAACTTAGCTCTGACATAAGGCATTCACAGCTACACAGAACATTGTACTGACTATGTATGACTGACACTTGCAGCGCCTTGAGGACAGGTGCCGTTCGTGGTCAAGTAAAGCGCAACCTGCAGGCTAGCCTGGCATCTGCATTTATGTTCAAGCACGCATGTCTCGCAGTGTTTTCATATTTTTGTCCAACCCCTGTGCATGTGTCAATACAGACAATCGTTGTACAAGGAAATATTTTTCACCAAGCAGCCTCCAAAATTTATACGAGTAACACTCCACATTCGGAGTGTAAGACTCCATTTTCACTGCACTTGAAAATAGCACACGTTAGTCGAAACACATAAAAAAATAACAATAAAGTGATGAAATACTGATGTCTAGTTCTAATTTTTTTCTCACCGTCCCTGTTCAGTTTGCGAATGGTACGAAGGAAGAACGACTGTAGATAAACATCCGTATGAACTCTATAATTCCTCTGAGGTTTTCGTCATGGTCATCTCGCGAGACGTATGTGAGAGGAAGTCGTACGTTTGTTGCTCGGTATAAGGCTTTTCCTCTGTATAATGAACACAGCTGCACGTCCAACTGTCTGTGAAATAATGCTTATTAATGAATATTTAAATAAATGTGAATTATATTGTTCTTCTGTTGAACTTCTTACCACCACAGGATGTGAAAAATATTGCCTTTTTTAGGTTCAAATAAAATTTATTTTAGCATTTCGTTGACAATTTACGAGTAAAAAGTATGAATTTGTCTCTACATACAATGAAAAGAAAGAAAGAATATATTACGGGAAACATTTAATATTTGAAATATTTCTATTCTGTGTGGTAGAGCTCGAATCATGGCTCCACAGAAAGCCTCACCTCGCATACACCATAATGAAACGACTAACCTGCATTTGTGCTCCAGCGTTCTGCAACTGACGGTCACCCGCTAACACTCATTTGCAAAATGACTGCAATAAATTTTCAAATGTCGTTCAGGATGACTGTTTTCTTCGTCAATTAGGTGAATCGTAAGTAGGATCTTCGTTCGTGTCATCAACATCAAAACGATAATGTTCAGATTCTTGGAGTATGCGAAAAATATTTGCGTCGCAGAGTGGACTAGTTGCAGACATATTGCTTCGAGTGCTCACTAACAGTGGCGTCTCACACGCAACTTACTGGTTTGGTTGTTTCGACTGCGATTGACTGCTTAGACTGCATTGTCGTCAACCTGACTTACATGTAAACTATGAGTTTTTACGTCCCTTTTCTTGTTTGTTGGATGACTAATATTACTCACGAGAATTAATGCTTCTGTGACGAACGCTGCTCGTAAAATCACGGGCGTGGCAGCCCTCGCTAAGATGTTGTGTCCGTTAAAATAACGGGCATGGGCTTCTTTCCAACAGTGAAAACGTAATATTACGTGCATGGCATTCTAACTGTGATCTCACATAAATATTGTGTGACCCTATCAAAACTGCGAGAGGCCCTTTATCTAACCACGTAAATCTACTGTGTCTATTTTTTAATCTTTCGGAAAAAGTTGATATTTCATGAAATTCAAAGACTTATTTTTCCAGTTAGCAAAGTATGTTCGTCAGTTACCTACTTCCTAGATCTTGAACAGCTGTCTTAGTTTACCAAACTTTCAGAGATTTGCTTCAGGCTGCGAAGCTTTCTTTAAAAACAGTTTCCTATTTTATCATAACGGGAACTTGTCAGGTTCATAGTGAATTTGCTATTGTGAAAATACAGACTTAACATCTGTGTATCTCTAACAGCAAATCATCCTGCGTTCTAAGCTTCCTTGCCCTTCTGTTCTGGGTTTTTACAGCTTGCTTTACGTTCACAGACTTTTGTTTTAAGATAGCGGATGATGCGTGCAAAAACTATATCACAGCATGACCTGCTGGCACAAAATTGCAATTTTGTTTAATTGTGTCCGTTAACAAATAATTTGCCGACGCCACTCACTGTTGCTTAATAGAAGGGGAGTATCCCTGCATTTACAAAACTGTAATATTCTGGTATCTTTCCAGTGATTGGTGTTACTGGTTAACGCTCGAATATAACGCAACGTGCGACTTGTAAAAGTATAACTGCAGAGAGCAATTGCCGGTACTGAGGGACACACACACACACACACACACACACACACGAAAACGAAAACTATTAATGCGGAAGTCTTCTGCAAACTTTTTCATTTTATTCAAATTATTCTAATGCCCAGACGTAGGGGGAAATAGATCTGTAACTTGGTCCTACTGTTGAGAGTTCAGTCATTGTTGCTGTATGCACGAAATATTGGTTTTGACCGAAATGACAGAATACGAATTTTTGACAACTATTGCTAAGTGAGCCACTATGTTTACATGAATAGACAGAGTGGTTGGTTCTTTGGCTGATGCTCTGAGGCGGGCGTTGGTCCTGGTATTGCAGAAGCCGCTGGACGTGACGAACCACTCGGTGGCCCGTGAGGTGGTGACGTTCTTCACGCTGCCTCCGGGGGACTACATCGTCGTCCCACAGACCAACGTGCCCAACTGCGACGGCAAGTTTCTCCTTAGGATATTCACCGACGAGCAGAGCAATATCTGGTAATATTCTTTCGTATAATACACATTTAACATAATGTAAAATTGACCTGTGAACATCTTTCAGAGGCCTCTTCAAAGATCTCGAAATACTTTCACATGGCATGCACTGCCTGAGAAAAAAGGGAAGCATCGAGAAGGGGAAATGAAACTTCATGGGTTGAGAGGGTATATCACGTTATTTCAGTGCTTACACAATTGAGTCAACTTAGCATCACGAACCTTCTTCTCAGTAGGAGATTACATCTCTTCTGCCAAGCATGCAATGATTCGGTAGCGAAGAATGTTATAAAGCTTTTGTATTTTCTACTGAGGCAAGCTGACCCACTAACATTGAAGCTGATCCTTGATACCATCATACTGGCACTCGGAAGGAGCTGACATTCTGGTCCACATGTTCTATTGGGGATAGAACTGGCAACCCAGCTGGCAATAGGAATACCTCAGTATCATGCAGACAAGTCACGGAGACACATGCCATGGGTATGAATTATCCTGTTAAACAATGCCACCACGATGCTATCACATTGGAAGTAACATATGAGGATGCAGTCCTGCAAGCAGTGACCTGAAGCGACACCTGATGGCTCCCCACGTCATGATGCCTGGAGTAACACTGCTGTACCTCTCCAAAACATTGGAAGAATGGGCTCTTCCCGGGTTGGCACCACACTCACTGACAATAGGTTGTATAGGTTAGTTTAGACTGCAGTTCATTGCTGAATGTAATGTGGTGCCATTAGCAGACATGCTTCCTGGTGTTGGGACCATGAAAACTGAAGCCATTAGTGTTGTTGTGTTAACGGCAGCCTACAAATAGGACATTAATATCCTTGTGCGGATTCTACTAGTCGCCAACCGACATCGCAGGTTGACACAGAATGATGCAGGGAGACCATTTACTTGTTCCCAGATGGCAGGCACAGATGTGAAGGGGTTATGATGTGCTTGGTGCAAAACACTGTGGTACTCTCTTGCAGCGGTTAGGCGTAGTCAGCCAGAACCTTGGCAGTAAGTGTACCTGCCCGCACGTTCCCAAACAGTCCATCATCAGACCATTGTCTCATTTGAATGCCCCACAAATGTGGATTGCATGATTCAACCTGCTGTCAACATGGAGACATCCAACATTATGCAAATTTTGTGGAAGGCCACCTCTGGCACTGTTCTCAGTCTACATCCAAAAGTAGCTCTTATTTCATTTTATACTGGCCTTACTTAGACCTTGTGTTGTTCCAAACAAATTTGTAATAGGATCTTTAGAAAATGATGTGTTAATAACTTTCTGACTGAATGTATGAATTGAATTACTGAAGAAATGGATCAATAAATCAATGAATATATCTTCTAATCAAAAATTGGTTTTTCTGGTGTGGCAAAATGTTATCTAATTGTACAACTTCTTCAACATATTTACAGCCTTCCAAAACCCTGTTATTTTGCAGATTACCAGGAACAGAGACTAGCCTCTTATTAAACCTCTTTTCAATCTGAAACATCCACTGTGGTCAGTTGTGCTTGATTGGAGAGTGACTAGCTGGTTTTGAATCTGCAGATGGAAAAATTCGCAATACCCTTAATTGGCTGGCAAGAAGAGTGCAGATTGTGGTGCAAAGTTACTAGTCATCATCTCCTGCTGCTAAATACCAAGCTTTACTGCATTCTCTCAAGAAGTTATGCCATGTGGAAAGTTACAGATTATTAGTCTAACATTAAGCATGGTGATCCCTGTCATGTTATTCAATGGTAGGAGGCTATATTCAGGTGCTGTATTTCACCATCTCCTTTCTCTTATCATCATCAAGAATTTAAGTGTATTGTCACAGTAGTTAAGTTAATAAGCAGTTCTGAGTTCTTCATTGTCACTATAATGATTGTCATTGTGGAAGTGATTTTCTGTTCACTTCCCTCAAGCCTCTGTGTTGAATACATAGTTGGATAATGCAGGTGACAGAAGAGTGCTTATGAAATGTAAAGAAGTACAAAGACTTATGGAATGTCGTGACATAGAGGTTGAATTCATATGAGGCATGTGTCAATGACATCTGATGTGAGTCCTTGCCCAGACAGACAGGATAATTGGGGCATTTAAATGGCAGTGTGGCCATTAGGAATTTTCTATCAGGTGGTTATAATTAATGTGCAGCTACTCATACAGGCCCAGAATGGGCTATATAGCAGCAAAACTTGTTAGATATGTCGATGCATTAATGCAGAACACTGGAAAAACAGTTACTTCGACTTGTGGCCACCAGGTGAAAATCTGGCACTGTACACTATATGATGGCATGTCATCCATACTATCATTTGACAGGCCCTGATGTGAGTGAACAATATGCTTTATGCAAAAGGCAGCAGTTACAGTGTTGTATTGAGAGAGCATTGCTGACTGCAATGTCTGATTAGAGTCCTGATGTCATGATTTAAAGAAGATGATAATGAAATTTGAAAACACGGGTGAGCCTGGTGTGGCTCCTTGAAGAGGAAGGTATCCTATCCCAGTGGAAGTTATTGACAAGGCTGCTGTTGCTGTAACTGACCATGCAGCACATGCCCTGGATAACGCTAATGTTTGTGCAGTGTCATGAGAATTGTCCATTCTACAGTTAACAGTATGGAAAGTTCTGCAGTCTATTTTACATTGGTACCTGTACAAGATCTAGACAGTGCAGCAACTGAAACCTCATGATCCACAGCAACATTCTGAATTTCTCTTTGGTTTTTGGCATGGATACAAATTGATGAAGCTGGCCAAACTGAATGACAAGGCAAATTTTACACAACAACATGCAGTGAATACACAGGACTGCTGAATGTGGAGTACTGTTAAACCATGTGTTGTGCATGAAGAGGCATTGCACTCACTGTGTGTGACTGTATGGTGTGGATTCACATTCACCTCTATTATTGGTCTGTTTTTCTTTGAAGAGACTACGTCCAGAGTATCAGTCAAGTGTACCATGACACCTGCACATTATGAAGACCTCCTTGTACTGCATGTGATTATTTCTTTGGAAGTGTGCAACTGTGTGGAAACCACTGTTTTTACAAAAGATGGGGCAACACCTCATGTTGCTTACCTAGTTAAGGATCTGCTTAAAGCAACCTTCCACAAATGTGTTATCTCCACAGTTCTTCCAAATGCATGACCTGGAAGGACACCTGATCTGATTCAATGTGATTTTTGGATCTGGAGGTATCTAAAAGAGCATGTTTACTCAGAATAAGTTTGTTCTCTGCCTGAACTGAAGGCCAGTACACAGGACAATGTTGCTCAGTTCCACTGGAGCTGCTGTGAGCAACTAACGATCACATATTTTATGGATATGCCATCTTGGTGACATTTATGATGCTCATTCTGAACAAACTGCATAAGTGGAGTTTAATAATAAAACCAACATTATGCCTTTATCACTTGTTTTACCTTTTCTGCCCACACTCATTCCTAACCCATCACATATGGAAACATGTCTTGTATTCACAGCACCAGATTTGTACGTGTTGGCCAAAGTTGGAACTAATCTTTTACCTGCATACATAGACTCATCATTACCACATTAGAATATTTACTAAGTTTCGCTGCCACACAGTCATTACAGCCCACACTGTACATCTGTGAGTAGCTGCTCTTTCATTATAACCACCCAGTATGTTTAAAACTACACATACATCATCAGTCTGAAGGAAGGCAGTAGTACACATTCAAAGGCACTGCTAACCCAAAATCAGCTTCAGTGGTTTGGGAATGTACCAGTAATCTGTGTGCTAAGTCAGCACATTCTAAATCATATGAACAGACTAAGGATAGTCATCAATGAGAACAGAAGCAGAGGTTCAGAAGCAATTTCAGAGCTTACTTGAAGCAGTCTCTCGTACTTACTCACTATGGAGAAACATATATCCTTAGCCAGCCAGCCTGAATAATAACAACTCTTAGATGAGTGCACTCTTTGAAGAAGTATAATAATATACTAAAAGAAACCCAAACAAAGCTCTCAGGAGAAATTGTGAGTTACCAGCAATCCCCCCCCCCCCCCCCCCCCCCCCTGTCCTCATATTTACTTGTGACTACTGGCATTAATGTTTGCTTCATGGATGCAGCAGATCTGTCACCCAACAAGCTGTTCATAGGAAGATATTTTACATAAATTTAATATCACTATTGATTTTAAGATTATGAAACTTTTCCTTCATGATATTTTTATATTTATATTCTTCTTATTTCTCCCATTTTCCTCAACTCTGAGTGAGATCCTGTTAACTTAATTACACAAAATTTTCGGTATTTCCAAATATGTTAAATAATACTATTACAGTATAAATTTTAATGTGTTTTACAGCTTTTATTACCATTACCTCTAGCTAAGTTGTATTATTCTGATGCTATATTTTATCTAAAATCATTTGTAGAAAAAAGATACATTAGAAAGTTATGACTGAAGAAATTACATGCAGTTTGATGCTGGCTTATATTTAATTTCCTCAAGAGCTGGTGACATAAAATTATTGTGTGTTTTCATTACTACTACTACTACTACTACTACTACTCTCTCTCTCTCTCTCTCTCTCTCTCTCTCCCCTCTTTTATTAGTGTAGGCTGTATGCTCCAAGGTATTTGTAATCATGCCGATCAAAGAATTCCAGTCTATTGTTTCATTTTGTGTCACCTACAGACAACCTCAAGCAAGCAGACAACTCTGAAGGTAAAACTTAAAAATCTGTCTGTTTTGAATCTAGACATCTTGAAGAAAAATCAAAACTTCCATATACCTTTTTATATCTTCAGCTACAAAGGACAGTTCCTTTCATAAAGGATATCTTGACAGCAATTTATTCTCATGCTTTTCTGCTAAAATAACAATCTATGACTTTATGTAGTTGGAGATCAGTTGTCTAATACTTTCTTTCTCCATGTAGTTACTCTTAAAGTGGCATGGATTCTACAAAGAAGGATCCTTTCATTGTTCTCTGAGATTTATTATCTCACTACACTGCTTCCTCTATGATTGCGTCAAGTAATTAATCATACAGTCAGTTTTCGAGTTTAAAAGTTCATTAATCACACAAAAGATAAGAAATCTACTCACTAAGTTGTGGCAGAACACACACATAAAAGAGGGTTGTAATTCAGCAGTCTTTTGGAGCCAGTGGCTCTTACGTGAGGCAGTAGGGTTGAAGGGGAAGGAAGGGCATGAAGGAAAAGGACCAGAGAGATTTAGGAAATGGGGTAGATTTCAGGAAAGTCACTCAGCAATGTGGGTCAGGGTAGACTTACCTCATGGGATGAGAAGGAAAGACTGAATGTTGGGGACTGCATCGGATGAGATAGATTTTCAAATCTTGTCCAATGCAATCCCCAGCAATCAGTCTTCCCTTCTCATCCCATGCAGGAAGTCTACCCTGACCTGCAGTTCAGGGTGACTTTTCTAAAATCTACCCCTTTTCTTAGATTTCTCCAGTCCTTTTCCTTCACTCCTCTTTCTTCCCCTTCAGCCCTTTTGCCTGGAGGAGCAGTCACTGGGTCCGAAAGCTTGCCTAATTACAACCATATTTTATGTTTGTGTTCTGCTGTCATATGGTGAATAGATTTTTTATCTATCTAGTTAAATTATTTTTTCAGAAATTGATTGTTCTTGTTGTTGTATTAATTAATCACACAAAAGTATCAGGTCAACAAACAGATCATTGTCATTGTACACTACAATCCATTCTTAAAATACAATTACAAACAAATAAACTGAGTAGAAAATCTAAATGGACACACACACACACACACACACACACACACACACACACACACGCAACAAGCAGTTAGAAATCAATGATTTGTCATTTATTAGTGTCACTAGCATTTACTGACTGCAAACATCACTCTAGCATATTAAAAAGAAAAGATACTCATTGCTCAACTTTAATTTTACATATGACCATACTTAATGTAAATTTTATTTTAAAAATATCCATAAATTCATCTTATTTATACAAAAAGAAAGTGATGTGCAGAAATATTTCTCTTTACATTAACTTTCAGGGAAGTGAATGACGACAATATGGTGTTCCGGAACATATCAACAGAATTCCTTGATGATGCAGTAGTGCTGGTAAGTTTAGTCTTCGAAATTGGAGAGATTTAAATAAATATATATGGCAATACATTAATCTCTGCTTGCTTTTTCTCACTGAGTTAAGTGAGGAGATGTGAAGGAGGCAAGAAAGAAAGGGAGGAAGATTCTTTAATGTCCATTTGTCATAAAGATCATCTGAGGCAGAACACTAGCACAAAATGGACTTAGAAAGTTGGCTGTAGCCTTTCCAAAGGAACAATCCCAGCTTTCAACTAAAGTCATTTATGGAATCCATGCAAAATGTAACTTTGTATGGCCATTCTGATATGAGAGAGATGAGATGGAGGAGTTGAGAGTTGGTGCAATAATACTATTACTCATACCTTAAAGTTAAAAGTCTGTGCCAGTTATGAATTTCAGAATAAAATTAAGGTATCATGAATGATTGTCATTTCTGAAGAGATCCATCTGGAATATTTTAGCTTACTTTTAATAGATTTTGTTTGCTTGTGAGTATGTCTGACAAATCTGTGTTCCCCCTGCAGCCACAAAATTCTGCTGTGTTAGTGCACAATAAATGTTGGACCCTTTTGTATGAATGCCAGGTGCTGCTTACAGCTAAAATATTCTCATACATCAGGTGTTAATCACATTTACTTGAGTACACATTCTTAAATTACTACATTTTCATATACACTGAAATGTACATAATTCTTTTAAATGAACAACTGTAAGTATATTTGCTGCAAATACTGACATTTCTACCTCTTGACTTCTTTATTTGCATAACACTTCAGTTATCAGATATTCACTGGTCTTTATTTCATAGTGGACACTTGTAGAAACATGTAGCTGAAAAATGGAAGACTACACACTGACGGTTGCACTAAAGGTGAATCAAGACAAACAGAGTTCATGCAATTATGAAGAAGACAAGAACAGCAAGAATTTCTTGAGATAAATGGCATGAGGTTCAGATACCTGGGATCTTGGTTTACCAGTAACTTGTAGAAACCTACTGCAAATATTTTACATCACTTTTGACTTTAGAGGTCATATTTTTCTGTCAGTTTGTTACAAAGTTTTTTTTTTTCAGTTTTAAAATTGAAGGTTCCATTTCGCATGCCAAAATATTTATGGGAAATTACTTAACTGTTGTGACTATTGAATTAAAATTTATTATTATTATTATTAGTTGTAGTATTAGAATAATTTAAAGCATATCATGTGGTGCTTTTATGAAGTTAAAATCTTAGCTAATTTTCCAGGCTGGAATTAGTACATAAATTCTTGCCTGCTGTGAGTTCAGAAATGTTCATTCCAATAGTGTTCAGGAAAAATCAGCTTATCACAAATCATTTTTTTCCCTAGAAGGTCTCGAATACATTGAAGCTATGCAATGGTCACTTCCAAGTCCACAAAGTTCCAAGATGTCTATTATTATTCTCAGAAAATTACAACCATTCATAGGTAACAACATACAGGAATACAAGCTGGTTTTCAACCAAACCAACCAATAAAAGGTCACTATAAGACAATTGTTTGAAAAACACTGGAAATGTGATAAAAAGATTTATGGTCTGTTCATCAGTTTTCTTCATACATATGACAGCATCCATAGGAATAGCCTATATGATAGCCTGTATGATTTCAGAACCTCTGAGAAGCTGGTAGGAATGTTGCAAACTTTTATGAATGGATCAAGGGCAGAAGTGCATTTCTGAGGGGTCACATCAGGAAGGTTTGAGACAGGTCTCAGGAAAAGGGATGCTCTCTAATGCATTCTGCTCAGTTTCATCTTAGATACAGTAATAAGGGAATGTAGACAACAGAAATGAACTGGAGTGCAGATGGATGATAATTTCATTTGTCTCACATATGCAGTTGATATAATAATGCTAAGTGAATCAATCCATGAGTTGAAAGAAATTTACCTGCAAAATGGATGATTACACACAGAAGGTTGTGCTTAAGGTGAATCAAGACAAATGGAGTTCATGTAATTTTGATGAAGAAAACAAGAGCAAGAATTTCTTGAGATAGATCGCATGAGGTTCAGATACTTGGGATCTTGGTTTACCAGCAACAACAGCATAGAAATGGGCCTCGAGGAAAGAATAGTAGTGGGAATGAAATGCATGTATTCCCTCAGGGAGTTGCTCAGCTCAAAATCCATATCAGCGAATACTAAGATGAGAATCTATAACATAGTGATATGCCCAGCAGTCATGTTTGGTTCAGAAACCTGGGCCATGACAAAATGTGAAAAAGGAAAACTATTAATGTATGAGAGAAGAGTAATGCAAAAGATGTGGGGACCAATCTTAGATAATGGCCAATCTTAGATAACAAGGAGTGGAGAGGAGGATGAATGAGAAAATCTACCTCTTTATGCAACAACCAACAGCACTAAGGAAATTGGAGAGCAAAAGAATCCAGTGGGCAGGCCATGTAGCCCACATTGCAGAAGAAAGACAGGTGAAGAAACCATTTGAGGGAAACCAAACGCCAGATGCCCCATAGGATGGCCAAGGCAGCTGTTGAAGGACCTGGTAGCCCTAGAGATTGAAGACACCTGGAGGAACTAAGCACAAAACAGAAAGGAATGGAGGCAATTTGTGGAAGCAGCATATGGTCTGTAGGGCCTGTGGTTGCTGGATTTGTATATATGTACTCAGAAGTCTATGTGAGCTGTAAGTTGGAGTAGTGATGTCACATTGGCAACTAATTTCGTCAGAATTTTACCCACCATGACATGTTACACAATTGGAAGTTCATCCCCCTCCCCCCCACATCTCACCCCTTTTCTTCACATCTCTGTGATGGTGGTCAGAATCATGACGCCCAGTGTAGAAATCATATGGTTTTCTTGTGGGTGGATGACAAAAACATTTAAGATACATGAACACTTATAATGAACATGAAAATGCCTCATGAGATGGCATAGAGGGCATCAATTAAACCATCCCTTCCCTTGGGGTGCTCATTTACACACGTTTGTGGTTTGAAATGACAATTTGCAGTGTGATGTTCTTGATAACCTTTGACACTGCTACACTTCTCAGATGATTTGACCGTTCTCTAAGAACATTTTGCAGTTGCATCTCCACTGAACATGATCTGACCCCTTTGGAGTATAGCATAACTGAAATTTTTGCTCTGGTATACAGGCGGAAGCACCAGAGATTGTTGAAAAGCATTTGACATCTTCTGAATGTGATCCACAGTAGCAGTGGGTGTTTATGTGTTTTAGCCCTCTTGTTTCATACCCTCCTGTGGTGTGATTATTGAAGCATACATAAATAAAATGATAGAGGCTCCTCCTTAGACTACCCCATTTCGCAACACTCTTAGTGCCACACTAGAACTTTTGTTGAGCAATTCAAAACTGTACCTGTACAGAGAAAATCCTTGACTGATTTTTAGAACCATTCAACACCCCTTAAATCCTGTAAGCTCGCAAGCAGGTGCTAGAGCAATGCTATAGTAATGCTATAGTGCCACTCAGCTGAAGGCTGTTGAGAGGTTGCCTGTGCTAGAAATCAATGCATGATTGTTGTGGTACACAAACATTTTCAGAGTGCTCAACAAAGCTGCACAGACGAGAAAAACTGTGATCGTGCTACTCTCCAGAGGGCTTAGATCAAGTTCAGGTAGGTTGCAACTGGGCCGCACCTTTAGAGAAGGGTTAAATCATCAGATGGGAGTCAGTAATATCAAAAGCTGCCCAGAATGTTATTCTGTTGTTTATTTCACTGCAAACTGTCACTTTTGACTGCAAAAAGAGTATAAATGAAGATCCTAAGGAATGGGGTATTTTCATTCAAATCCTTTATGCCATCTCCTGAGCTCTTTTTGTGTGTTCTGAGTCACGATGTGTCTGAAAAGCCTTCCTTGACCACCCATAAAAAAACCACATGGTTACAACACTGGGCACCATGGTTCTGACGTCCATCATGTGGGCATCAAGAAAACATAGGAGATGTCGGTGTGTGTGTGTGGGGGGGGGGGGGGGGGGGAGAGGGTGACAAGCTTCCCTGTGTATGACACATCCACAGTAGTGTTGGGCAGAATTGTGATGAAATTTAGTCTAGTGTGACATCATTAATACACCTTACAGCCGACGTGAACTTCTTGCTTTTGTTTCCCAATCTGTTAATCTGTTGACACCTTGCTGTTTGAAGCATTGCTGAGCTCGGAGGTGACATTACAGGGGACCACACTTTTGCTCCTTTATAGGCATCTTTGAGCAAAAGTTCAAACTTCTGCATCACGATGGGGGACAATTATGGAGTTCCAAAAAAAGTGTACCCTTTAACTCTCTTGCGAAATGTATTTCGTGCTTGGATTATATCTTACCACAATAAGCTTGAGAAGATTTAAAGTGCATTGAGAATATTCCATCTGGTAATCTTTCTAATGAGCTACAAATCCACAGAAGGTAACGACTTTTTATAAATATGCAGATTCTGAAGCTAAGTTTTTCATTAGATTATGTACTGTTTCTTACAAAATCGAATATGCAGTCTTTAAGTGATGATCCTGATCCACTGTAACAACTACCAAATAGATGACCAGATTTTAATGCTGAAGTACACAATACATGGTCTAAAATGTTTTCAAGTGAAAATAAATTTTCAGTGTTTTAAAAGCATCAGTATGCTTTCCTGTTCTCCCCGTGATTTACATATGTTCCAAGATTCTCATCTTACTCATTTACTAAATATTCAGAGCAGTGTATAGAATTGCCAAAACATTTACACTGAAAATTATACAGACAGCAGAGGATCCAAAACTGCATATATGGGGCTAGGGCTCGAAAGGTTGGAAATAAATATAATGTATTAAATGTCTATGAGACATATTTATGTAAATAGTTCATGTTTCACAACAAACAACTTCCTCCCATACCATCATTGATGATGTCACCTTGGAAAACAATATGCAACTGTATGTTGTGTGTCTATGGTGGAGTTTACCACTGTTACCATAACTGGTTGTGAAAGATGGATTACTTCTCCTGACTGGAATCTTCAGTCATGCCATTAGTATAATGCAGCAGGGTGTGGTGCTTGGAAAGCTGAACAACTAAACCAACAAAAGTTTTATGTCAATGTGTTATCTGAATTGGAAAAAAATTGCTTTGAATAGAAACTTATGAGAACTTAGCTTGTTCAAGCTATGTAAAGCTGGCCAGGGTTCCTGGCAAAGAATTGTTCATTCAGTGGAGTTTTAGGAGATGATGTTGGATCATGTGGGATAAAATTAAAATATGAGTGCCCCTGAAACTGCCCATGAAATGTGCATTTTGAAGAACACTGTGTGGAGAGTAATGTTAGAGAAGCAGTCACACTCTCACTGTAAACCATGTGTGTAAGCAAAGTGTGCAATTAATTTTGAACCCCAAGTTCAGTTCCAGCACTGGATTATGTCATAATGAAAGCGCTGAGACTGGCATTTATCAAGTTGAACGGTGGCTATGGGCTGAAGCTGTAACTATATGGTGTATGCTATTTACATCAATAAAAACCCATTTATTATTGAAACCTAGTTTCTTATACTAAATTACTCACTTTAGAATCCACTACAATTGGTATAATTTTGATCCTAAATGTTTTAGATACCTTGTCTATGGTCATGTATTGCTTTCTTATGAAAGTGGATTAGATAAAACTCAGCTACATGTTCTACGAAGCTGGTGTTTGAGCTCCTACCTCTCTGCCCAATGTAGTAGGTAGGAAGTTTTTGCAACCCTTGTATTTTATCTTTGTCACTATGTCCAATTTTATATTAGGAGCTCTATTGTTTGCTAACTTCCATTTTGTGCAAAAGAAAATTTTGGCATCAGTGTTCCTGAACAAGTTGGCTGTTTTGTAAAATTTTTAAACTCTTGTGAAAGATTCTATAGGATTTTCAGAAGTAAAAATGAATTAAATTGTTGCTGGACTGGATACTTTGCAATTACCGTAAGACATAAGACTGTGTCAGTTAATTTATAATGAACTTATCTCACTGCAATGCAGGAGCTTTAACCAATAATTCTATAGTGCATAGCTCTTAGTTGTTTCTGAGAACTCTTTCCATACAACAGTCTACACAAATTACTGTTCCTGCTCTTGTTAATTCTTGTAATGTAATAGTCTTAAAGTGCTGTTGTTTTTACTAATTCCATCATTTATTTCAGCCTGATGGGAAGAATATGGTGTCAAAGCTGTTGCTTAAGTATCCTCCTGAAGTAGATGCTTCACAGTTACAGAAAATTTTGAAAGCCCATTGGAAAGGTAAGGCAAATATTAGAAATTAAAAAAAAATCAAAAACAGGGTGCACCATTTTAATGTGTACTTACAATTTTGTGTTTTTTTTTTATTTCAGCTTACTTGTCAGAAAAACCTAGTCTGGAATTATGTAAAAGCTTAATCATGTTAAGAGATTCTAATATTAGTGGACGTATTAATCTCCTGGATATACCTGTGCTGATGCACATGCTACAGTTCTGGAGGGTAAGGCATTTCACCATATTTGTTTATTAGTGCAGAATGAAGATCTTCTGTAATACTCTAATGTCTCTCATCTTTCCTTTGCACTCATATTCTAATGTACTTCATCTCTTGGTTCTGGCCTTTGTGTGTAATGCTGTGCTTGATTTGTGTGATGTATAAGTGGAGCAGAACTTGACGTAGGTCCATTTTAAGCTATAAGCCACAACCACCCTTTACCACTTTGGGTACTGCAGTGAGTATAATTCAAGTAGAAGCTTCTGATTCTTGTGGCAGAGCACAATATAATTGTTCATTGTGGAAGTTGAGCCATTTGCTCACATGTTCCACACCAGCAACACTATATCTAGTGTCACATATCTGTCTTTCCTTCTCAGCCCCTCTGGTAACTCTCACCATTTCCTAAACCTGGCGAGTCCTTTTCCTTCATCTCTCTTCGTTCCCATTCAACGATTCTGTCAGAAGAAGGAGCCACTGCCTCTGAAATCTTGTACTTTTACTTAACTATATTTATATGTTTTCTCTTGCCACTGTTTGGTGAATAGGCTTTTTATTGGTCCAGTTAATTAATTAGCTCAAAGTATCGAAGATTGCAGAGGAAATCAACTGAGCCCCTGGGGAAGAAACCATCCAGCATTCACCTGAAAAGAAGTTTTGATTGCTGTGACATTTTGCTTGGATAATGTGTACCAGTATCAGGACAATAACTGGTTCAATTATAAATATTTTCTTTCATGAGGGATTTATATAAAATGATGAATAAATGAATATGTATGTGCACTAACACGATGCTACAGATATAGAAGCTGAAATCCTAGTATGTCTAGAAAAGAACCATATTTAAAGTGTCTCAGTATGATTCCCTGTACAGAAGAGAACACCTTACCAGATATTTATGTATCTTACGAAAGTGCAAGAAATGTAATGGATTTCTTTGCTCATGACTAAAATCTGAGTGATTAGACTTTTATTGAGACCTGCAAAAAATTCAACAAAACTTTTCATGAAGTTCTTTGATAAAGATATTTGTTACAATTAATACAGATGAGTATGGAGACAGTGGAACCAAATCTTTGTAACTCATCTATAATGTTTTTTTACTGCTCTAGAGACTCATTTCAATTTGTATGCCAAATAATATATGTTCACGTGTTGATACTAAGCCTGAGATGGTTTTCAAGGCTAATAAATGTAGTGAGAGTCCTCCCCCCAACATGAATGCCTATTATGTCTCACTGTAAAAATGGAAGAATGTTAACAGTGCAATACTGTTGATACATGGGGGAACACACCTATAGTGCTTGATCCTCTGGAATTGTTACATGTGCCCACCATTAATTTTAAGTTTGTTGCTACTGCTGTTGTGGAGTATTTGAGACAGATAATTGAAGACTATCATTCAAACAGATCATTTACTAACTAATTACACAGATGTGTCTTTAGTTTCACACAACATTTTCTCTTACATCAGAACACTGTGGTAGTTCTGCAGTGCCTACATTAGTGGTCTCTGATTTTACTTTGAATGTTTGTCTGACATTAAGCAAAATATGCATACAATAGTGTACATTGAGTTTGATATCTTTGTGAGCTAAACCAATAACCTGCCAATGAATTACAACAAATCTTGCAGTGTTAAGTGGTCATATTTATGAATGCTATTCTGCACTGATATCCTCACAGATGGACTATGGATCCAGCATTAACAAGAAACAGCTATATCCCACAGCCTACCCATACAGTCTGTTCAGAGAAACGGTATTCATAAATTACATTGTGTCCCTAAAACTCCAGACGCCAATCACTATTCATTACAAAAATGTACACTATGTAACTAGTATCATACAAGATATTCACTTGCTGTGTTACAAAATTTCATCTGGAACTGTAATTTATTTATGTTCCTTCTGAAGCATGGTGTACAGTTGTTCCTATTTTATGCACAAATTATTTTGGCATACAACTAACACTATCACTATTTCTGTAAATACATGTAAGAGATCACATTGGGTCTTTAAGTATGGCACTCTAGAAAATATTCTCTAGTTGATTTTCTTTGAAATATGATACAGAAAGGCCCAAATTTAAAGTGTATCCATAGTTGGGATACATTCTATATTTTTATGAACACCTGAATTCAGTTCATTAAACTCTCAGTTACAAACAAATAAATAAATTAAACATAAAAAAGATCAAACCAGGCTAAAGGTTACAAACTGTAATGTCATCTCCACAATAATAATTGTCATTATGAAACATGACAGAAAATACAGACCCCTTTCCATTTAAGTACCACATCATGTACTGCAGTTCACAACTCAATAATTTCATTTCAGTTCATAAATAAATAATTTCAGTACTTTCTGAAATCTGTATGCTCTACTGTAAGTCATGTGAATTCATTCTTGTAGTCAGTGACTTCTGGACAGGAACACAGCCAAAAAGAGGGATAATTGATGTATCATTTTGTCACTTACAGCTCCAACATAACAGAAAAGTCCCCTCCTGTAGTTTGAAATCTGTATTATTCAATTTCTTAGACCCATAAAGGAAAAGACTGGATTTAGTGCTCCCCTAAACTTCTCCTGTTTTTCCTTAGATATTTTTCTGAAAATTAATTTGTGATGTTTCATTATTTGTATTTTGCATTTTGTTTTATTCTTAAACTTGAAGTCTGAGACTTTCACCTTTTACCAAATCTAACAATTTCTCCTTCTTTTTCTTCTTTTTTTTATTTTCTGTCACTGGACCAATTTATTTCAAATTAACTTTTCCTTTTCCTTGAACTTGAGCTTTAACTTTATTCCAGTATTCGCATATTCTTTTTCTGTGCTTTTCCTTCTTTGCTTCAGTCCATGTTTTGCCAGTTTGTAGGTTTGTCAGTTCTTGGAAAACCAAGACCTTCTGGACTTTATTCTTCAGTGTAATGTGTTTTTGCTTATTCTCCAGCATTATCGCATTTCTTGCTGGCCCTTTTCTACCTTGAATGGAAGATTCAACTGCTAAACCTAGTAGGAGTCATACAGGTATTTTCTACATGTGTATAAAGTTCATAGTGGTGTTGTCCCCTTAATTCACTATTTTCTTTGATCAGCTCTAGAATTTTGTTCAAGATCTGTCTCTCTCTCTTATTTATATTTTCTTGATCAGACCTTTTCTATTCATAGCAAGGCATTTTGTGTCATGTAGGGCCTACAATCATATTACTGTAGGCAGTAATGTCGCATCTTGCCACTGACTGATGTTGACTTCTTCTTGTGGACACTTTTGGTTAGTGATTTCACTGTTACCATTTTTCTGCTCCATGATGCAAAGACTTCTTTCTCAGAGGAGAAAGATTAACAAATTCACAAAACTCCCCAGCAGCAGCTGTTTCACTGGTTGCAAAATGTGTGCAGGAGCACCATTTTGTGTAAAAATGGTCCTATCATGCTGCTGAAGGATTGGAATGATGCTGGTGCACGAAAGGCTCTCATAATGTTTAGTGGTAATCATACATGTAACAGAATCTGCAGAATCCCACACCTCAAAAAAATGATGCCGTCAACCCATGCTGCACAGCTACCTTTGCAGAATGAAGTGGTGCCAGTTGATGTGCAAAGGGATATACCATTGCCCATGTTCTAGAACTCTTGTATTGACATGCCCTTGGAGATGGATATCAATAAAATATTCCACAGCCAAGCATTGTTCACTTTCATGTGAACAAGAAATTGTAGCACAAACATTTGTCTTACTCACAAGTCAGCAAGAAGCAAATCCTGAACATGGGTAGTTTTATGTGGATAGCAATGCAGGATGTTTCATAGAATTTTACAATCAGATGCATGTCTGAAATTCAGGCAATTCCTCATGCATTGCATGTTCGCACAGTGCTGCTAGACCCCTCCTGCAATGCTGTGACCACATCTTCCACCGACATCAGATCACCTGTTTTCCTTTCTCTTCCACACTGCATTTCAAAAGAATCTATTTTTTTGAATTACATAATAATTTTCTCCTGACCATTGGCAGACATTAGGACATTTTTTCATTCCATTGAGTGTCCAGGACTTCTGCAGAGCTACTGCTGGCACACAGTCACCATTCTTGTACAAGAGCTTTGCCAGCAGCACATGATCCTGCATTAAGACAGTCATGCAAAGCATTTCAGACGCAAACTTAGGAACAGCCTGTACCGCCATATTTTATTTTGCATATCAGTTAATTCTTTTGTTTCCATAATGTCTCCCCCCTCTTCAATAATATTCTGTTCAAATTTGACATCATTCTTAGCAGTGGCTACTTTTTACAGCTTCCTGAAACAGGAACTCTATATTTGCCCTGTAGGCACCTCTTCCCTTCTGAACTGCTTTTATTGCTTTTTGGGCTGCTGAAATGGCTGCTGGTTATTGCTTTAACATAAGGTAGCCCTGAATAATAGGAGATTCTTGAAATTATGTAGACAATGCAGATATTTTATCACTCACTAGTTGATGTAATAAATCTTTTACAAATATGCAGAACAGATACATTTTGCTCAAGTGAGTACGTACTTGATAACAGAAGATGTGAGAGTTGTCCAGAAAGTAATGCACCACAAAAGTAGGGCATGTATGCCATGTCAGTACCAACCCTTGTCTGGGTGGCGGAGCCAGTGCTTCACTGTGTGAATCACCTCCTCATTATCCTCAAAATGTCTTCAATGAATTTGATCCTTTAATGGTCGAAACAAGTGGAAGTCTGAGGAGGCTAGGTCAGGGCTGTAGGGTGGGTGGGATAACATTGTCCAATCCAGTTTTGCAATATGTTCAGCAGTCCTCAGACTTGTGTGGGGATCATGATGCAGCGAAACATCTCCTGGGTTGTCGTGACAGCGAATTTGCCAGAATCTTGTCTTGAGTTTTGTTAACGTGTTGACATATGCATCTGAATTAATGGTACTGCCTCTGGTACTGCCTCTTGGCATCACATCAAAATGAGAATCACATTTTCACATTCCCAGAACACAGTGGTCATAACCCTACCAATGGAAGCAGTTGCTTTGAATTTTTTCTTCTGGGGTGAGTGGGAATGGCACCATTCCGTTGACTGTCATTTTGTTTTGGGCTCAAAATGGTGAAACCAGGTTTCATTACCGGTCACAGTCTGGAACGAGAAGGCCTCCCCCTCAGCTTCAAAATGTTGCAATAATTCAAAACAAATGTTTTTCTGTGTGATTTGTGATCCATCATTAGACACCACGGAACCCATCTTGCACACACTTTTGAATATCCAAGAGTGCGGATAATTGCATCCACACTTCCTTTGATGACAGACAGATGCAGTGCCAACTGTCAAGTCATAATTCATCTGCCCTCATGAATGACAACATCAGCTCGCTGCAACATATCAAGTGTGACAGCCATGGATGGTCTCCCTGACTGCTGCAAATCATGGAGCTCTGCCAAACCACCTTCTGATGATCTCAACCTCCCTGCCTAGCAACTAACTGCACTTCCGTCAACAACAGATGCTCCATAGACTTTGCACAAGCATTTGTGAATACTCCCCACAGTTTCTTTCTCTGCAGTGGAAATTCAATGATGGCATGTTGCTTGTAGCATACATCACCTACAGACGCCGTTTACAAACAGTCCTGCAGCTATGCTATCTGTTGGAAGTGACAGAAACTTAGCACACTACCTCAGGAGACTTCTAATAATACATGTGTTACATTTTACATTCGTAGTATTGTTTACAGGTGAGAAAAAAAAGTTGTGCATTACTTTCTTGGCAACTCTCATATGAACAACAAAATAATTATATAAAATGCTACATGTAAAACCACAAAACTAAACATATTGCAGCAAGTCATTGTCAGGAGAGAAGTGATATTATATTATGTGATTGCAGTTTATTGCTTATGATTTAACTTCTACATTTGTGTTTCTATGGAAAGTTATATTGTAGAAACACTGTACGTTGTTGTCTTCAGTCTTGAATTAATTTGATCATGTTATTCACATTAGTGTATCCTATATTAGTTTCTCCATCTTTGCACAAGTACGGTGACTTACATCCACTTGAATGTCATTCTTGTTGTCAAGCAGGCAAGCCTTGGTGTTTCTCTACAAGTTTTACTCTCCATACTCCATTACCAAAGTGACTACACCCTGATGGCTTGGAATATATCCTAAGAACCTATCCCTCCTTTTAGTCATGTTATGTAATTAAGTTCTTTTCTCCCCAATTCAGCTCAATGTTTTGTCATTAGTTATGTGATCCACTTGTCTAATCTTCTCAGTTATTCTGTAGCTTTTATTGTCTTCTTGTCTGTAATGCTTCTCATGGACATTTTGTTTCCATATAAGGCTACACTCATAACAAATACTTCCAGAAAAGATTTCCTGATACTTAAATTTATGTTTTATGTTAACATAGGCCTCCATTTCATGAAACCTTTTCTTGCTATTAGCTGTCTACTACATTTTATGCCCACTCTACTCATGTCATTGCCAGTTATTTTGTTGCCCAAATAGTAGACTAAAACTTGGCTACTATTTTTAACCTCCCATTTCCAAATCAAATTTTCTCACCAACACCTTATTTAATTTGATTCAAGTCCATTAACCATTTTTAACTTTTGTTGATATTAATCTTATTAACTCTTTTTAAGACACCATCCATTCCATTCACCTGATCTTCCAAATCCTTTGTCTGTCTTGATAAAGTTTGGCTGCCATTGGCAGACTTTATGTTTTTATTACCTCCATCTGAATTTTTATGTTCTTTCCAAGTTTCCTTTTTTGCTGCTGACTGTATGTATTGAATAACATGAGGGTAGGGTACAACTCTGTTACACCACATTCTCAATTACTGCCTCGCTTTCGCGTTTTTTGATGCTTAAAACTACAGTTTGATTCCTGTAAAAGTTGTAGGTAATCTTTCACTCTACATGCTTTATTCCTGATCGCTACATAATTCCAAACAGCGTATTACAGTGAGTGATGCCAAAAGGTTGTTGTAAATCCACATCGACAAATGTAAGTTTATGTTTCTTCATTCAATCTTCTAAGATAAATTGTAGGATTAGTCTTGCTTCACATGTTTCTACATTTCAGGGAACCCAAACTGACTACCCCTCAGACTAGCTTCTACCAGTCAATCAATTCTCCTGAGGATTATTGGTGCTTGTATTTAGTAACCTTGTCTTGTTAAAGTAGTAGTTTGCTTATACTCGCACCTCTCAGCAACTGCCTTCTTTGATATTCTTTTGTCATGGTTGGTTCTCCTAAATCTTAATAACTTCTAGGGAAAGCTATCTATTCCATGTATCATGTTTAGACGTAGGTCTTTCTGCGATCTACCGAATTCTTCTTCTGGTGGATCATAACCCATCTCATTTTCATCTGCTTCCTCTTCCCTCTCTATAATATTATCATCACTGTTCAGATTTCTTTTGTTAGTACCAGCTTGCCATCTGAACTGTTGTTAATACTCCTACAGCCTTATTCTCCATAGATATCTTTAGTAAGTGACATATGATGTTACTGTACTCATATATGCTTCTATAGCTTACATCACTTCTCCAGGCACTCCTGATTTGCCGTTTTTCAGTTTCTGTCAGTCCTACTTTTTAGACATCTCTTTTCCCTTTAGCCTATTTCATTTGCATTGTTTTTATGTTTTCTCCTTTCATCAATTAAATTTAATACCTCTTGCAGTTTCCAAGTCCTTTCCTTTTCACCTATTTCTTTGTCTTCACTATTTCATCTTTCAAAGCTACCCACACATCCTCTATTTCTTTTTTGCTTGTTTTGGTCAGCTGTTGCCTACGCTTCCCTTTTAAACTCTCAACAAACAAATACTGTACAGTATATACTAGCTTACATATAATCCATATTTTTCATTTTAATTACTTTTTTATATGTGTTAATGAAACAAGTGTCATTTATTTGTCCACAGATAGCTTTCCAGAAGTTTGACAAGGGTCACAATAGTAAGACTAGCAGTTATAACCTGAGACCCCTTTTGTGGGAAGCTGGAAGCACTGCAAGTAATAAAGTGCTTGAATGTCTTGTGCTGAGATTTGCCAAAAATAGGGTACTAACATCAGAATGTTTTATTATGGCAATGGTTCGGCTCCATCTTGCACATGGTTAGTATGTCTAATACATATGAATGCAGATAACTCTTTGTCATTTTATTTGTACTAACTGATGAGCCTGTGACTGAAAGTATGTCATTTGAAAATAGAATCATAAATATTTGCTTTAGACTATTTGTGATATAAATACTTATCATATGGTCAGATACTTAAAGATATATTTTCTATTTTTACAGAAAGGTATCACAGCTTAGATACAAAAATGAAGGGCAACCCAATTTCACTGGAAGAGGTAATTTATTTTTTACTGTGAAGCATTGTATTAACATTATTTCTACTTTTTACACACATGAATGTATGGAACAAAAGGTTTCAGAATGCTTTTGCTTTCTGGTAGTAATAGAAACTCACCTACACCATGGACCTCACAAATGCAATGATTTTTCTTTTTACAGATGATACTGATGACAATCTACTCTTGACACTGGTGACATCAGATGCGATAATCAAAACAGTATACCAATTATAGCCATTAAACCAAAGAAAATGTAAAGTATTGTCAAAATTATGTAATATATTGAATATATTGTTGATGTAAATACCATGTAAATTACAATTAAATTATATAATAATTTTATTTTGCAAAATAGTATATTTTTATAGCTCTTCTTCATCTGAGAAAGTATCTGTACCTAGTCAACAAAAAACATGTACAAATTATTTGTTGAGAAGATCTAGTTACTATTAATGCAGTCAAACTGTTGCAGTATGCCTAAAACTTTTAGATACTGGAAATACATCTTCTTTAGAGCTACATTAATACATCAGATAATTATACAAAAAGGGTCATAAAACCCATGCGAGTATTGTTTCATCTCTGTTTTGCTTTAGTTATGTGATCAGTTATGAACAAATGAATGAATTGTAGCAATGTAATTTACTCTGTAAAAGAAGAAAGAACATATAGCTTGTAGTTGTGGTGACAAATATGTCCCCATTTGAACTTTCAAAATTTTGCACTACTAGAGACAAAAGGCAGGAAATGCTACATCCCAGCTGCAAAGAAAAAGGAATGCATAACCAGTTTATGGAAAAACAAATCTGTAATATAAATAAATAACATCACACACTAACAACTTGTATGGGAACTTACTTTCCCTTGTGACTTTAGAGTCAGAAGTGATGTTTTTGCTTCTTTCAAAGTGAATTGTATGGAATCATATGCATTTCAAATATGTTATGAAATATTTTACTAAAGTTATCTTTATCATGAAATGAAATCCTTATTGACAGTTAGAGCAAATGTGTTATTCCCTGGTTTTTAATCTCAATTTGTGATTTCTGAAAAAAATTCTTTTTAAAAGCTCTACATGAAATTAATAGCCAATGAAAATATTTTACATAAGCGGATCTCATTAAATTTATTTCAAATGAGTTCTTCTTCAGAGTTGACAGGAAAAATGTTGACAGCATTTGTATCAGAAATGCCACTGTTCTACAAAAACACACGAAGTGTATTTGAGGTGATCATGGCATTTCTTTGATTAATCAAAGATTCAGTCACAGGCAACAGAGCTGCCTTTGACTAATATATGAATGAGCTGGATAAACAGCTGATACCGTTCAGTGAACTGGCTCAAATGTCTTATAATTATTCATGCAAGTTTACAAAATCCCAAGATGAGCAGAAAACAAATGAAAATACAGTATACCTCAGAGGAATGTAGGACTGATTCATGCAGTGTGCAGTATCTAATTTTATGAGAAGGCTTAAGTTGAATTTAGAGAAGTACTGTTATGTTTCTATGTAAAGATCATGTTAATGTATTCACAGTGTTCAAATATTTTGATACATATGATTTTTGTCATATGTAATGTTCACTAGAGTGGTCATATTTCAGTCACAGTGAATTCTGTTACTACAAAGCATTTAGTGAGATTATGAAAATTGTCTCAGGCCCAAAAATTAATGAGATTTGTTACATGTTAAAATATGTTTAATAAAGTTACAATAAATATCCTTATAATCTGAATTTGTATTTCCTTGTTACCTGAAATGCTACCCTTTAGTTACCAACATAAAATATAACATATGAAATAACTGTTTGTTACAACATATTTTGGTAGAAAGTATTGTCAACTAATAGTAGTTGATCTATATATTCTTAAACTGTGGACAATATAAAACTGATCCTCTTCATTTTGAAAATTCCATACATTATTATTGTTTATTTATTGCTGCATTTATTAAACTCATTGCCTTGTTATCCAAGATGAATTTGGAATCTACACAATGTCTCTGAGAAATTTATATAATACAAGTAGCTTCGTTATTGTAATCATATTACAGCTCACAGTACTTGGAAAAATGTGTTTGACAAAATGTAAACAGAAATCAGAAACCAAAAAGCAAGAAGAGAAGAACCCAAGGTACAGATTCGCACCTCCAGACTCCTGGTTATGTGAATGCCCTGGCAGAAACTTTGAGTGTGCTCACATGTGAAAAGGGGCCTATGACAATTGCTAGTAGCAGTGACTAGATTGATTATTAATACAAGCAGGTCTAGTGTTATATTCCACCAAATCAGAGGAATGCTCAAATGATTTATAAAGCAAACTTTGACCCTGAGTCCCCATGTTCTACACTGCTTGTATATTCTACAAAACAAAATTGTTGTACATCATTATAAATAACATTATTTTTAAAATGCCACTGCTTCGAGTTGACATAAATGATTAGGTGCCACCCACTTCACAATGGTTGCTCACATCAATAGTAACCACAGGAGATACTTACGACAGTGTTGATGATGCATGCAAAGGTGACAGTCTACTCCAATGTGTTTAGTCTACTGCATGTCCAAGAAGTACTTCAATGATTTCTTTATCACTCTTCACTTGCACTTTGTGTACTCTCAGCCTGTTTTGTGGATTTGCTTGATGCCTTTAGGAGTATTCATTATGAACTGAAAGTAAATGGCATCTTATATCCCGTCCACAATCATCCACAACTCTGGGTCTGTAACAGTTATGTTTAATGAATTTTCTCATATCATCCTGATTTCTGTAGGCTTTTCAATAGACACTGGAAGAGAATGTTTTCTGGGAATCAACCAATTTGCTGCCACATTTCCCTCGTCAACATTAGATTGCAGATCAACACTGCAGGCAATGGCTGTGCACTGTTGAACAATGAGACATGAATGAGACATGGTACAGCTTTAATGTTTTCTTAATGTTTAGTAAGATTCTGTAGACCTACCAACCTTTATCAGCTGAGTTGCAATCACTTTACTGTCTTCCACCTGCCAGTACCTATGCTGGAATTTATTGCAAATTCCATTAGTAGTTAATGCCAGGTCATTGTCCACCTTGCTCTTCCTGTGCCTATGCAGCAAGATGCCTAGTGGTAATACCTATTCAGAATATGCCTAAAATCTCAAGCAGTGACTGTAGTAGAAAGGTTCCAAATGCTCTTGTAATCCTTATAAACACAACCATCTGCTCCTGCCTACAAAATAGTCCTGTATGATACTTAAGATCTGATATTCCATGCAATGGCCACAAAGCTAGTGCTAGTCGTAAGTATAACACCCCAGTAGGTTCTATGTACCAATATGGCATTCTGTAGGTGGTAGTTCCATTTGTTATTAACTTACGCACCACATTAGATGCTTTTGAGGCTGCATTGGTAACATATGATATTATTTTTTTGCCTAGGTATATCCATAGATGTCTGCATATCAGAATTTCCTCCTAATCTTATAGGTTTTTATTTATTTACTTTATTAGTGGACAGCTTACATTTCAGCAGCATGTATGTCATCTTGTTTATTGTTACTGACAATTTATTGTCTCTGCACCTCTGGTACATTTGAGCAAGGACAGTACTGCTGTCTCCTCGAAAGCTGTCCAGGAGTCAACTGAAACCACTACCAGGAAGCTGTCTGTCACAGAGGCATGGAAACTGAAGGCAGACACTGCTTTCTGATACAGGTCTCTTAGAAGTCTTATCCTTTTCTTTTTTTTATAAAAATAGCAACATTCTGACTACCCGTTGACAAAGAGATGTCTCGAGGTTACTTTCCATACACTGAAAAATTACATTCATTTGAGGCACATCTCACAGAAAATTGAGCCACAGATTAACTTTTGTAGATATCTCTTGGTAATAAGTTTGATTATCTTATTATGCATAAATTACGTTTTACTACCCTCCCATGACAGTAATCTCAGAGGCTAAGATATAGTTTGTTGGGAATCTGGACACCTCTCAAGAACACATACATTGCACATCACCACAGGCTGTAGAAGGTCATTCTTGCAACTACGTATTTATGAACCAAATTACTAACTAATGATGGCAACATCAATGTATTTCCCCTCCCTAAAACAAAACTGGCACCAGTTAAGCCTCAGAAGCACCACATATTCCTGAAATCAGTCATGAAGGGCACTCTTGAAAGTTTTTAGCATATTCATGAGGCCAACAGGCCTATAACACTTGCAATCTACTGGTTTCCTCCCTTTCAGTCTCTTAATTATGACTATACATTAAATTTTCCAATACTTAAAGACCAGTCACAGCTTTAAACAATCTTTGAATAGTTTCTATGGTACTACTTCACTCAAAATTTAGGGGTGAGTAGCGTCTAGACCTAAGATCTTGCCTCCGCAACCTACTGTTTCATGCATGGTGATGTGCTTAAGCCAGAAGGGTGAATATCTTCCAGCTTAGCAGTTAGTCTATGATGTTGTGCCGCATCTGCTCATTGTATATTCACTTCCATCCCTGAGACACACATCCATCACCTGATGTAATCATTGATAGAGCCATTAATGTTCTAATCTTTCCTGAGAGGAGTTTGTATAGTCTAGTCTACAGACCTATGACAAGCTGCAAAGAAAGGTAGATCTGTGTGTTCCTGACATATCTGTTATAGCTGTGCTTTAAGAGCAGGTTGCTGGTCACAGAGGCATGGAAACTGAAGGCAGACACTGCTTTCTGATACAGGTCTCTTAGAAGTCTTGTCCTTCTCTTGAGGGGCATTAATCTGTATTCCCTTGGTGACAGTGAGTGATGTGAGCAAGTAGTTGTGATGGCTTCTTGATGTGCTCTCTGCAATAGTTTAGTTAGCACATGCACTCATTAATGTATACATCACACCCCTCACTTGACCAGAAAGGCAAGTTTCTGTCCCAGTCAGCTTATTTCAGGTTCAACTTTTCTTCAGGAGGCTTTCTCTCCATATGACATTATTTCTGTTTTATGAATTTTTTTAATAAAAATAGCAACATTCTGACTAGATGTTGACAAAGAGATGTCTCGAGGTTACTTTCCATACACTGAAAAATTACATTCAGTAACCAAGCTTAACCATCAGTGCATCAAACTAACAGTAAAATCTATTTAATAATAAAGTGACACAGCTAAAGGTTGGGGCCAGAGATATTGTCTGAAAGAATTGAGTGCTTGATCATTCAAAGTATTCTTACATATGTGAACTCAAAGTGTTACCGACATTTCACTAATCATATAACTGTACTATGAATTGATGGAATATTTATCTCAAAGATAGCAAAAAAATTTTTGTGGGAAATAGTTGTGACTCATTACACAGCTCTACAAAATAAATTTTTTTTTTCGTTGCCAGGGAAGTTTGAACGAAAATGGGATATTGTTATGATACTCATTCCGAGTATATTTGTACTTTTTCCAAATTGGCTCTGGTTTTTGAGATATAGGTTATTTGTGGAAATGAGAGTTTCATGTGGATAATATCGACTGCAGGGTCGATATATGGTGTAATGTATTTGATACCTGTTTTTTAATTAGTGATATTGTACTATCTTTATTAAACAATTGTGCTCAGGGAGTGCATCTGTGTGGTTGAGGATTACATCATGCAAACATCACACTGTTAGCATGTGTTCAATCCTGTTGTGCGGTGCGTGTGTTGAAGATATTGAGGTTTGTGCAGATTTGAATTCGGCGGTACTCGACATTCATTTGTTGGCCGAGGTAATCCCCGCAACAGCCGATAGGTAGCGTTCAGTGTAAACAAGAAAAATGGCGATGGTCGAAAGTCACACACATGTGCAGTGCAGCTTCAAGGAGACAGAACCTTTTCATCATGACGTAGCAAATAAGAGGTGAGTATTCATTTCACACAAAACAATTAATGATGTTTGTTGGATGTGATTGACATGCAAATACAAGAAAGTTCTGCATAATATGTAGTATTTGTGCAATTTTGTTTTAGGAAAACATGAGTTCTTCACGCCGTCTTTGCGTGAACCATCCAGATGAATTCTGCTACATTTGTGGTGAATACGTTCTTCAAAAGAACAGGAAGAATATCACTCCTTTTGTGAAGGAAGCGTATCTGGCATATTTCGGAATTAAACTTGGAGATCAAGACAAGGCGTGGGCACCCCATAAAGTTTGTAAATGCTGTGTGGAGTGCTTATGGCAGTGGACAAAACGAAAAAGGAAAAGCTTAAACTT
Organism: Schistocerca cancellata; assembly: GCF_023864275.1. NCBI lineage: Eukaryota > Metazoa > Arthropoda > Insecta > Orthoptera > Acrididae > Schistocerca > Schistocerca cancellata. Next base: position 695,603,596 of record NC_064627.1, on the reverse strand, counting down.
CGGAGTGCCTATGGTATGGCGAGAGCAGAAGAACCATACAGATGATTTCTATTTTTGCATTGTTAATGTGAAAGGTTTTAATAGGTTCAAAAAACGAAAGTGGGAATATCCCGATTTGGAGTCAGCAAGAAGACCGGTGGTGCACAGCAACGATGTTCCTGTACCAACCTTCACAACATTACCCACGCTAACATCATCAGATGACGAGGTGCACGGCGAGGAATGTACAAGTAGTGGTTCGGAATATGAAGGACGTGAGACACAACCCCAGCAGTTCGACCAGAAGGAGCTCAGTGACTTGATACGAGAACTCAATCTTTCAAAGCAAGCATCAGAACTCTTAGCATCCAGGCTTAAGGAAAAGAACTGTCTTCATCCAAGTGTTAAAATAACAGCTTACCGGACGAGAGAAGAAAACCTTCTTCCATACTTCAACCAAGAAGAGGTTATAGTGTATTGCAGCAATATATCTGGACTTTTACTTGAATTGGGGCTGCCGGAATATAGACCAGAGGACTGGCGTCTCTTCATAGACAGTTCCACTAGAAGTTTAAAATGTGTTCTCCTACACAATGGCAATCGTTACACATCTATTCCAATTGCCCACTCAACAAAACTTTGTGAAGCATATGCTAACATCAAGATGGTTCTGCAGAAAATTCAATATATGCAGCACCAGTGGTTGATTTGTGTTGATTTGAAAATGGTGAACTTCTTGCTTGGACAACAAAGTGGATACACAAAGCACCCATGTTTTATCTGCATGTGGGATAGTAGGGCAAAGCACTAACATTGGAAGCAGAAAACATGGCCTCCAAGGGAACATATGGCTGTTGGTGAAGCAAACATCATTAATGAACCTCTGGTTAGTAGGGACAAGATTGTTCTTCCACCATTACATATTAAGTTAGGACTAATGAAGCAATTCACCAAAGCTTTAGACAGAAATGGTAATTGCTTCACATACATCTGCAATACGTTCCCTGGACTCAGTAGTGAAAAACTTAAGGCAGGAATATTTGATGGTCCTCAAATTCGCAGGCTCATCAACGATACCAATTTTACAAGTGTCATGACTGTCACTGAAGCATCGGCCTGGAACAGTTTTGTCGCTGTTGTAAAATGTTTTTTGGGCAATCATAAAGCTCCCAATTACGAGGAACTGGTCAAAAACATGCTCACTAACTTTCAAAACTTAGGAGCTAACATGAGCATAAAATTGCACTTCCTTCACAGCCACTTGGATCGATTTCCTCGTAATCTAGGTGATTTCAGTGAGGAACAAGGAGAGCGGTTCCATCAAGATATGAAAGGAATAGAGGAAAGATATAAAGGAAGATGGGACAGGCATATGATGGCAGATTATTGCTGGAATCTGCAACGCGACTGTTCTGAAGAGACCTATAAAAGGAAAGCATGCAGGAAGCGGTTCGTCATGGACGGAAAATGATATACTTATAGAGAAACTTTTCAATTATGTTTTATACATGGACAAATGCCTATCAGGTTTTCATAGAAGCTATTTATAAAGATTATTTTCTTTTTTCATTGTAGTTTGTAGCGCTCGAGTTCAGTATTAGCAATTTTTTCTAATTTTTTGAATAAATCATGCATTATCTCAAAAACTAGAGCCAAACTGCATAAATGGTTGCTATATTCGTCCTCAGCACCACTAACCCATCCTAAAGCCACTCAAATATCCTTGGCAAGAAAATGAGTGTTGACCAGTGTTATATATGATCTTTACTTGAGATATTATGGAAACTCAAATACAATCTAAATCTTAAAGGTTGGATAATAAAATGTTTTCTGAACAGTTGGCTTTGAACAATAGTAACTGTCAGGCTTGTTTCTTAAGCAGGACAGAGATTCATTTCCTTATGCTTAATCAGAGTTAGTGTTACTTCTCTAATTATCCAGACTCCAATAGGCCACTGAATTATAACGTCATTACTGAAAAATAGTAAAAGAGAAGAGGCTCTATGGACAAAAATTGGAGTGAAGTTTCAGACGCTAAAGGTTAGTGACAGGCTCTGCACTACAATAGTATGTCCATAAATACACAGTATTGCAGTGCTGCAATGCACAAGTCAAAAATATAAGCTATTTTCAATTTCAGGACAATCACTTTTGTGGAGAAATTACTGTAGATTTTTCATATAGATAGTACAGACTAAAGAGTTATTTTTATTTTTAAGTTTTCAGTTTTGGATTCATTCATATAGCAAAATAAAAAAGTTGGAAGACTTTAATGGGACAACCATTTTTATGGTTTTTCTGCAAAATTACCTTCAGTGACTTAAGTGTGAAAATAAACTTTAAAAAATGGTAAAGAGTTAATGATGAAACATGTTAGTCACTTAGCGTTAGGTAACATCAGAAGATACTCTAATGACTGTCAGAACATTAGCAAAACCTGCCAAAAAGGTCAATGGGAAAGTTATATCATTGATGTCAGATACTTATATTTTATCTATATCTCACTAAAACTGAAAAAAATAAATATAAAAAGGATGTTCAAAAAGTATCTTGACACTAGTTATCTTCAAAGTAGTCCCCTTTACCATCTACATAACTCTCCCAATGCTACTGCCAGTGCTAGAAGCATCACTGGAAAGCCTCTTTTGGTATGGTGTGCAGGTACTCCATAATGTCCTCTCAGTTCTGAAATCTGGTTCATTTCAGAGTCTTTTTCAGTTAGGGAAAAAGCCAGAAGTCACTTGGTGCTAGGTCAGGGGAATAGGTAGGCTGATATACCACAGCCGTGTTGTGTCTCATCAGGATGAATGATGAACGGCTGCATTATCATGGTAAAGGTACCAACCGGCCACTGCGCACGACTCTGGCCATTTGCATCACACTGATTCATGAAGGCCTACCTGCATGAGCTTCACTTCACACTGATGAGCAGCCATTACTGAAGCAGTTGTACCTTCCTTTAACTCTGCAGTGCCCACTGCCTCATCCTCAAACACTTGTCAAATATTGCAGATTCTTTTAACTTGAGAATCACCAAGCTTAAAACAAAATTTGATGCAATAACATTGTTCTACTTTTTCTGTAATTTTACACACAACACAAAATTTGATGACTACCACTTAAACATGTTCATTTGTGGTGGTGGTGGTGTGTTGGGGCTTATGGGCGCTCAACATCGAGGTCATCAGCGCCCTGACACACATTAAAAGGAACGAATGTGGACAGACCTAAGAAAACTAAAGCACACGCTCAAAGAAAGCAGGAAAAGAAGGAAAATGCTACATAAGAAAGTAAACCTAAGGAAAGGGGAAACATAGCAACAAGAATGTCACAGGAAATTGTTATTGGCTGGCCACTTACATAAAATATGGGCGAGCTTGTCACACAGTGAGCAAATTAAAATCCTCTCCCTAAAATCTTTGTAAAAACATTTGACAGGGCACAGAACTTCAAAACTTTAGCCACATTCGTCTGAGTGTTGCCTAAAAGAGATGGCAGGTCCGCTGGCAAGTCAGCCGCGACCCGCTGGTCGGAAAATAAAACGCAATCCATTAAAACATGGCGCACAGTGACCTGGACGCCGCAAGCACCACACATTGGAGGGTCCTCTCGCCGGAGCAGGAAGCCATGTGTCATAGGGCTGTGGCCTATTCGAAGCCGAGTGAGGAGAACCTCGTCCCGCCGATGGGGCTGAAAGGAAGTACACCACACACGCGTTGTGGGCTTGACTATACGGAGCTTATTGTCAGTCACTTCCAGCCACTCATCCTCCCACCGACGCATGACCCGTGAGCTCAACAGCGAGGTGAGTGTGTGCAAGGGGATAGCACACTGAGATACTTGTGGGGCGAGACACGCCTCCTTGGCTGCGAGATCTGCCCTTTCATTCCCAGCAATGCCGACATGCCCCGGAACCCAGCAGAAAGCTACAACCCTCCCCAGTCGCTGTAGTCGGAGGAGGGCATCCTGGATGGTCTGGACAATTTTGTCTGCCGGATACAATCGTTGCAATGAGTGAATCAGAACAGACAAGAAATTTAGGAGAGGAAGAATGTCTCATGTGCTCCAGTGCCCGCTAGATCGCAGACAATTCTGCATCAAAGACAGTAAAAGTATGAGGCAGTCGGACCTTGAGGACATGATCCGGAAAAACAACTGAGCAACCAACAGAATCCCCTTGTTTTGACCCATCCGTAAAAACAGCTACATAGTCGTGGTGCTCAGATAAAATGGCAGAAAATGCTGCATTAAAAACGCTAGCAGGAGTGTAATCTCTCTTGTACTGCAATAAATCTAAAATCACTCCGGGCCTCTTCAGTAACCAGGGTGGCAGGCGGTTAAAACCTTGGATTTGGGGTTGTACAGACTCCACACCGAGGGACTCTAGTACACGTTGCACACGGATCCCAAACGGCAACGTAGCCCGGGGACGGCGGGAAAAAAGGTGGTCCAGAGGTGGATGGGCAACAAGACGGTGGGCAGGCGAGCTGGGAGCTGCAAGAAACTTACAAGCCTGGCGCACCAGCAGGAGCTGCCGCCGGATGGTAAGTGGCGGTTCGCCAGACTCAGCACAGAGGCTGGGTACGGGACTGGACCGATAAGTACCCATGGCCAGTCGAATCCCAGCATGGTGAACAGCGTCAAGGATCCGCAAATAAGATGGCCTCGCTGACCCATATACTGTGCACCCATAGTCCAGCTGTGAATGCACAAAAGCTCCATAAAAACTGAAGGAGACGCGCCCTGTCCGCGCCCCAAGACCTGTGGCTGAGGCACTTGAGGATGTTCAGTGCCTTCAGCGTTCTGGCTTTCAAGTCACGTAGGTGTGGCAGCCATGACAACCTGGAGTCAAAAATTAGGCCCAGAAACCGCACTGTGTCTCTAAAATGTAGGACAGTATCCCCCATATGCAAGGTAGGCAAAGTAAAAAGACGACGAGAACGATTAAAATGAACACAAACACACTTATCGGCAGAAAACCGAAAACCCGTCTTTGCAGCCCACTCCTCTAACCGCCGCACTGTTAGCTGCAACTGACGGCTCACGGTTGCAACACTCTAGGAGGAACAGAAAACAGCAAAGTCGTCCACAAATAAGGAGCACTGTACTGGACTCCTCACTGTAGACGTTATACTGTTGATGGCTATGGCAAAGAGGGTAACGCTTAAAACACTGCCCTGGGGACACCGTTCTCTTGCTCAAAGCGATCAGACAGAGTGTTACCAACGCGGGTCCGAAGAAACCGCTGAGACAGGAAAGACCGAATGAAAATGGGGAGGCGGCCACGAAAGCCCCATTGATGCAGTTGTGCAAGAATACAGTGTCTCCAAGTAGTATCATATGCCTTACTGATATCAAAGAAGATACCGATACAGTGATGCTGACGGAGAAAAGCCTGCTGAATAGCCGCCTCTAGGAGGGTCAGGTAGTCGACCGTGGACCGAAATTTTCGGAATCCACACTGAAAGCGGCTAAGGAGCTGTCTGGTCTCTAACAGCCAGACCAGACGCCGGTTAACCATCCGTACCAGGGTCTTTCCGACACAGCTTGTCAAGGCGATACTACTATAACTACCGGAACATGTGCGGTCCTTTCCTGGTTTGAGGAGAGGGATGAGGATTGCCTCCCTCCATGAGGTGGGGAACACTCCTGTCTGCCATATGAGATTAAAACATTCGAGGAGGATTTCCTTTGACGCCTCTGGCAGATGTCGAAGCATGGAGTACCGGATGCGGTCGTAACCTGGTGCAGTGTCAGAAGTCTCAGTAAGTGCCGATTCAAGTTCCCACGTGGAGAAAGGGGAATTGTAGGCCTCAGAACTGTTCGACCGTAAGTCCAAGGTCGCTCTTTCGACAGTCGCACGGTAGCGACGAAACGCTGGATCCTGATTTGCAGTGGCAGTACTTTGTGCAAAATGCTCTGCCAGCGTCTGAGCAATGGCTCTGGGTGTCGTTTGGAGGCATCCCTGGTTCAGGACAGCAGCTATTGGTAAACGGCTATGTTTACCGGAAATCCTCTGGATGGCTTCCCATACTTTTGTGGAACAAGTGGAACGGTTGATGGAGTCCAGGAACTCCTGCCATGACCTTTTCTTGCTCTCTTTAAAGACACGGCGTGCCCTGGCTCTCGCGATTCGAAAGGCGGTAAGATTGACCGCTGTTGGTTGGCATTTAAATGGGCGAAGAGCCGCACGCCTGTCCCGGATGGCTGAACGGCACTCTTCTGTCCACCAAGGCACAAGGCGCCGCTTAAGAGTGCCAGAAGACTGTGGTATGGACAAGTCAGCAGCATGATGGACCACAAGTGTGATGTGATCCATCCATTCCTGTACGTTATTGTGGCGGTCAAATACACCCAACCGAGTGAACAGTGGCCAGTTAGCCCTGCTAATCATCCACGATGGTGGCCGCTGCTCCAGCAATACACCATCCAGAAGATGAATGCGGGTAGGGAAGTGATCGCTGGAATGAAGGTCGTCAATGACCTCCCAGTGAACAGAGTCGGTGGGGGTTGGAGAGCAGAAAGATAGGTCAATGGCTGAGAATGACCCTGTAGCAGTAGAGAAATGAGTCGGAGTACCTGTGTTGAGGGTGTACAACACTTGAGATGTTAGGAGGCTCTCCAAAATTCGACCTCGAGCGCAAAGAGAAGTGGAGCCCCACAGGACATGATGGGCATTGAAGTCTCCCAGGAGGAGAAATGGGCGGGGGAGTTGGTCGATAAGATCTGTGAGAGCGTCTAAGGTCATTGCATCCAGAGGGGGTAAATAAAAGGGAGCAAACGGTAAGCCTCCAAGGTGAATGAATTTCAACTGCAACTGCTTGCAGGTCAGTATCCAAGGGGAGAGCAGAGGAGTGTTGGTCATTATTGACAAACAGAGCGACTCCGCCTTTGGCCCTTTCTCCAGTCAGGTCATCTTTGCGATATGACGTATAGCCCCTTAGTACAGGAGCATCAGATGGTTTTAAATGCATTTCCTGTAAACACGAGCACAGGGGGCGTTGCCGTGCTAGGAGGTTCAGTTCCTCCACATGTGCCCGGAATCCATTCATGTTCCACTGTATCATGGGAGCCATCTATCAGGGTGGGAGTACCTTCATTCTCACTTTCTGTCGGGGAGGAGAGCCCACAACAGGTGGAGGCTCAGTTTTGGGGCGAGATGATTGCCCCAGTCTGACATCAACCTCCATTGCCTCACAGAGAGAATGACATCCACATCAGGAGACTGTATAACTGCAGTCTCCTTTAGTGGGCGAGTCTTCACCTTTGTCTTTGGCTTCGATGTTCTGGCCTGAGGTGGCATTGGAGCCAAAACCTCAGAAGCAGTAGGGGGTGTAGCAGCGCTGGGCAGTGCACAAGACTGGACCCAGGAAGGGGCAGGAAGTTCCATGATGTCAGCTACCACGGCCTGGTCAGAAGGCCGGGGGGGAGCAGCAGGCTTCACAGGAATGGCAGCAGGACACGTACATTGACAAGCGCAGGTGCTAGTGCTGACAGTAGCATCCTCCATTTGTGTAGCAGTATCGGTTTTCAAGACTGGTTGTTTGAGAATGGAAGAAAAGGAAGCAGCGACTGTGGGCGGCTGCAGGGACTTGTAAATTTTCTTCACCTCACCATACAGGATGCGTTTTGTAGTTTTTAGTTCCTGGATCTTCCGTTCCTCAAGGAAAACTCTGCATTCCCTACTCCACACAGGGTGATCCCCAGAGCAGTTGACACACTTGTGAGGAGAGGAGCAACCAACTCCCTCATGGGTGGCTTTACCACAATTCCCGCAAGTGGCTTTCCCTCTACAGCCAAGAGTAGTGTGTCCAAAGTGTTGGCAGTTAAAACACCGCATGGGGTTGGGATAATAAGGCCATACACTGAGACGTAGGAAACCTGCCTTCACATGCTCTGGCAATTTGGTGCTGTTAAATGTAAGGATAAATGAGTCAGTCTTTATGAGAGCACCATCCACCCATTTCATAATGTGTTGCACGTCGACAATTCCTTCCCAGGACCATTCAGCCTTCAGTTCGTCTTGGGGAATGTCAACGAGATCTCTGCAAGTCACAACACCCTTGCTGTAGTTCAAGGTGTTGTGAAATTCAGTCTCTATCGCAAACTCCCCAAGAAATTGTGACTTCTGAAGGTTCTGGACTTGCTGGAAGCTAGATGTTTCAACCAACAAGGTGCCATTTCGCAAGCGCTTTACAGACTTTAATGTGCCAGCAATACCTTCTAGGCCCTTCTGGATATAAAATGGCGAAACTTTTTCGAAACTCCCATCTTTTCTTTTAATTATGAGAAACACATTCTGCGAAGCAGTTTGCATTCTGTTACGAGTAACTGAATCAGGAGGACTGGCTACACGAGCCCTCATGTTGGATTGGGTGTTAGAACCCACCAGCGGTCCACCCTTTCCGCTGGCAGGAGAAGAATAAAAGTTCGAGGGTTCCATCTCAGTCCCACGAGCAGCTAGGGAACTAAATGTCCGCTCAGACAGAGCCCCGCGTGCCTGAGTAAGCCTTATACAACAGGGGTGCGGCAGGTGCCCCAGAGGTTGCCCACTTGCGATTGTTCCACCCCAACAGCCATGCATCTTATAGGCGCACAGCACACAGTAAGATTGAGGGGTTTTCACAGAGGTTTACCTTCCTCGCAATCCATGCGGTCAAGCCAAGATTACCACTCCCCGCAGCACACAACATTCCACCGCCGCGCCATGCGGTGATCGCTGAAGCATGTCCAGGGGTTACGGTGACAGGAGACTGGCGGCGCTGACCAGTCCCCAGCTCAGGACCCCGGGGTCGCCAAGCCCGTACCCTAGGGTCCTGAGCTGGGGACTGGTCAACGGCTAGTCAGTGACTTGTTGTTTCCAAGCTCATGAAAAAAGTTAGGCATGCCACCTAAATATGTCTACAAACATAGAGAGGGCATGGGCTGAGATACCACTGTTGGTTTCAACATTAAAAAATAAAGTTAGATACTTTTTGAACAGCCCTCTTAGGTGGGCACAAACTAATACGAGGGTGGTTTGAAAAGTTCTCAGAATCACCACGAGAGGTCAGCAATAGCATAATGAGTTGTTCATGTGATATTCGTTGGATTGTTTCCTGTAAATACATGCCACTTCAGTGCTCTTAAAAGAGAGCTGTGGCGGTGATGTGACTCTGTTGTTGTTCCTGCATAGTGATTTGCGAAGATGGAAAAATCGAGATTCGAGCAGTGATTAAGTACTTCATAAAGAAAGGTATGAAAGCAAAAGACATTCATGCAAATTTCCAGAATACACTGGGGGACTCTGCTCCTTCATATTCAACTTTTTCCAAGTGGACAAATGAATTTAAATTTGGTCGGGGGAACTTAGATGATGATCCACACAATGGTTGGCCAAGATGTGTCACTACTCCAGAAATAATTGCAAAAGTGCTGAAAATGGTCATGGAGGATCACCAACCAAAAGTGCATGAAATTGCTCATGCTTGTCAGATGTCATCTGCAAGGGTATATCACATTTTAACTGAAGAATTAGAAATGAAAAAATTATCTGCAAGATGGGTGCCACGACTCTTGACGCATGCCCGTATGCATGTGCCAATGCCATGGCAAAATTATACAAACTGAGGTATGAATTGCTGCCAAAACCACCTTATTCACCTCATATGGCTCCGTCAGACTTCCATCCCTTCCCAAAACTGAAAATTTTTCTTGTTGGATAAAGATTCACTTCAAACGAAGAATTGATAGCTGGAGTTGACAACTATTTTGCAGGCCTAGAGGAAACTCATTTTCAAGATGAGGTAAAGGCACTGAAACATTGTTGGACCAAGTGCATTAATCTACAAGGAGACTACAAGAAAAATAAAAAAAGTTTCAGTGATGTAAGTACTTTTTTTCTATTCTGTCCTGAGAACTTTACAAACCACACTCTTTATCATACTGATGTAGAAGCTGTAATTCCATAATATTTGATATTTTGCAGGCCACTACTGGGAAATACTGTATTTTGAATGTAATCAAGCAACTAGGCTCTTGTATAAGTAGCTTCGGTAAAGCTATAGTAATTGTTTTAGTTGACCATTATGATCAGATTCTTTCTATAAAACATGCCAAACAGTTTCAGGCAATTAAGGAGATTGCTCTATAACAGAAATATAGCAATTAATTAATTCATCAATTTCCATAAATACAATGAGGATTTGATTTTATCCAACCATTACTGGGTACTTCTTTAAAGTATACTAACTACACATTGTGAATGGTGCTAATCTGTTCAGACTGATATCCACGATAATCGTTTGTAGATTACTTTATCCCTGCGGTGTGCCTTCTGCAGTGGTCAGCATTAATGGTCACTTCTTTGGGATTTTCAATTAGTCGTGAGGCTACAAATGCACGCAGGTCACAGTAGCAGTAAGCGCTGTCCACTGCATGGGCTGTGTGCATTGTCAGCCTCAGGACTGGAAACACTGGAGACATGATTACTGTCAGCTGTCCACTTCAGTGGACACAGCACACCACAGGGTGCATGTATGTTAGGAGAAAACAAGTAATCTGAAAAACGCCTCTTCTATTTCTACTTTATATTACTCAGCTTCTGATTTTATCTAACACTTCAAAGAAAGTAACTGATATTCCTTTACATGATTATTTGGAGGTTTTCAAACTATTGACTCAGTTGTGATGGTTCAGAGAGAACTTCAGGAAAGGACATTGGGGAGAGATTCACATAGCAGATCATGTTTTTGAAAAATTTAATTCTCCCTTTAATGTATTCCTTCATTCCTTCATTACTTCTCTTCTAAAAGAATTGAGGGTAAAATTACACATAAGTTATTAATGATAAGAGAGATTAAAGTATGCTATGCCAGGAAGAGAGGCATCTACCTAATTCACATGGAAACTTTTAACAATGAGTAAAAATAGCATCCTGTGTACCACCAATATTTATAAAATCCTCCAGCCTGCTACCAAAAAGAAAAACACATTTACAGTGCAGATACCCAAACAGTGAATCAAAGAGATGAAAACATTTATAAAAAAATAAAGTAATTAATTAAAGAAAAAACAAAGAAATGAAAAGAGTTAAGCAAATGAAATTGTTTTCTCCAATAAAAGCTGTGGCTGAAAGAATGATACATTGAAGTCATTGTTCACATCACTGATCATTGCATTACAATGGTAGCAAATGTTAGAGCTATTAATAAACAACTAAATACAGATGCACTAGATTTACTTAGTCAGGCACTGTTCACTTCATGAGCAGAGATTAGTTTCACAAATATGGCCTCTAAATGATTGCAGACGTTATTATATACCCAAGAACCAGCAGTTCTTCTTAATATGACTATATTTCTAGTATAGTATTAAAATTACAACCTGACTTGTACTATTTTTGTAACTAAACAATGACTTGAAGTATATTTCCTAATTGATTTGTATTTTCAACAATGACATCTCTACATAAAAATGGAGGTAAGAAACTGTCATGTCATTCATGTCATTCATTTCAGTGTTTTTAAAAAGTGAAAAACTGGCCCACAACAAGATATTGACTAATGTTCAACTTGTTAATTACTTCTCAGTTCTTCCACAAATGATAATATATGGAAAAGGTCTTATACGAGTTTATTGATGAAGTCCTTACTGAGTTAATGAACAAAAATCATTCTTTTTTATGATTCTATGATCATAACAAGACATTTGAGTATTTGGACCATTAAATACTAATTGCTTGGTTGGAACTTAGCATCTTTCTTTTGTGGTAAGAAGCTGGGGATCACAGTAATAAACTGTCACAGGAATGTAATCTTACACAGTGTGGGAGGACCCTAAATGTGGAATCTCATTTAATTTTAGTATTAAAGCCATGCATCTCTCAGCTGACCTCACATTGGTGAGGAGGTATGGCCACAAATCTTCACTTAGTCATATGGCAACACGGTAGGGATAATGTGTCTATGTTGATTTTGTGTGTGAAATAACTCATCTACATGTTTTTTATCTTTCTATCTCTGTTCATTTACGTGTCTTATCATCCAGCAATGGAAAACAGAAAGAGTGGGCTTAATATTAACCTGAAATACAAATTTTTGAAATTATGTAATGACAGTAACAACATGTAACATGTTTATTGCATGCACACTATGTACCAGAACATTTTTTGTTGAACATAAAAGGAAGGGTGAGATTAAAGATAATGTGAAAATAGCTAAACATAGGAGTACTATTATGGCTACTGTGTCACCAGTCATAAGAGATTTTTTAAAGTCAGTGATGTGAATAACAATGATTTGTAGTGTGCTGCTAAAGAGGCTAAATTTTCATTCCACACTGCTAGATATAAACTCAGTTTCAAAACAGTTACATGGCCAAAAATTTTTATCTGCTAGGACCAAACCCAAGACAATTATTGCTATGCCTGGTGAAAAATACAGCTGAATTAGTAAAGTTCCAAGTTTAAGGGTTGTATTGGACCAAAAATGGCTATTAATATATGCATAAACTACCAAACATGGTGTTGAAACTACCAGGGTCAAAATAATGAACAAAGATAAGGATAAACATGGAAATAATTATTCATAGGTAATACACAAAAACACTTTGTCAACAATGGAGGTGGTTCACAAAGAAATTTCCACAGAGGCACAATTATATATACAGGGCTATTACAAATGATTGAAGCGATTTCATAAATTCACTGTAGCTCCATTCAATGACGTATGGGCACGACACACTACAGATACGTAGAAAAACTCATAAAGTTTAGTTTGGCTGAAGCCGCACTTCAGGTTTCTGCCGCCAGAGCGCTCGAGTGCGCAGTGAGACAAAATGGCAACAGGAGCCGAGAAAGCGTATGTCGTGCTTGAAATGCACTCACAGTGCAACGACACTTCAGGATGAAGTTTAACAAATATCCACCAATTGCTAACTCCATTCGGCGATAGTATGCGCAGTTTAAAGCTTCTGGATGCCTTTGTAAGGGGAAATCAATGGGTCAGCCTGCAGTGAGCGAAGAAACGGTTGAACGCGTGCGGGCAAGTTTCACGAGTAGCCCGTGGAAGTCGACGAATAAAGCTAGCAGGGAGCTAAAGGTACCACAGCCGACGGTTTGGAAAATCTTACGGAAAAGGCTAAAGCAGAAGCCTTACCGCTTACAATTGCTACAAGCCCTGACACCCGATGACAAAGTGAAACGCTTTGAATTTTCGGCGCGGTTGCAACAGCTCATGGAAGAGGATGCGTTCAGTGAGAAACTTGTTTTCAGTGATGAAGCAACATTTATTCTTAATGGTGAAGTGAACAGACACAATGTGCAAATCTGGGCGGTAGAGAATCCTCACGCATTCGTGCAGCAAATTCGCAATGCACCAAAAGTTAACGTGTTTTGTGCAATCTCACAGTTTAAAGTTTACGGCCCCTTTTTCTTCTGCGAAAAAAATGTTACAGGACACGTGTATCTGGATATGCTGGAAAATTGGCTCATGCCACAACTGGAGACCGACAGCGCAGACTTCATCTTTCAACAGGATGGTGCTCCACTGTACTTCCATCATGATGTTCGGCGTTTCTTAAACAGGAGATTGGAAAACCGATCGATCGGTCGTGGTGGAGATCATGATCAGCAATTCGTGTCATGGCCTCCACGCTCTCCCGACTTAACCCCATGCGATTTCTTTCTGTGGGGTTATGTGAAAGATTCAGTGTTTAAACCTCCTCTACCAAGAAACGTGCCAGAACTGTGAGCTTGCATCAACGATGCTTTTGAACTCATTGATGGGGACATTCTGCGCCGAGTGTGGGAGGAATTTGATTATCGGCTTGATGTCTGCCGAATCACTAAAGGGGCACATATCGAACATTTGTGAATGCCTAAAAAAACTTTTTGAGTTTTTGTATGTGTGTGCAAAGCATTGTGAAAATATCTCAAATAATAAAGTTATTGTAGAGCTGTGAAATCGCTTCAATCATTTGTAATAACCCTGTACATCTGAAAGACACACAAAATGCAGTATCCTGAATAAGTATTCACAAGAGAAATTGGAAGTTACTTAGGTTAATGGTTCATACACTGAGATGAACACTAATTGAATTATTCTATGTCCATTCAGATGTCTGTTTTTTAAGGAAGTTGCTTTATACAAGCACAAAGTCTAATTGCAGCCAGTGTATACTGCCCAAGGATCACATTGTCCAATGAGGTAGGTTTGGTGGAGGTGATGGCTGCTTGTCGGTGCTGCTGTGGTGATCCTTTATGGTTGGTGTTGTGGTTAGAATACTGTATGCCATGAGGTATAGATACCATTGTTTCTCCACGAATAGAACTGGCTTAGAAGTGGCCAGGTGCTGTCTTAAGTAGGCCTACATTCTCAGTGGACAGATAAATCCTCCAAGCTTGTTGGTCACATGTTCCGCATAAGTAAGAGAGTACAGTGAATGCAGCACAGTTGGCAGTGATCTGAGCTCAGTGGGTGGCAGTACTGGCACCACTTCTTTTTGTGGAGTCTACTGCAGGATAGTTTGCAAATATTGCATCTAGTTGGTGTGTGTACACCAGTCATTGTATTTATTTACTTTCAGTGCAAAAAGGCCAGTGTTGCCTGATAGCCCATGCAGATCTGTAGCATGGGAAACCATCAGTCTCAGCTGTACTGTTGAGCATAGTAGTTGCAGGCTACAGGCTGGGGTAGAGCAGCCTTGGCCATGACAGCTTAAAAGTTATTTAAGTTACTGCACTGTTACAAACATCTATGAGCCATATGGTGATCAACTGTGGGTGAGTCATTGTGTACTCATCTTCATTTACGGTATTTTGTTAAGTGACCTTAAAATAACTTTAAAGAAACCTTCAAGAGCTGTAATATTTGCTGACATGAGCATTTTGTACATTCAACCATATAATATAGAGCCCAGTTGGTAATTGAACTGGTTTACAGTACACTGTTAAGTCTTAACTTCATGAGATTCACATTATGCTGTTTTAAACAAATATAAATGATCCACTCATATTAGAAATAGTTATTAATATCTCAACAATAATTGAATTCTTTGAGAGCCTTCAGACCAAGAATATACAATTCAGCCAATAAACAGAACTAAGCAAGAAGATCTGTTCGTTGTGTTTTTGGAATTACAAATATTTCTTGTGGTGCTTGAACTTTTATTCCCCATTGTTGTACCAAATTACCTTCTATATCAGTGCAGATTAAGTAAAGAAAGTATTCTACTATTCAGAAGACATTTAAATTTGTGCCAGACTAGGACTCGAACCCAAATTTTTCCAGTTGCTATGAGTGTTCACCTTAACCACTTTAGATATCCAAGCACATTGAGACAAAAATTATATCATCATTTTATCCATCGAGGCATGGATACGTCACTGGAATTTACAAGGTCTGTGTTTATGTTTGCATGCGTGTCTGAAGGAACAGACAGCTGTGGTAAACATTATGAAAGAAGTTCACATATTCTGAATACGGATTGACGTCAACTGTTTTTGACACATATGGGAATCATGAATTGTGTGCGCTTAATTGGTGTACCTATGTGAGATATGAAAGTCTGGAGGGGTCTTGAAGGTGTGCTTGGATAGCTGAAATTGTTAAGATGTCTGCTCATAAAAAGCAAGAAAGCTGGATTCAGGTCCTGATCTGGCACAAATTTTCATGTGTTGCAAATATCTGTTGTTGGTGCATATTCACAATGTGCAAATTATTTTGTAATATTGAATAAGGACTCCTGTGTCTGTTTAAAACCTTTATTCATAAAACCGACTGGTTTTGCAAACTATATTTGTATCATCAGATTTTGTCTTAAACAAATAAGCACTATAACAAACCGGTCATGTCTTTGAATATAGTTTTAGACATTCACAGCTTTCCTTCTCATTCGGCATGGAATATTTCAACTGCAGATGCCCTCCATGCAAAGTGTTATTTTATAATATTTACCACAGCTTTACTCACCAACAGCAGTATCTGTTCCTTCAGACAAGCATGCACTTGCATTTATGTCTAAGATTAGATTAGATTAGATTTACTTTCATTCCAATTGATCCATAGTGAGGAGGTCCTCCAGGATGTAGAACATGTCAGAAAAACAGCAATACATGACAAATATTTACAAATAAAACAAATAAGCTAATGTAGCATTCCACAGGTCCCAAGTGGAATGATCATCATTTTTTAATGAACACTATATGAAACAGTCATTTTACAAATTCTAATGCACTGAATCTAAAACAAAATTTTTTTAAAAATTTATTTATAACATAATAAACGTGTAATAGAACTACTATAATACAATAAACACATTACTACACAGAAATGGTGCAGCAGTTAGATTGTACTTACACACACACACACACACACACACACACACACACACACACATATTTACAATGAACACATTACTGCACTGAAATTGTGTAGAAATTATATTAATTGGTTTTACTGTGAAATTCATCAATGGAGTAGAAGGAGTTGGCCACCAATAAATCCTTTAGGCTTCTCTTAAACTGAATTTCATTGGTTGTTAAGCTTTTTATGGCTGCTGGCAAGTTATTGAAAATGTGTGTTCCTGAATAATGCACACCTTTTTGTACAACACTATGTGACTTTAAATCCTTGTGAAGATTATTCTTATTTCTGGTATTGATTCCATGAATTGGGCTATTGGTTTGAAAAAGTGATATATTTTTAATGACAAATTTCATTAAGGAATAAATATATTGGGAAGCAGTAGTTAGTATCCCTAGTTCCCTAAACAGGCTTCTACAGGATATTCTTGAGTTCACACCACATATAACTCTTACTGCATGTTTTTGTGCCCGTAAAACTTTAGCTTGGCTTGATGAATTACCCCAAAAATAATCCCATATGACATTATGGAATGAAAGTAAGCATAGTATGCCAGCTTTTTTATTTTTATATCCCCTATGTCTGACACAATTCACACTGCAAATAGAGATTTGTTAAGATGCTTCAGCAGTTCTGTGGTGTGCTCCTCTCAGTTGAATTTATTATCAAGCTGTAATCCCAAGAATTTAACACTGTCCACTTCTTCTATCTGGATATCATCATATGTTAGTCATATACTCCTGGGACACCCCTTACAAGTTCTGAACTGCATGTAGTGTGTTTTTTCAAAGTTTAGTGACAAAGAATTGGCTAGGAACCAGTGATTAATGTCCACAAATATTTTATTAGCTGGTATTTCTAAGACTACACTTGATTTGTTATTTATTGCAATGTTTGTATCATCAGCAAACAAAACGAACTTGGCATCTGGTAATGTTACTGATGAAAGGTCATTGATATACACAAGAAAAAGTAAGGGCCCCAAAATGGAACCTTGTGGGACCCCACATGTAATTAGTTCTCAGTTGAATGATGCCTGATAGCTTGATACATGCCTCTTTCCTAATAACACCCTTTGTTTCCTGCCAAAGATATAAGATTTGAACCATTTTGCAGCATTTCCTGTTACACTATAATATTTTAATTTATTTAAAAGGATATTGTGATTTACACAGCCAAATGACTTTGACAGATCACAAAATATACCAGTTGCCTGCAATTTTTGTCTGTTGTATTGTGTCTATTGTATTGTATTGTGGAGTCACAGACACTGCATAATTGCAGAAATTGCAACGGCCAATATTGCTCACTTATGTTCTCTCTTATGGTGTTGAAAGTCATACTTGCATAAACAAACAGTATAGCATCACCAGAAAAGCAAAAGTACCTCAGGACATTTCATTTACATGTTTTATTTATTTTTTTTTGTTTTTCCAGTCTAAAACTGTGATATTTGCTATGTGAGTGCTGATTATAGTTTGATGATATGAAATCTTTTGGTTTGAAATTCTCACTAAGCTGATGAACTCTAATGGATGACACTGCTTTGACACATTCTTTAGTATGCTAACAGATTTTGAATCAATACTATATTTCTCAACAGCAGTCAGAAGAGATTTTATTGAATCTGACACAAAGACTTTCTCACAATCTATAAATCTCAGAAATAATGGCAACCCATACTCATTCCCAAATTCCATTATTTTGTACATAGCTTTGAACTGGTTTGTTGAAACATATTCAGTTTCAAATAGATCTTGTTATTTTCTCCAGTTGTTGATAATTTTAGTGAAGAACTTTTAAATTTAGACAAGTAGGACAACTGCGGCATTTTTCCAGTTTTGAGCACTTGTCTTATTTTTCAAAGAATCTGTAAATAACTTTGCAAGTTTCTCAAGTGTATGAAACACCCTCATCTCCTCATGCTTCCTTTTTCTTCATAAACTGAGTGGCTCTATGTAGGCCTATCACAAGTGACATTATTTACAGAATGTCACCATCTCTTAAAGTAGATAAACACTTAAATAGTTATTATAATGCTTGTACAATTTTCTCTCAGTTGTTAATTAATGTACCAATGTAAAATAATATGCTCTAAGCCTTGGCTTAGGTAAATGCTTGGTGGCTGGAATAAGAAGTTTTTTTGATGACAGAAGAAGAGGTTGTTCAGCTTCATGTACAAGGAATATGGAAGGATAAGGCATGGGAGATTTGTTTTTGTACAAGGATGGGAGGATAATTACGGTCAGTGAAGGCTTCAGTGAGGCCCTCGGCATATTTCGAGAGGGACTGCCCATTACTGCAGATGCGACAATCATAGGTGGCTAAGATGTATGGAAAGCTCTTCTTGGTATGGAATGGGTGGCAGCTGTCGAAGTGGACATATTGCTGGTGGTTAGTAGGTTTGATATGGACAAAGGACTGATGTGTCCATCTTTGAGTTGGAGGTCAACATCTAGGAATGTGGCTTTGATGGATTGAGTAGGACCAGGTGAAGCAAATGGGGGAGAAGTTGTTGAGGTTCTGGAGGAATGTGGATAGGGTGCCCTCACCTTCGATCCAGATAACAAAGATGCCATAAATGAATTTGAGCCAAGTGAGGAGTTTAGGATTCTGGGTTTTTAGGAAGGATTCCTCTAGATGGTCCATGAATCTGTTGGCATAGGATGGTGCCATGCAGGTGCCCATATCAGTACCCCAGATTTGTTTGGAGGTAATGCCTTCAAGGCAGAAGTAATTGTGGATGAGGATATAGTTGGTCATGGCAACTAGGAAGGAGGTTGTTAGCTTGGAATCCTTCAGGCGTTGGGAAAGGTAGTGTTCAATAGTGGTAAAGCCATGGGCATTAGGAATGTTAGTGTACAGGGAGGTGGCATCAACAGTAGGTATGATGGAGTACTGGCAGAATATTAAAGTACTGTGCTGCGCATGTTAACCCTGTATTTAGCCATATTTGTAATTTTTCCTTTAGGAATGGTCAGTTTCCTGAACGATTAAAGTACTCGGCAGTAAAGCTGCTTTATAGAAAGGGAGAATGGGATAATGTAGACTATTTTAGAACTATTTCATTGCCATCAGTGTTTGTTAAAGTTATTGAAATGGCTGTGTATGTAACGATAATTGATCATTTTGTATCATACGATTTGCTATCAAACGTACGGTTAGGCTTTAGAAGTCGTTTAACAACTGAAAATGCTAAATTCTCTTTTCTCTATGACGTTTTTGATGGGTTAAACAAAATGTTTCGAACGCTATGCACATTTTTTTATTTAACTAAGGCGTTTGATTGTGTTGATGACAAAATATTCCCCCAGAAGTTGGACCATTATGGAATACGTATAGATGCCACCAGATTACAGAAAGACGATAGATGGGTCAGGAGTCGCTGTCTCCGATCAGGCTGTAATGAAAGAGTTCCGAGAAAGGACCTTACTACGCAGAGGTCCTGTCTGAGTAGCTCGCTTGACATGACAAGATATCGCAGTACCCCTTCAGTTCTGCCGTTCCCATGTGAACTGGCAACTTCGTCACTGGCGAAACAAGTTATTGTCAAACGAGTCGAGGTATTCTCTGACGCAAGGTGATGGCCATGTTTGTGTGTGGAGGCCCGTGGTGAGTGGTACCTGCCAAATGTTGTCCAGAAAATCTACAGTTTTCCGCGGTTCTGTTATGTTGTGGATAGGCTTCAGTGTTGACAGCCGTACGGATCTTGTCGTTGTTAATGGTCGCCTTATCGCCAGGCAGTACGTCGAACAAATGATGTTGGATCATTTAGTGACTACAGCATGCGTTGGTGGCCCTGAACTCCTTCTGATGTCAGGGCCTGTGTGGCTGGTGTCAACAGAATTGTATTGCGAAGCCTGGACTTTGAAGCAATGGAATGGCTGGCTGTGACTCCCTACCAAACTTAATAGTGCATATGCGGGACATGCTTTACAGAAGTGTTCGTGGTTGTTCTGTTCCACCACGGACTCTCACGTAAGTATGGGATCGGATACCCCAGGTTGACCTGCGTAGACACACGGAGCTCATACACGCTATTGAGCTCTCAAAGTGCTATGAAAAGCGCATAGGACGATGGGATGAATAATTGTTTCCACTTAGTTTTCGACACCTTCAAGAATTTCAATTATTTTTATTTAAACGATCGAGGATGTAAAGATGTTTTGTTGCGTATTTAATTTTTAAAAGATAAATGTATACAATGCAGAAACTGCAAGATGGGAAAGAAGGCACAATGATTATCTGTATCCGCGGTCTAATAAAGCTGATATTGGGAGAGTGGCTGCAAGAAGAATGCTACAGTAGACAAGACAAGTTCTACGAGCAGAAGGCACTCTACCTAACAGAATATTCCTACAGCAACGAACTGGTAGACGTCCAAGAGGACGTCCGCGAACGAGGTGGAGACACGGGACCTTAGTGACCTTGGAATAAGCAGATCCAACAGCCAGCACTGACGATGCTCGAGACAGAAGTAAATGACCAAACATATGTAATAAATGGGTGTGATGTTGCAGCTATTTTGTCATGATTAGTGGACTTGATGTGTTAATCATTATGCTCTATGTATGTCTCGTATTTGTACGGTTTTGTCTTCTGCTATGGTCTTAAATGGCCTGTGTATGTGCAATAAATGATGATGATGATGATGAAAGGTATAATTTGGTAACATACGCAGTCTTCAATTATTGCTCAATGGAGTATGTCAGACGCGCAAATTCGTGTTTTTCTAATTCTTCTGGGATGTGTATTTATGTCGCTCGCATGTAAACAAGTCAGTCCCCCATTACTGGCACAATTGCGTTAATGATAAATAATTTAGGCTGGTGCTTACTGTTCCCATCTAGAGTAGACCGCAGCGCACATCCTAGTCCCCGCCGCATTCTCGTCACGGGCATCCTTCACGGCAGCAGGCATTTCCCCATCAGCGACCGAGTAGCGCTGCTGCATGGTCGTGGCTGAGGGACAGCGCGGCGCTGGCTGGCATACAAACCGAGGAGGGGCGGGCCGTGCAAGGAAGACTGGCAAACAGATCGTTCTACATCTGACGTAATCTTAAACCACTGCTGCAGCACAACCAACGAATGAGATACACTTTCCAAGTCTGAACATGGAATGTCAGATGTTTGAACGCATTAGGGATATCTGAAATGGGGAATGCAAAGGCTCAATCTAGATGTGGGATGTCCCAGGTGCAATGGTCAATATTCAGGAATATGACAGGAACGATTATTCAAAGCAAAATAGTTTTTATTTATCTAAAATGAATACCATTAGAAATATGAGAACTTACTGACAAGGGGAAGGCCTCAGACACAGCCAACCGATTCGCTTCAAATCTGGCAGGTCGCTTGTGTACAACCTAAAACGAAGGACTCTACGATATTTTGGCTCAACATCCCCCGTTTTTGTGCAAATCACCCCTAAAGGTTATGACGAGCAATCAATTCAAACTGGCGGGAACGATAGACAATTGTGAATAGAGCACTTTTCATCCGCAGGTATGGGGTCCGCAAATGCATGCTTCTCCGGAAATCGAGGAAAGAAACTTTTACAACTGCCGCTTATGTACCCACATGGTAAACGCTTTTCATGAAGAGCGCCGTTGGCGTAACGGGGAAGGTAACTGGCGGGGAAGCGGAGAACCTGGGTTCGAATAGTGAGGAACCTGTATGTTTTTCACTTTTTTTAAATTGTAGGTTTTAGTATCAGAATTCGTAGCGACTGGAGGGTTAATAAGGTATGCAACTCAACACAGAATAATACTAGTAATAAGGTAGGCAAACTAATTTCCCAAACGAAGTGAATTAGGACAGAATTAAGCTTTTAAGCCTTGTCACCTGAAAACAACTCCGAGTAAGAGTGCTGCGAATTCCTCACGGGGGACCACAGGTAACCAACCGCGCCACGCTGGTTTACAGCGAGGCACGGGACAGAATGCACGCGGGGAGAGTTATGTTGTCCCAGTTTCCTGTCCGTTATGTCAATGTTGTAAAAACTCGAAGAGTGAAGGTGTCCAGCACGAACATTAAAGAAGTCAGTCGCAAAGAGTTGTTTCCCGTCATTAGGCTGCCGCGAACCTCGATGATACATGCAATGATTTTTCATCGTTAATCCACCGAATAAATAAAATATGTTTTGTGAAAGAATAGAGTGATCTTCCTTAAATAGCATATGACTTGTACTGTATGTAGTTTGTACTAATTAGCTTTTCTGTTTATGCCGTAGTAACTACACTCCTGGAAATGGAAAAAAGAACACATTGACACCGGTGTGTCAGACCTACCATACTTGCTCCGGACACTGCGAGAGGGCTGTACAAGCAATGATCACACGCACGGCACAGCGGACACACCAGGAACCGCGATGTTGGCCGTCGAATGGCGCTAGCTGCGCAGCATTTGTGCACCGCCGCCGTCAGTGTCAGCCAGTTTGCCGTGGCATACGGAGCTCCATCGCAGTCTTTAACACTGGTAGCATGCCGCGACAGCGTGGACGTGAACCGTATGTGCAGTTGACGGACTTTGAGCGAGGGCGTATAGTGGGCATGCGGGAGGCCGGGTGGACGTACCGCCGAATTGCTCAACACGTGGGGCGTGAGGTCTCCACAGTACATCGATGTTGTCGCCAGTGGTCGGCGGAAGGTGCACGTGCCCGTCGACCTGGGACCGGATCGCAGCGACGCACGGATGCACGCCAAGACCGTAGGATCCTACGCAGTGCCGTAGGGGACCGCACCGCCACTTCCCAGCAAATTAGGGACACTGTTGCTCCTGGGGTATCGGCGAGGACCATTCGCAACCGTCTCCATGAAGCTGGGCTACGGTCCCGCACACCGTTAGGCCGTCTTCCGCTCACGCCCCAACATCGTGCAGCCCGCCTCCAGTGGTGTCGCGACAGGCGTGAATGGAGGGACGAATGGAGACGTGTCGTCTTCAGCGATGAGAGTCGCTTCTGCCTTGGTGCCAATGATGGTCGTATGCGTGTTTGGCGCCGTGCAGGTGAGCGCCACAATCAGGACTGCATACGACCGAGGCACACAGGGCCAACACCCGGCATCATGGTGTGGGGAGCGATCTCCTACACTGGCCGTACACCACTGGTGATCGTCGAGGGGACACTGAATAGTGCACGGTACATCCAAACCGTCATCGAACCCATCGTTCTACCATTCCTAGACCGGCAAGGGAACTTGCTGTTCCAACAGGACAATGCACGTCCGCATGTATCCCGTGCCACCCAACGTGCTCTAGAAGGTGTAAGTCAACTACCCTGGCCAGCAAGATCTCCGGATCAGTCCCCCATTGAGCATGTTTGGGACTGGATGAAGCGTCGTCTCACGCGGTCTGCACGTCCAGCACGAACGCTGGTCCAACTGCGGCGCCAGGTGGAAATGGCATGGCAAGCCGTTCCACAGGACTACATCCAGCATCTCTACGATCGTCTCCATGGGAGAATAGCAGCCTGCATTGCTGCGAAAGGTGGATATACACTGTACTACTGCCGACATTGTGCATGCTCTGTTGCCTGTGTCTATGTGCCTGTGGTTCTGTCAGTGTGATCATGTGATGTATCTGACCCCAGGAATGTGTCAATAAAGTTTCCCCTTCCTGGGACAATGAATTCACGGTGTTCTTATTTCAATTTCCAGGAGTGTAGTTATTATTTGTTGTGTCATATCTTTCAGTTGCATAATCTGAATAGTGGAGGATGTACATCCTTCGACCAGCGCTGAAATATATGGTTGTGAGCCTGTCACAGACGACGGCAAGTGGGAAGTTACCGACGTTGTGTTTTGGTTTGTAAAAGTGTTGCAAGACAGATGTATTATCAATGCACTACCGGATAGCAGCGGCTATCGTCGAGCGATTTTTGGAGCTGACAAACGAAATGACTTTTCTTTATACTGAATAACCATACCATGAAGACGAAGCACGTGATCAGTGGAAGATATCACGACTAGTGAATCGCAGAATGTTCATAACACTTTGCTAATGTTCACATAGCAAACAGTCTGTGTTTCATTTGTTCCCGATGAGTACTACGAACCGGTTACTAAACGATTGAATTACGACGCCATACCCCTCGAAGTAAAAGTAAAGGCGGTAGCGCTAGCCAGGAATCATCCAAATTGCAACCTACAAGCACTGGAAAAGATTGTAGCAACAACAGACCTGAAAAGAAAGGAGGACCTAAAACTGTGGGAAAATTGATATCGCTAAAGGAAGGATAAGATACGACAAATACCAGGCAATAAATGAGTGGACATACGAACGATTTAGTCGAATCTCGTCGTTGTAATGAGAATATAACAACGAGAATACTCCAGAGTGGGCTGCAGGTGCAGCGCCTCAATGTACGAGCAACAAGGATTTTACGTTTGCCGCATCATGGGCAAGGAATTTCAAATCGTAATATAAAATTCGTCAACGGCACGTCACTAAATACGCCTCCCACAAGGAGGTAGAAAATATAGAAGATATGCAGAAAGTGGTGGCTCTTTTCACCACGCAAACGCCGTCACTTGCGACCAGTTTTAATCGTGGTTACGTGACCAACACTGATCGAACAGGAGGCTAGTATCGGTTGAACATTCGACGCACGTTGTGGCATAAGGGAGAGAAACGAACACTTGTGGCAGTTGGTAGAAAAAAAAACCACATTAGCACAAGGCGAAATATGCCTTTGGAAAAGTGTTGCCTAAGGTTTTCCTATGTTTATAAGAAACAAATGTTACATTTAGTCCTCGGGTTATAGAAGAGGACAATCGCTTAACCGACTCGTTGAAAAGTGTTTACATTACTTATTCCAAATCCGGGAAATTGACAAATGCGATTTACAGAACGTTTCTTGAGAATGTTTTAAAACCATCCGTTGCTGATACCAAGTTTCGTCTAATATTGGATTCCTGGGGTGGACAGACTAATACTCTACTGTACGACACTACGTTAATAGATGACGAGGGTCAACCGACGTGCACGGTAAAAGTAATACGGCCAAACTGCGTACCTGTGTGTCAGCCGTGTGATGTTTATTTCTATAGCCAGGTTAAAAACTTTAATTCGGAGCTTCAGAATTGCAGTGTCCTTCTGGAAACCCAGCGGGAATTGCACAATCGCACGGATGCACTAACTATTCACAGCATAATTCATACCCAGCTTTCAGCACCGATCTTTGAGTCAATGATATCGTATGCGTGGTGCGCATCAAAATTAATTCCCGAAAAAGACGTATTTTTAAATGTAAACCAAGTTTGTTTTCCGCTGACTCTTCGGAAGGAACAGTGTAGCTGTCGAAAGATTACATTCATTAGATGTTCTTGGCGCAGCGAGTATATTTATTTCGAATGTCGATATGACAAGAACCACCCATCTAGTTGTTCGAATAAAAGTGAGGACTCGGAACAGTCACTGGAAGAGCCACTGTAAAGTGACCAGGAGTAACACTTTAGTTGTTTACTTTACCACTAGGTTTGAGAAATTTATTTGCCTACCTTTTTATAATTCGTTATCGATTTATTTACCTTATTAACACTCCTATCCCTACCAATTGAGGCATAGAAAAATACGAACGAGAAGAATAATATCCGCTAGGTTTCCTCGAGATTCGAGCTCGAGTTCTCAGCTTCGCAGCCAGTTACTTTTTTGTTTTTTGTTTCTTGAATCTGCTCGGGGCAGACGTCGTAAGACATCCGTTTAAGTTCGTTGTTGATCGATTAACTCAGTTTTTTTATTCAGAGGGCAGCTAACACTGTCACCGAACACGCTGAGCTACCGCGCCGGCGTTACTTTGGCTGTTACGCCAATGGCGCTCTCCGCGAAAAAGCGTTAACCATTTGGGTACGAAAGCGGCAGTTGTAAAAGTTTCTTTCCTCGATTTCTAGAAAATTATGCATTTGTGAACCATATACCTAATGATGAAAAATGCTCTACTTACAATTATCTATTGATCCCGCAAATTCTGAGTCGATAGCTCGTTATAACCCTTAAGGGTGATTTTCTCAAAAACGTGAGGGTGTTGAACCAAAATATCGTACAGTCCTTCGTTTTAGGTTGTACACAAGCGACCTGCCAAATCTGAGCCGAATCGGTTGGCCGTGTCTGAGGCCTTCCCCTTGTGAGTATAAGAAATGTGTTTCACAGTAGCGAAGATGAACAAGTACTCATAACACTTTGCAGCCCATGCTTACTGGACATTTTTTTCTTGGTTTGGTACATACTACCACGTCTCAAATTATGTAAGGCAAGGTTCATCAGTACAAAAGTTTGGTTTCGTAGAATCTAAGATGAAGAATTGCTCTTAGCTTTCAGGTATGCATTTTAGAATCCATGTTTTTTTTGCTTTGAATGATCGTTTCTGTCATAGCCCTGAGTATTGATCATTCCTCCTGGGACACCCTGTCTAGTAGGGGATCAGTGAAGTGAAATAAAAAGAAGGTAACGATTTCTGGTCAGAAGAAACAGCAGCAAGAAATGGAATAACGGGAGTAGGATTCATTATGAACAGGAAGATACGGCAGAGAGTGAGTAGCTGTGAACAGTTCAGTGAGAGGATTGTGCTTGTCGGATTCGACAGGAAAACAGTGGTTCTGGTATACAAGCTGATGTCGAAAGCAAAATGTGACGAGATAGAGAAAGTATAATGTGAGGATGCTTGAAAGGAAAGTTCAGAATGTTAGCATGTAATGGAACAGCAAAGTCTAATAATCGTGGAGGATTAGAATGTGGTTGAAAAGGCACGAATAGTGTTATGGGTGATTATGGGACTGATAGTAGGAATGAAAGAGAAGAAAGACTAATTGAGTCTGCAATAAATTTCAACTAGTAATAGCGAATACTCTGTTCAAGAATCGCAAGAGGAGGAAGTATAAGCAGAAAAGACCAAGAGATACTGGATACATCATGGTCAGCCAGAGATTAGGAAACCAGATTTTGGATGTATGTTGTATGCAGGCGTAGATATTGACACAGGTTGCAATGTAGTAATACTGAAGAGAAAATTGCTTAAGAGAATCGTCCACAAGAACCAATGTGGAAAGAAGTGTCATACTGAAGTAATCAGGAATGATGAGACGCATTTGAAGTTCACTTGAAATAGGGGCAGTTCAGGTGAAGAACAATGGTCGTATCTAAAATGAGCAATCACAGATGTTACACAGCCAACCATAGGTAAAAGGAAGGTAATAGGAGAAATATTTCAATTGATGGACGAATTCTTGAAGACACGGGCCTCCTGCTGTTCTTCAGTCTTTCCATTCAGAAGCTGTCCCATTCCCTACACGTGGGGATCATCAGTGTTTGGCTTTTCATAATGTAGAAATGTGTGTCTACTCAAGCCCTTCATTTCCCCAATTCATTCCATCTCACTTCACTTACGTCTGGGATATCGAATGTATTTCTCTCTGCTACTGTTCTCAGATGTGATAGTTTCCCAGCTTGGTATGAGGTTCGAACATTCCAGAAACCGATGCCAAACGTTGTCGTAATTAGGTCCGTCCGGCTGCTTCTCTTAGCTTCTTTAAGATATATTGCGGGTTATTAGCCTACAACAGCCTTTTGCCATGGTGGGGCTGCCATCTCTGAGCCTTGTCACTTCCTCCCAACCAAAGTGTTACAGGTATGAAGAGAATTTCATTTCCTACAATTTCCTTTGCATTGTATCGTTACACTGCCATTACTCGGTCCTCACAGCCCCGACTGTGGTAAGAGGCTGCACCACTAGAAGGTGACGTTGAAATCTGGACGGGTGAGGCTATCTGAGTCGCTGCACTGTACCTTACATAAAGGAAGGGTGAGAAACGTCTCCCTAGTGCAATGTTGTGCACCAACTGAATAAGCTAGTGAGGAGCTCCAGAGGACAGTCCGCAAAACCAACAGAAAAAATATTTTAATTACGATGGGTGATTTCAATGCACAAGTGGGTGCAGACAGTCTTAGACAACATGGAGTGTGCAATATGACAATAGTGGAGAGTTTGTTGTGGACGTCCGTGCCAATAACTATCTAATTATTAGTGCCATAGTCTTCGCTCATAAATAATGTCAGAAAATATCATGGTTGTCTCCAAATCTTCACTCTCAGAATCAAACTGATCATCTAGCATTTAGCAGAAAAGTGCAGAAAATCCCACATAGACGTGAGAAATAGAAGGGGAGCCGACATAGGTAGCGACCACAATCTTATGACTGCACATGTTCACATCAAGGCAGCCGCAACGCGAAAATGTTTTCACTCTCAAAATAAAAGATTTGATTTTGGAAAGTTGAAGAATGAAAGTAACAGCTAAGAGATCAAACTAGAACTGAGAAATCGGTTTGACAGTCTTTGCATGGATGAAAAAGAGGGCATCGATGAACACTGGAAGAAGGTGAAAATAGGCTTTACAAGCATAGCTAAAAATTGTTGGCTTCAACAACTCAATAAGAAGGACATGAATGTCAGAAACAACCTGGAACTGTATCGAACAGCTGTGAGAGGTAAAACTAACACTGAACAGTAGGAGGCACGACTCCAGAAGGTTAAACTACAGGAAGAATAAAAAACTAAAGATATGGAGGTGAAAAAGAATGTCAACGCGGATCGCAAGAAGTGGGTCTCGGGATTGGGTGACAAGGCAGAGAGAGCAGTAGGTGCTGGCAACATGAAGGACCTCTAAGATGTCACAAAGACCTTCGCCAAAAAGAAAGTCGTCCGCA
Organism: Schistocerca cancellata; assembly: GCF_023864275.1. Taxonomy (NCBI): domain Eukaryota; kingdom Metazoa; phylum Arthropoda; class Insecta; order Orthoptera; family Acrididae; genus Schistocerca; species Schistocerca cancellata. Next base: position 695,574,577 of record NC_064627.1, on the reverse strand, counting down.
GTCGATCTGTAAGGAGCAAAGGAGGTTATTTCCTCTCCAACGATGATTTACAACGTTCAAAATGAAGTGAACACTTTATGGAGGTGCTAAATAGAGATGATGACGGAGAGTCTGAACAAGAAAGAGAAACCGAAGATGATCTTCAAATGGTAGAAAATACGGTTACATCTACATCTTCGTGGTTCCTATGCTATTCACAATTAAATGTATGGCAGAGGGTTCAAGAAACCACCTCCAAGCTCTCTCTATCGTTCCACCCCCGAATGGCACGCGGGGAAAATGAGCACTAAGATTTTTCTGTGAGAGCCCTGATTTCTCTTATTTTATCTTGATGATCTTTTCTCCTTATGTACGTAGGTGCCAACAGAATATTTTTGCAAGCGGAGGAGAAAACTGGTATTTGAAATTTCATGAGAAGGCCCCGTCGCAACGAAAAACGCCTTTGTTTTAGTGATTACCACTCCAAGTCAAGTATCATGTCTGTGGCACTATCTTCCCTATTTCGCGATAATACAAAACGAGCTGCCCTTCTTTGTACTTTTTCGATGTCATCCGGCAGTCCCATCTGATGCGGATCCCACACCGCACAGCAGTACTCCGGAATAGGGCGGACAAGCGTAGTGTAAGCAGTCTCTTTGGTAGACCTGTTGCACCTTCTAAGTGTTTTGCCAATGAATCGCATCTTTGCTTTGTGTACCCACAATATTACCTATGTGATCGTTCAGATTTAGGTTATTTGTAATTGTAATCCTTAAGTATTTTGTTGAATTTACAGCCTTCAGATTTGTGTGACTTATCACGTAATCGAAATTTAGCGGATTTCTTTTAGTACTCATGTGAATATCTTCACACCTTTCTTTATTCAGGGTCAATTGCCACTTCTCGCACCATACAGATAACTTATCTAAATCATTTTGCAATTCGTTTTGTTCATATGATGACTTTACAAGACGGTAAATGACAGCATCATCTGCAAACAATCTAAGACGGCTACTGAGATTGTCTCCTATGTCGTTAATATAGATCGGGAACAATAGAGGGCCTATAACACTTCCTTGCGGAACGCCGGATATTACTTCCGTTTTACTCGATGACTTTCCATCTATTACTACGAACTGTGACCTTTCTGATAGGAAATCACGAATCCCATCGCACTACTGAGGCTATATTCCATAGCCACGCAGTTTGGTTAGAAGACGCTTGTGAGGAACGGTGTCGAAAGCCTTCTGGAAATCTAGAAATATGGAAGCAATTTGACATCCCCTGTCGATAGTACTCGTTAGTTCATTAGTATAAAGAGCTAGTTGGGTTTCACAAGAACGATGTTACCTGACTCCGTGCTGACTGTGTGTCAATAAATCGTTTTCTTCGAGGTAATTCATAATGTTCGAATACAGTATATGTTCCAAAACCCTATTGCAAATCGACGTTAGTGATATGTGCCTGTAATTCAGCGGATTACTCCTATTTCCCTTTTGGGGTATTGGTGTGACATGAGCAATTTTCCAGTCTTTAGGTACGGAACTTTCAGTGAGCGAGCGGTTGTATACAGTTGCTAAATATGGAGCTATCGTTATCAGTTCTGCAAGGTTCGCAGGAGAGCTTGTGTAAAGTTTGGAAGGTAGGAGACGAGATACTGGCAGAAGTAAAGCTGTGAGAGCGGGCGTGAGTCGTGCTTCGGTAGCTCAGATGGTAGAGCACTTGCCCGCGAAAGGCAAAGGTCCCGAGTTCGAGTCTCGGTCGGGCACACAGTTTTAATCTGCCAGGAAGTTTCATATCAGCGCACACTCCGCTGCAGAGTGAAAATCTCATTCTGGTTATCAAATTCAAATGGTTCAAATGGCTCTGAGCACTATGTGACTTAACATCTATGGTCATCAGTCCCCTAGAACTTAGAACCACTTAAACCTAACTAACCTAAGGAAAGCACACTTATGGTTATCAGTACACTCTGAAAGGAACCTGACTGGTATACAATCTGGACCGGAGGCCTTGCCTTTATTACCCCGGGGATATCTACTTCTATGTTTCTCATCTTCGCAGTTGTTCTTGATTGGAATTCTGGAATACTTACTTCGTCTTCTTTGGTGAAGGAATTTCGGAAAACTGTGTTTAATAATTCTGCTTTAGTGGTATCGTCATCAGTGACTTCACCGTTGTTATCGCGTAGTGAAGATATTGATTGCGTCTTGTCACTGGCGTGCTTTAAGTATGACCAGAATATTTTTGGGTTTTCTGCCAGATTCCGAGACAGAGTTTCGTTGTGGAAATTATTAAAAGCATCTCGCATTGAAGTAACCGCTATATTTCGAACTTCTGCAAAACTTTGTCAATCTTGGGGATTTTGCGTTTTTTTAAAATCTGGCATATTTTTCTCGTTGCTTCTGCAACAGCGATCTGACCCGTTTTGTGTACCACGGGAGATCAGTACCATAACTGATTAATTTATGTGGTACATATCTCTCAATTGCCGTCGATACTATCTCTTTGAAGTCATTCCACATATTTTCTACGCTTACGTGATCAGATCGGAAAGAGTGGAGACTGCCTCTTAAAAAGCCGTTAAGAGCATTTTTATCAGCTTTTTTAAATAGATGTACTTTGCGTTTCTTTTTGATGGTTGTGGGTGTTACGGTATTCAGCATAGCAGCAACTGTCTAGTGATCGCTAACCCTGTATTCGTCACGATACTCCCTATTTGTCCAGGATTATTTGTTGGTAAGAGGTCAAGTATGCTTTCGCAACCGTTTAAGCTTCGAGTGGGCTCATGAACTAGTTGTTCAAAATAATTTTCTGAGAAAGCATTCAGTACAATTTCGGATGACGTTTTGTGCCTGCCGTCTGCTTTAAACGTATAATTTTTCCAGCATATCGAGGGGAGATTGAAGTCGCCACCGACTATAATTATATGAGTGGGGTACCTATTTGAAATGAGACTCAAGTTTTCTTTGAACTGTTCAGCAACTATATCTACTGAGTCCGGGGCTCGGTAAAACGATCCAATTAACAGTTTAGTCCGATTGTGAAGCATAAACTCTAACTATACTATTTCACCAGAACTATCTAACTCAATTCCACTACAAGGTAAACTACTTCTGACAGCAATAAATACTACACCACCAACTGCATTTAATCTATCCTTTCTGAACACTGCTAGGTTGTTTGAAAAAATTATGGATGAACTTATTTCCGGCTTTAGCCAGCTTTCCATACCTAAAACTGTTTGAGCTACAGTGCTTTCTATTAGGGTTTAGAGCTCTGGTTCTTTCCCAACACAGCTACGACAATTTACAACTACAATACCGATCATGTCTACACCTACCTCACTGTGTTTTACCTGTCGCCTTTTAGACGGACGCCCTTTCTGTGGTTTCCTGAGACCATTTAACCTAAAAAACCGCTCAGTCCCTTCCACACAGACCCCGATAACCGTGTAGCCGCTTCCTGTGTGTAATGAACTTCTGACCTATTAAACGGAACCTGGAAACCCACCACCCGATGGCGCAAGTCAAGGAATCTGCAGCCTACACGGTCACAGAACCGCCTGAGCCTCTGATTCAGACCCTCCACTCGGCTCTGCACCAAAGGACCACAGTCGGTTCTGTCGACGATGCTGCAGATGGTGAGCTGCGCCTTAATCTCGGAAGCAAGACTGGCAGTCTTTACCATTTCCACTAGCCGCCCGAAACCAGAGAGAATCTCCTCCGATCCAAAGCGACACACGTCATTGGTACCGAAATGGGCCACCACCTGTAGTTGGCTGCACCCCGTACTCTTCATGGCATCCGGAAGCATCCTTTCCACCTCCGGAATGAACCCCCCCTCCCCTCCCCCCCGGTATGCACACGGAGTGCACACTGGCTTCCTTCCCCTCCTTGGCAACCATGTTATTAATGGGCTCCATTACGCGCCTAACGTTGGAGATCCTAACTACAGCTCCCAATTACTTTGGAGCCATCCTCAAACGATGAGATCAAGACAGCAGTCAGGCAGGTAAAGAATGGAAAGGCCCCAGGGGCATCAGATCTTCTGACTACTGACCCAGACACAACCACTGATCTTCTCCGCCCTCTTTGATAAAAATCTGGAACTTGGAGAGCTTTCCACGGGAGTGGAGAGGATTTCTCAGCAAATTTCCCAAAAAAGAACACATCTCCGACTATCTTAACTGGAGGGGAATCACCTTGCTTACGATTCCAAGTGAAGTTTTGGCGAAAATAATCCTTAATAAAATCAAGGTGCAAATTGAACTACAGATAAGAAAGCAGCAAGCCGATTTTAGAAGTAATCGTTCTTCTACAGATCAAATAAACACTCTTAGAGTCATTAAACATCAGTCAAATGAATTCCTCACTAGTCTTCACATTCTTTTTGTAGACTCTGAAAAGGCCTTCGACTCCATTAAATGAAGTCAAATGTGGAAATCTTTGGAAAAGTTCGCGATACCGAGTCATCCATGAGGGTAAAGTTACGGAGCCCTTACCATTGAAGTTTGGAGCTAGCCAAGGATGTATTTTATATCGAACTATCTTTTTACTAGTGCTGGATAAAGTGGTGGAGAAGAAAAAGTGTCTGTCTCCTCTCGCAGGACCCTTTTGACATGGAGGGAAAGCTGCAGGACCTTGAACATAAAGCCAAGATTTTTGGGCTAAAAGTGAATGCCGTGAAGACGAAGATTGTGAAAATCAGTACAAGATATACGAGGAAGACGAGACTGAACAATGAGGATGGTGAAAAAAGGTAAACGAGTTGACAATCCTTGGCATGTAAGTACTGAAGAGGAAAGAGCAGCTGTCAGTGACAGAGCAAGAATCCGAAAGTTGAATGGGGCTTCATCCACCTGTATCCATTATGAATGGCAAGAGAAATTTCTGTAACAACTAAACTACAAATACTTAGAACAAACGTAAAAGCAGTGCTGCTATACAGATGCGAAATTCGGAAAGTTACCCCTACAATCAGCAAGAGTTTGCAAGCTTTCTTCAATATGTGTTTTAGAAAAATTTTTAAAATCTTCTGGCCAAATGTGATATCCAATGCAAACCTTTGGAATAGAACTAGAGAAAAACGTATCACCTTCCAGATAAGAAAAAGAAGTGGAGCCGGATCGGACGCACCCTCCGAAAAAGCTAGGCTGCTGTATACAGACGAGCTCTCTGTTGAACCCAAAGAATAAAGAGAAAACGAGGAAAACCAAGGTTATCACGGAGGAGGCGAAGAGGCTAAGAAGGCGGGCAAAACAATTGCGGAGTTGAAGATTCTTGCCCGAAATCGAGTGCGCTAGTGGAGCTCCGTCGAAGGCCTATACCTTGCATAAGAGCAACAGGCTGCAATAAAATTCAGTTATTCGAATACTGTGTTGAAGAATCATACGAGTAAGAGGAGAAGGTATACTTGGAAAGCCGGCCGTTGTGGGCGAGCGGTTCTAGGCGCTTCAGTCCGGAACCGCGCTGCTGCTACGGTCGCAGGTTCGAATCCTGCCTCGGGCGTGGATGTGTGTGATGTCCTTAGGTTAGTTAGGTTCAAGTAGTTCTAAGTCTAGGGGACTGATGACATCAGATGTTAAGTCCCACAGTGCTTAGAGCCATTTGAGCCATACTTGCAAAAGGCCCGCAGATAATGGATACATCACGGTCAGCCAGAGATTAGGAAATCAAATATTCGATTGTAAGGCGTATCCAGGAGCAGATATTGACTCAGATCACAGTTTAGTGACATTTAAGAGTAAACTGAAGTTTAAGGAACCAGCGCAAGAACCTGTGTGAAAGAAAGTGGGATACTGGAGTAATGAGGAATGATGAGAACTGACTGAAGTTCACTTTAAATGTGGTAACGAATACTACAGTGGCAGTTCTTTTGAAGAGGAGTGGACATCTCTAAAAGGAGGAATCGCGGATGTCGAACAGGAAGGTAACAGGAGAAACATTACAATTGATCATCCGAATGAAATGGTTCAAATGGCTCTGAGCACTATGGGACTCAACTGCTGTGGTCATAAGTCCCCTAGAACTTAGAACTACTTAAACCTAACTAACCTAAGGACATCACACACTTCCATGCCCGAGACAGGATTCGAACCGCTCCGGCCGGCGATCATCCGAATGAAGAAAGAACAAAAATGTTCAGGGAAAGATAGAAATACAGAAATACAAATCACTCGGGAATGAAATAAATAGGAAGTGCAGGGAAGCAAAGACGAAATGGCTGCAGGAAAAGTATGGAGAAATCGAACAAGAACTGATCGTCGGGAGGACTGATTCAGCGTATAGAAAAATCAGAACTACATACAGTGAAATAAAAAGCAAGGTGGTAAAATTAAAAGTGAAATGGGAATTCCTCTGTTAAACGCAGAAGACAGAATGGATAGGTGGAAGAAGTAGAGTACACTAAAGGCCTCTACCAGGGGGAGGAGTTATCTGATGAGGTGATACAAGAAAAAAATGGTGTTGATATGGAAGAGATAAGGTGCTCAGAATTTAAAACAGATGAGGAAGTCTTAACATCATGAAGTCAGAAGGGCAAGATAACATTCGATGAGAATTTCTGAAATCATTGGCGTAAGTGGGAATCAAACAACTATTCAAGTTGGTGGTGTGCAGAATCTGTGATACAAGCGACTTACTATCAGACTTTCGGAGAAATATTCCGAAGATAGGCCGAGTAGGTAAGTACGAGAACTACCACACAATCAGTCTAGCATTTCACGCATCCAAGTTGCTGACAAGAGTAATACACAGATGGATGGAAAACAAAACTGAGTATCCGTTAAATGACGATTGTGCGTATTGTGTATTAAATTGGGGACCTAGAACGGACGGAGAGGCTTCGTCTCGCCGTAGTCCTGAGTGGTGCACAACCCCACAACAGACCACAGCAGTCCACCCACTCCACCGCCAGCCCGCACCGAACCCAGGATTATTACGGGTTTCGGACCCCAGAGGACCCACCCTCCTCCTCCATCACCCCCCCCCCCCCACCCATCAACGTCTCATACCAGACGAGTGTAACCCCAAATGCTTGATTGGTAGAGTAAGTATGGTATACGCATACATGGAGACGGTGTTTGCGCAGCCAGCCCGCATTCGCCGAGATAGATGGAAAAACACCTAAAAAACCATCCACAGGCTGGCCGGCACATCGGACCTCGACACTAATCTGCCGGGAGGATTAGTGCTGGGGACGACACGCCTTCCCGCTCGGGAAGCAGCGCGTTAAACCGTGCGGCTAGCAGGGCGGGCTTAGATGACGATTACTTTGGCTTTAGGAAAAGTAATGGCATCAAAGAAGAATTCCTGACGTTGCGGTTGACAATGTAAAATGTTGCAATATGTTCGAAATTCTGGAAAAAAATGGAAGTAAGTTATAGGAAACGACGATTAATGTGCAATACGCACAAGAACCAAGGAGATTCAATAAGAGTGTAAGAGCGAAGTATTCGGATTAAAGAATGTAAGACAAGGGTGCGTTCTTCCGCTCTCACTGTTCAATGTATACATCAACGAAGCAATGACGGAAATAAAAGAAAGGTTGAAGACTGGGGTTAAAATGAAGGGTGAAAAGGGATCAAGGGTATACTCACTGATGGCATTGCAATCCTCAATGAAAGTGAAGAATAATTACAGAATCTGCTGAGTGTAATGAGCATACTAATCAGTACACAATATGGACTGAGAGTAAACCGAAAAAGAAGACGAAAGTAAAGGATTTCGATTGTTTTGGGGGCAGGAGACCAGACAGCGAGGTCATCGGTCTCATCGGATTAGGGAAGGATGGGGAAGGAAGTCAGCCGTGCCCTTTCAAAGGAACCATCCCGGCATTTGCCAGGAGCGATTTAGGGAAATCACGGGAAACCTAAATCAGGAGGGCCGGACGCGGGATTGAACCGCCGTCCTCCCGAAAGCGAGTCCAGTGTGCTAGCCACTGCGCCACCTCACTCGGTACAAAAGTAAAGGTAAGGAGCAGGAATCGGAACAGCGAGAAGATTAACATCAAAATTGGTGGCCACGAAGTAGGCGAAGTTAAGGAATTCTGCTACCTCGAAAGCAAAATAGCCTATGATGGACGAAGCAAAGACGACGTAAAAAATCAGACTAGTGCAGGCAATGATGCGTCCCAGGCTAAAAGAAGTGTACTGGTGTCAATCGTACGCCCTACTAGACGTTTGCACCACAGCATTGTATGCTACTGAGTCATAGACTGTGGGAACACCGGAACTGAAAAAAATCGAAGCGCCTGAAATGTGGTGCTACAGAAGAATGTTGAAAATTGGGTTGACTGATAAGGTAGGGAATAAGGAGCTTTTACGCAGAGTCAGCCGAGAAAGGAACATGGAAAACTCTGACAGTAAGAAGGGATAAAATGATAGGAGATGTGTTAGGGCGCCAGGAATAGTGTCAATCGTTCTAGAGGGAGATGTAGAGGATAAAAATTGGAGAGGAAAACAGAGATTGGATTACATCCTGCAAATAATTGAGGACGTTGGGTTCAAAACCTACTCCAAGTTGAAGAGGCGAGGAATTCGTGGCGGGCCGCATCACACCAGTAAAACAACTGAGAATTTAAGAACGAGGTGGCGTATTCTGCGTTTAATAAGACCGTCACAGCTACTGGCGCAGTGCGTATAGCGAAAAGTGCGATGGCGTCGCGACCCGGACACGCATGAAAAATTATTCTTCGACTCATCGAAAACTCTTTGCATTTATAGCTAAAACTACATGTATCAAGGGAATGTATATTATTTTACGGGAGGGACCTTATGGCACAGAAATTCTTATATGGCTCCCGTCCTGTGCGATGATATGAGTTCTAGAGAATTTTTTGAAAGTACTGGTTATTATGACATTGGTTTGCTATGTATGGTACGAAATGTCCCCGAACGTTAGTGTCTCATCTCAAGATATCACCAGTTTCACTTTGATGAACAAATAGAAGATATAGTTTATGTTTGTAACTAGAAAAAAGATCGATTTCTTAATATTAGTAGGTGAAATAGAGGAAAGGAAAATTACATGGCAAGGTAAACATTTTATTTTCTTTCTTGCGTCCTCTTATTTTTAAATAACAGCATATTATTAAAGTAACATACCATTTACACAAAAAAACATCAAGATGGAATCAATGAAATAGGAAGAGATATATCGAAACCAAACCAAAAGTGCATTGTCCAGTTTACTGGTATCATAATAACGAACTGTAATCATAGTTATATGTAGTGCTTGTAAACTTCACTTGGCTCAAAACGTGAAATTTAAAATGGAATGTTTAGCACAATACATTTGTGATTTATAAACCAAATAACGAACTGTAATCATAATTATATGTAGTGCTTGTAAACTGCACTTGGCTCAAAGCGTGAAATTTAAAATGGAATGTTTAGCACAATACATTTCTGATTTATAAACCAAATTTAGATTATAGTAATTTGCCCTGCAACTGTTTAATAAACAAGTGTCATATCGAAATATCGGAGACAAGGCACATTTAAATCCAGTCTAAGTGTATCATCAGTTTCATGTCTTAACACAAAGTAACACAAACGCTGTGGATTATATACATAAGAAATAGTAATAGAAAAGCACCGTGTCACATTTCCTTATCACAGACAGTACACAACACTCAAAATGGCGCTGTGTAATAACTAGTCACTGCATGTCTCAACTAAATTGTAAGTCAAAGTTTTTGCAATGTCATTTACATAGCAAATCGACAAGTACATATACAGTAAGAGTAACGTATTTTAAAATATTATTATCAGTCTTATAAGAATTGGTCGACACTTGACATAGGAATCGATGTCCATAACTCTACATCATAGCAGTACCTAAAGATTAAACAAATTTAGAAAAAGTATATACGCCTTCTCCATAATAGTTAGAAAGTCAGTTGCTCCCCATACATCACAAAAATTGATTCACGGTAAATACGAGTACAGCAAAATGATACACAGAATCCAGCAGATTGTGTCAATGATGATTTTAATTTCAGAGATAGAAAAGTGCACTATTTTCAAAGTCAATATTTTCAGCGTTGTGGAATCAATTACAAACACAAGGTAAGTTGACCAGGAAAATACGCCTTGAAACAGCACAACAGATTTTTGTAAAGTATACAAGAAAAAATTATTTACTTTAATAAGGCCAAAATCCAGAGGTTTTTCTTTCAAAAGTGGAAAAGTTCTAAACTTCGGTTATATACGTGAACAGAGAGCTCCGTTCCATTTACACGTAATTCACACAGAATATCAGTATAAACGTAAAATTCTGGAAGTCAAATTGTCTCACAATTTATACCACAATACATGGACTATATTTCTGTGTTCCGGTGAAATTGGAAATTTCCAGGTTTATGATTTTTCAGCCGGGTTCATGTTGCTATTTTCTTTCCTAACTCTCTGAATCACGGGTAGCGAGTAGGTGGGCCACCTATCACTGTCGAAACAACCTACGTGATAGACTCTGCTGTCGTGCTTCCAGCACTCTCGCTATCAGCTGGAGCAGGGAATCTAAGTGACTGTGCATTTTTCTGTGTTGTTCGAGTTTCCTGAGAAGCGTTACACGATATAATTTTTTGTGTTCGTCTGGACATAAATGGTTCTGTAATATGTGACGAGTTGTAGAGAACTTTTGGTCAGTGTGCCATGTCCCTTAAAGGGCGTTTTCGTTGGCACAGGGCTTTTAAAAACAGCCGGGAACGTTGCGGATTGCAAAGAGAAGGAGGCACACCTCTGACGGTCTTTGAAGGTACAACAGTCAGTACTGCGGCCATTATTATTCGCACTGATCCACGACTCAACATTAGACAGCTTGATGGTATTCTGGAAGTGTTCACACTCTTTTAAAGGAACCTTTTCACATGTCTAGAATATGCACACTCTGGATACCACGACTGTTTATCGCAGATCAATAGGAGAATCGTGTTGATGTGTTCTGCTATTGGAAACAGTATGTTGGAGGTGAGGGTGGTGCACGGTAGCAAAACATAATGAGCCAACTGACGATGGGTCACATTCCAAAGAAGACCAAATATCTGTTGGACGGTGGAAGCTTCATCAGCTAATACCAGGCCTCACGTTACCCAAATTGTAGCAGAGATACATGTGATACCATGAGACTTTTAGGTAATGAAACCCTGGCAGTAACGTTTAAGAGGCGAGGACGGCCTTCATCACGACTTCCAGGGGCGACAACGGTGATGGTAGAATTGAATCACATTGGGTGGACAGAATATTGAACCTCTGAAATAGAGTTTTTAGAAAATGACTACTAGTCTTTACTGAACATTGCTTGTACTAATTTTCAGTCTTTCCTTAGGTAGATACTTGAAACACAGTCATTACAATGTTATTGTCTCGAATATTTTGCTGGGAAACTGGACATCGTAACCTCCAGTATTTTTATTCAACCGGCAGCAACAGTCTCCCAAAATTTCTCCACGACTGATTTCTGCTCTTAAGCCATTTTCAAGTGCTTGCAAAAGAACAACGGGAGCCCATCTGTCAGTTGCACCACAGCCCGCCCCCGGTAGCTGAGCGGTCAGGGCGACACAATGTCAATCCTAAGGTCCCGGGTTCGGCTCCCGGCTGGGTCGGAGATTTTCTCTGCTCAGGGACTGGGTGTTGTGTTGTCCTAATCATCATCATCATTTCATCCCCATCGACGCGTAAGTCGCCGAAGTGGCGTCAAATCAAAAGACTTGCACCCGGTGAACGGTCTACCCGACGGGAAGACCAAGTCACACGACATTTATTTTTATTAGTTGCACCACATACCCTCAAACTACCGCTGTCCGTGCGTCTGGCACACTGCAACAGTCAGAGTGACTGCTGTTATTCAGTTGAAAAACCGTGAAAATGGCCAAGGGCTGAAATCAGTCGTGAACAAATATTGATGCAATTGACACTGCGGCTCAGCGAAAGAAACACAGGTGAAGGAAGATGTGTTAGCTAGGACCTGAGAAGCTCCGTCGAACCAGGATCGAAGGGGCGATCTAGATCTCAAATACGAAAATATGAAATGAGGAATCGGGGCAATGACGAAAATATGAAGAATGCTGTAGGGGAGTCTAATCCGTGGTCGATGTCTCTTCATCGAGGAATATATTGAGATCGGGACTGGCCATTACAGATTGGTCAGTAGTTAGTGGAGTGAGATGGCGAACGTATGTACAATTCCGAGGAATATGATGAAAGGGTACCCTGGATATGAGCACTACTACACAGATCAGAGAAGACAGCTGATCGAGAAGATACTCCGCCCAAGTGGCCCGCGAGTCCTGGGTGGACAGAGAGACGCCGTGACGTCACTGGTCGCCAGCCTTGACGGAGATGGCGGGCGGGGAGAGCGCGGCGCGCAGCTTCTGCCAGAAGAGGCGCTGCTTGGCGGGCTCGGGGTCCCACTCGAGGTAGAGGCGCGTGCGCAGCAGGTGGCGCAGCGTGGGCGTCAGGTGCGCGGCCGGCACCTCGCCCAGCTTGACGATGACGAGCGCGCCCTCGTCGCCGAAGATGCGCTGGTGCTGCGCCAGCGTCGCCTCCCAGCGGCACCACTGCGAGCGCGCGAACGCGTCGCTCACCACGAGCAGGGTGCGCCGACTCAGCGCCACCGACTGCAGCACGCACTCCGAGATGGCCGAGCCCACCTGGAAGTCGCGCTCGAACACGCACAGCTTGAGGAACGGCTCGTAGTTCTCGAGCATCGCCACGAGCCGCACCACGAAGTTGCGGTCCTCGCTACTGTACGACACGAAGGCGTCGTACTGGTAGTTGGTGTACGACTGCAGGGCGCGGTCGGCGCGGCCGGCGCACGACCGGCCCAGGAGGTCGGTGCGCGCCAGGAAGAGCCAGTAGCGGAGGTAGGCGCGCTGGTTGTAGCACACGGCGGCCACCAGCAGCACCAGCACCAGCAGGGAGCCGCCGACAGCGCCGGGCCACCAGGCGGAGGTCTTCACCGGCGCGGCGGTTCCGTCCAGCAGCGCCTGCAAGAACTGCGAGAGGTTGCGGTCGCGCCACGCGTCCGGAGAGTAGCACGCGGGAGCCGCCTCGCCACTCAAGTTCCCTGCACTGCCCCCGTTCGCGCTCAGCCACTCCCTGACGTTCTTGTACAGCGGCGCGTAGCAGATGAACGGGTTGTCCCCCAACTCCACGCGCGCCCGGCCGGAGAAGTCGTCCAGCATGGCGGGAGACAGGTACGTCATCCTGTTAAACGAGAGCAGCACAGTGTCCAGCCTCGTATTGTTGTCGAACACCCGTCCTCTCTTCCACGACTCTAGCTCGTTGTGGGACAAATCGATTCCCAATAAATTCGTGAGGGGCGCGAAAACGGCGCCATCGATGCTGTGTATACCGTTTCGCTCCAGGCTCAGGTACTGCAGACTCACGAGGTGGACGAACACACTCGGGTCGTCGGCAAGGTGCGTGATACCGCAGTTCCCCAGCAGGAGTACTTCGAGGCTGTCCAGTCCTCGGAACACTCCCGCCGTGAGATTGATTCCCGACAGGCGGTTGTCCTCCAGTGTCAAGAAGCGCAGTCTGTTCAGATCGTGGAAGGCACCCACCTCGATCCTAGAAATGTGGCCGTGCTTCAAGGAGAGTTCCACGTCCAGGTTGGTGAGGCCACCGAACGTGTCTTTCAGCAGGAAGTGTATGTTATTGTAGGACAGGTTGAGGTAGGAGAGGTTGTGCATGTGGGCGAAGCTGTTCTCGCCGAGGACGAAGACGGACGGGGACGGCTTCTCGCGCGAGTTGGCGGAGAGGTCCAGCGAGCGCAGCTGCGGCAGCAGGCAGCCGGCCGAGGCGCCGGGCAGGCTGTTGCCGCCGAGCAGCAGGGTCCGCAGGTGGGGCAGCAGCGCGGGGTCGAGCGCGCCCTCCTGCACCGACACGGCGGCCACGTCGCGCAGGTCGAGGTGGCGCAGCCGCGGCATGGCGGGGAACGCGCCCGCCGACAGCGTCTGGAAGCGGTTGCCCGCCAGCGACAGGTTCGTCACGCCCGACCGGCCCACCGCCGACAGCAGCTCCGGCGGCGGCCGCTTCTGGAAGCCCGCGCCCGACAACTCCAGCACGCGCAGCGTCGAGTTGCCTGCAAGCCCGGCACACGCGTCTTTCAGAGATCTGCACGACACTGATAGATGAACTGTGTCACATATGAAATGTTGAAAATTCAACAAATGCCCCGAAACGTTAAACAAAAATGAAAGAACTCCGTCTTCAGGCCACAAGTGGCCACACCACAACTGCAATATCGATCGTTTCTACAACTACCTTACTGTGTTTTACCTACCCCCTTTTAGAAGGAGGCCCTTTCTGTGGTTTCCTGAGACCATCTAAAAAAAAAAAAAAAAAAAAAAAAAAACCGCCCAGTCCCTTCCAACAGCCCCTGCTACCCATGTAGCCGCTTAGTGTCTAATGAACTCCTGACCTATTAAGCGGAACCCGGAAACCCACCACTCGATGGCGCAAGTCAAGGAATCTGCAGCCTATACGGTCACAGAACCGAGTGAGCCTCCGATTCAGACCCTCCATTCGGCTCTGCACCAAAGGACCACAGTCGGTTCTGTAGACGATGCTGCAGATGGTGAACTCCGCCTTAATCTCTGAAGCAAGACTGGCAGTCTTTACCATTTCCGCTAGCCGCCCGAAACCAGAGAGAATCTCCTCTGATCCATAGCGACACACGTCATTGGTACCGACATGGACCAGCACCTGCAGCTGGTTGCACCTCGTACTCTTCATGGCATCCGGAAGCACCCTTTCCACACCCGGAATGGCTCCTCCGGCATGCACACGGAGTGCACACTGGCTTCCTTCCCCTCCTTGGCAGTCATTTTCCTAATGGGCCCCATTACGCCCCTGACGTTGGAGCTCTTAACTGCAGCTCCAAATTACTTTGGAGCCATCCTCAAACGATGATATCACGACAACAATCAAGCAGGTAAAGAATGGAAAGGCCCCATGGGCAGAGAACATTGCATCAGATCTTCTGATTACTGACCCAGACATAGCCACAGATGATCTCCGCCCTCTTTTGATAAAGATCCGGAATTTGGAGAGCATGCGACGGGAGTGGAGAGGATTCCTCACAAAATTTCCCAAAAAAAGAACACAACTCCGACAATCTTAACTGGAGGGGAATCACCTTGCTTACGATTTCAAGCGAAGTTTTGGCGAGAAGAATCCTTAACAAAATCAAGGTGCAAGTTGAACTACAGATAAAAAAGCAGTAAGCTGATTTTAGAAGTAATCCTTCGTCTACAGATAAAATAAACACTCTTAGAGTCATTATACAACAGTCAAATGAATTTGTCACTGGTCTTCACATTCTTTTTCTAGGCTCTGAAAAGGTCTTCGACTCCACTAAATGAAATCACTCCGTCTTCAGGCCACGAGTGGCCTACCGGGACCATCCGACCGCCGTGTCATCCTCAAGGAGGATGCGGATAGAAGGGGCGTGGGGTCAGCACACCGCTCTCCCGGTCGTTATGATGGTATGCTTGACCGAAGCCGCTACTGTTCGGTCCAGTAACTCCTCAGTTCACATCACGAGGCTGAGTGCACCTTGAAAAATGGCAACAGCGCATGGCGGCCTGGATGGTCACCCAGGAAGACTGCACTGCAGTTCCTTCTCTAGATTGTCGCACAGATGACAAAATGGTAGATATCGAAATAGACGACAGAGGGTTAGAGAAACAATTAAAATCGCTCAAAAGAGGAAAGGCCGCTGGACCTGATGGGAGACCAGTTCGATTTTACACAGAGTACGCGAAGGAACTTGCCCCCCTTCTTGCAGCGGTGTACCGTAGGTTTCTAGAAGAGCGTAGCGTTCCAAAGGATTGGAAAAGGGCACAGGTCATCCCCGTTTTCAAGAAGGGACGTCGAACAGATGTGCAGAACTATAGACCTATATCTCTAACGTCGATCAGTTGTAGAATTTTGGAACACGTATTATGTTCGAGTATAATGACTTTTCTGGAGACTAGAAATCTACTCTGTAGGAATCAGCATGGGTTTTGAAAAAGGCGACCGTGTGAAACCCAACTCGCGCTATTCGTCCACGAGATTCAGAGGGCCATAGACACGGGTTCCCGGGTAGATGCCGTGTTTCTTGACTTCCGCAAGGCGTTCGATACAGTTCCCCACAGTCTTTTAATGAACAAAGTAAGAACATATCGACTATCAGAAGAACATATCGACTATCAGACCAATTGTGTGATTGGATTGAAGAGTTCCTAGATAACAGAATGCAGCATGTCATTCTCAATGGAGAGAAGTCTTCCGAAATAAGAGTGATTTCAGGTGTGCCGCAGGGGAGTGTCGTAGGACCATTGCTATTCACAATATACATAAATGACCTTGTGGATGACATCGGAAGTTCACTGAGGCTTTTTGCGGAGGAGGATCTGCAGCGAATTGACGCATGGTGCAGGGAATAGCATGAATCTCAATGTAGAAAAGTGTAATGTGCTGTGAATACATAGAATGAAAGCTCCTTTATCATTTAGCTACAATATAGCAGGTCAGCAACTGGAAGCAGTTAATTCCATAATTATTTGGGAGTACGCATTAGGAGTGATTTAAAATGGAATGATCGTATAAAGTTGATCGTCGGTAAAGGAGATGCCAGACTGAGATTCATTGGAAGAATCCTAAGGAAATGCAATCCGAAAACAAAGGAAGCAGGTTACAGTACGCTTGTTCGCCCACTGCTTGAATATTGCTCAGCGGTGTGGGATCCGTGCCAGATAGGGTTGATAGAAGAGATAGAGAAGATCCATCGGAGAGTAGCGCGCTTCGTTACAGGATCATTTAGTAATCGCGAAAGCGTTACGGAGATGATAGATAAACTCCAGTGGAAGACTCTGCAGGGGAGACGCTCAGTAGCTCGGTACGGGCTTTTGTTGAAGTTTCGAGAACATACCTTCACCGAGGAGTCAAAGCAGTATATTCCTCCCTCCTACGTATATCTCGCGAAGAGACCATGAGGATAAAATCAGAGAGATTAGAGCCCACACAGAGGCATACCGACAATCCTTCTTTCCACGAATAATACGAGACTGGAATAGAAGGGAGAACCGATAGAGGTACTCAAGGTACCCTCCGCCAAACACCGTCAGGTGGCTTGCGGAGTATGGATGTAGATACAGATGTAGATCCAAGTGCCGACCACGCCCGACAGCGCTAACTTCGGTGATCTCACGGGGACCAGTGTATCCACTGCGGCAAGACCGTTAAACAAAAATGAGATTGTTAATTTTCTTATTAATGTAGGCGTATTAATTAATACAGGAAATGCAATTGCAGCTACGAATATAACTAAATTCGGCTGTACATTAAAATGACGACATGAAAATTTTTGCTGGATTGGGACTCAAACCCGTATTTCTCACTTTACGCCAGCTGTCGCCTTAACCGCTTCGGCTATACAGTACAACAATCACGGTCAGCCCTAGACTTCCCTTTCTAGTGTCACAACCTGCAATCGTATGTATTTATTGAGAGTCGATGGCCTGGAGCTGCGAAAAAAGACATGCATGCATGTCCGAAGGAACGTTATATTGTACTTCTTAATAACACAGGCATTGCTATTTCGTCTGTCCCGATTAAGGCCAGCTTACGTTTCAGCAGTTTTTGCATTTTTAATTCGGGCTTTTAAGCTAGCCTTATCGGCAGTAGTAGAAAGTAAATTTATTTTCAAATGTTTTTTATTCCAGTCTTTGATCACAAAATGAATTCTTTAGACGATGACCGGTTTCAATCCGTAATGACCATTCTCAGACCTATAATATACGAGGTGCATTCAAGTGCTAAGGCCTCCGATTTTTTTTCTAATTAACTACTCACCCGAAATCGATGAAACTGGCGTTACTTCTCGACGTAATCGCCCTGCAGACGTACACATTTTTCACAACGCTGACGCCATGATTCCATGGCAGCGGCGAAGACTTCTTTAGGAGTCTGTTTTGACCACTGGAAAATCGCTGAGGCAATAGCAGCACGGCTGGTGAATGTGCGGCCACGGAGAGTGTCTTTCATTGTTGGAAAAAGCCAAAAGTCACTAGGAGCCAGGTCAGGTGAGTAGGGAGCATGAGGAATCACTTCAAAGTTGTTATCATGAAGAAACTGTGGCGTAACGTTAGCTCGATGTGCGGGTGCGTTGTCTTGGTGAAACAGCACACGCGCAGCCCTTCCCGGACGTTTTTGTTGCAGTGCAGGAAGGAATTTGTCCTTCAAAACATTTTCGTAGGATGCACCTGTTACCGTAGTCCCCTTTGGAACGCAATGGGTAAGGATTACGCCCTCGCTGCCCCAGAACATGGACACCACCATCTTTTCAGCACTGGCGGTTACCCGAAATTTTTTTGGTGGCGATGAATCTGTGTGCTTCCATTGAGCCGATTGGCACTTTGTTTCTGGATTGAAAAATGGCATCCACGTCTCATCCATTGTCACAACCGACGAAAAGAAAGTCCCATTCATGCTGTCGTTGCGCGTCAACATTGCTAGGCTACATGCCACACGGGCAGCCATGTGGTCGTCCGTCAGCGTTCGTGGCACCCACCTGGATGACACTTTTCGCATTTTCAGGTCGTCATGCAGGATTGTGTGCACAGAACCCACAGAAATGCCAACTCTGGAGGCGATCTGTTCAACAGTCATTCGGCGATCCTCCAAAACAATTCTCTCCACTTTCTCGATCATGTCGTCAGACCGGCTTGTGCGAGCCTGAGGTTGTTTCAGTTTGTTGTCACACGATGTTCTGCCTTCATTAAACTGTTGCACCCACGAACGCACTTTCGACACATCCATTACTCCATCACCACATGTCTCCTTCAACTGTCGATGAATTTCAATTGGTTTCACACCACGCAAATTCAGAAAACGAATGATTGCACACTGTTCAAGTAAGGAAAACGTCGCCATTTTAAGTATATAAAACAGTTCTCATTCTCGCCGCTGGCGGTAAAATTCCATCTGCCGTATGGTGCTGGCATCTCTGGGATGTATTGACAATGAACGCGGCCTCATTTTAAAACAATGCGCATGTTTCTATCTCTTTCCAGTCCGGAGAAAAAAAATCGGAGGCATTAGAACTTGAATGCACCTCGTACAAATATATACAGCTAGTGTGTCTTTCAGCATAATACAGCAATATGTAGTGGTTAAGTTCTTAATTTTTTTCCTTTTATTGTATTTCGATTCCCCCCAAAGGGGGCGGGCTTGCAGCAGCTTATTACGCTGCTCTGCAGCCTACAGACTTTTTAAAACGTAAGGAGAAGTTAAGAAACAATAAAGGCAGGCGATGAAATGGGGACTTAAATTGTAAAACGGCGGAAAATTGTGGAAAGTTAAAACACAAAGTAAAGGGTTGGCAAAGCGAATAAAATACACAGGATGCAGACAGGTAACATAGTAGACAGACAATTAAAAAACATGGCGACAGTCTGGTTTCTATTCACAAGAGATATAAAATCACACTCAGCGACAGTATGATGGCCGTTCGCAACACTTCGGAAAAGACACACAACACTGAACACTCACTGTAAACACTGCACTAAAATGTCGGCACAAAGAGGACACACCATAGCCTAGGGGAGATGGGGGGGGGTGGGCTGGGACAGTTGAGGGGGGGGGGAGCAAGAAGGGAGGAGAGGAAAAAGGAAAGGGGGAGGAACCAAAGGAGGGAGAAGACTCATAAGGGCGGGGGGGGGGGGGGGAGGGTCAGGGCAGACGCGAGAGGGAATCGGAAAGGCAGAGGAGGGAAATGCAAAAGGACTCGGGGGAGAGAAGGGGGGCAGAGAGAGGGTAGGTGGGAAAAAAAGAGGATGGAAGGGAGGGAGACGGAGCCCAAGAAAAGGATGGAGGAAAGGAGGGGGGGGGGTGAGAATCAGAGTTGATAGGAGGTATAAATGGAGGGAGAGAGGGCATCATCCGGGAGGGGAGTTGATGGAAGCCACCTTGGGAAAGAAGATGAAGGGTGTAGAGATGGAGGGTAGAGGGGACACAACAGTGAAGACGTGGCAGTGGGCTGGGAGAGGAGAGGAGCAACCAGGGGGTGAGGGGGATGAAGGCAGCGGGAGGTGAATAGAGTATGCGGATATGTTCGAGGAACAGGAGCAGATGGGGGAAAGGAATGAGGTCATAGAGGATCCGCATGAGGAACGGGAGGCGTATACGGAAGGCGAGGCGGAGTGCATGACGCTCAAGTATCTGGAGGGACTTATAGAATTTGGGGGGGGGGGGCAGATACCCAGGCAGGACTGGCATAACAGAGGATAAGTTCTTAAGATCGGCGCACGCCTAAATAACAACCTGGCGGCCGACCCAACACAGGGCGCTGATCATTGATCTGTCCTTTTTTCAGCTGTCATATAGACATTTTATCTTTCATAGACAATTTATAGGTTGCTACAGGCAATGTAATACGTATATTAATTGTTGACCGTAAATTCACCATAAAAAGGATCGGTCCTATTCTATTCATATATTTCCTTTCAATAATTTTATATGGGTAAATTTATTCGTCTTTTAATGTATCATAATTTAGTTTCTATGATAGTTATCAATTTTAAAAGTTTGCTACATGTATTTTACATAATGTGTTTTTATCGGATTATGTTTTTTGCTTAACTGATGACTACATCTAAGCCGACAGTAGCGACATCTAGGGATGATGTAGGCAAACAGATGTTTGGTAGCTACTGTACTTCAGTAGCCAGTTGCAATAATGACTGTGTAGACGATGCGGCCTATTCTACACTTTATTTTAGATCTATATGACGATGCTACGCTGATTATATTTATATGTTTTGACGATGCCATTATGACCTTATCACTTTAGGAAATGGTGTAAAAAAGGTACGTTTTACCGTATTTTCTGTACATCTCCCTGATTGTATGATAGTATATTGTGATACGTATTGCTGTATTATGTTGAAAGACACACTGCTCAATAGGTGTATCTATTTGCACATTATAGACCTGAGGATGGTCATTACGGACTGAAGCCGGTCATCGTCTAAGGAATTCATATTGCGATCAAAGACTGGAATAAAAAACATTTGACAGTATTGGATCACTCTTTGTATACGCCACCATGTCGCAGTTGGTAAATTTATTTTTCTATTACGGGAAAGAAACGAGATATTAAGAACTGCGTAATTTTACTATTGTCAATAGTTAAAATTTGATCATCAAGGTGGCCTCATAAACATCGTGCAACTTAATTAAGGGCTATTGGGCATGTGTAACATGGCACATGCTATTAAATTATTATGGGACTAGATAGTAAACGACACTATCAAATTAAACGTTGTTATACTGTTGTAACGAAGTAATCTAACTGAATGTGACTTATTTTAGTACATAAGTAGTAGTGGTGAATAAAAAGTTTAAAGAAGTAAAACAAATAGAAAATTAAGTACGAAAATTTCAGTTAAACTGGTAGTGAAATCTCATGCGTCACATTACAGGTAACGAAAGCATCAACATTTTCAAAACATAAGAACACACAATCTTCATGAACGTATTCCTTGCACGTTACGGGCACCCACGTACCTAAAACTCGATCCATAAATCTCTAAGAGTACGAGGGAGTGGAGATCTTTTCTGAACAGCACGTTGCAAGGCATCCCAGAATGATCAATACTGTTCATATCTGGGGAGTTTGTTGGCCATCGGAAGTGTTTAAACTCAGAAGTTCCTGGAGCCACTCTGTAGCAATTCTGGACGTGTGGGTTGTCGCATTGTCCTGCTGGAATTGCCCAAGTCCGTCGGAATGCACAATGGACATGAATGGATGCAGGTGATCAGACAGGATTCTTACGAACGTGTCACCTGTCAGAGTCGTAGCTACACGTATCAAAGATCCCATATCACCCCGACTGCACACGCCACACACCATTACAGAACTTCCAACAGCTTTAACAGTCCCCTGCTGACATACAGGGTCCATGGATTTATGAGGTTGTCTCTATATCCGTAGACGACCATACTCTCGATACAATCTGAAAAGAGATCCGTCCGACTAGGCAACATGTTTCCAGTCATCAATAGTCCAATGTCGGAACTGACGGGCCCTGACGAGGCGTAAAACTTTGTGTCATGGGCCTTCAGCTCCAGAAGCCCATATCGATGGTGTTTCGTCGAATGGTTCGTACGCTGACATTTGTTGATGATGCAGAATTGAAATATGCACCAATTTGCGAAATGGTTGCACTTCTGCCACGTTGAACGATTCTCTTCAGTCGTCGTTGGTTCTGTTCTTGCATGATCTTTTCCCGGCCGCAGCAATGTCGGAGATTTGATGTTTTACCGGATTCCTGATATTCACGGTACACTCGAGAAACGTCCGTACGGGAAAATCCCCATTTTATAGCTGTCTCCGAGATGCTGTGTCCCATCGCTCTTACGCCGACTATAACATCATGTTCAAACTCACTTAAATCTTGATAATCTGTCATTGTAGCAGAAATAACCGATCTAACAATTGCGTCAGACACTTTTTCTCTTACATAGGCGTTGCCGATCGCAGCGCGTATTCTGCCTGTTTATATATCCCTGTATTTGAGTACGTTTGCCTATACCAGTTGTTTTGGCCCTTCAGTGCATATTCTTTACATGAGCGCTCCGTGATAGTTTCTCATCCAGGGTTACCCCTAGATGCTTCACTATCTCCTCTACGGGTAGAATTTTGTCCAAAAACTTTATACCCTATTACGTGTCCTGGAAATGATCGCCGGAAGGATTGACTCAGCATATGGAAAACTCCATTTAAAAAAGGGTAGTAACATAAGAGTGCAATGTTAAACGTAGAGGAAACAGCAGATGGGTGGAAAGATTTCACTGAAGGCCTCTATGAGTGGAAAAACTTGATAGATGGTTTGACAGAAGTAAAAATAGGAATCGTTGTCGAAAACATAGGAGGTGTCGTATTTAAGTTAGAATCTAAAAGAGCTGTGGAAGACTTGAGATAAAATGAGGTAGAAGGGATAGATAACATTCCATCGGAATTTCTAAAATCATTGGGGGACTTGACAACCAAACGACTATTCATGTTGGTATGCAGAATGTATGAGAGTGACGACGTATCATCAGTCTTTCGGAAAAATATCATCTAGACAATTCCGGAGACAGCAAGGGCAGATACCTGCAGAAACTATCTCACAAACAGCTTAACAACTCATGCATCCAAGCTGCTGACAAGAATAATGTACACATAAATGGGAAAGAAAACTGAGTATCTATTAGACGACTACTAGTTTGACTAGGAGAAGCAAAGGCACCAAGAGACAGTTGTGAAACTGCGCTTGAATATGGAATCAAGGATGAAGAAGAATGAAGACACGCTCATAGCATTTGATATCGAAAAAGCTTTTGACAATGTGAAGTGTGAAAGATGTTCGAAATTCTGAGAAAAACAGGAGTGAGCTACAGGGAAAGAAGGGTGATATGCAATATGAACAAGAACCAACAGGGAACAATAAGACTGTAAGACCAAGAAAGAAGTGCTCGGATTAAGAAGGCTGTAATCCAGGGATGCAGTCTTTCGCCTGTACTATTCAATCCATATTCAGAGAAAGTATTAACGGATTTGAAGGTTCGAGAGTCAGATTATAATTCAGAGTGAAAGGATATCAATGCCAAGATTCGCTGATGACGTTTCTATCCTCAGTGAAGGTGAGGGTTGAGAAGAAAGAACGGTCTAATGAATGTAGAATATGGACTGAGAGTAAATCGAAGAAAGATGAAAATAATTAGCAGAAATGAGAATAGTGAAAAGTGTAACATCAAAATAGATGATCATGAAATAAACGAAGTTAAGTATTTCTGCTACCTAAAAAGCAAAATAACCAATGACGGAGGGAGAAAGGCAAAGATGGCGTTATCCAAGGGAAATAGAGATATCTAGTGGTATCAAACAATGGCTCTAATTAGAGGAAGAAGTTTCTGAGTCTGTATGTTTGGAGTAAAGCATTGGATGACAGTGAATCATGAACAATGTGGAAACCGGAACAGCGGAGAATAGAATGTGGTGCTATAGGAGGAGGCTGAAAATCACATGGACTGTTAAGAAAAGGAACGAGGAGGATATCCACAGAATCGGCGAAGAAACAAACATTTGAGAAACACTGACGAGAGGAAGGAGTAGGACGATGGGATACGGTGTTAAGTAGTCCAAAGTACTAGAGGAATTGTGGAGGGCATCAAACAAGTCAGAGGATTTTTAAAAATGTGTCCTGGATATGCTTCCTCGGGGACTGGCTACAGTTTTCTGCGACTAACCCTTAGATCCTGTTTCCTGCAAACGCACTGTTTACTTCATTGTTGGGCTGAGAAGCCGTTGTCGATGTACAAATTCTATTCCTTGAATCTCCATCCTCAGATTTGGGAGGCACATTGCCAATTTATCTTCGAAATGTCTCCCACACGCTTAGATGGGGCGCAACAACAGCGGATACATATTATATATAGATCATGGCTTCTCAGCCTGAAGGTTTAAACTGAAGGTCCTGATATTACTTTTTGTTTATATACATGTATCTGATGAAACAAGAACAAAACTGCCTTTCCAATAGTGCAAGTCGAAGATCATGTATCAAAAACGCAAGGACGCTACACAGATCCCTGCGGTAAACAAAGTCTCATTGCTTAAAATTATCTGTGCTGTTGCTATGTTGCAGACATGGAACTTATATTCTCTTCTATCTGTCATGCAGATAAGGTGAAACCTATGAGCTTGCCGTGTCTACTATTTCAGAAAAGTTTGACTTTTGTCTGAGGTACACTATGACGATTTACACTGACCTGACAAGTCATGTGAGACCTCTTAATAACTCGTAAGACCTCCTTCTGACCAGCGTAGTGCAGCATCTCAACGTGGCATGGATTGAACAAGTCGTTAGAAGTCCCACGCAGAACTATTGAGGCTTTATGCCTCTATAGCCGTCCATAACTGCGGAAGTGTTGCAGGTGCAGGATTTTGTGCATGAATTGACCTCTCGATTATATCCCAGAAATGTTCGGTGGGATTCACATCGGGCGATCTGGGTGGCCAAATTATTCACTGAAATTGTCGAAAATGTTCTTCAAACCAATCGATAACAACTGGACCAGGTGACATGGCGCACTGCATTCCACAGATATTCGATCGTTGTTTGGGAACATGAAGCCCATGAATGGCTCCAAATGGTCTCCGTGTAGTCGAACATAACCATCTCTAGTCAATGATCTGTTCAGATGGACCAGAGGACTCAGTCCATTCCATGTAAACACGGCCCACACCATTATGGGGCCACCACCAGCTTGCACAGTGCCTCGTTGTCAAATGGGGTCCACGGCTTCGTGGGGTCTGCGGCACACTCGATGCCTGCCATCAGCTCATACCAACTGAAATAGAAACTTATCTGACCAGACCACGGTTTTTTAATTTAGGATTCGGTGTCACGAGCCCAGAAGTCTCTCTGCAGCCGATGTCGTGCTGTTAGCAAAGGCAATCGTGTCGGTCGTATACTGTCATAGCCCATTAATACTAAATTTCGCTACTGTCCTAATAGATGCGTTCATCGTATGTGCCACATTAATTTCCGCGGTTATTTCACAGTGTTGCTTACCTGTCAGCACTGACAACTCTACGCCAACGTCACTACTCTCGGTCGTTAAGTGAAGTAGTTGTCTGTGGTGAGAAGTAATACCTGCAGATTAAAACTGTGTGCCGGACCGAGACTCGAACTCGGGGCCTTTGCCTTTCGCGAGCAAGTGCTCTACCGACTAAGCTGCCGAAGAACGAATCACGCCCCGTCCTCATAGCTTTAATTCAGCCAGTACCTCGTCTCCTACCTTCCAAACTTCACAGAAGAATTTCATTCTAGAAACATCCCCCAGGCTGTGGCTAAGCCATGTCTCAGCAATATCCTTTCTTCCAGGAGTGCTAGTTCTGCAAGGTCCGCAGGAGAGCTTATGTGACGTTTGGAAGGTAGGAGACGAGGTACTGGTGGAATTAAAGCTGTGAGGAGGGGGCGTGAGTCGTGCTTGGTTAGCTCAGTCGGTAGAGCACTTGCCCGCGAAAAGCAAAGGACCCGAGTTCGAGTCTCGGTCCGGCACACAGTTTTAATCAGCCAGGAAGTTTCATATCAGCGCACACTCCGCTGTAGAGTGAAAATTTCATTCTAGAAATTCCTGCAATTTTGGATTCTCGGCACACTCTAGACACTGCGGATCTCTGAATTTGAATTCCCTAAAGATTTCCGAAATGAATGCCCCACGCTTTTAGCTCCAACTACCATTCCATGTTCAGAGCTTTTTAATTCCTGTCATGCGGCCAGAATCACGCCAGAAATCATTTCACACGAATCGCTCGAGTACAAATGACAGTTCCGCCAATACACAGCGTTTTATACCTCGTGTACACTGTACTACCGCAGACTCTATGTGTTCATATCACTGTCCCCTGACTTTTGTCACCTTTGTGGATATCACAAACACAAGGCACTGCAGTTCCTTCTCTAAATCCTCGCACAAACGAAAAAATGGCTGACATCGAAATAAGTGTCCAAGGAATAGAAAAGCAACTGGAATCACTCAACAGAGGAAAGTCCACTGGACCTGACGTGTTACCAATTCGATTCTACACAGAGTACGCGAAAGAACTTGCCCCCCTTCTAGCAGCCGTGTACCGCAAGTCTCTAGAGGAACGGAAGGTTCCAAATGATTGGAAAAGATCACAGGTAGTCCCAGTGTTCAAGAAGGGTCGTCGAGCAGATGCGCAAAACTATAGACCTATATTTCTGACATCGATCTGTTGTAGAATTTTAGAACATGTTTTCTGCTCGCGTATCATGTCATTTCTGGAAACCCAGAATCTACTCTGTAGAAATCAACATGCATTCCGCAAACAGCGATCGTCTGAGACCCAACTCGCTTTATTTGTTCATGAGACCCAGAAAATATTAGTTACAGGCTCCCAGGTAGATGCTATTTTCCTTGACTTCCGGAAGGCGTTCTATACAGTTCCGCACTGTCGCCTGATAAACAAAGTAAGAGCCTACGGAATATCAGACCAGCTGTGTGGCTGGATTGAAGAGTTTTTAGCAAACAGAACACAGAATGTTGTTCTCTATGGAGAGACGTCTATAGACGTTAAAGTAACCTCTGGCGTACCCCAGGGGAGTGTTATGGGACCATTGCTTTTCGCAATATATATAAATGACCTAGTAGATAGTGTCGGAAGTTCCATGCGGCTTTTCGCGGATGATGCTGTAGTATACAGAGAAGTTGCAGCATTAGAAAATTGTAGCGAAATGGAGAAAGATCTGCAGCGGATAGGCACTTGGTGCAGGGAGTGGCAACTGACCCTTAACATAGACAAATGTAATGTATTGCGAATACATAGAAAGAAGGATCCTTTATTGTATGATTATATGATAGCGGAATGCACTGGTAGTAGTTACTTCTGTAAAATATCTGGGAGTATGCTTGCGGAACGATTTGAAGTGGAATGATCATATAAAATTAATTGTTGGTAAGGCGGGTCCTAGGTTGAGATTCATTGGGAGAGTCCTTAGAAAATGTACTCCATCAACAAAGGAGGAGGCTTACAAGACACTCGTTCGACCTATACTTAAGTATTGCTCATCAGTGTGGGATCCGTACCAGATAGGGTTGCCGGAGGAGATAGAGAAGATTCAAAGACGAGCGGCGCGTTTCGTCACAGGGTTATTTGGTAAGCGTGATAGCGTTACGGAGATGTTTAGCAAACTCGAGTGGCAGACTCTGCAAGAGAGGCGCTCTGTCCAGGTTTCGAAAGGGTGCGTTTCTGGATGAGGTATCGAATATATTGCTTCCCCCTACTTATACCTCCCGAGGAGATCACGAATGTAAAATTAGAGAGATTCGAGCGTACACGGAGGATTTCCGGCAGTCGTTCTCACCGCGAACCATATGCGACTGAAGCAGAAAAGGTAGATAATGACAGTGGCACGTATAGCGCCCTCCACCACACACCGTTGGGTGGCTTGTGGAGTATAAATGTAGATGTAGATGTAAAATAGAGCCCTGCGGTAAACCACGTCCCATTGCTCCAAATTACAAGTACTTGTTGCTATGTTACGTACATCTGAGTAATTTACTCTTCTGTCATGCTGTCAAGAAGTCAATAAATCACACGTGTCTGGTGTTTCACAATATTTTGAATTTTGTGTCGTGTAAACTGTAGCTATTACGTGAAAGAGTACGTCGCTACCTTCGACCAGTGCCGACACGAGCTCCGTGAGCGTGGACTCGTTGAGGGCGTTCCCGCTGAGGGAGAGCGTGCTGAGGTTTCGCAGCGGGCCGAGCGCCGCGCTGTGCACGAAGTCCAGCTGGCAGCTGTCGAGGCGCAGCTCGCGCAGCGGCGACCCGGCCAGGCGCGCCAGGTCGCCGGCGCCCACGGCGGCCAGCGGGTTCTCGCTGAGGTCGAGCGCGCGCAGCGACGGCAGCGCCAGCGGCGACAGCGCGGCCGCCACCAGCGACAGGCTGGAGAAACCGTCCTGCACGAGGCGCAGCTCCTCCAGCGCCTCCAGGCCGGAGAAGGCGTCGGCGGGCAGCGCGCGCAGACGCGGGCAGAAGGACAGGGAGAGGCGGCGCAGGCGCGACAGCCCGCGGAAGGCGGCGCCGGGCAGCGAGCGCAGGCCGTGCCAGCCGTCCAGCCGCAGG
The DNA here is from genome assembly GCF_023864275.1 of Schistocerca cancellata. NCBI lineage: Eukaryota > Metazoa > Arthropoda > Insecta > Orthoptera > Acrididae > Schistocerca > Schistocerca cancellata. Next base: position 695,545,902 of record NC_064627.1, on the reverse strand, counting down.
GTCTCCAGCCGGCGCAGCGCCTCCGCGGCCAGCGTGGCGGCGGGCAGCGCCTCCGCGGGCGACGACAGCGCCAGCCCCAGCAGCGGCCGGCCGCCGCCCACGGCCGCCGCCGCCGCGTCGGCCAGTAGCTGGCCGCTGCACAGGTAGCCCCAGCAGCGCACGGAGCCGCCGCCCGGCACGCCGCTCAGGCGCGCGTCCTCAGCGCTGCACGAGCAGTTGGGCCCGCGGTTGCTCTCCTCTCCCAGCGCGCACACCGCCAGCAGCGCGAGCAGCAGCGCGGCGACTAGCCGCCGCCTGGCTACCATCGCCCCGCATTCTTCCCCTGCGCAAAGAAAAAATAACATATATACAAAACACCGACATGGCTACGATGGTGACGATTAGGGTTTCAGCGTGATAAACTGCTACTTTTTCTGCGATGGGTTTCCAGTACGTAGTATAACACACTTTTCTTTCGAGTAGTATCGGTTGAAATAATTTGGAATTTGTTGTGGGGCATCGTGCAATATTCCCCCTTCAGCGTTATAGTTTTATGAAGTTCAAATAGGTGGCGGTGCTATAAATAGTCCTCAAAATGGCATCTGTACGCAGCGGCTTTCCAAGCAGAGCTGTCATTGACTTTCTTTTGGCGGGAAACCAGGTTATCGTAGATGTCTGTGAAGACATGGCAGTGAACAAAAGCACGATGAGTCATTGGGCAGGCGTCTCTCATCAGCGGAAGGTCGCGCAAACCTGTCAGACCGTCGCCACACAGCTGTCACTCGTCCAGTGCTGGAACGTGCGGACACTCTTATTCGACGTTATCGACAGATCACAAACAAACACCTCGCTGCATAACTGGAAATCTCGGGTTGGTACTGCTGACACACTCGTCCACTATTTCGGGCACTCAAAGGTTTGCGCTCGTGGGTTCCTCGCTGTCTGACAGAAAACCAGGAAGAGCAAGCCTAACAGAAAACCATTAAGAGCATCGAAGGTCCATCTATTTGGCCCAATGAAGGATGTACTCCGCCGGAAGCAGTCCGTGGATGATGTGCAGCTTATTGATGTAATAAGTCGTTGGCTTCGAGGTCGACCAGTAGTGGTACCACAAGGGCATACAGCCCCTCACAATAAAGTAGCGGAAGGGTGTCACACTGAACGGAGTTTATGTTCAGAAATAGTTTGTAGCCAAAAGAGTGGACAAGATCATGACGTACTGGAAACCTGAACACAACCAAACTACTTTCAGAAAAAAATCTTACATTACTCTTTGAACGTCCCTCGCACATTTACATTTATACCCTCTAAGCCACTTTACAGTCCGTGACGGAGGCTACTACTACTAATACTGCTGACGCGCGCGCGATTTTTGGCTGTAACCAAGCAACGGCCCGCTCAGGGTCCCTCAGTCTCCTGAGCCGACTTAACGCTGCCCCGTCTGATACTGAAGAAACGATGTTTAGTTATAACGTGGCTAAGTTAAGGAAATCCAAGTTTTAACTGTTAGTGGTTAAATAATATTGTCATGCTGAAGATAAAAAAAATAATAAAAAGTACCAGCTCTGTCTGAGCTGTTGTTCACCAACAACACTAGGCTAGCAATCCAAGAGCAGCTCCTGGCGGTTATGTGGGACATCGACTCAACTGCCAGGAATGAGTAGCACTTAGAGAGGAAGTCCGTCTTGTCAATCTGTCAGTTACATGCCAGAGAAAAATGACGCGCGAATCTCGTGGAAGATGGCCTTGTTACCATGACTGCTGTTTGGAGTTATCGGCTGTGCCGTGGGGTTCTTATGCCGTGTGATTTAGGCTTCAATTAACCCCACTGTTGTTAATAGGCTTTTGCTGGTAGTTATGCTGATAAACGTACCTTTACTTCACGCTTGTTTGTTTCTGTTACCTTTGTGCTGTCTTGGTAATTTATGAATATGAGGATCAGTCCCTGTAACGTGTACTCAGCATAAAGACAAGATCAGTTTTTGGTCTTAGTTGAAGCCGCGTGAGAGTTATGGTTCAAATATTATTTATAAACACTTTTGGTGGAATTTGAAGCCAAGTACATTGCTGATGGTCTCTGCCTGTTCGTGTTACAAATATTTCCTGTGTGCGAGCCCACTTTCAACACTAAGAGTATTATTTAATAAATATTATTTTCGTTAAAGCCAACCAAGCGTTGTTTTTTAAAATTTTATTTAAACGCCTTTTATTGTTTTCCGTTTGTTTTACAGTGTTCTTCAAAAGTGGAACATTGTCTGTTCTGAGCTGATAGCTAAATGTCTATTATTGTCAGTTTTATTGATATGAAATCTCTGCTAATTCAATGTTTTTCTCTCTCTGTGTTCATATGTGCTTGTTTAAGCTGTTGGAACAGAAGTAATGAAGACGTTACTCAGTAGTTGGTTGTTCCAAGTTGAATTGTTCAGTTCCTAATTCTAAAATTGTATTTTCCTTTTGCTTGTATTTATTTGCTGAAGATGTGATAAGAAGTACATAAATATTTGCAATACCTTTTTTTTCAGATGATATTTGAAAGCTGGTACCTTGCCACTGCCAGTTCCTCGCTAGCCACAGTATTTCAACCGCTATAATTACCCCCCCCCCCCCTTCTGTCACATTGGTGGCCGCGAAAAACTGTCGATAATATTCTGTACGGGGTATAATTTCAGATTCTTTCGTCGTAGACATTTCGCAAGACAATCATGGCAGGAAGTAAGAAGTTGTCCAACTCTTCCTCGACTGTTACGATCTCGGAATATGAACAGTAACCTTTTCCATGATACCAAACGCGTTTCTTGTAACAAGTTCAAAAATGGCTCTGAGCACTATGCGACTTAACTTTTGAGGTCATCAGTCGCCTAGAACTTAGAACTAATTAAACCTAACTAACCTAAGGACATCACACACATCCATGCCCGAGGCAGGATTCGAACCTGCGACCGTAGCGCCTAGAACCGCACGGCCATTCCGGCCGGCAGTAACAAGTGCAACCCAGAGATCGTTTAGCGTCTTCCTATCGCCCTGACGTTTAATAAACGATCCCGTAACTAAATGTGCCGTTCTTTATTGAATCCTCTCTATCCTACTTCCTGTTCCATCCGACAAGTTGAAACCTACCTGATTTTTTTAAATACAGAAATAATACCCCGAAAGTAATACAATGTCAAAATTTTAGAAGCTAAGACACACTGAAAGTACTAAAAATATTCAAATTTCCCAAATTTCTTGCTTGCCAGGTGGCTGGAGACATGTACACCACTGCCGTAACTGTAGCAGACGGCGCGTATGCAGCACGATGGATACACATAAACAGATAAAACGGCACAGCGCATAGTAATTTGTAAAGCGAATTTGTTTCCGTTGATAGTTTCTCTGACACAGTTGCTCACGGTTATTATTTGCACGAATTTACAGCTTATTAAATATCCATAATAATTAGCAGTTGCCTTTGTGCTATCGCTAAGAGTATAAAACTGCGTTTATTTTCTTTGTGATTTCTTGGCATATGCTTGCTAATAGCATTTGTGTATGTGAAGGTTCCAGAGTTCCACAGTATTGTAGAATACAATCAGTGTTTTCAACCTTGCAAAGATAAAATATGAAGAACGTGGTATGCAATCGAAGTCACCTACTTCTCTTGAAGATCTACACGTGTGTTATTTATTGGTTAATTTCTTGTACATTCATTCGAATGACGTCCACATATCGTTAAAAATTGTGGCAACACTAGAAGAAATAAGAAATAATGCGGATAATTTCGTGAATTTTGTTACGAAAGATGACTGTTATACCGGTACTGAAGCTGCGCGAAAAATTTCAGGATACGCTTTGACATGTCGGATTGGATCATTCCTTTGTCATATTGACAACAGAGCACTCAAAAATAGGTAGTAGAGTTTTGTAAGGCTCTTCTTCCTTGGATGAATCTTCCACTGAATCTCAGCCTAGCATTTGCCTCCCTTAAAATTAGTTGTATGTGGCCATTATACTTTACAATGCCCCGGACGGTTACTGATAGATATTTCACGGTTGTTACTGTTTCCAGTGTTTTTCACGAGCAGCGTAATCGGACAGTAATGGATGTCTTCTTCACCGATTCACGCGCAATATATTACCTTTATTTACGTCGACACTATGCTATGCAGATGTTCCTGCATTTCTCTACAGTCTTCAGGCGTTGCAGAATTCCTATACACAACAGCATTGTCTGCAAAAAGCTCATATGGCTCCAGCATTATCAACTAGTAAACAATAATGGGCCTGCCGCACTTACATGAAGTAGAGACGACTGTAGTTAAAATAGATTAAAGCAACAATAACCTCTTAAACCAAACAGGTACAACAGATGAAGACTACAAACATGACTTAAATTACGACACTGACCTCGGGAAGGCTACCAAATGCAGTAACAGAAAACACATATATAAGCAACTCAGGTAATTGTCCGTAAATATATTATGAAACACTAGAAAAATATTGGATTACGTTACATGTCGTTGTTCAGGTCTTCAGTCTGAAAATAGGAATGAAGCATCTCTCCATTCGAACCTATCTTCTGCAAGTCTCATCAATTTTTAACTAACAAGTTGTGTCACAATTTTGTTCCAAGTCGACTTAATGCCACCTAATTAGTTATTCTATCTATACATTTAATAATTGTGGAAACGTTATAGAGTGGGTGAACGGTAGTGTTGCTTGTCCGTGTCATTATCTGCTGGACACTAAAATATCTGATAAAATGATAAAGAACTAAAAAAAACCACAAGGAAATCATAGATGAAAGGGTTATTATACAAACTAGATATTCAGACAGTTTTAGCATTGGCATCTGTCTGAACGCATTAAATAATGAGTGACGGTCGCCACTTAAAAGTGAGTCTCTGTCAACATGACTTTGACGACCTCACTTCGTATTGTCCCCCCCTGCCCCCCTCACTCACACACACACACCGTCCTCGAGAGTAACACGCGTGAGTCATGTCAGGGTCTAGCCCGCATGTTCCAATTTCATATTGAACGTGAGTACTTCGTCAACAGTCAGAGTTCACTATTCAATAAGTCAGTTACATAATCGTTGGAACTTGGGACCTGCAAACACATACTAAGCCAACCAAATCGTTGACATAGGGCAGGGGCTCGAGTGTCTTCCACTTGAATTGGCATAACCGTCAGGCACTTTGCCGTTATATATCTTTCCACAGTCTAAGTAACGCCAATATGACTTGCTACCAAGGATATAAAATACTGGCCAAATACAACTGACAGAATAGAAGAATTGGTATTATCGAAGCTGTAGATTGACAGATCCCGTTTTTTAATTCCCACAGACGTAAAGAAAACTGCGATACTCGTCTTCAGTTTCGACTAATGACGTATTGAAATCGTGACAGTGGACACAACAAACGTCATATGATTGACGATATTCTGAAACATAAACAACCCAGTCGGTTCTGATTACCAGAATTTACTAAACTGGAAAAAATATTTCGAATTACAACTATTATGTGCAATCACATATAAATACCAGAAACATTTCTGATAAAGAAAACGATTCAAGTATCGTATAAACATGTTCTACGGCTGTAAGAGGCATCACGCACGTAGTACAATCAAATCAAATGTTTATCGGAAACAAGTCGTAGCTAGTATCGAAAAATACACTTTAGATTAATAGCTTCCCCTTGAGCCGTTCCCACATGCACTCACTGCTGTGAATCTTCGCAATATAAAGGAACCATAGGTAATATACATACATCATTTAACCTCATACCGTTAAAAGCGCGGAAGAAATATATATAGTCGGTACGATGAAATAAGAGCCCTGAAAGCTTACATTAAAAGGTCGGCTTGGTGAGGTTGCTTCGTGTAACGCTATTTCGTGTAAGTCTCTGTACAACGCCCCAGTCTTAACTATTGCTTCCGCCAGCAGCTGTTTGCGACTCACAGTTTAAAGATAGTAATAGCATTGTGAATTTTGGCGTACGAAGTGTAGGCATCAGAACGACACAACCACTTTTCTTAAACGAACTAGGATTTCTGTGAAGCTTATGTAGACTGCAGTAAGTGTCCATGTGTCGCAAGACTAAAACAGAGGGGCATAGGAAGAATTTGTGACATGCTGGGTACTTATCGGAGTACCTGCGTACGAGCTCATTACTTGCCGTAACGGATCATGACAGCGAGAAGATGTGAGGGGATAGCAGGAAGGGGGAAGAGCAGAATTCTGGAATGTACCAGTACCAGTAGCCATGTGGTAATATCCACAAAATTACGCAGAATAACGAACGGCTAAGGAGAAATTCTTCCCCAAGAATCACGGATTGAGCTTTTGGTCTGTTCTATCATCGCAAACTCTGCTCTCACTTTAGACTTTCCTATGGTGCCTACTAGTGGATTTATAGTATAAAGCTAATTTGTCATGTCTCGCATTTCTTGTCTTAGTAGAGGATGTCCCATGAAGGACGTAACTTATGAGTGCACAATAATGTACAAATTTACTGATGAATTAAGTAACTGACATGTTATTGCAGTGATGTTTGAAATGTGATATTACTCAAATGCCGTTCTCGACTCTACAGACACACACTAATTCTCTCGATGAAACTTTCCATAACTTTTGGGCGTACTTCCACCTCCAGTTTTGAAATTACACACTGAATCTTGGCGCTGAGGTCTGGTTCGTCGGCGTACGTACGAGGAAATCAATCACATGGTGTCATATCACATGAGTTTGGTAGCCAACTCACCTAACCTTTGCCACAAATCACGCGACAAAGGTATCTCTCTCGTAACCAGTCAGTTGCTGCAATCTGCGCTGATGAACCAAAACTTTACGACAACCTGCTTAATAGCTTGGTTGTCCGCCTTTGGATCGAAACACATCACTCATTGCCGCGCGGGATTAGCCGAGCGGTCATGGGCGCTGCAGTCATGGACTGTGCGGCTGGTCCCGGCGGAGGGTCGAATCCTCCGTCGGGCATGAGTGTTTATGTTTGTCCTTAGGATAATTTAGATTAAGTAGTGTGTAAGCTTAGGGACTGATGACCTTAGTAGTTAAGTCCCATAAGATTTCACACACATATGAACAACATCACTCATTCTGCGTACCAGGAATCAGACAGTTTGTTGGTAGTTTTGTGCTGGTATGTAGCGTTAGATGCCTACGCACAGGTCATGTAATTCGGTAAATAGCGGGCCGCTGATTTGTAAAGATGGCGCCCAATAACGACCCATATGGGTTCCACATGATTTACATCACGTGGTCGCCGAGACATCAACGTGAGATCCCTATAATGTTCCCCAAACCACTGTAGCTCGGTCCTGGGTCCGAGACAGGGACAATTATACTGCAGAAAGACGACATAGCAGTCGGGGAAGACATCAAGCATGAAGGGACGCAAGTGGTTCGCAGGAGCCAGTGTGCCTTCGATTATTACCTGAAGTCCGGTGCCAGCACAGGAGAACGTCTACCATAGCATAATGCTGCTCCCACCAGCCTGCGCCAGTGGCGCGCTGCACGTTTCGAGCCACCTTTCCCCTCGACGACGGCGTTTGTGTAGACGACTACAGACCTAGTGTAGCAAAAATGTGACTCGCCCGAAGAGTCGACACGTTTCCATTAATCAGCGGTCGAATCCCGATGGTCCCGTGCCCACTACAACCGTAACTGACGATGTCGTTGGGTCGACATGTTGAACACGTAGGGGTGGTCTGCTGCGGAGCTCCGCGTTCAAAAATGTAAGTTGAACGGTGTGCTCTGTAACACTTGTGTGAGCATGAGCACTGTGCGCTTTCGGCAAAGATACTACAGATCTCCATCTATCCTACTTTACACAGCAGACAAGCATCCGAACCCCACGTTCTGCGAAGAGTCGTGAGCGTCCAACCATTTAGCGTCTCGTGGTAGTTTCACTGTCCTAATACCTACTTCCGTAGATGCTCACGACAGTAGTACGTCAACATTCGACCAGCTTCGCCATTTTCGAGATACTGGCCTTCGCAGGCCCTGAGTAATAATGATCTGCCCTTTGTCAAATCGCTAATCTCAATGGGTTTCCCCATTTGCGGCCCATATCTTCCCCCGTCCGTGTCTGCTCCGCTTACATACTTTTGTTACCGCGTCACGTGCCCTCAACGCCACCAGGCGATATCCAACTTCGCGGTGGGCAGTGGCCATAATGTTTTGGCTTATCAGTGTGTGTGTGTGTGTGTGTGTGTGTGTGTGTGTGACATGTTGCACCGTCTTGTTAAGACGAAATCGTCACCGCCCACTATTAATGCATTTCCGATCCCATCTCCGGCCGGCCGCGGTGGACGAGCGGTTTTAGGCTCTTCAGTCCGGAACCGCGCGACTGCTACGGTCGCAGGTTCGAATCCTGCCTCGGGCATGGATGTGTGTGATGTCCTTAGGTTAGTTAGGTTCAAGTAGTTCTAAGTTCTAGGGGACTGATGACCTCAGCTGTTGAGTCCCATAGTGCTCAGAGCCATTTGAACCATTTTTTACGGCAACGCGCCTGACGGTTAGTGATGTGCTGTTATAATTACTGACACGTGCAGCTGAACAAGAAGTATAGCACCAATGAGAGGTTGGGTAGAAGTACATAAATACTCCAAGATCAACAGAAATTGTTCGTTGTGGTTGTTGACTGGAACATATTTAGTTCAAGTACTGCTTGTGAAGCAGTCCACTCAACAGAACGTCTCTCCTTCAAACGTGAACGTTAGCTTGTTAGTACTATGATTTAATTTGCGAGTCGGGAGCGTGTGGTGAACCTCTTGTTGTACCACATACTGTTTTTACAACGTTTTTGTGGCGGGAGAGGATCTCTGCGGTTAATAAAACGATTGCGTAACAGAAATTGAGGCGCGGTCTTCTCGGAAAAGTTCGAAATGTGTGGCGAGCAACGAGGAAAGTCACGGCCTCTTTCGACGAAAGGCTGAACACACAGCGAACATATCTTGGTATCTTGCGAAAATCTTGACGTTGCAAGCAATGAAATGCGTCAGGCCAGGGACTATATTTCTTACATATTGTACAGGGGTGCTAGAGGCTATTGAGAGGATTGCAAAATATGAATCATCGTAACGTGTATACACTAAGAACTAGTAGGTAGACTTCGTTATCTGACTGCTGTGTGAAAGTGTAATTAGTTCATTTATAAGCTCTAGGAGGAAATGGTAACTGTGGACCGAGCAGTCTGTGACATTTATCACAAATGTTATTTTTGATATTTAAGAGTGTACCCACCCCAGACTTTTCTTCACTATCCCAGTAAAATTTCAGTGTACTGGAATATAATGGATGGAGAAGGACACAGCAGAAACCAGCCTAATGTCAGACTACAGGTGAGCGAATTCACTCACCGCTCAATGACCACTCAACATTCGTCTGTATGCGAAATGAGAAATATAATACTGGGGGCAACTGTTAGGTACAAGTGGGAACCCAAAAGCCGAGACAAGTAGTATATTAGACAGCTTACACATTCCCCATTCCTCACAATTTTGGTTGGTTATTGTAGACTATTATGTTTGATATCTCTTGTAACGGAGTGGATTCAAAGACGTTTGTTTTTAGATTACAGGAGAATGGAAAAACTTGTGAAAGCCAACATCAGGGAAGATCAGTTTGTGTTCTGAAGAAATTAGGAACACGTAATCCAATATTACCGACGACATATCTTACAGTTATAAAAATGTTAGAGGAAGCCAGACCTAAGTTTAGAGCATTTCTAGATCCACGCAAACTTTTGATGATATTTACTGGAATATACTCTTCAAAATCTTGAAGGTAGTAGGGACAAAATACAGACAGCGAAAGGTTATTCGCTTCTTGTAGAGACACCAGAATCTATTTAAAGAGTCGAAAGACATGGAAGGACGACGTGGATGAAAGGTGTGTGAGACAGGGTTGTTATTCAAACTGTACGCTGAGTGAATAGCAGAAGAAACCAAGAAGAAATGCGGAAAGGAAATTAAAGTCAGGGACAACAAATAAAAACGTTGTAATTTGCTGACGACCTTGTAATCCTGTCAAAGACTGCAAAGAACTTCGAGGAGTAGTGGACCGAATGGGTAGTGTCTTGAAAAGCGGTGTAGGTTCACATGAACCAAAGTGAAACACGGTAAATCAAATGTGTGGACTTAAATTAGGCAGTGCTGAGAGAATTAGATTAGGAAATGAGAGAATAAAATAAATGGATAAGTTTTGTTATTTGAGAAGCAATAACTGATTATGGCTAAAATAGAGAGGATATAAGATGCAGTCTGGCTATAGCTGGAAAGGACATGAGAAAGAGGAATTCGCTAAGATCTAACAGAAATTTAAGTTCTAGTAAGTGTTTTCTAACGGTCCAGTCACGTTAAGGAGACCACCGCCTATGTTCGACGCCAACGTGCAGTAATGACTCACAGACGGTAGGTGGCAGCACTAGCAGTGGAGGAGGAGATTAGTGTTTAACGTCCCGTCGACAAGGAGGTCATTAGAGACGGAGCGCAAGCTCGGGTGAGGGAAGGATGGGGAAGGAAATCGGCCGTGCCCTTTCAAAGGAACCATTCCGGCATTTGCCTGAAGCGATTTAGGGAAATCACGGAAAACCTAAATCAGGATGGCCGGAGATGGGATTGAACCGTCGTCCTCCCGAATGCGAGTCCAGTGTGCTAACCACTGCGCCACCTCGCTCGGTCACTAGCAGTGGAGGGCATATAAAGAGCGCCGGGGGAACGCCGTAGACAATGTAGTCGTTGCCGTAATGCGAAATCGGAGCGATTTATTTGGCGTCCAAACCGGGATGATCATTGGCTTTCGGGCGAAGGGCAGGCATTTTCGAAATGGCTAAGTTTGTAAAACGTCCCCTGCCGCCGTTTTTAAACTATATCGTGCGTGGCAAAATGGAGCTGTCAAAAACCGGCGCCGTGGCAAATGTGGTGCACTACGGGTCGTAGATGACACATGTAAACGACAGCTGCAGAGATGTGTATGAGCGAATAGACGTGCAACTGCCGAGCACCTGACTGCCCAGATGAACCAAGGGGCAGTCTCATAGTGCTTAGAGCCATTTGAACCATTTGAACTCCTTATCACTAACGTCTCAGTTCAGTACCAGATTATACTCCACATAAATACATTGTCCAGTCACATTAACGTCACCACGTGTCGAAAAGCGAGGTCAGTGGAAGGTAGCGACAGGTATGTGGAGCCATGCCGCCTCAACGACCATTCAGATCACTTTGCTGCGTGTAGGCCTCCGCAGCAGGCGCCTGTTTGGTGCTCATATGCTCACTGCTGTTCATCGGCGAAGAAGGCTGGACGGAACATGCACGCCAATACCACAACTGGACGGACGTCAGCTGAGTGGTCACAGATAGCCTTCTCAGATGAACCACGTTTTCTCCTCCATCTGTGTGGAACGTCTGAGAGCAAACGTACTGCAACAATCGTCAGAACGGTGCAGCCCGTGGGAAGGACCTTTATGGTCTGGGGAATGTTTTCGTGGTATTCTCTGGACGATGTCGTCATTCTGGATGGAACACTGAATCATCACAAGTATGGATCTATCCTTGCAGACTATGTCCATACCTACATGTAGTTTGTCTTTCCTCTGCACGATCGCCTTCCAAGCTAATTATGTAAGTGTAGACCAGATATGGCTCAAATTCAAAGATACAGTATCGACAGCAATAGATAGAATCATACCGCATAAGTTAGTAAGAGACGGGACTGATCCACCATGATATACAAAACACGTCAGAACACTGTTGCAGAAGCAACGAAAAAAGCGTGCCAAATTCAGAAGAACGCAAAATCCCCAAGACTGGCTAAGTTTCACGGAAGCTCGAAATTAAGTGCGGGCATCAAAGCGAGATGCTTTTAATAGTTTCCACAATGAAACATTGTCTCAAAATATGGTAGAAAATCCAAAGAGATTCTGGTCGTATGTAAAGTACACCAGTGCCAAAAAACAGTCAATACCGACACTGCGCGATAGCGGTGGAATTGTTACCGATGATGGTGCCACTAAAGCGGAGTAATTAAATACAGTTTTCCGTGATTCCTTCACGAAAGAAGATGAATGTTCCAGAATTAGAAACCAGAACAGCTGTTAGCATGAGTCACACAAAAGTAGATATCTTCGATGTTGCGAAACAAGTCAAATCATTTCCGGTCGAGATGGTATACCAATCAGGTTCCTTTCAGAGTATGCAGACACAATAGCGCCTTTCTTAGCAGTAATATACATCCGCTCACTTGACGAAAGGGCTGTTCCTAAAGACTGGAAAGTAGCACAGGTCACACCAATATTCAAGAAAGGAAATAGAAGTAACCCATTGAATTACAGACAAATATCACTGACCTCAATTTGCAGTAGGATTTTGGAGCATATACTGTATTCGAAAATTATGAATCACCTTGAAGAAAATGACTTATTGATACATAACCAACACGGATTCAGAAAATATCGTTCTTGTGCAACACAGCTAGCTCTTTATTCCTACGAAGTAATGAGGGTGCTGTCGACAAGATCGATTCCACATTCCTAGATTTCCAGAAGGCTTTTGATACCTTTCCTCACAAGCGACAATTAATCAAATTGCGTGCATATGGAGTATCGTCTCAGTTGTGTGACTGGATTCGTGATTTCCTCTCAGAGAGGTCACAGTTCGTAGTGATAACCGGTAAATCATCGAGTAGAACAGAAGTGATATGTGGCGTTCCGCAAGGTAGTGTCATAGGCCCTCTGCTATTCCTGATTTACATAAATGATCTAGATGATAATCTGAGCAGCCCCCTTAGATTGTTTGCAGATGACGCTGTAATTTACCGTCTAGTAAAATCATCAGACGATCAGTTCCAATTACAAAATGATCTAGAGAGAATTCCCGTATGGTGCGAAAAGTGACAATTGGCACTAAACAAACAAAAGTTCAAGGTCATCCACATGGGTACTAAAAGAAATCCGATAAATTTGGGGTATACGATAAATCGCACAAATCTAAGGGCTGTCAATTCGACTAAATACCTAGGAATTACAATTACGAGCAACTTAAATTGAAAAGACAGTATAGATATTATTGTGGGGAAGGCGAAACGAAGACTGCGCTTTGTTGGCAGAACACTTAGAATATGCGACAAACCCACTAAAGAACAGCCTACATTACACTTGTCCGTTCTCTGCTGGAATATTGCTGCGCGGTGTGGGGTCCTTACCAGGTAGGATTGACGGAGGTCATCGAAAAAGTGCAAAGAACGGCAGCCCGTTTCGTGTTATCCCGCAATAGGCGTGAGAGTGTCACTGATATGATACGCGAGTTGGGGTGGCAGTCAGTGAAACAAAGACGATTTTCTTTGTGGCGAGATCTATTTACGAAATTTCAATCACCAACTTTCTCTTCGGAATGCGAAAATATTTTGTCGACACCCACCTACGTAGGGAGATATAATAATCATCATAATAAAATAAGAGAAATCAGAGCTCGAACGGAAAGATTTAGGTGTTCCTTTTTTCCCACACGCCAGTCGAGAGTGGAATGATAGAGAAGTAGTATGAAAATGGTTTGATGAACCTTCTGTCAGCCACTTAAGTGTGAATCGCAGAGTAACCATGTAGGTGTAGACGTAGATGTAGGTGGCATCTAGTAGCAGGACAATGTAATATGTGACACAGCTCGCAGTGTAAGTGAGTGGTTCGAAGAGTACCTGGATGAGTTTACTATGCTCTTCTGGTGGCCAAAATCCCCGGACTTGAACCCCATCTTTGATCTGTGAGACCATTTCGATCGGGCCGTTCGCGCCCTGGATCCGCAACTCAGATACCTAGAGCAGCTGGCCGCGCCAGTGGAGTCGGCACGGCTCCACATCCCTGTCGGTTCCTTCCCCTGACCTCACTTTTTGACACGTGGTCACGTTAATGTGACTCGACAATGTATTTATGTGGAGTATAGTCTTGTACGGAACTGAGACGTTAGTGATAAGGAGTTCAAACAAGGATGAAACGCACGTCTTTTGAATGTGCTAAAGATTAGATGGGCAGATCGAATAGCTGATGAGGTACTGAAACGAACTATAAAAAAAAAAAAAAAGCTTTATGGCACAACTTGACTAGAAGTAGGGATCGATTGATAGGGTAAATTCTAAGGCATCAAGGACTCGTCTGTTTATTACTGGAGAGAAGTGCGGGCGGTAAAAATTGCAGAGGGAGGTTACGGAAGGAATACAGTAATCAGGTTCAAATGGATTTACCTGCAGTATTTATTCGGAGATGGCGAGGCTTGCAGGGTATAGAGTAGCGTGGAGCGCTGCATCAGACCAATGTTCGGTCTGGATATCACAACAGCAGCATCCCGTTAAATAAATGTGATAACAAATTTGTGCGATTTTAACGCTATCTAACTGTCTTCTACAGCGTAAGATTGTAGCTTGACGGTTCCAAAACACTGTAAGAATTGCCAAACAGAAAATTACACTCTACCGTCCTCATTTTAACCACCGCGACGATGTGTGTGCCCTTTATAGCCTCAGTGTACTGTACACCGCCCATCCATCTCGATGCCAACGGCCATCAGATCACCGAAGTTAAGCGCTGTCGGGCTGGGCTAACACTTGGATGGGTGACCATCCGGTCTGCCGAGCGCTGTTAGCAAGCGGGTTGCACTCAGTCCTTGTGAGGCAAACCTGGGAGGTACTTGATTTAGAAGTAGCGGCTCCGGTCTCGGAAACTGACATACGGTCGGGAGAGCAGTGTGCTGACCACATGATCCTCCATATCCGCATCCAGTGACGCCTATGAGCTGAGGATGAGACGGCGGCCAGTCGGTACCGTTGGGCCCTCATGGCCTGTTCGGGAGGAGTTTAGTTTAGTTATCTCATTCTTGATGGAGTGACTGTGATGTTTACGTGGGTTCGTGGTTACTTCGGACTGACGGGAAACGACGCCGCTCACGCTGCTGCCAAGGCTGCAGTCCTAGTATCTCGGCCCGCTGGTTCTGTCACGCCCTCCGATGATCTCTGTGTTGCCGTCTGTCAGCAGGTGGTGCCACTTTGGCTTTACCACTGGCCCTCCCTTCGTGGAAACAAGCCCCGGGGAATTAAGCCTCTCCCATCGGCTTGGACGACCTCCTCTCGGCCGTCTCGCCGCGAGATCATTTTAGCTATACCGCGTATTGGGCACTGTCTTTATAACCATCGCCACTTGTTGAGTGATGTCCGCCTCCACTATGTGCTCACTGGCCCCAACCTCTGACGGTCCGCCTTTTCATGACAGAATGCCCGTATTTTAACCACTTACGTTCTCATTTATGTTTGCCGTCTGAGTTGTCAGCCGTTTTAGCGAACAATGCGCGGGCTGTCGACAGTGTTTTACTTTTTATCCGCCATAGCAATATGGCTACGGACATTTAATCTTTAGTTCAAGGACTTTGTTCCTCTATGACGTTCCTGCATTTATCTGTGTCTCCTTCCGTCGCTTGGACTTGACGCGTAGTCGTTTTTAACTCTTTTTTTTCCCTCTTAGTGTTATATTGTTCTGACATGGGCGCGTATGACCCTAGTTGCTTTTGCTCCCTAAAACAAAACAAAACCAACAAACACGACGATGTGTGTCAGTCCTGACCCGACGTCAGTTACATAATCGTCAGATCGTCGGTGGTAATGCGACATGACGTCACCGTCGCTGCGACGTGGGAGCTGGCACGGCGCATGCGCAGGCGGAAGCGGCGCCGCCAAAGGCCGCACCTCCTGCTCCGTGCCTTCCTGCCGCTTCTGCCCCTGGCAGAGCTGAGACGAAGGCGCACCCTTCAGCATTTTTTGCGGATTCGGACACAGATATCGAAATGAACGCACCAGCTTTGGCATTACAGTTCGGTTTCAAGACCACAACGCGAGCAGCGTGGAAGTCACGTCAGTTAACAATACCATCTGGCGGCGTAAACTAGGAGGAAGCTGCGCGCTCTATCCTCGTCCAGTTGTGTTGATGTATCCGAAATTTTGCGATCGCCGACAATATTCGCCATTTTCCTATCGGCCATTCACCGTTTTATAAGAAACTGAGTCGTGGCACACCGCACCTTGGTACTGCGTCACGAAACATCCTCCTGGTTCCATGCAGATGTGGCGCCCTTTGGCTCAAGTCCAACACTACTTCCTGGCGTAAGTTAGATATGCCGCGTGATTCACGACATCTTGCTTCGTTTTTCTGAACTCGTTTCTGTGAAAACAAGGTTAGGTAATATACTCACTAAGCATTACACCACGACCTTGATATAATATCTGCGGGGACCAACGTTAATTTGTAACACTACGCCACATCCTTGAACTTGACTTAGCCCATTTCACTTTTGTGATCATCGTCCCCTCTCTGGATAAAGTACTTTCGTCTGCTCTGGTCCATCGGTCCACATTTTTCCGAATCTCCCACGTTTCTTTTCTTTCTGCTTTTGACATCTGCCTTCTTGACAATAAAATTAATTCATTCCATTTAAAGTTAAGAGACTTTGCGTTTATGCACCATATATTATTTTATATACGTAAATATAAATATTGCATCTAGAGAGTACATAAGTAATGAAACATTTAAATCCCACTACCATGTCCGATGAGGATCACGAATCTGTGATTATCTGACGCTTCTTCTTCTGCCCTCTGTTTGTGATTCTAGAGATAACTACGGCAAATGATGATCTCACATTTCCAAAGTTTGTTGATGTAACTATTATCTCTAGTGTTCAATTTTAGTATTTACAGTACAGATTTTAATTATTGTCTGGGTCTCTCATTTCTTAGGTAGTCTTGTCACATATGCACTTTCACTTTTGTGAAAGTTTTCCTTTCTGTTTTCTAGTTTTTACTTTGATTTTATCTTTTACTATTCAGGTTTTACTGTCATACAAAATTGCGGACATTGCTGTCACTCTAAAAAACTGCACGATTCTCTTCTTTTCTCAAGAGATCTTCGGACTGATCCACGAATTCTTCAAAAGTTAGCTGATTAGTTTTCGATAACCTTGAAGGAACGCACATCTTCCAGTTCATGCAAACAGACGCTAATACGGTCAACATAATGCGATCAGTCAATCATCAACATGGGACATATTGGCGTCGAGTCAGGCGGTGCGTTCCACTACTAAAGACTCTGGGAAGATGCCACCAGCAGAAAGCAAGTTGAAGGGCAAAGTTCTTCATAGCCAAACATGCGAAGTGGTTGTACATGTTTATCAAAGAAAGAAGCTGTACTCAGTGCTTCATTGAAACTAAAAGAAATAACTTGAAAAAGTGCATGCAGGAGGATGCTCGACATTTTCAGTACCTTATAAGGAAAAGCCCAGAAGATCTTGGAAAGCCAGTTTAGAGTATTTCAATGAGCAAGTCTTTCACTATGTGGTGAACATTTTCTACATTTTAAATGAAGGAAGACAAACTTTGAAGGAAATTCATAAAAAGTTACAGAGTTTAATACACAAACAAATAAATAAATAAAGGAAAAATAAACACATTTCGTAATATTGTTGGCACTCTGGGATTCATGTGGAAGAAGACGGCGAATAACGGAAAAGTGCCCCAGGAGCAAAGTAGTATCAGCGCAAAAAAACTGTTTACTTAAAAAGTATCCGAGACTACAGACGTGAGTGTTGTTCAAGTGACTATAAGGACGAGACATATGTTTACACTTGTCACATGGTATCGTACGGACGGAGTGACAATTCACTATAAGATCTACGGAGAACTCTTTCGAAACCTTCAGCGCTGGCGGGGAGGACTGTTTTGTACCGAATACTGAAAATGTATCATTGTGCGACACATAGTACAGCAGATATGACGTCATAAACAATGATATGCGTGAAAAATTTCCGTCGTTTTAATTTATTACTTCTTTATTACTGACTCCAATTGCAAACATATTTCACGCTCTGAATTCACACATGCCGTTGAATGTTCCTGCGGAATTATATCATCGTACGGCACATCGTTTAGGAGATGTGAGGTCATGAACACTGAGTAAAAACGAAACTAGTGGGCGAAATGCAGGTGCAATATGTGTATAAATAAGTGTGAAATATGTTAAAACATAGGTGAAATATCTGTGACATGTGCGCTGGAAAAAAGTGACATTTGGGTAGCAAATCCGAGGGTAGAAAGTTCCTCCTAAACGTCCAGATCGATTTCAACCAAACTGGATATACTTACCTGATAACTTAGTTAGTAGCTCGAAAGAAATATTGTGGGAGTAAGAACCACTAGCCTCCTTTTGGGGTGGAGGTGACAGCTTGCTGATGGAGAGAGAAGATGGTGTGGAGGAGATAGACAAAGATAGGGGGGAGAGGAGGAAATAGACAGAGAAAGAGAAGAGGAGAAGGTGGATGGGAAGAGGGGGAGGAGGAGAGGAACAGAAAAAGTAGGAGGATGAAGGAGGAGATTAACAGAAAGGTGGACCTAAACGAGGTGAAAGGAGGCGGACTTAAAGGGGGTGAGGACGAGGTGATGGACGTTAAGGAGGAAGGAGGAGGATCAGATGGACAGACAGAAGGATAAGAGGAGATGGGTAGACGGTAGTGGAGGAGGTGGACTGAGAGAATGGGGAGGAGAAAATGGAGAAACAGGGTGGAGGAGGATATGGACAGAGCAGGAATGAAGAGATGGGCTAATAGAAGATTGGAATAAATGCATACCCGGCAATGCCGGGTACTCAGCTAGTATATAATATTTTCCCCACGCATCAAGAGTACGTTTATTTTCGTATTTGATATTTCACCATTGCACTTTACATGGAACTTAGTAAGCACATCAACAGATCTCTCTAAGTCACCTCTGAGGAGGCTGGTATGAGTTGGTCGCCTATGCACGTATGAGTCAACAAAATATTTTCGCCTTTGGAGGAGAAAGTTGGTGAAAGAAATTTCGGTTAGAAATCTTGCCACAATGAAAACCGCTTTTCCTTTATGACAGGCAGCCCAAATCACATATCAGATCCGTAACATTTAATCACCAACAAAATGTGCTGCCCTTCTTTGGACTTTTTCATTTCCTCCATTTGTCCTATCTTGTTCTGATCTCATACAATGTAGCAGTACTCGAAGAGGACGGAAAAGTGTTATGTGGGCAGTCTTTTTATTAGACCTGTTGCATCGCCCAAATGTTCTGCCATTAAAACATAGTCTTTGATTACAATGCATGTTCTTCATAACTGGAATCCCTATGTATTTAATTTAATCGATAAGCTTTAAATGTATGTGATCTGTCATTTTTAACGAAATTTAACTGAATTGTTAGTGGCAACCCGTTCGGCTCTACTCTTTTCATTCATTTATGATTAGTTATGCAACTGGATGGGAGTGAGTTAGTTTCGATGGGTTCATGAGAGTACAGTAACTGTATGCTCTGGTTTCATTTAACATTTTTACATGTTTTATCTAACATAGTACTGGCTATGTCAACTGTTTTTTTCTGGATGAGCACTGTGGGGCCGGACGGGGTGGCCGAGCGGTTCTAGGCGGTACAGTCTGGAGCCGCGCGACCGCTACGGTCGCAGGTTCGAATCCTGCCTCGGGTATGGATGTGTGTGTTGTCCTTAGGTTAGTTAGGTTTAAGTAGTTCTAAGTTATAGGGGACTGATGACCTCAGACGTTAAGTCCCATAGTACTCAGAGCCATTTGAACCAAGTACTGTGGGTACAAGACATTTCAGGAGTATGGAGATTCGACCAAATGACCTGTGGTGAGCTAAGGGAACACAGCCCTCCGCAAGAACTGTGGGGAGGGGACCGACAGGTATAGCTGCACACTTGTTGTTTTGGGGAAGGTCGTCTCAGCCAGCATCGTGCTAGTGACGGGTTATTGTGCGGTTTTGTTACGTATCCTCTCTGGATGGCTGTAGTGAAAGCATTCGTCCCAGGCAACAAAACTCTACCAGCAGAAGGAGGCGCTCGGACTACATTAAGAAAAATGCTTTCAGCAGATAAACATCTCCTGACTGTCCAAAAACATGGCAAAACAGCCCTGACATACCACAGGTTCAGAAGATGTTGCAGAGTTGGCAGCTAGTCTCGAGCACAGTTTGTTAGCTTTTCCCAGGACTTGCAATTCTAGGCTAACTGGTGGTTGGTGGCTGAGAGGGCACTTATTAATGAACCAGAAGCGCCATCAGGAGGTTGTAACACGTAGCGGTATGTTTTTTAGAAAAGAGGGAAGAAATTGAGATCATTGTCTGTTTTTTACTAACTCTCTTCTTGGCGGGATATATTGGCCGTTGGCAGACTGATGTAATTTTAGAAAGGATTGGTGGCCGACGTTTTTAGGCAGGAAGAAGTGACTTAGAAGAAAGGATTTCGTCCCTGGGCTTCGTGATGAACGTGTCTGTCCTCCAAAGACTGCACCCTCAGCTGGAGAAGCCGATTGCGGTCCAACGTTAAAGTGCTTGACTGAGTAAACCTAGCGTGAAACTTCATGGCAGTGAGACACACAGTCGCCATCTACTCGTATTATACCAAATATTATGGTAACGCGGAGCTACCAGCTCCGGCATGTTAGGACAATCGAGATTTTGAAGTTTAGGGTTCATGATAGGTTCCATTGCCCACAATGCTCAGATCTAGGAGTTTCTTTGGTTCTCTGGTCAGACAAACAGTCATTGCAATCGTTATACAGGGTGCAAATTTTAAGTAGACAAACCAGGATAACTCGAAAAATTAGCTTCACACGAAAAAATATGTTGAATCCAAAGTTGATTACTTTCGAGGGGGCATTTGCTGGTGCTAAAATTAGCCCGCCAAACCAGCCCCCTGATGTTGGGGCGGGAGGAAACTTTAAAATTTCAAATGGAATGTGAACCCACATTTTTTTATTGCAGAATCAGATTCTACATATTATTTATCTGTAACCTTTTTCCACTCAAAAATGAGAACATAGATTTTTTTGAATTATAGGGCCAACTACCAAGAATCAAAAGAAATGTTTAAGACAAAATGTACGTAGTTTTTTATGTAGAATCTGATTCTGCAATAAAAAATGGGGGTTCCCATATGAAATTTTTAAGTTGCCTCCCGCCCCATCCACAGGGGGTCGGTGTGGTGGGCTAATTTTAGCACCAGCAGATGTCCCCCACGAAAATAATCAACTTTAGATTCTACACATTTTTTCGTGTGAAGCTAATTTTTCGAGTTATTCTGGTTTGTCATTTTAAAATTTGCACCCTGTATAGTCAGATTGAGACAAATTTCACAAAGTAAGATGCGAGATTATTAAGCAATTCCGATACCACCGAGTAACTTTGCCAACCAATAGTTTCAGTTTTATAATTTTCATCATTAATTCCGTGATTGTAACTTTAGGAATTTAATGACTGATTTGGACGCTTCACGAGCCTAATGATTTGTGTAATAAAGTACGGAGTTCATTCTAATCTCGCGTTTATTATCACATTTAATATTTTTCAACGATAACATGCAAATTCCCCGCCTTAAGGTTCATTTACAGGGCCAAAGTATTTCTCAGTGTTAATCAGTTCGCTGCATTTATTAATTCCAGTATCTGATCTCAAGGGTGATTAATTCTGATTCAATCAAATTCACTTACACACGTGCACGGATTTGCAACGCGGGCACGCGGAAGGAGAGGTTCGCTAGTTAACGGGAGCTTCTATGCAAGGCGAATGAAGCAGCCTTGTAGAAAAATAGCTTCCACGGCCGGAAAATAAATCCAGTGTGTCTCGTAACAGCTCGGGAGCCTAAACAGAGATGTGGAGAATGTCACGCCTGCGGCTATTGGAGCGTGCCGTGTGCAGTCATTTGGAAGTTGTGTATCACTTAGGCACCAATGACTGTCTCTCGCTCGGGTTCTAACGCCATTTTCACGTCGTGTGGCTGGCTAGCAAAAGGGGCGACGACTGCTGACCTCGCGTTTGGGGTGTAAGCAGAGCTCACAACATGCAGCATCTTTCCCAGAACCGATTGGAGTGTTTTGATTTGGAGTTGAGTGGAGGGTATCAACCAAAGGCTCCGTCTATTCTATGACGACCTTGGCTGCAGATTTTTGGGCCCGCATTATGGGGTGGAGAATTGCAGGACTCCCCTTGATAAGGGTGCACTATGCAAAGGAAGCATCTACTCGAGTAGCAGAGTACTTGTGGAGTGCACATTATTGAGGATTTTTTTAGGCTAGGCGATATTTTGAGGTCCTCTGAGAGCGAAATCATACCGCATACAAAGAAAGAGATTTCGACTGCTAAAATTTTGACAATAATTTGTAACAAATGTCTTTAATTTACTGCCCTCCGGGAAATTCGTTGCACTTAAATGATTCTCGGAATCGAGAGATGGCTGAAACTCGAAGTAGAAAGCTCTGAAATATAGGTGTATCGAAAAGACAAAGTACACCATATGAGGGGAATATACCTTACAGTCGACAAAAATATTGTGTCTATCGAGGTTGAAATGAAGTGAAGTCGTCTGGATGCATGCAACAGGTATAAATAAACTCCAATTAATTATCAGATGTTTTTACCAGCCACCAGATTCAGTTGTGACAGTTTTAGAATCATTCAAAGAATACCAACATCATGTAAGTGAATGGATTGAGTGCAGGTCTTACGGGCTTGTGAAGCACTTCTGAGCACGAGTGTATTTTTGCTGAAAGGAGCAGGTAAGCAGTTGAAGTTAAAATCTTCTGGGTTATTAGGCCGCGCCATGTTTCTTCTAAAATGTTCGACGTTTCGACCCCTCTGCTGGGATCTTCCTCAGGATCTTATGGCAGTGGACACCATAAGATCCTGAGGAAGATCCCAGCAGAGGGGTCGAAACGTCGAACATTGGTGTCCACTAATGCTAGAGTAGTGGACACCATAAGATCCTGAGGATGATCCCAGCAGAGGGGTCGAAACGTCGAACATTTTAGAAGAAACATCACGCGGCCTAATAACCCAGAAGATTTTAACTTCAGTGACAACGGCCACGAAAGCCTGCAGACATACATAGGTAAGCAGTTGTTATCATAGATCTGAGAAAATGAGTGGACGCCATCCAGTATCGCTATGATGGACACAGAGGAATTATGGGCAAAATTTAAACTGATTGTGAAGCGCACCCTGAAGTATTATGTGCCGAGAAAGTGAATTAAGGACGGTAAAGAGCTACCGTGGTTTACGAACAAAATTCGGAAAGCGTTGAGGAACCAGAGACTATTGCACTCTCGGTACAAAAAGCAAAGTTCAAATGATGACAGGCAAAAGTCAGTGCAAGTTAGTGTGCCTGTGAAAGATCGATACACGAAGCATACAAGAGCTACAAAATTCACACCTTAGCGAAAGATCTTTCCGAGAACCCAAGAATAATCTGATCTTGTGTGAAATCGGTTAGCTGGTCGGAGGCTATTGTTGAGCAGTGTGGTGAGGCAGTAGAAGACAGTAAAAGGAAAGCCGAAGTTTTAAATCTCGCTCTTAAGGAATCATTCTTGCAGGAGGATAAGAAGGGTTGAAGAACGGACCCTTAAAATTGTAGAATAATATTCTTAACATCGGTTTGCTGCAGAGTTCTCGAACATATTCTCATTTCGAATATAAAATTTTCCTTAAGGCCGAAGAGCTTCTCTCCACAAGTCAGGACGGATTTACTAAGCCTCGCTCATGTGAAAGTCAGGTTCGCCTTTTCTCGCATGATGCACTGGGAACCATGAGTGAAGGACAACAGACAACTTCCATATTCCTAGCATCTGACGCGGTGCTCCACTGCAGACTGTTAACGAAGGTACAACCATACGGTACAGGTTCCCAGATACGTGAGTGGCTAGAAGGCTTCTCAAGTAATAGAACCCAGTACTTTGGTCTAGACGGCAAAAGTTCGTCATAAACAAGGCTTTCATCAGGAGTGCCCCAAGTACGTACGTTAGGACTGCTGTTATTCTCTGTGTACATAAAATGTCTAACGGACAGGATGGGCAGCAACATGCGGCTGCTTTTTGCAGATGACATTGTGGTGAAGGGGATGGTTTCGTCGTTGAGTGAATGTAGAAGGATACAAGATCATTTGCACAAAAATTCTAGTTGGTGTGAGGAATGGCAAGTTTCTCTAAACGTAGAAAAATTTAAGTTAATGCAGATGAGTAGTAAATACTGCTATACTCAAATACAGTATTTGTGGTGTGCTCATTGACACAGTCACACAAATTACACATCTATGTTTAACGTTGCACAGCGACTGGAAATGGTACGGGAACGCACGGATGGTATAAGGCGAAGGGTCGACTTCGGTTTATTGGGAGAATTTTGGGAAGATGCGACTCATCTACAAAGGAGACCGCGTACAGAACATTTGTGCAACCTGTTCTTGATTACTGTACGAGTGTTTGGCATCCCCATCAGGTCGGAGTAGAGGAAGACGTCGAAACCGCTCAGAGACGGGCTGTTAGGTTCGTTATCGGTAGGTTCGATCAAAACATGAGAGTTACGAAAATGTTGCGTGAACTCAGACGGGAATCTCCGGTGGGAACACAACTCGCAAAATTTAGAGCACAGGCACCTTTAAAGCTGATTGCACAACGATTGTACTGTCACCAGCGTACATTTCGCATAAAGAGCACGAAGATCAGGCAAATTAGGGCTCCTATGGAGGAAAATAAATAGTGGTTTTTCACTAGATCTATTTGTGAATGCAACCGTAACGAAATGCTTAGTAGTGGTACAAAGTATTCTCTGCCACGCACCAAACGGTGTCTTGCGGAGTATGTAGTAGATGTAGAGGTAGAAAAATAGCGGAGGGCGTACAACAACGTCTTGGAGAACCCCATATTTCACTTCGGTTTCACTATATAACTTCCCATCAATTGCTACTACAAACTGTGACTCTTATGAAAGGAAACCAAAAGTCGAGTGGCACAACCCCAACGATGTTCAATAAACACACAATTAGATCAATAGTCACTTGTGACCAACGGTGTCAAAAGCGATCTGGAAATCTAGAAACACGGAATCAACTTGAGATTCCCTGTCGATGGAACTCTTTACTTCTTATGAATAAACAGCCAGTTGTGTTTCGTAAGAACGGTACTTTCCGCACAAAGTCCTGCGTCCATTATACGATAAACAGAGCATCGTCTTAACGCTGCTTCAGGTCACTGTGTAAGAAGAATCTGCTTGTTATAAAACCTTTATCGACCTTTTTCGGGCGCCGTTCGTCATCAGAATATCAGACGGTAATTTTATTAAAATCGCTGCTCAACTGCCAGTCACTTTGATGCTTTCGTTTACGGTCTAGTAAAATCATCAGAAGATGAAAACTAACTGAAAAATGAGTTAGACGAGGTGTCTGCATAGTGCGAAAAGTGACAACTAACGTAAACAGTAAAATGTAGAAGGTCCCTCCTACAGGCATTAAAAAATTCCATTACATTTCAGTTACACCGTAAATCACACAAATGTAAAGGTTATCTATTCTGTTAAATATCTACAACTTAATAGTGGAACTACCGTATAGAAAATATAGTGGGGAAGACGAACCGAAGATACATTTTCATAGCAGAACACTTAGAGAACGCAAAAACTCTGCTAAAGAAACTCCCTAGGCTACGCTTATGCATCCAATTCTGGAGTATTGTTGGTCGGCAAGGAAATATCACCAAGTAGGACCGACGAATGACATAGAAAAGGTTCAAAGAAGAGCAGCTCATTTTGTATTATCATGCAACAGACTGTCAGAAAGATTACAGGCGAGTTGCAAAAGGTTTCGCGCAGATTCTCTAATTCGGTTGCCGGATGTGGCTCGCGCTCTTTGTGCCAGAGTGGTGAGCAGACGTTTTCGTTGCGTTGGATGATGGCAGCTATTAGCGTGTAGGTACAAGTCCGTGTGTGTCTTCTTCCTATAAATGGAATGTATGTTAAGGGGAATGGAATTTCATGCAGATTTTCTTCACCGCACAGCCAAAGTAGGAATATGTGTTCCTCGTATTCGCGGTTTCCGTCTGAGCTCCACATGGGATGTGCTATTAGCAAAAATACGCCAGGAACGCCGCGATGCGAGAGAAGTGGAGGCAGCGGGCGAAACAGACAGGCAGCACTAGGAATCGACACCAAGACCGCTTTCCACCCCCGCCAGTGCCCCCCTCCCCTCTACCTACCAACTACCGTGGCAGGAGATCTCTCTGATCTACTCGTATCCCATGGAGCACTTTCACAAATTCTGAGCATGTGATTCAAACTACTGGAACGACTCATCCATAACAGAATACGGGGAATAACAAACAACATAATCCCATCATATCAGGCTGGGTCCAGAAGCAAGCGGAGCTGCTGTGAGCAGGTCCTAACCTTGGCATCCTACGTTGAGGCTGGATTCCAAAATAAACTAAAGACATCACTGGCCTTTGTTGATCTGTCAGCAGCATATGACACTGTGTAACTAGATGGACTCCTGCTGAAGCTAAAAAAAACATGTCCCAAGTAAGAAACTAGCGACACTTGTGGAAAATATGTTAACCAACCGCTACAAGTTTAGGATTGGAAAAAAACAGAGCAAGTCATTTACCTTGAAAAATGGGCTCCCCCAAGGGTCCGTCCTAGCACCCCTACTTTCCAATCTGTACACCAGTGACATGCCAAACGCTGCTAGCGCAAAGTTTTGCTATGCCGACGACCTTGCCATAGCCGCACAAACCAGCACACTTGAAGAAGGAGAAGCTATGTTATCTAGAGACTTAGAAATTCTCAACACATACTACAAAGCATGGAGACTCCATCCAAGTGCAGCAAAGACAGAAGTCTTTGCATTCCATCTAATCAACAGAATTGCAAACCAGCAGTTGAATGTCAGCTTCTGCCAACAAATGGTTAGACATAATTTCCAGCCTGAATACCTTGGCGTCACACTAGATCGGCCTCTGACGTATAAAAAACATTTGGAAAAAACAAGCAAAAACTAAAGACCCGAAACAACATCGTAAAGAAACTATCTGGTACAACATGGGGCGCCACGCATCGACTCTACGTGCTACAGTACTGACGCTGGTGTACCCGGTTGCCGAATACTGTGCTCCGATGTGGCAACATAGAGCACACATGAGGAAGCTGGACGAACACCTGAACGGGTCAATGAGGATTATTACTGACACATTAAAATCCACCCAGATCCCCTGGCTGCACACCATCAGCAGCATCCTACCACCTGAATTACGACGCCAAGAAGCAATCGATCAAGAATGGAGGAAACTACCCAAAAGACCTCCCAATTCATACAGTCTTAAACAACCCTCCCCCCGACCGCTTAAAATCTCGCAATCCATTGTGGCATAATGGAAGGAACGAGAAGAAGTTCGACATTAAAAAAGAGTGGCACAAGAGGTGGAATGCTGCAACAATAGCACATCGACGTATCCAAGACCCTACTGCGAACCTACCAGGATTTAATCTGCAGAGAAGGGAGTGGCCAAGCCTGAACGGAATAAGAACTGGCCACGCCAGGTGAAACTCTATGATGCACAAGTGGGGACTCAGAGTTGCTCCAGCCTGTGATCGTGGGGCCCAAGAACAAACCGTTCGACATATTGTTGGAGATTGTCCTCAGAGGAAGTATCCTGGACAGTATAGTGACTTTATTAATTACTTCCTCTGCTGTTAGTTGGCCTCAATCATTAGATATTGAATTATGATTAAATGTACCTGCCTTTTTTAACTTGCAGTTATATCAGTCAAAGTAGTCAGTAATATTAAATTAGTATTTTTCTCAATTTAAAAATGTGTATAGAATTTGTGCCAAAAAGTAAAACTAAAGTATATGTAAATACTCAACTAGATATACACGTAAAATTAAACTTTATGTACTTGTCAATGTTTGCTGTTGTTGCCATACGAGAAATAAATAAATCAAACAAATTCTGTCGAGCTGAAAAGAAAAAGCCTGGTGGTACGTTGGAACACACATGAACCTGTATGTAAACATCCAGAGCAACGCAAGTCTTAGGTCAGCGCGTTGGTACACAGAATGCAAGCCAGGTGCGACAAGGAAAACCTGCCTAGCTGCTCACAGCATCTGCCGGAATCATTTCGCAAGAACGGGTACTCGGACGCGCATAGAAAACGCGCTCTTGCACCGAGCAAGAAGAACACAAAAAACTTTTCAGACGAAGAAACCAAGCGTGTGGCCTTTCTGTAACTCGATAGGCAGACTTTCTTTGTCGCATACGGCTCGCGATCTGCGCATCAGGCTTGCGAACACAGATTTGCGATGCGCTGCATGGCCTCAGGGCCACCCACAGCCAAAACTGCCAAGATAATCAATAGCGACGTAAAAATCATTTGTGCTCAACTGTTAAAGTAAAGAATATGCTTGAGTCAGCCAAGTATCAACTAGGGCTACGGGCATCTGGCGTCTACAGCATCGGTTGAGAGTGCGGCACGCAGCAGATCGGTCAGACACAGCGCATCTTGCAAGGCTGTTCACAACATGTAAGTAGCGTTCGCCTAGGCCAAACCGATATGTCTGCCGTGGTAGAGCACAGCATCAACGAAGGCCACGTGTTGCTTTTGAAATAGACAAATAGGCTGTGTAGCGCCAACGGGTTGGAATTTGGAAATGTTTGGTAGATAGGCACTTGGTGCAGGGAGTGGCAACTGACCCTTAACATAGACAAATGTAAAGTATTGCGAATACATAGAAAGAAGGATCCTTTATTGTATGATTATATGATAGCGGAACAAACACTGGTAGCAGTTACTTCTGTAAAATATCTGGGAGTATGCGTGCGGAACGATTTGAAGTGGAATGATCATATAAAATTAATTGTTGGTAAGGCGGGTACCAGGTTGAGATTCATTGGGAGAGTCCTTAGAAAATGTAGTCTATCAACAAAAGAGGTGGCTTACAAAACACTCGTTCGACCTATACTTGAGTACTGCGCATCAGTGTGGGATCCGTACCAGATCGGGTTGACGGAGGAGATAGAGAGGATCCAAAGAAGAGCGGCGCGTTTCGTCACAGGGTTATTTGGTAACCGTGATAGCGTTACGGAGATGTTTAACAAACTCAAGTGGCAGACTCTGCAAGAGAGGCGCTCTGCATCGCGGTGTAGCTTGCTCGCCAGGTTTCGAGAGGGTGCGTTTCTGGATGAGGTATCGAATATATTGCTTCCCCCTACTTATACCTCCCGAGGAGATCACGAATGTAAATTAGAGAGATTAGAGCGCGCACGGAGGCTTTCAGACAGTCGCTCTTCCCGCGAACCATACGCGACTGGAACAGGAAAGGGAGGTAATGACAATGGCACGTAAAGTGCCCTCCGCCACACACCGTTGGGTGGCTTGCGGAGTATAAATGTAGATGTAGATGTAGATGTTCCTATGGGACCAAACTGCTGATGTCACCGGTCCCTAGGCTTACGTTACGCACTACTTAAACTCTTAAACTAACTTACGCTAAGGACAATACACAACACCACAACACACCCACGCCCGAGAGGGAGAAGTAGAACCTCGAAAGGGGGTGGGGGAGCAGCCGTGCGAACCATGGGATGTGGTGTTAGCAGAAATACTCCAGAAATGCTCTGAAGATATTAGTAGGAAACTCGTCGAAACATTGCGATAACACGACAAAACGACTCGGCCAATAACGTGAGAAGATGTCATCGATGAAATTCGCCGAGGAAGACTGCATTCTCATACATTCATCGTTAACAAGAGAGTGCATCAAGATGATGTCTAGTATCGCTTGCAAAGTTTCGCAGTGGCCTGACTAAGCCTCCGAATTACCAACAGCACACTTCCCAAGAAATATGGTAGTTCGTGTGCAAAGATCGGCCACGACCTCATGGGTACAAAATATCTGGCACCGTGCTACTGCGTCAGCATCTCTGGTTAGATCTTTCAAGTGTAATCTGAATGCACAGGGTGACTGCAGTAAAAATTTCGCTACTTGTGCCACTGTAGACGGAAATCTGTTCACCGTATGGGTAGTCAAATTTATAGGAGTGACGTTCAGACTGTGCGCTGCAAGGTTTGCGCTGTTAGGAGTGCCAGTGTTATGACATGGCGTTAGGCAACGGTGCTGGTTCGGCGACGTTGGCTTGAAACACAAGCGTCAGAGCGGATTAGAGTTGCAGAGTGTCAACATGAGCCTGGACAAGGTGAGCAAGACTTTACTCGTAAACCTGTTTCTATCAAAACAACAGCAATAGTTCTGCCGCTATTCGCAAGTATCGACTAGTTAAAGGAACATGGGAAGATTCTCTTCCGCACCGGTGGCGAAGTTCATGATTTGGAAGTTCGAATTAACTGCCGTGGGAATTGCTCCTGTGAGAGGCCGACCGTCAATTGCGCCACAAATTGTTAAAGAAGTTACTGTTCCGTTGGCTGAGAATGCTGGAGGCAATGTGCGACCTTCGAGCTGAACATTCCGTGTCCACCGTTCTAAAAGTTCTGCACAATTGTGAAATGGTATCTGTAGCGTGGTTCCAGACTGACGTCGATGCAGATGGTCATCACACTGGACAACGTTTGTAACCTGGAACGGAAACAAATGCTACGCTTTCATGTGGAAATTAAAATTGTGTTTTTCAATGGTTTGGTCGTTATTTCTCTTCCGCATGTCCCTACAAACGTTTCCGCAAAGTTTCGTTATCCCACGATCACACGTTTTTCATGGATGCTCTCTCAAGTAGAAAAAGTTTAATCATAACCACTCTGTATATCAGTATTCTGATCGATCGGTTGCGGCCCGCCAACCTGTTCATTTCAGAGCAGCACTTACAACCAACTTCCTCACTGGTTGTTGGATATACGTATTCCAATCTCTGACTTCCCTTGCAGATTTTGTCATCTACGGTAAGTTTAGTTAACGTTGACTACAATACGATCTTGGAAACTCTGATGGTAGCAGGTATTTAAGTATTGTTTTTATTTTTGTTTCTTTGCTTGACACAGCTCTCCATTGTAGTCTATCCAGTTTAATCTTTTACATCTCTGCACAGGTACTTTTACATCCACTTGAACCTCGTTACCATATTCAAGCGTTTGTCTCCCTCTTCAATTTGCACCCCCCCCCCCCTCCACACACACACACACACTCCAGATAGACGGCTCCTTTATGCCTCAGAATATGTCCTATTGATCGGTGCCTTCTTTTAGTCAATTTGTGCCAGAAATTTGTTTTTCCTCAAGTTTTTCTTTTTGGGCAGAAGAATAGCTCCCGGTGGTCGAAGTAGAGAGGTAGTAAAACGCAGGATGAAAAAAAATTTATCATCATCATTTAAGACTGATTATGCCTTTCAGCGTTCAGTCTGGAGCATAGTCCCCCTTATAAAATTCCTCCATGATCCCCTATTCAGTGCTAACATTGGTGCCTCTTCTGATGTTAAGCCTATTACTTCAAAATCATTCTTAACCGAATCCAGGTACCTTCTCCTTGGTCTGCCCCGACTCCTCCTACCCTATACTGCTGAACCCATGAGTCTCTTGGGTAACCTTGCTTCTCCCATGCGTGTAACATGAACCCACCATCTAAGCCTGTTCACCCTGACTGCTACATCTATAGAGTTCATTCCCAGTTTTTCTTTGATTTCCTCATTGTGGGCACCCTCCTGCCATTGTTCCCATCTACTAGTACCTGCAATCATCCTAGCTACTTTCATATCCGTAACCTCAACCTTATTGATAAGGTAACCTGAATCCACCCAGCTTTCGCTCCCATACAACAAAGTTGGTCGAAAGATTGACCGGTGCACAGATAACTTAGTCTTGGTACTGACTTCCTTCTTGCAGAAGAGAGTAGATCGTAGCTGAGCACTCACTGCATTAGCTTTGCTAAACCTCGCTTCCAGTTCTTTCACTATGTTACCATCCTGTGAGAATATGCATCCTAAGTACTTGAAACCGTTCACCTGTTCTAACTTTGTTCCTCCTATTTGGCACTCAATCCGTTTATATCTCTTTCCCACTGAGTTTACTTTCGTTTTGGAGATGCTAATCTTCATACCATAGACCTTACGTTTCTGATCTAGCTCTGAAATATTACTTTGCAAACTTTCAATCCAATCTGCCATCACAACTAAGTCATCCGCATATGCAAGACTGCTTATTTTGTGTTCACACACCTTAATCTCACCCAGCCAGTCTATTGTTTTCAACATATGATCCATAAATAATATGAACAACAGTGGAGACAGGTTGCAGCCTTTTCTTACCGCTGAAACTACTCTGAACCATGAACTCAATTTACCGTCAACTCTAACTGCTGCCTGACTATCTATGTAAAAACCTTTAATGGCTTGCAAAAGTTTGCCTCCTATTCCATAATCTTGTAGAACAGACAATAACTTCCTCCTAGGAACCTGGTCATGTGCCTTTTCTAGATCTATAAAGCAATTCCCTGTTCCACTCGTAACACTTCTGCATTATTTGCCGTATGCTAAAGATCTGGTCCTGACAACCTCTAAGAGGCCTAAACCCACACTGATTTTCATCCAATTGGTCCTCAACTAATACTCGCACTTTCCTTTCAACAATACCTGAGAAGATTTTACCCACAACGCCGATTAAAGAGATACCTCTGTAGTTGTTACAATCTTTTCTGTTTCCATGTTTAAAGATTGGTGTGATTACTGCTTTTGTCCAGTCTGATGGAACCTGTTCCGACTCCCAGGCCATTTCAATTATTCTGTGTAGCCATTTAAGACCTGACATTCCACTGTATTTGATGAGTTCCGACTTAATTTCATCCACCCCAGCTGCTTTATTGCACTGCAATCTATTGACCATTTTCACTACTTCCTCAAATGTGATCCTATTTCCATCATCATTCCTATCCCATTGTACATCGAAATCTGAAACATTACTGATCGTATTTTCAACTACATTGAGCAACTCTTCAAAATATTCCCTCCATCTGTCCAAGAAATCCACAGGATTCACCAGCAGTTTTCCTGACCTGTCCAAAACACTTGTCATTTCCTTCTTACCTCCCTTTCGAAGACTGCTAATTACACTCCAGAATGGTTTTCCAGCAGTTTGACCCAAAGTCTCCAACCTGTTTCCAAAGTCTTCCCACGATTTCTTCTTGGATGCTGCAATTATCTGTTTGGCTTTGTTTCTTTCTTCAACATAACTTTCTCTGTCTACCTGAGTTCTAGTATGTAGCCATTTTTGATACGCCTTCTTTTTCCTTTTACAGGCCGCCTTGACTGTGTCATTCCACCAAGCTGTTTGCTTCATCCTACCTTCACACACTACTGTTCCAAGACATTCTTTAGCCACTTCTAGTACTGTGTCCCTGTACCTTGTCCATTCCTTTTCCAATGACTGTAATTGACTACATTCAACTAACTAGCACCTTTCTGAGATCGCTGTTACGTACTTGTGCCTGATTTCCTTATCCTGAAGTTTCTCCACTCTTATCCTCCTACATATGGACCTGACCTCCTGCACTTTCGGCCTCACAATACCAATTTCGCTGCAGATTAAGTAATGATCAGTGTCATCAAAGAATCCCCTGAATACATGTGTGTCCCTCACAGCCTTCCTGAATTCCTGATCTGTGATTATATAGTCAATTACAGATCTGGTTCCCTGCCTTCCCAAGTATACCGGTGAATGTTCTTATGTTTAAACAAGGAGTTTGTAATTACTAAGCCCATACTGGCACAGAAATCCAAGAGTTGTTTCCCGTTCCTGTTGGCCTCCATATCCTCTCCAAATTTACCCATAACCTTTTCATACCCTTCTGTTCGATTTCCAATCCTGGCATTAAAATCACGCTTGAGCAGAACACTGTCCTTGTCCTTTACTCTAACAACTACATCACTGAGTGCATCATAAAAACTATCCATCTTATCTTGATCTGTCCCTTCACAATGCGAATATACTGACACAATCCTAATTTTCTTGCTACACACTGTCAAATCTATCCACATCAGTCGTTCGTTTACATACCTTATTGCAACTATGCTGGGTTCCATTTCTTTCCTGATGTAAAGCCCTACACCCTATTGTGCTATTCCTGCTTTGACTCCTGACAGGTAGACCTTGTATTCTCCCACTTCCTCTTCTTTCTCACCCCTTACCCGAATGTCACTAACAGCTAAAACGTCCAGCCCCATCTTACTTGCAGCCTCTGCCAGCTCTACCTTCTTCCCAGAGTAGCCCCCATTGATATTAATAGCTCCCCATCTCATTACCATTTGTTTGCCAAGTCGTATCTTAGGAGTCCCTGGTTTGTCAGTTAGAGGTGGGACTCCGTCACCTCCAAAGGTCCGAGGCATTTTGCTCTGATTGTTGCCAGCATCATATTTAAAGTACCAGGGAAGCAGGTTGCTAGCCTTACTTGTCCCCAGTCCCATTGAGTTTTACCCCTAACGGTTGAGGGACTAACCGGTGGATTTGGTAGTCTTTGCCGTATGAGCACAAAGGTGACCCCACGACTCAGAATATGTCCGAGATGCCCAGCCTTATTCCAAAGTAACTGGTATCCCGACTGTCGGGACCACTTACTTGGCCACTCATACGTTGCCCGTGGTTCATGAACTAAGACATGACTACAGGAACCCACACCATGAACTACAAAAAATAAATAAATAAATAAATAAATACTGAAAAGGAAAAATATTTTAAAAGTTAATATAAATTTAATTGTTGGGAAGTTTTTTTCCTGAAAGAATTTGTGTGGATCGTAGGCTTATAGTCGGAGAAGCAGACAACTGAGGTATTTTAAATGCTATGCTACTGAAGTATGCCAAAATTTTCGTGGGTAGACCGCATGGCAAATGAAAAGGTGGTAGATCGGGGAGACAAGAAATCTATGGCACAACTTGACTGAAAGGTGGGACCGGTTCACGGGAACACCAGGAGACGTCAAGGAACGCTCGATTTGGTAGCAAAAGGAAGCGCGAGAGGAAAACATTGTGCAGGCAGACCAAGCCAAGACTGAACAGGCTCAAGTAGGTGTAGGTTGCAGTAGATAGAACCAGAATGAGATTTTCACTCTGCAGCGGAGTGTGCGCTGATGATATGCAGAGATGAAGACGCTTACACGGGGCAACGAGGAAAGCTGCATGAGAACTGTCTTCCGCATGAAGACATCATCATCATCATCATCATCATCATCATCATCAACAACAACAACATCAACATGGCTCTGTCTGGTAGCACAGACGTTGTTCTCTTACACCTTAACACATGTGCTATGGACCTGTGTTTTCCGCATAGTCGTCTTATTGCTGACTGTACAGAGCAGTCGACTTGATTTTCAGGCTTGTCCGCGTAACACGCAGCGGGAAACAGCGCGCTTCGCTGGACCGGTCGTCACCCACCGGCGACACACGCCGCGCGACGCCAGCTGCAGCGCAGACGCCACACCCCCCACAGCTGGCGTCCACTTGGCTGAACAGCGCACGCAAGGCCGCCTCAGACGAGGGAATCGCGGCTCACTGACGCACTGCCGGTGCAATAAACTCATCCTTTCTCGATACATCTCTTGAGTGGCACACCAGGTGAGGTGACACATTGGTGTAGACAGATGACAGTTCCACTGCAACCCTCATGATGCAGATTTCACACCGTTACTCCAAAATTCTTTTAAGTTTCCTCAGAACAGGCATCCAGAAGGCATTCACTACAGTCCCGCACTGCCAATTAGTGAATAAAATACAAGCGTATGAATATCAGTCTATCCTTTGAAGAGTTCCCAGCAACCAGAACATAATACGTTATTCTTAACGGGAAGAAATCTTTAGACGTAAAAGTAGCTTAGAAAGTATCCCCAGGAAGTGTTAAAAGACCATTACTTTTCGCAATATATACAACCAACCTAATGGATGATGACATAGGAACCATGAGGCATTTTTTTTCCAATGAAGCTGTCACAATACTAAGAAATTGTACCGAAATGCGGAATGACGACGCTTGGTGCAGGAATCAGCAGTTGACTCGCATCACTTACAAATGTAAATTATTTCGCATAAATAGGCAGAAACACCCGTGACAGTATGATTACACGTTGCAGAACAATCACTGGAAGTAGTCGTACACATACATAATGTGGTGTCACCGCCAGACACCACACTTGCTAGGTGGTAGCTTTTAAATCGGCCGCGGTCCGCTAGTATTCGACGGACCCGCGTGTCGCCACTGTCAGGATTGCAGACCGAGCGCCGCCACATGGCAGGTCTAGTGAGACGTCCTAGCACTCGCCCCATTGTACAGCCGACTTTGCTAGCGAAGCTACACTGACAAATACGCTCTCATTTGCCGAGACGATAGTTAGCATAGCCTTCAGCTACGTCATTTGCTACGATCCAGCAAGGCGCCATTACCCGTTTATATTGAGATTCAAATTATGTATCATCAAGAGCGATGTTCTACAATTATGGATTAAAGTTAAGTATTCAAGCAACTACGTACTTTATTTACTAGATTCAACTCCTTTAACTGTTCCAGACCTCACGCCATCCTGCGTGAGCTTATAGCGTGCATTTCGGCCTCCTCTAGCAACACAGTGTTGGCTCTTCTACCAAGACTACACATAATATATCTGGAAGAATGCCTAAGGAGCGGTTCAAAGTGGAGCGACCACATAAAACTAATAGCAGGTAAATCAGATGCCGGATTGAGATTCACTGAAAGAATCCTAAGGAAGTGTAGTCCACGCACAGAGGAGGTAACTTACAAAACCGTCGTCACTTTGGGATCCGTACTATATAATACAGATAGAGAAAATACCTACGATGCAAAGAAAAGCAGTGCACTTCGCCACAAGATCGCTTAAAAAAGCATGAAAGCGTCACGGGGATGCCCATCCAGCTCCAGCGGCAAACTGTTTTGATCAGTAGTGCTGCTGACAAGATGACTCTTGCATATGCTGTTATTTATACATATTTGACGACGTTGGTGTTGATTTTGTGTTCAACATTAGACGATGCCACTAAGGATGCAGTACATTAAGACATGTTTTCACAAAACAGATCTGAAGATGGTCATTATAGACCGAAACCGGTAGTCTGATGACAAAAAAAAAAAAAAAAAAAAAAAAAAAAAAAAAAAAATTGTGACCATAGACGTAAATTAAAGAAAATTTAGTGTACCTCTTTGTCCGAAGCAAATCGACGGTCACGGAAGTCTTCCTTTAGGGTTCCAAAAAATATGTAAGTCGCATTGGGAGGCATGGGGAGTCTAACGAGGACGTGTAAGGGCTTCTCAGGTAGACTTCTGCAGCGTCGTCGAAACAACTTGCCACCAAAATGCCCGCCCATATGTTGCCAAGGTTGTTTCGAGTACACAGCAGAAGTTTCCGTGCGAAGCCCTTATACATCCTCCATACAATCCCGATCTGTCCCCATGGGATTTTCACACATGAGTTTTGGGAGCCCTGAAAGAAGATATTCGTGACCTTCGTTTAGATTCAGACGAAGTGGTGCACGCCTGGGTACAATCGTGATTTCGGATGCAACTGCAAACATTTTTCCAGGAAGCCACTGACCGTCTTGTCTCA
Organism: Schistocerca cancellata; assembly: GCF_023864275.1. NCBI lineage: Eukaryota > Metazoa > Arthropoda > Insecta > Orthoptera > Acrididae > Schistocerca > Schistocerca cancellata. The sequence goes on along the minus strand of NC_064627.1, from coordinate 695,508,484 downwards.
CAGTGGGGTAAACCTATTATCAGTTACGGCAGTTACGTTTGAAATAATGGTCATTTTACTTACTTTCTTCCGTCTGTTGTTTTCGTTTCACTGCTCCTTATAAAACAGGTTTAAAAAGACAACAAATAGTTTGAAGAAGATGATGCGCAAAACAGGCAATCAACCTCAAAATGACCAATGGTTTGACTAGGAGTTTGTACCTTGGTGGAACTCGACAAGCTAAAAGCTTTGCCAGGGACTAGAGGAACGTTGAGTGCATAACATAAAGTGATGTTTAAAGTCTGCATTATTATGTGTAGATTTAAAGTTCTTTGAAATAATGTCGCTCTGGGCGCACAGTACTTGTTGAATGATGAGAAAGGTCTAGGATGCATCTCGCCTGGCAACTTCATTAGAATGAATCGTGATGACATTCAGCTGTATGGCGAGAGAACTACGAAAACATCATGGTCTGAATTATAAAAGAAAGTGAAGAGAGAGAATACTGAATAAGGATCCTCTCAGTTACGAAGCTGTCAAATCCTTCAATGAAGAAAGAAATATACACGGCTGTAATTATACAGCTTATGACAAAGCCGCAGACTAACGCTGTCTTAGACAAGTAACAGTGAGGGGCATTTAACATGCGTGATTTTGCTGGATGCTAAACAAGCAGTGGTTGTGATCTTTTTGGAGAAGACGCTCTTAGTTGGCACGAACGTCCACGCGCCATTTTCAACGAATGACATCGGCGAAAATGCAAATGGAGTTAACCAAAGGGTTTGCAGAAGACCGAGCTAATGCATTCACAAGGCCTTGACGATGTACATAGTAAGCATGACGTCTGTGCTACGTCAGGGAAGTGGGGGGAACTCCAGCTGAACCTGACCTCTCGACATGAAGTACGCTTATGACGCTATTTTTACCGGCGCGTTAACTGAAATCTACCAGGGAAAACCCGCTAGCGATGATTACTGTCTAGCGGTTCACAGACAGTTATAAGACTAAGCAGGGATTTGTTAACGTTAATGATTCTAAATGCAAAACGCCTGTTGTTTCAGTAGAATCCTTCAGTCAATCAGTGTGTTCGAAAGATGTAATTTAATAAATATAGAGAGCACTTTGCGTATTGTGCACAATTTCGGCACAGAATGTATCACAAAACTAGATAGCACAATTTATAAGACGCTGAGTTCATAGTCGTTAAGTAGGGTTGAAATTGCCACCTAACCATCCAGAATAGGTTTTTCGCTTTTTCCCTAAACTGCTTAAGGCGGATACCATAAGTGATCGTATGAATAGTGTGCAAATGGTGTCCTGACCTATCCTTGTTCTATCCGAGCTTGTGCTTCGTCTTCAATGATCCCAACACTGACAGGACTTTGGATCCTAATCTTTCTTCCTTTTCTTCTTCCGTAATGTTTCATAAATTGTTCAAGACATCCAAACACTGCTTTCAGCAGAGAGACGAGGTAGAGCAGTGAGTACTTTGCCGGTTAATCAACAATCTAACCTACATGTCAACCGAAGTACAAAAACAGCGATACATTTGTTTATGAATACATGTAGTTTCCAACACTATCCGATAGGTTTTTTTTTAAATAGGCATGCATTGATATAAAGTTTGCTAATAGCTAGAATTAAAACTCTTACTAAAAATATTTACTGAATGTAGAAATTTTGAGATATAAGACAACCATCTGAGCGCAATTTTAGTCACACTACGTGACATTTATTTGACAGTGGAAAAGTAATGGCCTTTTAGAAAGAGTTTCAGCAACATTAACAATCGTTATAAGAAATTTGGTTCGAGTAATCCATTCAGCCTCTTTCTCTTATGTAAAGATTGTGGCTTTGTAATGAATTGTAACAGAACTGCGACGTTGACTTTTCGAGTAAAAAGTACAATTAGAAATATTAATTTGTATTACATATTTCTAGAACTAAGTCTAATGACCTCCCCCCATGAACCACGGACCTTGCCGTTGGTGGGGAGGCTTGCGTGCCTCAGCGATACAGATGGCCGTACCGTAGGTGCAACCACAACGGAGGGGTATCTGTTGAGAGGCCAGACAAACGTGTGGTTCCTGAAGAAGGGCAGCAGCCATTTCAGTAGTTGCAGGGGCCACAGTATGGATGATTGACTGATTTCGCCTTCTAACACTAACCAAAACCGCCTTGCTGTGCTGGTACTGCGAACGGTTGAAAGCAAGGGGAAACTACAGCCGTAATTTTTCCCGAGGGCATGCAGCTCTACTGTATGGTTAATGATGATGGCGTCCTCTTGGGTAAAATATTCCGGAGGTAAAATAGTCCCCCATTCGGATCTCCGGGCGGGGACTACTCAAGAGGACGTCGTTATCAGGAGAAAGAAAACTGGTGTTCTACGGATCGGAGCGAGGAATGTCAGATCCCTTAATCGGGCAGGTAGGTTAGAAAATTTAAAAAGAGAAATGGATAGGTTAAAGTTAGATATAGTGGGAATTAGTGAAGTTCGGTGGCAGGAGGAACAAGACTTTTGGTCAGGCGAATACAGGGTTATAAATACAAAGTCAAATAGGGGTAATGCAGGAGTAGGTTTAATAATGAATAAAAAATAGGAGTGCTACTACGAACAGCATAGTGAACGTATTATTGTGGCCAAGATAGACACGAAGCCTACGCCTACTACAGTAGTACAAGTTTATATGCCAACTAGCTCTGCAGATGACGAAGAAATTGAAGAAGTGTATGATGAAATAAAAGAAATTATTCAAATGGTGAAGGGAGACGAAAATTTAATAGTCTCGGGTGATTGGAATTCGGTAGTAGGAAAGGGCTGAGAAGGAAACGTAGTAGGTGAATATGGATTGGGGCTAAGAAATGAAAGAGGAGGCCGCCTGGTAGAACTTTGCACAGAGCACAACTTAATCATAGATAACACTTGGTTCAAGAATCATAAAAGAGGGTTGTATACATGGAAGAAGCCGGGAGATACTGACAGGTTTCAGGTAGATTATATAATGGTAAGACAGAGATTTAGGAACCAGGTTTTAAATTGTAAGACATTTCCAGGGGCAGATGTGGACTCTGACCACAATCTATTGGTTATGAACTGTAGATTAAAACTGAAGAAACTTCAAAAAGGTGGGAATTTAAGGAGATGGGACCTGGATAAAGTGGCTAAACCAGAGGTTGTACGCAGTTTCAGGGAGAGCATAAGGGAACAATTGACAGGAATGGGGGAAAGAAATACAGTAGAAGAAGAATGAGTAGCTTTGAGGGATGAAGTAGTGAAGGCAGCAGAGGATCAAGTAGGTAAAAAGACGAGGGCTAGTAGAGATCCTTAGGTAACAGAAGAAATATTGAATGTAATTGATGAAATGAGAAAATATAAAAATGCAGTAAATGAAGCAGGAAAAAAGGAATACAAATGTCTCAAAAATGAGATCGACAGGAAGTGCAAAATGGCTAAGCAGGGATGGCTAGAGGACAAATGTAAGGATGTAGAGGCTTATCTTACTAGGGGTAAGATAGGTACTGCCTACAGGAAAATTAAAGAGACCTTTGGAGAAAAGAGAACCACTTGTATGAATATCAAGAGCTCAGATGGGACCCAGTTCTAAGCAAAGAAGGGAAAGCAGAAAGGTGGAAGGAGTATATAGAGGGTCTATACAAGGGCGATGTATTTGAGGACAATATTATGGAAATGGAAGAGGATGTAGATGAAGATGAAATGGGAGATATGATACTGCGTGAAGAGTTTGACAGAGCACTGAAAGACCTGAGTCGAAACAAAGCCGCGGGAGTAGATAACATTCCATAAGAACTACTGACAGCCTTGGGAGAGCCAGTCCTGACAAAACTCTACCATCTGGTGAGCAAGATGTATGAGACTGGCGAAATACCCTCAGACTTCAAGAAGAATATAATAATTCCAATCCCAAAGAAAGCAGCTGTTGACAGATGTGAAAATTACCGAACTATCAGTTTAATAAGTCACGACTGCAAAATACTAACACGAATTCTTTACAGACGAATGGAAAAACTAGTAGTAGCCGTCCTCGGGGAAGCTCAGTTTGGATTCCGTAGAAATATTGGAACACGTGAGGCAATACTGACCCTACGACTTATCTTGGAAGCTAGATTAAGAAAAGGCAAACCTACGTTTCTAGCATTTGTAGACTTAGAGAAAGCTTTTGACAATGTTGACTGCAATACTCTCTTTCAGATTCTGAAGGTAGCAGGGGTAAAATACGGGGAACGAATGGCTATTTACAATTTGTACATAAACCAGATGGCAATTATAAGAGTCGAGGGGCATGAAAGGGAAGCAGTGGTTGGGAAGGGAGTGAGACAGGGTTGTACCCTCTCTCCAATGTTATTCAATCTGTATATTGAGCAAGCAGTGAAGGAAACAAAAGAAAAATTTGGAGTAGGTATCAAAATCCATGGAGAAGAAATAAACACCTTGAAGTTCGCCGATGACATTGTAATTCTGTCAGAGACAGCAAAGGACTTGGAAGAGCAGTTGAACGGAATGGATAGCGTCTTGAAAGGAGGATATAAGATGAACATCAACAAAAGCAAAACGAGGATAATGGAATGTAGTCGAATGAAGTCGGGAGATGCTGAGGGTATTAGATTAGGAAATGAGACACTTAAAGTAGTAAAGGAGTTTTGCTATTTGGGGAGAAAAATAACTGATGATGGTCGAAGTAGAGAGGATATAAAATGTAGACTGGCAATGGCAAGGAAAGCGTTTCTGAAGAAGAGAAATTTGTTAACATCGAGTATAGATTTAAGTGTCAGGAAGTCATTTCTGAAAGTATTTGTATGGAGAGTAGCCATGTATGGAAGTGAAACATGGACGATAAATAGTTTGGACAAGAAGAGAAAAGAAGCTTTCGAAATGTGGTGCTACAGAAGAATGCTGAAGATTAGATGGGTAGATCACATAACTAATGAGGAGCTATTGAATAGGATTGGGGAGAAGAGAAGTTTGTGGCACAACTTGACTAGAAGAAGGGATCTATTGGTAGGACATGTTCTGAGGCATCAAGGGATCACCAATTTAGCATTGGAGGGCAGCGTGGAGGGTAAAAATTGTAGAGGGAGACCAAGAGATGAATACACCAAGCGGATTCAGAAGGATGTAGGTTGCAGTAGGTACTGGGAGATGATGAAGCTTGCACAGGATAGAGTAGCATGGAGAGCTGCATCAAACCAGTCTCAGGACTGAAGACCACAACAACAACAACAAGCCTAATGACTTTTGACATATTGTTCAATATGAAATTTCTTGGACTACAAATGTTTATATTAGAATGTCACTTTACCAGTTGTAAATGATTGTCAGTGCTTGTCGTGACAATGCAGTAACAGCAGTAGATCAGTGCGCTCGTCACGAACGGCTGAGAAGACGCAGGCATTATACGCAGGCGAAACTGAGACTGGTAGCAACTAATGCGCGGTTAGACCACCATATATGTCGTACTGTTTGTTTTATGACTGCACTACATTACACACTTTGTGTTGATGATTGTGCTGTACCGAGCTTCGAACTCTGAACGTGTTACATTCAGGGTAATGAGTGTCTGAAAATGCTCTCCTGTAATAGAGAAAGTAATGTACGGCATGGGGCGTTGATCACACGTTAAGAAAGATCTGCGTTTATTTAACGTGAACTGCGGGAGAGTTTGACTGTAAGTAAAATGATGCCTGGAAGCGGCTTTGAGTTTATTCTTTAGCGTTCTGTCTCTTGACAAGGAGAATAAAGAAACTCTTTGGAAAGTTATTTTAGTTTTACGTTCTTTATATAAGGTCATTGGTTTCTCTCTGGTACCCAAGTTGGCGCACCGTTGTCATCATTGATAGACACATGGCACCCTTCATTTTTAAGCTGTCGGACGTTATAAAACGTTAATGACGCTTCTTTTTAGTGGCAGTCCTTTTATTCTGACCGTTCTTGTGTACATTCTCCTTTGTTATTATTTCATTCGATTACTTACGACTTTCCAGTAACTTAAAATAAGGTTATAGAGCACGAGCGCTTGAATTAGCGCGAGAAGATAGTGCCCCTGTCCCTTTGGTGTACAGGGAAGCAACTTGATGCAAGCGGTTACGATGTCATGAGACAATGGAGAGAAAGTCGTGGCGGGCCGCATCAAACCAGTCAGGCAACGCACTAGCCACCTGGGTAGCAGTTACAGTTATCCTGGGCAGCGGACGACACGTCAGTGCCTTCACCGCAGACGCACCACCCATGCCATGCTCCCACGGCGTTCCACTTGCGGCAGAGTAGGTTCTGTCTCTGTCATGTGAACGATCCACCGTGAGCTTCTACGGAGAAAATCGCACATATAGTCGCCTACAACGGAAAACGACTTTGCGATTTCTGAGTTCGCTGTTGCCTAGCTCAGTATTAAACGAAAATAGCTTGGGTGTTGTAGCTCCTGAAGTCGCAGTGCCGGTGCTACGGTCTCACATGGCCTCCTCTGATAGATAGACGACGCGGGAGGTAAACGCTAGCAGGTGTAGAATAAAGAAATACCGCCACTGGTTAGTCCAGGATGCAATAAGAATCTTGTGGATTGATCAATTGCTATAAACACAGGTATACGGTAGCTGCAGTCAGGAGTTATTGCAAAACACCCGGAGCGATTGCCACATATTCACCTAAAGCAAGCCGTCCAAAGCATAAAACGAGGTTTACAGCATATGCTCCTGATAGTAAGCAGAGGGATATGTAATTTTTTCCACGTATTATTACTTGACTATCGTATCGACAGAAATAGTGTAACAGGTATGGTTTCTTAAGGGAACAGCATACAGTTTTCTAGGTAGTCGTCGCAGTTGAAAACACCAGTAGAATACTATAGCGGTAGTTAATGATGGCGTTAAAACTTCCCATACAAATATCTGATAAAAATCAGCTATTGGTGTATAAACATTACCAAGTGAGACACTCGTAGCACGCTCCGCCGTCTTATCGAACCTTTTGACTCTCTAATTTTCTCCATAAAAAATGCTAAGCAACAGTATTGGAATTGTAACTCTTCAGGGTTTCCCGGCGATCTAATGACATCTTGGGTTGTCGGGTGTTCTGCCGGATATCAGCGTCGTACTTGCACGATATTTCGGTCACGTAGCTCGTGACCTTCATCAGGTGCGACCTGAGACTGCTCCTCGAGTGGACCTGGTCCAGTATTTATGCCCATGGCCTTCCCCCTCCACCAACGGCTGCAGGCGCTTCCTCTGTGGTCCGCGCCCATTCCCTGCGACCTGCTGGAGCGTTGCTGCTCCGTTTTCCGTCCGCTGCGGTTCTAGGTGTTCCCTCTGCGGTCCGCACCCACCAAACCCGCTGAGGTGTTTGCTGGGGTGGAGTTGTCCTCTCACTGCCACGAGATATTAATCTCGTAACAGGTCAGGCCAACGCGCGGTTAGCCTGTGGTTTATAGGATGGCCCAAGTCCCTGATGAGCCTATTGTCGGACTGTACAGTCCGCTCATAGAAGACCCGCGCCGATTGTTTAAATCGGTCGCAGAGGAAGGGGATGACTGTTTGGCGGTGTAGCCGAGCGGTCGAATAGAGCCTCGGTAGGCGCAGAGCGAGCTTGAGCGCCCTGTTCTGCACCCTCTGCAGCTTGTTGATGTGTGTGTCGGCTGCGTTGCCCCACACCACGGCCGCATATTCCAGCACTGGACGAACCAGTGCCAGGTACAGCGTGATGCCGTGGTGGGGAGGCAAGGCAGAAGACGGGTTGAGCAGAGGGTACAGAACGAGTAGGCGTCCTATTGCTCTGCCCCTGACGTCCTCGATGTAGGCTTTCCACGTTAGCTTCTGGTCGAGAATGACTCCCAGGTAGCGGCCAGTCCTGCTCCATGGGACGGGGCTTCCCATGACGGTGACTGGCGGAAGATCTGCTGGCAGTGGTCTTCGTGTGCACACCACTGCCTGGCTCTTCACTGCATTCTGTTTCAGGCGCCACTTGGTCGACCACGCACCAAGGGCCTCACATCCACGATGGAGCAGGCGGCGCATCTCGACTGCCTTCATACTCCGCACGAATAGCGCCGTGTCGTAGGCGTAGAGTGCCAACTTCACCGGCGCCACGCGCGGTGCGTCGGCCGTGAATAAGGAGTAGAGCAGGGGGCCGAGAACGGACCCCTGCGGCACTCCAGCACGGATGGTTCGGTGCGTGGACGTCCCCTCGTCCAGGCGGACGTGGAAAGTCCTGTCGGCCAGATACGACCGGGGTAGGACCCCGTGCGACGTCGGGACCCCGTGCACAAAAAGTTTGTACACGAGGCCGTCGTGCCACACGGAGTCGAATGCCCTGGAGACGTCGAGGAACACCGCCCTAGGGCATGTTTCGCATTATCGCGCAATAGGGGTGAGAGTGTCACTGACTTGATACGCGAGTTGGGGTGGCAGTCACCGAAAAAAGGCGGTTTTCTTTGCGTCAAGATCTATTTACGAAATTTCAATTACCAACTTTCTCTTCCGAATGCATAAATATTTTATTGACACCCTCCTACGCAGGGAGAAATGATCATCATAATAAAATAAGAGAAATCAGAGCTCGAACGGAAAGATTTAGGTGTTCCATTCGAGAGCGGAATGGTAGAGAAGTAGTATGAAAATGGTTCGATGAGTCCTCTGCCAGGCACTTAAGTGTGAATTTCAGAGTAACCAAGTAAATTGTAGATGTAGGGAGATCAGCCACTCCGAACGTGGACTATTCACCGGACGTCTCCTGAATTCAGAATCCATCAGGGACATTTCAAGTATTCTAAAGTTACCCATTTTCGACTGTTGGTGATGTGAGTGTGAAGTGGAAACGAGAAGGAACAACCATAGCAAAACAAAGACTATGCTGGCCTCACGTTCTGATGGACAGGGATCTTCGAGCATTGCGGAAAGTGGGTGTAAAAAATCAGGGGAATGACTCTTGAGTCCCAGAGTGCTACCACTAGTCCACCTGCACAACGAAACGGACGAAAAGCTCCTCATAAGCCACACATTTGAGTTGTCGCTGCTAAGTGACGCTTGAGATGATGTAAAGAGCAGGGCGACTGCACAGTAAATTACAGGAAACGAGTAATTTGGAGTCACGAATCACGCTGTACTCTGTGTCAGTACGGTAGAAACGTCTGGGTTTAGCGAACGCCTAGAGAAAATTACCTGCCATCATGTGTCATGCCAACAGCTTATTACGTAGGAGATGGTGTTATGGTATCGGATGTTTGTCGTGGTAAGGCACAGTTCCTTTATTGCGCTTAGGACGGGTAGGAACACAGTTTACAGCGCTGTGTATTACGTACAATAGAGGAACACATCGGAGATGATCATTGTTTGTATCGACTTGACAATGTACCCTATAATAAAGCAGCACCTGGGAGGCAATGGTTTGTGGGCAATAACATTCTTGAAATAGACTGGCCTGCCCGGAGTTCTCACCTGAACCCAGTGGAACATATTTTGGGTGTTAGAACTTCGGTTTCGCTTCACTTCCCAACATCCAACATCACTACTTTCTCTGGTTTCGGCCCTTGAGGAATAATGTCCAGGCATTCCTCCACAGACACTGAGACACCTCAGTAAAACGTAGTCATCAGAGTTCAAGCTGTCGTGAAGGCGAAGTAAGGACAGACCCCATATTAATGCCCGCTAATAAGTCTCTGGACTCCTTCGATCTGATAGTGAAGTTCCAGTTAAAACCATCTTAGCTGATCTTGTGTCTTTGTCACCTGAAGTAGGATGAAGAGGAATTACGCGTGGTTCCAGTAGCGCACACTTATGTTCTCGCTGCCGGCCGGAGTGGCCGGCGGTTCTAGGCGCTACAGTCTGGAGCCGAACGACCGCTACGGTCGCAGGTTCGAATCCTGCCTCGGGCATGGATGTGTGTGACGTCCTTAGGGTAGTTAGGTTTAATTAGTTCTAAGTTCTAGGCGACTGATGACCTCAGAAGTTAAGTCGCATAGTGCTCAGAGCCATTTATCTTCTCGCTGCCTACAACGACGGAGCCTGGTACGACAGCGCCACGCAATAGGCGATTCCGGCCGCCTCGACTTACAATTTCAGCTCCTTTCTCTGTTACTTCAGCGACAAGTTTCATAGCCAGCATTAACGAGCGGTGTATCACTGTTCTCGTCTTTTCAAGAGCTTTCGAAAGCCATTAAGAAGTATGTCGTTCCATTTGAACAAAAAAGAAAAACACCACACTTTCAACAACGTATCGACAGATACGACAGTTAGCTGGGTTAAACTTACAATTAAGTTACGTACCCCTCTGGGTGCTATTATATGCCGAAAACGTCATTTGAAAATCTTGTACGGTTCACGAAATAAAAGAGATGCAAGTCTTAGGTGGTTGATTCTGCTTGTACGTTTCAAAGTGGACATAGCATAGCAGAACACACTTGTCTATTCTTTTGTATGTTTATCGTATGCAGCATTAATAACTTTGCCAGTAAGTTCGGTCCTTTAGCATGTTCCTGTAGCTCTTGAATCAATCTCGTGAGGACGTGGTTCTGTTGTGCTTCAATTCATTTCTGAAAATGACGAACTGAAGAATTACTATTGTTCTTAAAATGTTGTTAGTGTACTCTTTATGTTGTGAATTAGGCGTATAATAGGAAAAGATACATTTTTCTGTAATAGCAATAGCTGTGGAATACAAATGTATTCTTTTTTTAGGGTTCCGAATCTCAGCTGGTAAAAACGGAACGCTTATATGATGACTTTGTTGTCCGTCTGTTAAAGCTTCTTTTTCTCAGGAACGGGTAGAGGTATACATTTGAAATATATGTCAAATACTGAAGTCAGTACCTTGACAGTGTACAAAATGCAAGCTTCTAAGCCGATCCAATCGAGAAGTACGGCCGTTAATGTCACATATTTTTATATCGGCATACTCACTCATTAAAACCTGTAGCGTACTTACCGTTGACCTAGAATCATGAAATTTGGCAAGAAGAAAGATTCCACAGTGTAAGTAAAGGAAAAAGTCCGAAAATTTTTAATTTGTGCGGTCCCCTAGCAGTGTAAAAAATTTAACATCCTAAGTCAGTGCAGTCAAAAGATGCGGCCGTCTGTGCCAGATATTTTGATACTCACAAATTCATTCATCAGTACCTACAGATGAACTGGCTACATACATAATTAAGTTTTTACAGAACCCTCAGAGCCCTACTCAGACTTTTCCGGTTTTTTCTTTTACCGGCACGCTAATGACGTTGTAGCTAAATAAGTATCCTAACTACAAGAGTGAACTTTGTGTGGGTACCCCCGGTGCAGCGACGTGGGTAGGCTGTGAATGGTTTGGGTATTTCGAACAAATGCAGCGGGAAATTACGCCAGATTTCCCCGTCCACTTAGTGCGTACGTGTAAACTGCACGGTTCAGCGGGTTGCTGTGTGTGACTGGCACTGTTGGGGAAATACAGCTCAGGCAACTTCCTTCATTTCGTGTTCACAGAGTCTGAATGTGTAAACTTTTCGTAGAGCCACGCACGTATGAATATTGCCTATGGAGCTGCGACGGCATGTCTTTTTATCTCAGTATGTCTATGATCACTAGAACTGCAAACACAAATTACGTGTCTCATTTCCAAGGCGGAAATCTGGTGATGCATGTCCTGGAAAAATAGCTTGCAGTTATTTCCTGTTACTTTGGTAGCGGAGTCTCCTCTTGATAACTGTTGTTTTCCTTGTAATATATGAGAGTAACACATTACTACGAGGGTTACGTTTTCTTAAAAAACAAAAAAAATCGCACCACAATGAAATTTTCCAAATGGGGCAGAATTTGGTAGATGTGATGTACAGGTACAGACTAACAGGTAATTACAATTTCAGAAAAAAATGGTGATTTATTCGTGAGCTTTACATGTTGAGCAAGTCAATAACGCGTTGGTTCCCCATCTGCCCCTTATGCAAACAGTTATTCGCCTTGGAATTGATTGACAGATGTGTAGTGTGTCCTCCTGAGGGATATCGTGCCAAATTCTGTCCAACAGACGCGTTAGTCAAAATCCCGAGATGATTGGAGGATCCAGCCATAATACTCCAAACGTTCACAGTTGGGCGTAGATGGTAGGGTTTGGTAAGCACGAAGACAGGAAAGAGAAACTCTCGCCGTGTGCGGACGGGCGTTATCTTGCTGAAACGTGAGCCCAGGATGACTTGCTATGAAAGACAACAAAATGGGACGTTTAATATCGTCGACGCACTGGTGTGCTTTATGAGTGCCGCGGATGACAACCAAAGGGGTCCTGTTATGAAAAGAGATGGCAACCCAGACCATCACTCCTGGCTGTCGCACTATACGATGAGCGACGGTCAAGTTGGTACCACACTACTATCTGGGACGTCACTAGACAATTATTCGCTGGTAAACAGGGCACAGTTCGAAGCGAGACTCACCACTGCAGACAATTCAACTCCAGATAATGATATTCCAGGCTGAATGGTCCCGATACCACTGTAAACGGGCTTGCTGGTCTACAGACGTGAACGGCTGTCGGCGCAAGCAGTGCAACGAGCTCGCCCCCCTTTCTATGAGCCGCCTACTAATGGTTCTTGTGGTCACTGAAGTCCAGTTGCACGACGGATCGGCGATAATGATGAACCCGGGGCTCTGAGTGCCTTTCTGACGGTTGCTCAGTCCTCTCGCCCTGTCGCCTCTCTAGGTCGACTGCATCACTCCTGTTCAAAAGTTGAACGATTTCCCCATTACTCCAAGCGGCTTCTTTGACTCCAGCTACACTCCCTCTCTCAAATGCTGCCATCTGCGTATATTGTTCACGCACCTGTTTGCTTGGCATGGTTACTGTGCAGCTGAGTACACCGAATGAAATTCGCAAAGACCTCACACTCCTGTTTACTATCGTTGTCAGGTGAGCGGATGTATGAATGAGTTGTGACCAATTTGCGTAACTCCTTCGTGTTGCGTTCTTTTTTGTCTTAAGCTGAATTAGCGTAGTATTATAAAGTTTTGGCAGCTGATCTTTACAAAGAAGTGAATGGCAGACGGGGTTAGGCACTAAGATAATCTACAGGCGGTCGGTGTTTCTGTATGACTAAACACTACAAAATTAATATTCAGAAATTCGGTATCAGGTGATGGCAGCCGACTGAAATTAGGAAACTGTGAAGTTTAGAAAATCAAATATCCCCTATCTTGTCTGGATTTTTTTTAAAAAAAGGAAACTAAAACTGTTGAAGGTTTCCTTTCGATAAACAATTCATAGGAAGGTCGGTGTTTTTCTCTATTGGTTTTTGCATTACTCCGCGCATAATGAGGATTGTTTCTCTGGTACTTTATCATTTTCTGAAGTCAAAATTACCTCGGAGTACCTCTTCAATCGTTCTTTTTCTTCTGTATACTATTCTGATCAGCAGTAAGAGACAAATGGTTCAAATGGCTCTGAGCACTATGGGACTTAACTTCTAAGGACATCAGTCCCCTAGAACTTAGAACTACTTAAACCTAACTAACCTAAGGATATCACACACATCCATGCCCGAGGCAGGATTCGAACCTGCGACCGTAGCGGTCACGCGGTTCCAGACTGTAGCGCCTTTAACCGCTTGGCCACCCGGCCGGCCAAGTAAGAGACACTGAGATTGGACTCAGTCCATGTATAATGGTGAAACAATCTTACGAAACAGTATAATATGCGTTCCATACTGTTAAAACAATAAATCACGGGGGTTAAAGTATGAAATAAGTGCTTAACTTTTTTCATAATATTCTCTATTTTTTTAGTGAAATTACTGTCGCAAGTCCATAGCCAACAATATTTCAGGAAACAACATTTCCTCCGCTGCGCTTTGTTCCTTTGACCATTTAGTCACAATTGGTTTCAAGGCTGAAGTCTTATTATCAAGGACTCATTCCCGGAGAAGCGGGGTACAAGTTGTCGTTATAAACCTGATTCAGGCAGGAGTGAGACATGCGGCGACAACGTGTTTCTAGCGTCATCTAGTATGAGAGTTTTGTAGTGAGACTTCACGCTTGAAATAGTCATTTCCAGAAATATTTCATATTCCTGTGTCCTAGCCTCAAACTGATGCAAATAGTATCGACACTAAAGTTATGCATATGGCGCCATGGATCCGCACATACCCAAAGAAGACAGTGACGGTATTTTGAACTGGTTCCCAGCGCGAGGCAGGAACATTGCCGAGATTCAGCCACTCCCCACGCTTGCTTGGCTGCCGCTTGCTCGTCTGCTAAGCACCGGGGAATCACTGGAACTGGTTCCCTCATGGAAACCTGGATCCCTCATGCCACCTTGCTACGGATTGTATTTCTTCCGAATTGTGGGTTTACCGCTTGGTGTTTGGTTACACAGGCAAGCTTAATTTGGCCATTCGTTTCATTAATTGTATGTCGCCTCCTATGCATTTAAAAATGTGGTGAAGTAAACGGAAACAAAACATATGGTCAGGAATAACACAGACAAAGAATCAGTAGATGTTTCAGGAAAAATGTATACGTTATAAGTTGCTGTTATACGCCATAAGGTTCCTATTTCATGTGAATAAAATAAAATAAATGTGCACTATTTTCTATAGTGGATTGTTTAAACCACCTCCATGTCTCGTTGGTATTTGTGCCGTGATGGGCCTGCCACTAATGAATTCAACTTGAATTTCCCGGCGACGCTGCCGAACGCGGCCACTGGACGATACGGAGGTGGCTGTGGCTGCCGCTGTTGCCAAAGCTGATCTTGTGCAAAAGATTGCTTGGTGCCACGAAATGCATCATTGAGGCAATGTTGTTATTCTGTAGTTTGTATTTTAAATCCTGCTGAGTTAATTTTGTACACCACCGTAGCCGAGCGGTCTGCACTGCTGATTGGTGAGCGCAGAACTTGGGTTCGAATCTCGATGCTGCCACGGATTCGTCCACAGTGGGAGAGCTGGAAGGCGGTGCACTCAGCCTCGTGATACCAGGTGAGGAGCTGCCGGAACGAGTGATAGCGGCACCAGCTCTGCTAACTCAACAACGGCCAGGAGTGTGGTGTGCCCGCATCCACCCACTCCATGTCGCTCCCACAGGACGCCATTCGCTGACGGATGACACGGCGGTCAGTCGGACCCGACTGGTCCATCTACGGCGAGAACGGCGGTGCATATGTATCTTCGGTTAATTTTCGATTTTTATAAATGATTTCAGTCATAGTTTATTAGTATTAAATTTAATTTATGACTGGCTCAGGGTTACGTAGTTAGATATGTTTAACTGTTAAACTGTCAGTATCCATAGAGTTTAATGTTGAATCATTTAAAAATTATTGTAAAATGTATTCCAAGCAATCGGCAGCGTTGACAACAGGTGGAGGTAGGATTTGCGGTGTCGAGATGTGATATCCCCTCCAGATCCAGTTCGTCAAGTATGAAATACTTGTAAGCCAAGAAAAAAATGGCTCTGAGCACTATGGGACTCAACTGCTGTGGTCATAAGTCCCCAAGCCAAGAAAGAAACAATATTTCTTGTGCTGGGAGGAAGCGTTTACGAACGGACTGATTGGCGGTTTCGTTCGAGAGTAGTCTCACAAATGTGAGGTTGGATAAATTGTTTCTAAATAACACTTTACAGAGACAACGAAAATACTGAGACAGGGCTCGGCTGTGGAAGCCTTGGAGACATTTTGCGGCAATCAAGACATTATTAGCAGTCAAACTTCCTGACAGATTAAAACTGTGTGCCTGATGGAGACTCGAACTCGGGACCTTTGCTTTTTGCGGGCAAGTGCTCTACTACCTGAGCTACCCAACTACGACTCACAACCCGTCTCCACAGCTCTAATTCCGCCAGTACCTCGACTCCTACCTTCCAGATTTCAGAGCAGCTCTCCTGCGAACGCTTCTGTGAAGTATGGGAGTTAGGAGACGAGGTACTGGCCGCAATTAGAGCTGTGGATACGGGTCGTAAGTTGTGCTTGGGTGGCTCAGTTGGCCCCACCGAACTGATCTACCACAACGTCACTTACTACTCTGCTACTCGTCACAACGCCACGGTGTGGGTTAAGGGTATGGTATTGTTACACTTTTTTAGTGAGAGCGTTGCGGGACTGTCAGATTACTGGCATTGTTTAACGAGCAACTGCACTGTTTTACGGCGCAAAGCATAGTATGGTTCGCTCTTTGCGAATTACTTGGGATCGTTGTTTACGCGCTTTCCACACCATTGGGGTGTACCGGTTGAGAAGATATTGAGATACATCTACATCTATATCTACATTTATACTCCGCAAGCCACCCAACGGTGTGTGGCGGAGGGCACTTTACGTGCCACTGTCATTACCTCCCTTTTCTGTTCCAGTCGCGTATGGTTCGCGGGAAGAACGACTGCCGGAAAGCCTCCGTGCGCGCTCGAATCTCTCTAATTTTACATTCGTGATCTCCTCGGTAGGTATAAGTAGGGGGAAGCAATATATTCGATACCTCATCCAGAAACGCACTCTCTCGAAACCTGGACAGCAAGCTACACCCGCGATGCAGAGCGCTTCTCTTGCAGAGTCCGCCACTTGAGTCTGCTAAACATCTCCGTAACGCTATCACGGTTACCAAATAACCCTGTGTTGAAACGCGCCGCTCTTCTTTGGATCTTCTCTATCTCCTCCGTCAACCCGATCTGGAACGGATCCCACACCGATGAGCAATACCCAAGTATAGGTCGAACGAGTGTTTCGTAAGCCACCTCCTTTGTTGATAGACTACATTTTCTAAGGACTCTCCCAATGAATCTCAACCTGTTACCCGCCTTACCAACAATCAATTTTATAAGATCATTCCACTTCTAATCGTTCCGCACG
This sequence comes from Schistocerca cancellata, assembly GCF_023864275.1. NCBI lineage: Eukaryota > Metazoa > Arthropoda > Insecta > Orthoptera > Acrididae > Schistocerca > Schistocerca cancellata. Next base: position 695,491,695 of record NC_064627.1, on the reverse strand, counting down.
TATACTGTCGGATATTTTACAGAAGTAACTGCTACCAGTGTTTGTTACGCTATCACATAATCATACAATAAAGGATCCTTCTTTCTATGTATTCGCAATACATTACATTTGTCTATGTTAAGGGTCAGTTGCCACTCCCTGCACCAAGTGCCTATCCGCTGCAGATCTTCCTGCATTTCGCTACAATTTTCTAATGCTGCAACTTCTCTGTATACTACAGCATCATCCGCGAAAATCCGCATGGAACTTCCGACACTATCTACTAGGTCATTTATATATACTGTGAAAAGCAATGGTCCCATAACACTCCCCTGTGGCACGCCAGATGTTACTTTAACGTCTGTAGACGTCTCTCCATTGAGAACAACATTCTGTGTTCTGTTTGCTAAAAACTCTTCAGTCCAGTCACACAGCTGGTCTGATATTCCGTAAGCTCTTACTATGTTTATCAGGCGGCAGTGCGGAACTGTATCGAACGCCTTCCGGAAGTCAAGGAAAATAGCATCTACCTGGGAGCCTGTAGTAGTAGTAGTAGTAGTAGTAGTAATAGTAGTACATGATGAAATGATGAGAGACATCAACGGTTGTTATAGGGTGTTTCACCTTCGCTGACCGAGAAGACGACCTGGACATCCCACCGTCTGCCTGCTGTTGACACCCCCCGAAAGGAGATAAAAAAGATAAAAAAATTAAAAATAAAAACATAACAAAAAATGAAAAACAAACAAAATATACTACAAGCATATTACCCCTTCCTTTACCCTTTTCTTTTTTTGACAAAACATTCAGAGGGCATATTTAATTTTTGTTAATGGGCGGAGCTAGAAGTGGTGGAAAACAACCGTCCCAGTTAGCTTTTAGGGTGAAAGTGGTGGTGGCACTAGCTTTGTTGTTGTTTTTAGGTTAGATCGGTTTTGGGGGGTGATAGGGGCTAACTCCTGAAGTGGAAGAGGTCTAATAAAGAAAAATAAAAAAATAGAACAAAAAAGGTATATAAAAATAGGTTAGTAGAGCAGTTGCCCGCGAAAGGCAAAGGTCCCGAGTTCGAGTCTCGGTGCGCTAAACAGTTTCTGTTGTGGCGTATCAAGACAGCCACGCCACTCGGAAGTAGCCGAAATGCACGCGTTACACACGCCGGCTGGCGTGAGGTCTGAAACAGGATACGTAATGAATGCTATAAAGAAAAGTACGTAGCTGCTGTAATACTTAACTTTAATCCATCATTGTGGTACATCGCTCTTGACGATACAAATGAGACTCTTTAAATACAAGCACTGTAAGGCTAATGGCGCCTTGCTAGGTTGTAGCCATTGACTTAGCTGAAGGCTATTCTAACTGTCTGCTCTGTAACTGAGCGAGGCTTCGTCAGTGTAGTCGCTAGCAAAGTCGTCGTACAACTGGGGCGAGTCCTAGTACGTCTCTCTAGACCTGCCGTGTGGTGGCGCTCGGTCTGCAATTAATGACAGTGGCGACACGCGGGTCCGACATGTACTAATGGACCGCGGCCGATTTAAAGCTACCACCTAGCAAGTGTGGTGTCTGGCGGTGACACCACAGTTTCAATCTGCCAAGAAGTTTCATATCAGTGCACACTCCGCTGCACAGTGGAAATTTCATTCTGTATTCTTAACAGTCGTTCGTACGGCGAAATAGAACAAATAGCTCCAGGTGTGCGGTATCATCAGAGCAGCATCGAAAGCGTGGTCAGACCTCTTGGAACTTCAAGTTAAAGCGAAAACACGACCCTTTATAACAACATTATAGTATCATTTTGTTCTGTATATTCGTTAAAAGATATTTTAAACAATTTCACGTCGGTTGCTGTTGACGTGTATCTTGCTCATTCTCTACTTGTGGGGCACCACAGTCGTTTAGTGCAATACGTAATAAATTGAATACTTGTGAACACAGCCGAGGTGGAATTCTTTAAAAGGTCTCTTAACGGCATAGTACGTGCTTTATGCTCACCTTAAGGTCTGCGTTGTCAGTGGTTCGGAGTAAAGTTCGCGCGTATACTCTGGAGTCTACAAGTGACGCAGTAGCGTGTCGCTAAATAACGTCAGCGGTCTTGTCACGAAATGCAGGTGCTATCGGGAGCAACCGTTAGCTATAGAATGTGGCATTACAAGCAGGCGTGGCTCAACGCGCGCTGGTTTGACAGGAGAAGCGGCACGAGCGAGTGCTGCCGCATGCGAACGTGCCTGCCATCGACTTCACAGTGGCCTGCAGAGTATACAGGGGCGGACAAAAATATGGAAACACCAATAACACAACACACTAACGTGCCTGATACGGTGTAAGAACACTGTTAGAATTCAAAACAACTCCCAGTTGTCTCGGAATGGATGAATACAGGCCCCGTATCCTTCCAGCAAGAATCATACCATTCTGCCCACAAAATAGTGTCAACTTCAGGTAACGATGATGTAGGTCGATAGCTATCACGAGGCGGGGGAGGGATGCGACAATTCATCCTTATGCTCGCAAAACCAGCCCTGGACTATGCAAACTTGGAGCAAAGCATCATCACTGGCAAACAAACATTGTACCATGAGATGGATCAGGTCGGCGAAAATTGTCATATAATTCTTGGCAATAACGCCAGCTTGTGGGGCATATGGGATACCACGATATGGCTGTCCAAATTATCACTGAATCTCGTCATGTTGCACTCCTGAGACGTAAACTAGCCAGGAGTTGGGAACAGTGTGAAACAAGACTCATCTGATCAAATGACGTCCTTCCAGTCCTCCACAAAATATATTATAGCTGTAGCGATAGACTTGTATGGACAATTTGGTAACGTAAGGTATCCTTCATTCTTTAAAGACGAAGGAAAACGGGCTGACCAAGAATGTTTTACTGCTGTCTACTGGATTACTGCAAAGACCGATATGTGACGCTGTCAAGTCCCACATCTACTGTTACCAAACGTGTTACGAAAGGATACCATTAGGGCTCTGTTTGAGTTCCCGAATGCTGCAACCATAACTTAGAACCACAACTCCAAAGATTACAAAGCAATCAGGAATTGTTAGAGGTTGTTGCATACGTTGATTATTCGTTACTTTTAGTGCAAGCCAACAGTTGATACAAGCTAGAAAATAAATCTGGCAAACTGCTTGGAATCTCCCATGAGCTGTGCTCATAGGCGCGATTCAAGAGAGATCCACAAAGATCGACAAGTATGTTACTTAATGGAAGATTTATTAGAAGACTTATTACAGACCCTTCGATTAAAATAAATCAGGAGGCAATAAAAAAATGGCTCTGAGCAGTATTGGACTTAACATCTGAGGTCATCAGTCCCCTAGAAATTAGGACTACTTAAACCTAACTAACCTAAGGACATCACACACATCCATGCCCGAGGCAGGATTCGAACCTGCGATTGTAGCAGTCGCGCGGTTCCAGACTGTAGCGCCTAGAACCGCTCGGCCACCCCGGCCGGCCAGGAGGCAATCCGAAGGCATATCATCAACAGGTATTCGGGAGTAAAAATGCACGAGGACTGGACATTCAATGTCCACACAGAATTTGTCGCAAGGAAAGAGAATTGTGTAATCAATAAAATTATTAATATAGGACAAAGGAGGTTACGTTTGCTGCTGCGCGTAATATTAGGCAGTAACACGAGTCTGTATTGACTGCAGTAGTGGACTATGGTGAGAGTGTTTGGGCGCAAGGGCTACGACTGATCAAACCTGACCCTGCAATAAGAAAGTACAGCGAGGACTTCTGCTACGATGCTTGAAGCCTTCAGCACCACATCTACAGACGTCCTAACTACATTAATGGGCGGATGTTCCCTGTACCTACAAATAAGGAAGAAAGCTGCCATCTATTGGCTGAAAAACAAACAATAGGGAAAAAAAATGACTGAATTCTCGATGAACCGCTAGAAATCCAATAGTAATAAAGAATTTAATATTTGCAGATTGGCAGCAGAGATGGAATTCCTCAGGCACAGGAAGGAGAACATTTCAATTTCCTATTGATGTAAATGAAAGGCTTCAAATGACATTTTGAATCAAGTAAGGCGACATATCTGATTAGAACTATTACGAAGGCAAAGACCAGCTGTGACTGGCGAAATCGTCACACCAGATCATGTCCGATGGGACGTAGTTGAAGATAGAACAAGGACTGCTAGACAGGCTTTAAGGGCTTGAACTGTCTGTGACGTAATTAGAGCAAAAGAATATTTTGATTCCTTAAATCCTGCAGCTGATGCTGTCTCAGAATAAGCAAGGTCTAACTATAGCCAACAGATACTACAACGGAGACGGTTAAGGCCTGCATACGATCCTAGGTAACGTGAACGAAGCCCGATAGCTCCACGATCACATGGCCCTGTGACGGAATGAGTGACGGCAGTGAAATATACATGACACGGTCTGATCCGTCGCCATGCTGTCAGGAGGCAGCGAAATGTTCCTCGACCCGACAAGGTGGGCGATCTGGTACGGAACGTAGAGAGATGGTTCAAATGGCTCTGAGCACTAGTCCCCTAGACTTAGAACTAAGAAACCTAACTAACCTAAGGACATCACACACATCCATGCCCGAGGCAGGATTCGAATCTGCGACCGTAGCAACCGCGTGGTTCCGGACTGAAGCGCCTAGAACCATTCGGCCACAGCGGACGTAAAGAGAAACGAGATACATTTCGACAGTGGTAAATTGTGTGTACGTGTGTCCATGTCAGACTAGATCATTTGTAATCATAGCAGAAATATCGAAATATTATTATTAGTATTGGTAATGGTAATATAATTTTCAATGGCATGCAGTGAGTATACAGAGATGAATTTTGTTGCATGGAAAAGACTAGCGTGGCGAGCTGTATCAAATCAGTCTTTGGGCTGAAGACCACAACAACAGTAACAACAATACATGATTTCTTAAATCACTGGTACGATTGTCAACAGTAAAGCAAATTTCTTCCTTCACTTTGTATAGAGACCCTTTCGTGGTCTAATGGTCACCGTTGTTTGCTACTAATATGGACGGCTGGGGTTCGACTTCCTGCGACCATCTCAAATTTTTCAGTGGTGGGAAGGTGTGGATTGAGGACCACAGAGCCTCATGAGGACAAGTGAAGAGGTACTTGGGTACTTGAATACATTAACGGCAAATCTGACAGCCAAGCTACCGAAGTGGAGTCAGGCAGAAATGCTTGCACTAGGCTGAGAGCTACAAGATCTGAATCTAGCACGTCATTGCACATTCACTGATTTCGTCTCCATCGAGTCACTCATTTCTTAATTCATTTTATATCTACCCCTTGTGAGAGGATAAGCTATGGTCCTCCATTGGTTTGACTCCCCCTTTGCTTCTGTTGCCACATACCGCATTGCAGAACCGTTGGTAGTAATGTTCGGATATCATAAGCGGAAATATGTCACGTCACCCTAACGGTCGACGCGACAGCTTGCAATAAGCACCAGATTCGTGTTCTAGGCCCATCTGCACCAAGCTGAGTTGTCACGACATATTCATTGATATCTTCGATCGAATAAGTTGATACTTGTTATCTATGTTGACACGACATTAAATCCCTCTCCCGTAAGAAACGATTGTTATTTACTGTTAATCTAATTTACTCAGTTTTCATAACTGCAATTTTGAGCATACTAAATGCGATATTTTAAGCGAAAACCACGGGGAAAGAGTAAAAATGAAGTTTAATGAGAACACCATAAAAGACAAAGGCCGCACGGAATCCCCCACGGTTAGAGGCGCCATGTCACGGACTGCGCGTCCCCTCCCGCCGGAGGTTCGAGTCCTCCCTCGGGCATGCGTGTGTGTGTTGTTCTTAATCAGTTTAGTAAGTCGTGGTTGCAAAATACCAACACGAATTATCTATGGAAGAATTGAATGACTGATGGAAGCTGCCTGAGGAAAGATCACATTGCAATCCCGCTGAAATCGAGGACCATGTATGGCAAAATTGGCCATATGATGTCTCTTAGAATATATGTTAAAGAAAGCATTTGTAGAATTAGAAAATTTTTGGTATGTTGACCTGAATATACTATTTCTAAATTTGAAGTTGTCAGGGTTAGAACACAGAAAACGTAAGGTCATCTACAAGTTTACAGAAGCCAAATTGCAGTTAGAAGAGATAAAATAGTTGGCAAGTCAAATGAAGAAAACGAAACTGTAGTTGACAAGTGAGTGAGACAGGATTGTTGCCGAACGTCTATGTAAATCAAACTGTGCATTATAATTACAAGTAAAGGAAATTGAGGAAATATTTAAAAAAGGAATTAAATCCAGGGACGAGCAGTAATAACTTTAACATTTGTTGATGGCAAAGCCGTTCTGGTAGAGACAAGAAAGAATTTGCAGATCAGAACAGGTCTAATTCCTAACAGATTTAATTATATTTAATTATATCTGTTTCAGGCTTTAAAATGTTATTTGACGTCTTGCATTTTTTGTCTTTTAGTTTAGCATTTCATATAGTGTATTTTGCTGTATGAAAATAATAAGTAATTCATTATTATGATACTAAATAGTTACAGTAATGATAATGTGTAAGCAAATGCTTAAAATGAAACCTTTTTTGCAACATGCATATAGAATGAACGAAATTGCTTCACATAATATACACAACGAAGAAGAGAACTTAAAACAAAATTCAGCAGGATTTCAAATTGTCGCGGGTGATGATCTAAATATCCTGATTAGTGTCAGGCGTATTTCAATACGATAGTAAGCCTTGGTGAAGAGAACTGATTACGTACTAGCGACTGCAGCTTGATTGTATTGTTTCTCAAGTGGAGATTGACATCATAATCATTCAACAGAACTAGATATGAAAATCTTCTGACAAGGTTCTTCAAACATGGAAATCCGTATACCTGTGCCATCGAGCCCCTTGTCATAGGAATATGTTCACTGAACACATCCTGAGGTTCAAAAAAATGGTTCAAATGGCTCTGAGTACTATGGGACTTAACATCTGAGGTCATCAGTCCCCTAGAACTTAGAACTACTTAAACGTAACTAACCTAAGGACATCACACACATCCATGCCCGAGGCAGGATTCGAACCTGCGACCGTAGCGGTCGCGCGGCTACAGACTGTAGCGCCTAGAACCGCTCGGCCACCTCGGCCGGCACACATCCTGAGGCATCGAGTAAATTTTAGTTGGGCAATGGAAGGAGATGTGGAGGTCAGAATTGTGGAGGAAGACGAAAGTATGGCAATAGTTAGCAGGCTCAAACGGATCTAGGTTGCAGTAGTTATGCAGAGATGAGGGTCCTGCACGGGATAGGCATGCATGAATATCTGCATTACACCCATTTTCGGACTGAAGACCGCGGCAGCATTAGAAACTGTAGAAGGAAAAAAAGGAATTCGTTGAGGGCTCGCGTTAACAAGTGGCGGCCCACGGGCTCTGCAATGAGGATTGGCACGCGTGGTGACGCGCTGACCGGATTCAGCGGCGGTGCGACCCTGGCACGGTGACGCGAGGACGCGCGGCTCAGAGCGTTGCGAAACCGCAGGCGAACGGCTGACTGCCGTGCTGTGCTACGTACATACACACTGACGGCAATTAATTTGCGACACCAGGACGGATAGCAAATAAGGAAATATTACTAACTGTGCGCATACGCGAGAGTGTACTGAAGAGTAGTGTCTCCGAATTTTTATGTTTCACCCTTAAAGCTTTTGTGAATAAAGCGTACATTATTAACATTCTAAATCTTCATTCTTCTATCTGCATATTTATTTCTCAACGTAAGTCACCCTGGCGACGAACACGTTTCACCCAACGAAAGACCAGTTTGTTGATACCGTCACTGTGGAACGTTTGACTTTGTTGACGGAGCCTCAACCTCCCTTTTGCTTGCATCGCTTCATCACTATTAAAGTGAAATCCTAGAAGATAGTCTTTCTGGAAACAGACGAAAATAGGATGTGGCCAAGTCGGGACTACACTAATGAGCCAAAACATTATGGGACTACACTAATGAGCCAAAACATTATGACCACCTGCTTGATAGCTTGTTTGTCCATCTTTGGAACAACACACATTCTGCCTATCAGAGGTCCGACGTAGAATTTTGGAAGTATGTGGCATCAGATGTCTAAGCACAAGTCACGTAATTCGCGTGAATAACGGGCTGTTGATTTGCGTACGCGGTGATGATGCCCGATAGCAGCCCAGATAGCTTTCATAGGATTTACATCAGGCGAACTTGGTCACCGAGAGATCACGGTGAGTTCAATATAACGCTCCTCAAACCACTGTTGCACGGTTCTGGCTTCGAATTTACTACTGAAAGATGACATCGCCGTCGGGGAGGGGAAGACATCAGGCATAAAGCGATGCAGGTGGTTCCCAACAGTCAACGTGTCTTCAATTACTACCCCAGGTCCCGTAAAAGCACAGGAGGATGTCACCCATTACATAGTACTGCTCCCACCAGCCCGCGTCCGTCGCGCTCAGCACGTTTCGAGCCGCCGTTCACCTCGATAACGGTGTTTGTGGAGACGACCATACACTTAGTGTACCAAAAATGTGATTCATCCAAACAGCCGACACGTTTCCATTGATCGACGGTGAAATCCCTGTGGTTCCGGGCCCGCTACAATCGTAACTGACGATCTCGTTGGATCAAAATGTGAACACATAGGAATAGTCTGTTGCGGAGCTCCATGTTGAACACTGTGCTCCGAAACACTCGCGCATCCACCAGTACTGTGCTCCTTCGGCAGAGATGCCATAGATCACCATCTTACCTACTTAACAGAGCAGCCAACTCTCCGAACCTCACGTTCTGTAAAGAGTTGTGGACATCCAACCATTTATCGCCTAGTGGTTGTTTCACTGTCCCTCTACCTCTTTCCGTAGATGCTGGCGACAGTAGCATGTGAACATTCAATCAGCTTCGCCTTTTTCGAGATATTCGTTCACAGCTCCTGCGTAATAATAATTTGCCCTTTGCGAAGTTGCTTATCTCAATGGATTTCCCCATTTGCAGCCTACACCTTCACTCGGGTGATCCGTCGTCCGTGGTCTGGTCCCCTGACATACTTTTGTTACGGCGTCAAGTATCAGAGCAAACAGAACACAGCATGTTGTTATCAACGGAGAGACGTCTACAGACATTAAAGTAACCTCTGGCGTGCAACAGGGGAGTGTTATGGGCCATTGCTTTTCACAATATATATAAATGACCTAGTAGATAGTGTCGGAAGTTCCATGCGGCTTTTCGCGGATGATGCTGTAGTATACAGAGAAGTTGCAGCATTAGAAAATTGTAGCGAAATGCAGGAAAATCTGCAGCGGATAGGCACTTGGTGCAGGGAGTGGCAACTGACCCTTAACATAGACAAATGTAATGTATTGTGAATACATAGAAAGAAGGATCCTTTATTGTATGATTATATGATATCGGAACAAACACTGGTAGCAGTTACTTCTGTAAAATATCTGGGAGTATGCGTGCGGAACGATTTGAAGTGGAATGATCATATAAAATTAATTGTTGGTAAGGCGGGTACCAGGTTGAGATTCATTGGGAGAGTCCTTAGAAAATGTAGTCCATCAACAAAGGAGGTGGCTTACAAAACACTCGTTCGACCTATACTTGAGTATTGCTCATCAGTGTGGGATAGAGAGTGGGATAGAGGAGATAGAGAAGATCCAAAGAAGAGCGGCGCGTTTCGTCACAGGGTTATTTGGTAACCGTGATAGCGTTACGGAGATGTTTAACAAACTCAAGTGGCAGACTCTGCAAGAGAGGCGCTCTGCATCGCGGTGTAGCTTGCTCGCCAGGTTTCGAGAGGGTGCGTTTCTGGATGAGGTAGCGAATATATTGCTTCCCCCTACTTATACCTCCCGAGGAGATCACGAATGTAAAATGAGAGAGATTAGAGCGCGCACAGAGGCTTTCAGACAGTCGTTCTTCCCGCGAACCATACGCGACTGGAACAGGAAAGGGAGATAATGACAGTGGCACGTAAAGTGCCCTCCGCCACACACCGTTGGGTGGCTTGCGGAGTATAAATGTAGATGTAGATGTAGAAGTGCTCGCAACGCCACCATGCGGCATCCATCATCACAGTCGGCACTGGTCGTAATGTTTTGTTTCATCGGTGTTTATGCAGGATAATCAATGACAGTGAACTCAAGGCGTTGGAATGTTGCAGATGTCGCAGCGCTCGTGTGTGGTGTGTCCCAGTCTTGGAGAGGGTGTTCCATGTGTGGACGAACTCTTCGAATTCAAAACTCGATTACAGCACGCTGTTTCTCACGCACCGACAGAGTTACGTTACAAACCGCCATGTTACATGATACAATTACGGGCCCCCAACCGTCAAAAGGCTGCAAACATGTAGACATGAATTCTTTAAGAGTTTTCACAAAAAAACTCGGAGGCATTATTTTTCAGCTCGCCCTGGTAAATTCCACCGTCTAATCTTCCGGTGGTCCGCCTGTGCAGCAGCTGCGTCTAGAGATGGCCATTTGAGACGTTGCAAACACGTAACTGAAAAGATCATTGTGGTTCTGTCGCAAAATAAAAAAAAATAATTACACTCAACGTCACTGACACATAACACAACACGATATTAATCCAATCTTGTTTTACGAAACTGTGTGCATGATACCTAATCCTAGATAACATGCTGTTTTACAAATCTAACCACATATCCCGTAGGAGGACAATTTCATTATCAGCCGAAGGTGCGCAATTGAATCTGAGTCTGTTCGAAAGTATAGATACACTGCAGCCACCAAGTTTCCTCTGCACACGGTTTTTGCGTATTGTGCTGGCAGAGTAAGCTGGAGGTCGGATCAGGTATTCTGAGGAACTGTTGTGTCTCATAGTACTTCCAACCGGCCTTTGATACGTGTAAACAACAGAAGAACATGAATCAGCAATGAGAGTAAGTTTAAAATCAAGGTTATCGTGTAATTATGTAAGCCGAATGCATTGAGAAAAACTCGAAGCAGAATACTATTTTTAAAACAATTGACATATTGCCAAACGCAAGTGACCTTATAAATGTTTGTATAATAATTTACTTCCTCGATATCCTTTAATAATTACAGTATTCATATTACCGCCAGCCGGATTGGCTGTGCGGTTCTAGGCGCTACAGTCTGGAGCCGAGCGACCGCTATGGTCGCAGGTTCGAATCCTGCCTCGGGCATGGCTGTGTGTGATGTCCTTAGGTTGTTAGGTTTAATTAGTTCTAAGTTCTAGGCGACTGATGACCTCAGAAGTTACGACGCATAGAGCTCAGAGCCATTTGAACCATATTACCAGTTTCGGTTACTGGTTGCCATCTTCAAAGGTGGGTAACCCACTAACAGTTTCATCATGACACAACAATTCATTTTATGCTCTTTGAACATCATGAGGTCGTATGAACTACGTCTACGTCTATGAATTGTACATAGTTAGTTAGCTATTCTTATGTTCCATGAATATTTGCAAGATAAACTGTAATTAGTGGAATTAGTCATTTTATATTCACATCACAAATTAATTTGTAAATATGTCTACATACTGAGTGTTTATAAGTTTAAAAAAAAGTTATTATTAAGTATGCAAACGTGAGGTCGTAATTTCTGTCCGCCATCGTTTACACATTACTATAACAGAAATTCTTCAACGGTATAGGTGGAGCCGTGGAGGAGAAACTCTTTCAGTTTGTTATATATATACTCCATTGTAACTCTGAACTGCAGTGAATTATTTACAACAAACTTCATGAAGGAATAAATACACAGAGAAACAGTTGTCAGAATGCCCAAGTTCTTAAACAGATTTCTACAAGATGAATGTGGGTGAGCACCATATGATATTTTCACACCACGTTTCTGAGCAATGTAGACTTTCTTTCTTAAAGATGAGTTACCCCAGAACATTATTCATATGACACTATTGAATAAAAATATGCCAAATATGTGCGCTCCTAAAACAACTTATTTCAGCCACATTTTCACTTAGAATCACTGAAAATCTTGAGGAGAGTCTAATCAGGGACTCTCCTCAAGATTTTCAGTGATTCTAAGTAAAAATGTGGCTGAAATAAGTTGTTTTACGAGTTCCAAATACTCTTCCCGATTTAAATTGTCATTAATATAAACACCTAAGTATTCTACCCTACCCTCGCCATGTGCTACAGTTGTCATTGTCGTAGTACATCTAGATATGTAGAGCTGAATACACTGCGTCTTTTTTTAAATTTAGGATGAGACCATTCGTAGAAAACCTGTCAATAATACCTTTAAGAACCTTCTTCTGTTACTGTGTGTATACATGGATTGACTAAATTGCTAGTGCCATCTGCAAAAAAACGTAATTTAGGTTGTCGTATAATAGACGGAAGATCTTTTACGTATGTGAGGAACGATAGCGGATCTAAGATTGAGCCTTGGAGGAGGCCCATACCTTATTTCTCCCCAGTCATATTAATGGCCGTGGACTACATTCGTCGAATTACTAAGTAAAGCCGGCCTCGGTGGCCGAGCGGTTGTAGGCGCTTCAGTCCGGAACCGCGCGACTGCTACGGTCGCAGGTTCGAATACTGCCTCGGGGATGGACGTGTGTGATGTCCTTAGGTTAGTCAGGTTTAAGTAGTTCTAAGTTCTAGGGGACTGATGACCTCAGATGTTAAGTCTCATAGTGCTCAGAGCCATTTGAACCATTTTTTTGCTAAGTAAAACTTTCTGCGTTGTTTTGATTAGATGTGACGTTATCCACAGGTTGGCTGTACCAACAATCCCATAAAAAGCTTCAACTTATCAAGGAGAATATTGTGATTAACAGTCAAATGCATTCGGCAGGTCGCAGAAAACAGCAACCATCGCTTTTTTGTCATTTAACGCTTGTACAATTTGACGAATGAGCATGAAAATTGCATTCTCAGTAGAGCAACTCTTTTAAAATAGAAACTGTGATTTATTTTTGTTCAGGTGAGACAACATTCTGAAATAAATCACCTTCTCGAAAATTTTGTGAAATGATGTCAGTAGTGAAAAAGGTCGGTAGTTATAGGCATCTGTATTGTCACCTTTCTTAAAGAGGGAGTTTAACAACGATATATTTCAGATGCGTTAGATATTTTGGGTAAGACAAGGCTTATTATACACTGAGGTGAAAAGAATTCAGGGGATAGCGATATAAAAATATGCAGACGATGGTTGTATCGCGTACACGTGGTATTAAAGAGGCAATGCATTGGCGGAGCTGTCATTTGTACACAGGTGATACACGTGGAAACGTTTCCTGCGAGATTATGATCAGACGACGGGTATTAACAGACCTTCAACTTGGAATGGTTGTTGGTGCTAGACAGACACGACATTCCTGTTTGGAAATTGTTAGCGGATTCGATACTCCAAGGTCAGGCAATTGAATATTCCGAGATCCATAGTGTGCTGAAAATACCAAATTTCAGGGATTATCTCTCACCACGGTACAACACAGTGGCTGACGGCCTTCAGTTAACGACTGGAAGCAGAGGTTTTGGGGTAGAACTGTCATTACTAACAGACAAGCAGCACTCCATGCCACGTCGAGTTGCTGCGCTATGTCGGGCAAAAGGAGGTACGATACGATATTAGGAGACATTCAGTGACTTTTGTAAACTAAATGTATTGGAATAAATCTTTAGTACTCTCTTGGAAACAACGAATTCAGAGGGCCTTTTGTTTTTGAGAGAGTATATAACTTTCTTTATTTCAGAAGGAAAAGTTGGTGATACATTCATATGACTGCATCTTATGAGAGTTTATTTTTCAACATACTGCTGTGATTTTTCTCTTGTAATTTTTGTCCCTATACTTTACACTGTTTTAAGAAATGATTATTAAATATAGTTGCTACCAGCTACTCATGATTTATAGGCCTCCCATTCGATTCAAGAGTATATTATCCTGTTCTGTGGCTGGTTGTGCTATCTCGCAGTTCACTTCATTCCATAACAGTTGAGCCGAGGCGGACTGGCGCCAGCACCGGGTACGCTTGTTATATCGTTGTGATCGATATTGGAGGGCTTATGAGATCTTTGCATATCGTGTGGCTTTCTTCCGGGTTGGCGCACTTCAAGAGTCGGACGTGAGCTTTCAAAAGGAAAACATAGACAGACTTGGGGCGTCCCCGGAGAAAGGAGTCTCGACTGCGACCGGGTGTGCCCTATCAGCGTGATATACCGCGCAATTGCATTGGCCGGCAAGTCTGTGTTTTGAGGCAGCGCGGAGATCCAAGTTTCGTGATTTCTATCAAGGGAAAGGTCCCTGAAGGAATGTGGTTAACTGTTTGAGCCACTGAGTTGTGCTGTGTGCAAACATCAAGTAAGTTGGCCGTTAATGTATGTGGCTGAGCGACGCGTTGAGAGGCACTTCACTCGCTAGATGACTGTGGATCTTACACAGCCGTTAATCTAAAAGTATGTGGATGAGCTCCGTGTGAACTGGTTAAATGTTGGCTTCACAGTGAAGTCTTAGTTATAACTCTATTAAGTGATTGAAAACTGCACCTAAGTGATATTATTATTATTGGTGAACCGTCCTTAAACGGTTTCAATTTATGGTAAAGGGCAGTGGTTGTTGTGGAAACATTTTGTAGACTAATGCACGTATGTCTCCAAGGATTCTGACCTGTATTTTGTGTGTGTTTCAGAGAGTTGCAATTGTCCTGTGTTTGTTAAAAGCTGCTGTAAGGGCCAACGACTTGGCGGGGAGTGAGGTGTAACCCGCAGCCTACGTCCTGCTGTGTTTACGTAACCCTGTCACGGCTGGATTACTTTGGGCGAAGACCCCATACCAAAAGTTTAGTATATCTTTCCTTTCCTCCAAGGCGGGTAAAACGCGTTTTGTAATTTGTGATGTTCTGATGTTTAAACAAATTGTTTTTTGGGTTACATAAAGACAGACTTGCAACTAAGTGTAATCTGGGTTTGTTTCATGGCAATCTTTCTTGCTTCTGTTACATATCTATATTCTAGTGAATTGTAGTTAACCGCGTGAGATTTAAGTGTTGTTTGAGCCGTGTAGTATCTAAATGCAATTAAGTGGCTGACCCACTCTGATAGAAACGGTACTGTTAGTTGTAAGCTTTTGTTAAGTGTGGCAAAGCCACGGCAATACTGTGTTTGCTGGTTGTTTCTGAACTGTTTTACATGCATTTTATGGTTATACTTGTTTCGTTTCAATAAGAAATGATAGTAAGTAACTGCTGCTTGTAGTGAAGATTGTGGGGAATGATCTGTAGGAAACTTATGTTAATAAATCAAGTATGTGTAGATCAAAGTACGACTACCAACCATGATTCGCCATCCCGTTTCCCGTCCTGATGATAGTTGTGGTATGGATTGTGCAAGGTCGTATTAAAGGGGCCACGTACCAATAGTCTGAAGTATATCGTCGAACTTACTGATTTATGACATTATATGCATTTTCCTCGATGTTTTAATAATATTTCTTAGTAATTTTGGGTAGTTTTTGTAGTGTGTAACTAAGTGTTCATGCAGATACATTTCACTTTTCCATTCACAAGATACTTTAATCCATTCACTGATCCATGATTTTTTTACATGAGTTTTTAATGCCCTTTTTGATAAGTATCAAGGAATACATTATAAAGTTTATGTTAGCATTTGGTTCATTACAGATTTCATCCCAGGTCATATCTTGTGGACTATTCTTAAAAACATTCGTCCTGAAATCATTAATTATTCAAACGGATTTCCATTGATGAATATCTGTACTGTAAGGCACTATGTTATTTACCCTAACTAATTGTGCATCATGGCGAGGGAGAGCATTAGTTACTGGGTAAAAAGTTATTTTCTTGTTTGAGCTCCAGCAAACAGCCGGCAGCGGTTCTAAGCTCTTGAGTCGGGAACCACGCGGCTGCTACGGTCGCAGGTTCGACTCCTGTCTCAGACATGGATGTGTGTGATGTCCTTAGGTTAGTAAGGTTTAAGTAGTCTAAGTTTAGGGGACTGATGACCTCAGATGTTAAGTCCCTCTGTGCTCAGAGCCATTTGAACCATCCAGCAAAGAAAACATTACCAATTAGTGTCCTGTCTTTATCCACCCGTGTTAGAAAGTTCGTTATTGAGATCAAATTGTAGAACGCAAATAAGGTTTACATACCGTTTTTCCTGTTAGGAGCCATTAGAAAATCAGCATTTAAGTCAGCACAGACTGTTAACTGCTTGCTACTGTTTGACAGATTACGTAATAAGGAATCCAAATTCCTTATAAACAGTTAAATATTTCGCAGTGCTGATTTATGAGTATATAGTTACAATTAAAAGTGAACTATTTTTCAGTATTAATTCACAAGTACACATGTCTATGTTCTGATCACTACAAAATCTACTTGTCGCAATGCTATTGAACTTGTATTCCGTCTCAATATGTGTAACAACTGCTCCTCTTCCCATAGTAGTTGTGAGAGAGTAAGATGGTGGAAAGTAATCATGTATATATAATTTTTCTAAACATGTAGTTTTGTGGTGGGGCTCATATAGACACAAATTGCCTACCTTTCCCGAGTTCTCTAAGTTTTCCAAGCAGACAAGATTCCCTTCTACCTTATTATTCAATTCTGTATTAATAACATTTCAAAGAAATAAGCTAAACTTATTTTTCTGTTCAGTCTTAAACATTTTGTGTGGCTCTTCTGTCTCTCTTTCGAGATAGGGTGCCTGAATCCTAATGCCGTAACATTGTAAAAGTCTCTTAGTATGTGACATAATGTGTAAATAGAAGAGTATAACTGAAATTTTTATTTATCACGACGAAGTTGTTAGTTGATTAGTCACATTTGAAGATGGAAATCAATTGCTGTAACCTGTAAAGTGAACTTTGTAATTATCAAGCGATTTTTGGCGTAATAAATTATTATCTACGTAAATGTCATTACACGCCGAGAATGATCGGAGTATGAACTGGGAGCATTATTTGGACTTGAGATGCATCAGATATTTCGTTTTGGCAATTGGAAACTCAATATTTATCCAAAACTTCGACCTGTCAGCGTTGATTCCATACGGTGCAAACAAAATACCTAATGAACATGAGCGCCCATGCCTGAGCAGGATTACATGTGCCAAAAGGCTGGCGACGCTGCGCTATAAAACATCAACTACGGATAGCTGCTGTGCAGTTGAATTTACATTGATGGGATATGGCAGTGGAAGACCGACAAGAGTACCCTTATTACCAATACGAAATTAGCTCTGGCAACTGCTGCCGCCATGCAGTAACCATGACTCGAAAATATGCCTTGAATCTATGAACCAAGGCTATTGTTGGAATGAGCTAATAATACGTATAGGTCTGCCATCTGGCGTACCAACAGTTGGCATATATACCGCCCGTAATAAAGAGGTTGTGCAAAATTATAATGGTTTTTTTAATGTTACGGCAGTGTATTTCCTTCGGCAATTCTTTTACCTGCTGGAATTAAGCCAGCTATTGGGTGGAAACCATTATTTTCAGCTAGTAGGTCAACGTATTCGCTGTGTGGACTCTCTGAACGCTAACAATAGCAGAAGTTTTCAGAGTAATAGCATGACGTGCCACCACGTCAGTTCCGAAGATTAGTTTGTCCACGTGCATTGTCAGAATACGGGAGTACGGGAGTAAAAATGCGATGTGCGTGGACAGTCAAAATTTCTGTGCGACTGGCAGCAGCCAGAAATGAGCATCATCAATACAAAATTCGAGAAGGTGCAGAACAATGTAGCAGTTATATGTGATTAAGAGTGCAAGAAAGGAACTGAGACCAGGGTAACGTTTTGTCGAATTCGAGGTCAGCAGCGACGGAGCATAAGCTCAGATTTTCAAAGGAGGGCAAAGGAAATCTGTTATGGCATTTTCATAGGTTCCACCCTGACTCGCACTGAGCGATTTTAGAGAGAATCTGAATCCTGATCTTGGGACGGGTATTCAAACCTACGTCCTCCACAGGGTGAGTGTAGTGTCTCAGCAGCTGCGCTTCCTCACTTAGTCTTGGACGCTATTCGTTACAGTCCCTCAGCAAGCACTGTAGATGCTTCGTGGCACCGCTTACACAGACTTCCCAGGAACACATACAAACCCTCGTTGACTCCATGACGATTGGATGCCATGATTTCAGCATGTGGGGACCACTCAACATACTGTGTTCTAAAAACAGCTATCTTGTACGACTCTTCTGTATTGTCATATATCTAATCTGCGGTATAAAACTCTGTTCAGTTATATGCTCTTGCGTGAATAGCTGTATAACTTACATTTTCAAGCACGTCAGTGTAAATTATTTGTTTGAGAATTACGTAGTAATAATATTAATGAAAATTTTCTAGGGCCCTAATTTATTCATTCATCGTACAATACGATCTCTTTGATGCTGCTGGTCTTGACTGTTTAAAGGAGGAGATCTCTAATAGATATGTCTGTCTGTCAGATTTTGTGCTCGTTTAGCACCACTCAGGAATGTGCAGCTGAAGATGTGTTGAGCCGTACCTCACGTGGTGCAAGACCTGCAACACTACAATGTTCTTTCTTCGGACTCGTCTACCGTGCTGCCGAATAAGTGTGCTCTGGTATGGCTTCCACAAGTGGAAAAAAAAAAAAAGAAAAAGATGTTCAGCTAAACGCAGTAATGAGGAGAATAACGCGAAGCATCAGATCTACTCCTCTTCAGTGGTTACCATCTCTAAGCAAATTGCGCCACCCGATCTGTAAGACGGAATGCCCTTCCCATGGAATATGAAAAATTAATTAAAATTCCCCAGCTTCCAGTACACTCGGATGTGCCTGCACTTAGAATGAGCCAATTGAAATTAATCAGTCACTTATCATGCCGGCTGAATTGCGGCGATCAACGAATTTCAACGAGAACAGAAAATGCTCAGAAACATGGAATAGAATTACCCATGACGAATATCAGGCTCTTGTAAGACCTGGGACGAGGCGAACCGTCATGGAATTATTGCGACATGTTTGGAAGACACTTAATAGATCTCGTACAGGCCACAGTATCTGTGCAGAAAACCGCAGCCGATAGGGAATGGTTTCATCTTCTCAATCTGACTGAACATTAGACATCAGACCGTCAAATATATAGCAGCAAGCTATAGCAGACGAGCTTGCCTCGAAAATCTAGAAGAGTTCTTTGAAGAGAGAAAGGCAGCACCTGAATAGTTTTAATATTTTAATTTTATTTATTTTGTAAAATTATACAATTAATGTATGTTACTTGCACTTCACTTTGTGTAGACATACGAACACAAATAAATACGATCTCAGTGGTGCTTTTGTTCCCATAGACATCACAGACACCAAATTTTATTTCTGGTGATAATCGCAATGCAAATCCACTTGTGGAAAAGAATGTGCGTCAGCAAACATCAGTACGATATAAATCTATTTTTTTCAGAAGTACTAAGCGTAGTTGAGTGGCACGTACCAGTGTCCACTTCCTTAGCTGCGATGTGACGCTCGCGCCGTCATGACAAAAACTGCGGCGTACGAGATGTACAAGGCAGTGTAGGCTAAAAAGCGCTGTTTGGCCACCCAGATTTTGATTTTTCATGACGTCTGCAAGTTACTTCAGCAGTTTCGTCTTCTGCGGCAGCACAGCTAACTCTCCTGCGCTTTACAAAGCCAGTGATCGCTGGTCAGATTCATGGGACAACGATTATTACTTAGAAAAATAAATAAAAATAAAATAAAATCTTACCGGTGTGTTTAATATGCAACGTTGATAATAGTCGGAATACTTACATCACTGTTTTTGTAATATTAGTGTGATAGAAATATTCATAGCTGAGTGAAAGACTGAAAACCGGTAACGTTAGTGGCTATGTTCGAATATAACAAATTTCCTTGAGAGAGAAAAATAAAGCGTTTGACACAGTGCCCCACTGGAGGCCGTTAACGAAGATCCAGGCATGCAGAATAGGTTCTAAGATATGAGAGAGGCTCAAAGACCTTTTAATTATTAAAACGCAGTTCGTTGTCATGGATGGCCAGTGTTAATCAGAGACAAATGTATCGTCAGGAGTGCTACAGGGAAGCGTGATAGGACCACTCTCATTCTCCACATAAGTAAACCATCGAAAAGATAGGGTGCGCAGCAGTGTGCGACACTTCACCGATAATGTTCGTGAATGTGTCGTCTTTGAATGTCTGTAGGAGGCTACAGGATGACTTGGACAAAATTTCTAAGTTGTAAAGCTACATGAAATGGAATGAGTACGTAAAGTCTGATGACAAAGCGAATGGTCGACTTCATTTAACTGGGTGAATTATAGGGTAGTGTACGTCTATAGAGGATACCACGGACATAACAGTTTCGCGACTAATTTTTGAGTACTGTTAGAGTGTTTGGGAACCCCACCACATTGGATTAAGGAAAGCCATCGAAGTAATTGAGAGGCGTTCTGTTAGATTTGCCACCGGTAGGTTCGATCGACACGCACGGAAATGCTACGTGCATTTAAATGGGAATCCCTGGAGGGAAGAAGACCTTCTTTTCACGAAACACCATTAAGAAAGTTTGGAGAATCGGCATTTTCGACCGCTGTAGACTGCCGCCAGCAACGTACATCTCACGTAATGAAAACCAAGACAAGAGAAATCATGCTTCGTACAGAAGCATTCAGACAGCCGTTTTCCCCTCACTCCGCTTGTGAGTGGAAGAGGAAGGGAAATAACTAGCACTAATACAAAGTACCCTCCGTCATGCGCCGTATGGTGGCTTGGAGGTATATGAAGCTATAATTCGTCTCAGTGGTATTTTACCGCTTGTGTGTGCGACTCTCACACGCTTTTGTTGTTTGTTATTTATTTTTATTTTTAATTTAAATCGGGCTGTTGAGGAATGGCTGAAGATGAGTATGCCTATTCCGAAACGCTCGTGATGTATCCAGAGACTGTGGTTCACACGGTAGGCGGTAGCCCTCTTCCTCAAAGTGGACACACTCACATAAAGTGCGCCCCTGATATGTAGGCTAACAGGGAAGACCTGTTTAGTCGGAACGTTGAAATGTGCTTCCCCGTTCGTTGCTAATGAGGCGCAGATTCCTGTGAACGGTGCGAAATATATTGCCGGGAACCACAGAACACTATCTAGCTAGAACCAGACATGGCTTTACTGCCGTGTATGACATCATAGATTATTTTCCTCGTCGGTTTTAGTTTACCGTATGAAAGAAATTCGCGAGACCCAGTTGTGCAACTCGCCACATCTGCTACACGGAAAGTACCCGCTGTCTGAGGTGTTACATTTCGTACGACTGGGTGTAACGTCATGTTGATATCGATGTTATTAAAAAAGCAGTCCTGATTCCAGTGGTCAGTCATGAAACACCCAACAAAAACACAACATGGGATACGCATTGGCTTAACAGTCAATGTCATGTTAATCTGAGCAAAAATAAAGGGTCAAAAGTAAAGTCACCATGTGTGGTAGTCGGAGATTTGCAGAAACGTATGGAACTGATATAGATATAGCAACGAACAAATTCTTTCTTCTCATTATTAGATATGTTTCTTCACTGAGTTTTTATCAAATATCATCCTCTTGGACTTCTCTATTGTCTACTGGGTCGCGTCTCAATGCTATTAGCGCTTTGGAGGCTCTTTCACACCATTATCAAATTGACGCTATATTTTATAATACTTTTGTATGCTATATCAACATCATTTTCCCAGTCTTACCGTTTTCTGAAGTAGCGCTGATTATAATGCTGCGCTAACGGGTTTACTTGGTCATAGTTCAGCTGAAATCGATTGATAAGAAATGTGCCTGTAGTAAAACTTACGAAATTGAGTGACACCATTATAAATAAGAACAAAAGGATTAACTGTTTTTGAACCTATTTCGCCAGCCTTTGGGGGAAACCAAATGCTTACCGTCTCGTATTCCCCAGCTTTTGTTTAGCCTATGATTTGTGAAACACTTTGTTTTTGTGGTCTTAAGTTCGTACACTGATTTGATGCAGCTCTCCAGGATAGCCTATCCTGTGCAAGTCTCTTCATCACTATATAACTACCGAAACGTACATCCTCTTGAACCTACCAACTGCATTCAAGTCTTGGTCTGCTTCTATAATGTTATCCCCCCCCCGCCCTTCCCATCCCACCCCTGGCTACACCCCCCCCCCCCCCCCTCTGTTATCAAACTGACGATTCATTGATGCCTCAGTATGCGTGCTATCCCCCGATCCCTTTTTTTTAGTCAGGCTGTCCCCATTTTCTCCCTAATTCGATTCAGTACCTACTGACTGTTTGTTCGACCTACCCATCTATCCTTCAGCACCCCCTTTTCGAAACTTCTATGCTCTTATTGTCTGAACTGTTCACCGTCCACGTTTCACTTCCATACAAGCAGACAAATAAAGTACCTTCAGATAAGTCTGCCTAACATTTAAGTTTATAGGCGATGTTAAGAAATTTCCTTCTTTCAGATATGCTTCTCTTGCTATTGCTACTCTGCATTTTACATCCTGCCATCATGTATTATTCTGTTACCCAAACATAAAAATGAGTCTAATATTTTAGTGTCTCAGTTCCTAAACTAATTTGTTAGAGACAAATACAGTACTTTCAGATAAGTCTGCCTAACATTTAAATTTATAATCGATGTTAAGAAATTTATTTATTTCAGAAATGCTTCTCTCGCTGTTGCCACTCTGCATTTTACATCCCGCCATGATGAATCATTTTGTTACCCAAATATAAAAACGTTCCTAAACTAATTCCTTAGCATCACTGATATAATTCGATTACATTCCATTACTCTTGTTTTTGTTGATGTTCATCTAACAGCCCCTTTTCAAAAACTTTTAATTGCTTTCATACGCATATCTATGTCTGTCGCTGTCTCTCAGAGAAATACAATGCTACTGACAAGCCTCAGACTTTTTATTTCTTCTCCCTGAACTTTAATGCCCTTTTTAGACTCTTACTTTGTTTTATTTACGATCTGCTCAATGTATCTACTGAATAACATAGGGGATCTCTCTCCCTTCTTAACTACTGCTCCTTTCGTGTCCTTCGATTCATATGACTGTACTCTGCTTTGCGTAGTGATTGTGAATGACCTTTCGCCTCCTGTTGCTTATCTCCAAATTTCAGAGAGAATTCTTTAATCAACACTGTCGAAAACTTCCTCCACATCTACAAATCCTATAAATGTAGGTTTCCCTTTCTTCAAACTAGCTTCTAAGATCACTCGTAGGGTTGGTATTGCTTCGGGTGTTTCTACATTTGCCCGCATCCAAATTGATCTCTCCCTCCCCCCCCCCCCCCCCCCCCCGAGCTCGCCCTTCGCAGTTTTTCATTCATCTGTAAATAACTTGTGTCAATATTTTGCAATAGTGACTGATGGTTCTATAATAATAGCAGCCGTCAGTCCCTACCGCTTTTGAAATTTGAATTATTACATTTTCCTTGAAATCTGTCTTATATATGTTGCGCACCAGGTGGAGTAGTTATGTCACGGCTGGCTCTCCCAAGGCTGCCATTAAATCTGAGGGAAGGTCAAATCATTTTGGGAGATGGGAACCATCTCTCGTTAGCTTTACACGACATCATACCTCTTAAGTAGAAACTACAGATTCGTCTTTCTCCAGCAATGGAGACTTAGCAGGAAGGTAGGGAGCCAAACGCACCGGGAATTGCGCCCAGCTGTGAGATGAGTTTATGGAGCCCCAGACTGCTGTTATGTTACGCGCCTACTCGCTTCCGTGTCTTAGCTCACAGGTACGGATTGCAACAGCCTTTCTCTGGGGAAAGCACATCTCCAACAAGAACAACACACCCTTCCCTATTCGCTCCTAACCAAGCCAGTAGCTTGAAACATTACAAACGGAGGAGGTAATTTTACTAATTTAGGAAAAGTTTCATAGCTGCTTATAAATGTAGTTTCTCTAAATATTGCGCAAGGAAAGTAATGAAGCCATAAAATCAGATTTTGTACTGACCACGAACGTGCTTTATTAGGTATGCGCAAGCCTTTCTCCGAACTCAGAATAGCTCAGACAATCAGTTTTAAAGCGAGCTGTCGTTTATCTTTGAATATGAATGAATACGAACCAAAAATTACCCCGTAAGTAGGGCACACCCAAACGCGAAAGTCATCTTAATGAGCAGAAAAAGTTAAAATGGCTCTTTCTTTTCCCCATTTAGTTGCCTGGTCACTAAATACACTCCTGGAAATTGAAATAAGAACACCGTGAATTCATTGTCCCAGGAAGGGGAAACATGCTCAATGGGGGACAGATCCGGAGATCTTGCTGGCCAGGGTAGTTGACTTACACCTTCTAGAGCACGTTGGGTGGCACGGGATACATGCGGACGTGCATTGTCCTGTTGGAACAGCAAGTTCCCTTGCCGGTCTAGGAATGGTAGAACGATGGGTTCGATGACGGTTTGGATGTACCGTGCACTATTCAGTGTCCCCTCGACGATCACCAGTGGTGTACGGCCAGTGTAGGAGATCGCTCCCCACACCATGATGCCGGGTGTTGGCCCTGTGTGCCTCGGTCGTATGCAGTCCTGATTGTGACGCTCACCTGCACGGCGCCAAACACGCATACGACCATCATTGGCACCAAGGCAGAAGCGACTCTCATCGCTGAAGACGACACGTCTCCATTCGTCCCTCCATTCACGCCTGTCGCGACACCACTGGAGGCGGGCTGCACGATGTTGGGGCGTGAGCGGAAGACGGCCTAACGGTGTGCGGGACCGTAGCCCAGCTTCATGGAGACGGTTGCGAATGGTCCTCGCCGATACCCCAGGAGCAACAGTGTCCCTAATTTGCTGGGAAGTGGCGGTGCGGTCCCCTACGGCACTGCGTAGGATCCTACGGTCTTGGAGTGCATCCGTGCGTCGCTGCGGTCCGGTCCCAGGTCGACGGGCACGTGAACCTTCCGCCGACCACTGGCGACAACATCGATGTACTGTGGAGACCTCACGCCCCACGTGTTGAGCAATTCGGCGGTACGTCCACCCGGCCTCCCGCATGCCCACTATACGCCCTCGCTCAAAGTCCGTCAACTGCACATACGGTTCACGTCCACGCTGTCGCGGCATGCTACCAGTGTTAAAGACTGCGATGGAGCTCCGTATGCCACGGCAAACTGGCTGACACTGACGGCGGCGGTGCACAAATGCTGCGCAGCTAGCGCCATTCGACGGCCAACACCGCGGTTCCTGGTGTGTCCGCTGTGCCGTGCGTGTGATCATTGCTTGTACAGCCCTCTCGCAGTGTCCGGAGCAAGTATGGTGGGTCTGACACACCGGTGTCAATGTGTTCTTTTTTCCATTTCCAGGAGTGTATTTACATATTTCTCCGTGGCTGAAGCTGCTAAGGCACATTTGTGAAATAACGCTCTAACGAGAGGTACCTGGTTCAGATCCTGTTGGTGGAAGGAATTTTCACCGGCAGCGTTTGTTTATCGAGTGGAAGTGGTCGCTGGTGTATAGATCTCGATTGTCAGACCATGCCTGCCCGAAATTTTAAACCTCTCTACTGTGCCTGATGTGGGAACGAACCGCACAGTTGGGATTACTCTGTAAGACTGAGAGGTTCAGGTTAGCGACGTCTTTGGTTACATCTGAAAGAGAAGGCAACCTGCCAGCAACGTGTTTTCACTCTCACGGTCATCAACAATATTAACATGACGCTACACTTTCTGAGCCGGCCGGTGTGGCCGTGGGGTTCGAGGCGTTTCTTTCTGGAACCGCGTGACCGCTACGGTCGCAGGTTCGAATCCTGCCTCGGGCATGGATGTGTGTGATGTCCTTAGGTTAGTTAGGTTTAAGTAGTTCTAAGTTGTAGGGGACTGATGGCCACAGATGCTAAGTCCCATAGTGCTCAGAGCCATTTGAACCATTTGAACACTTTCTGACTCTGTGACTAAGTTACTACATATCCCCTCATTCTACGGTCAATAGTCAATCACTGCTAGGAGTTTCTACTCCTCTTACCGCTTGTTTCACCCTGTAGCTAACGTGGTAAATCTGTTCAGAGGTGGGAGGAACGCAAGGGCTCACCAACTCCGACTTCTAACCTTGAGGTGTTAAATACAAGCTTCCGGATGTTTTATTCGTACACTCCTTGCCCCCGCCAGTCATGCACGTTAAACACTGAAGTTGGAACACAAGTGCCGTGCGGGATTAGCCGAGCGGTCTAGGCGCTGCAGTCATGAACTGTGCGGCTGGTCCCGGCGGAGGTTCGAGTCCTCTCTCGGGCTTGGGTGGGTGTGTTTGTCCTTAGGATAATTTAGATTAAGTAGTGTGTAAGCTTAGGGACTGATGACCTTAGCAGTTAAGTCCAATAAGATGTTTCTCACATGTTTGAACAGTTTTTTGGAACACAAGTCCGGCACTTCACCAAGAAATGCTGACTGTGGGCGAAGTCAGAGGATCCTCTCAATAAAACTGATAAGCGACTTAACTTTACCATTTGCCTAGCCTGTTTTAGCGAAGCCTTCGAAAATCAGCGTTACTGCCAGGAATAGTTGTGAGGACAGCCCCTATTGCGTCTGTATATCCTGTCAGGATATATATATATATATATATATATATATATATATATATATATATATATATACACTCACAAACTTTCGCATTTATAATAAACATACAAGACGAGGCATACATTAAATTTTAATTGGTATCCTAGTGAACATAATGACTTCAGTGGGCAAAATCATGACAATTAATGTGTATATTTGTTGACTGACTTTCATTGTCTCTCACGAAAGGTCGGGTCGAGGGAACAAAGGACCAAGACGGTGATTTGAAAGTAATTTTAGCGTTCTGGAAACTTTTATGCTTCACACATGTGTAGGGGTACAAGTTGGGGAGAAATATACTGCAGCGTTTCCCCATCAGGAAACAAGTGGGAACGACGACTCTAGCCTATGCCCGGAAATAATGCTACTTATGCCACCTGACGAAAAAGGGATGCTGGGATGCGTCCAGAAGACATGATCGGATCTCAGAATAATTTAGAATATGTGGACACCATCAGCGGCTACGTAAATATCTAGAGTTGTGAATTTCTGTGACACTTAGAACGGCCACCAGAGTGCATTAGTGTTGTTTGTATTTAGTATTCAAAATGGTTCAAATGGCTCTGAGCACTATGGGACTTAACATCTATGGTCATCAGTCCCCTAGAACTACTTAAACCTAACTAACCTAAGGACATCACACAACACCCAGGCATAACGAGGCAGAGAAAATCCCTGCCCCGCCGGGAATCGAACCCGGGAACCCGGGCGTGGGAAGTGAGAACGACCACGAGCTGCGGACTGTATTTAGTATTGCTAGCAGGGCTGGTAGGATACATAAGAGGAGTGTACGGCTGATGTGACGGTGGTACGATTTTGGACGGCATGGGAACGTGGCGGCCGGCATACTAGTGATCGAGGTTCCACTTGGCCACGTCTGATCACCAGGGAGTGTCACACACCGAAACCCCTTCACATCTACTTCTGCTATCCGCGAACAAGTAGAGGACTTCCTTCAACATTCTGTGTCATTCCGCACCATTGGCCGGAGACTAACAGCAGCCGGGCTAGGATAATTAGCCCCCCACGCGTAGGCTGATGTTAACACCGCAATACAAACTGCTGGACTGCGGTGACTGGCATCGCATACAATTCAGCGATGAATCGTACCGCGCTGTTCCGGATCAACGTCCCCGGCGAGTACGTCGGCAAGCAGCGGAGAGGCTCCACTCTTCCAATGTTTTGGAGATTCACAGCGGTCTCACTCTCGGCGTCATGGTGTGGGGCGCCAAACGGTATAACTTCAGGTCAAGCCTGCTAGAGGTTCAGGGAACTGCGACTGCACAACCCAGTGTCACGGACACACTGCGCGCTTATGTGTTACCTCTCATGCGACAGGATCGTGGTGCCTTTTTTCAACCGGTCAATAGTTGTCCACACATGGAACGCTTCTCTATGATCTTTCTGTGCGATGTTGAGGTAGTGCCTTGGCTGGTAAGATCCGCAGATCAGATGTGTGGGACCAGCTCGGACGTGAACTCCACCGCAGTACCAATATGCATGATTTCAAGGACCACTACAACAGTTGTGGACCGTTTTGTTCCAGGAGTCGATACAGGGGCTGTATGACACCGTTCCCAACCGAATCGGCGCATGCGTCCAAGCCAGAGGCGGTGCGACTTTATTCTGATAACTGGGTTCAAACTGCCAGGCTCTTTGCAAATTTGACTCAATTTAGCCGGCCGCGGTGGTCTAGCGGTTCTAGGCGCTCAGTCCGGAACCGCGGGACTGCTACGGTCGCAGGTTCGAATCCTGCCTCGGGCATGGATGTGTGTGATGTCCTTAGGTTAGTTAGGTTTAAGTAGTTCTAAGTTCTAGGGGACTGATGACCACAGATGTTAAGTCCCATAGTGCTCAGAGCCATTTGAACCATTTTTTTTGACTCAATTTAGCAGTCATTAAAATAACATTACATACCGTCTCGACTCATTAAGTTTCATTGCATTTTCTCCTGTCATTACGGGTCACTATTTTTTTTGTCAGACAGTGCAGCTCTTTTTTATTACCGTATGAGTGTCTTGGAATATGAAATATTGCTTGGACTGTAATCATCACGATTTAGCGATGGTTAAATAGTAAATGTATGTTTGTCATTTGATCTCTCCGTTTCTGTACAGGATACCTGAAGACCATCAAATGATCTAAACCGGCTCTTCGACGTTTTGAAATATAGTACTTTTTGGAATATCTTCTAGCTTTGAGACACCACCTGCAGGCCACCTTATGGTGTATGACGGAGAGTTCTTTGTGTATCTATCAGTGGCCCTAGTCCTTCCCTATTATCTATTTCATTCGCGAATGGTGACTGGTGCGCTGGATGCTAATTAACAGACATGATCTTTTCTCGAGATATGCTGGCTGTAAAAAAAAAAAAAAAAGATACGGTCAAACTTCCAGGAAACATTCATTACCCATAGAAGAATGAAATGTATTATGTTTATTATTTCGATGTTAGAGCTCATTTCCTACTTTTCTTCATAATCACATTAATCATGGGAAAAAAAATAGAAACAGATGTACCAGCATTACCTCAAACTTTTCTTACATGAAGTGATCAAATTAACCTCTTGGTTACGTTTGCTTACAATGTCAGTAAGCTGTAATTCTTAGGTTCGCCGTCAGTGTCTGTTATTGCAATCGAACGATGGTAATATTGACGTGTGACTCACTTCACTGCTTTACTAGCACCAAGCAAAACACCAGCTGTTTAGTGACCATCACGGACTATGCAAACACGTAGCATCAATCGTTTAGTGCTCATCACGGACTTGGTTTGCGGTAGAGTGCAATGGAAGTGTAGTCAAATGCGGAGTTGACAGACGCCGATTTGCAATATGGGTTAGCAAATGGTAATGGCCGAGGTGCTCAACGTTTGTATTGAGAGGGATTTTCAGAACGACAGAACCCCGACGGGAGGACGTTTGATGCAATTGATCGTCATCTTAGGAGGCGTGGGACGTTTAAGTCTACTACTGGCGATGGGGTAGGCCTAGTAGGACGAAGACACCTCAGCTGGAGAAGGTCCCCCTTCGTGCAGTTAACGACAACACTAGTGTCAGCGTAAGATAATTAGCTGCAACATGTAATGTTGACTACATGACTGTCTGGAATGCGCTGCGTGACAACGTACTGTGTTCGTATCATGTACAGCGTGTGCAGGTTCCATCAGCAGTTGGTTTCCCTCCAAGGGTAGACTTTTGCCAATGGTTCATTCCACAACCTGCCTACCCTCACTTTGGTGCAAATGCGCTGTCCACGGATAAGGCTTCGTTTCAAACTAGTTGTTTGTCACAGCGTTGAAGCTTTAACAGGGAAGTAATGCGTTTCCGTCCTTAAGATAGATGAATGCACTGGTAAACGTCAACCACACGCGAACACCTCGGTCGAACACTGCCATCTGACGATTGGACCTCAGTGAAATGGCGAAGGAAAGCTTGTGCTTCATGCTTAATAACCTATTTTGGATGCTGAGTATTTTGTAAGCCGTATCAGGGAGAACAGGCCAGTATGGGAAGTGTAAACAAGATATACGAGTATGATTAGTGTTGTCAGATCAAATTTGCAGAAAATCTGGGTTTAAGGCCTGGCGGTTTAAAAAATCGGCTGGACAAGGGTCTAAAAATCGGGACATAAAGAGGAAAATCTGCCTTAGTACAAAAAAAAGTGCATCAAAGAATTAAATACGCAGAAGCGTAGGCATAGTAACGAATTCTATGCGTTGCGTTCCTTACGAATATTAATGAGACTTTCAAACATAATATAGACTGATATTTATGCTTGTTACTTTATTTGGTTAACATACCTAAATAGCATGTGGCTTAATTCATGTGGTTTGTTTTTACTGTTTCCAAATAGGTTGTTGTTGTTGTGGTATTCAGTCCTGAGACTGGTTTGATGCAGCTCTCCATGCTACCCTATCCTGTGCAAGCTTCTTCATCTCCCAGTACTCACTGCAACCCACATCCTTCTGAATCTGCTTAGTGTATTCATCTCTTGGTCTCCCTCTACGATTTTTACCCTCCACGCTGCCCTCCAATGCTAAATTTGTGATCCCTTGATGCCTCAGAACATGTCCTACTAACCGGTCCCTTCTTTTTGTCAAGTTGTGCCACATACTCCTCTTCTCCCCAATTCTATTCAATACCTCATCATTAGTTATGTGACATACCCATCTAATCTTCAGCATTCTTCTGTAGCACCACATTTCAAAAGCTTCTATTCTCTTCTTGTCCAAACTATTTATCGTCCATGTTTCACTTCTAAATAGGTATGTAGTTTATAAATTGCCTCTACCAGTCGTATTTACACTAACTGAATGAACTGAGAACGTCGACTGGTGTATTGCACACAGCTAAAAGTCACCTGCCTTCCAAACAAAAGCACGGAGCGAACAAACGGGTGGGCGCGAGGGCCAGTCAGCGCCATGGAGTGGAATTTCTAACTGCAGCCCCAGGAAAAATCGCGGTCAGTCGGTGGCTGAGATCGTGCGAGAAGTCGAAACACTACTCAGTAATAGTGGCGTAGCGGTAATAGTACAAGCAATGGAACAACAAGGCTGAGTGTTATTAAAACGTACAGTTGGGATAAGTGCTGAGGCGTTCATCGGCTGATCACCTCCTCCTGGCGCACCATATTATAACTTTCTCAGTTAACTCCATCGATGCGCTCAGAAACTCAATTCGGAACTTTAATGTACTCGTCCACTTTTGAAATAAATGCGCACTACATCTGGAATTGTTCGCAATGCCCAAAAGTCGTGGCATTTGGCGCTCCGTGAGAGCGTTAGGTAGGACATCACTTGGGACATAACCGCCAAAATCACGTCTGGCAACACGTTTACATGCATATAAAACTATAGTCGAAAGTTTCAGAGGATATTGACACTGGCGCTAAGTGAAGACATTAATCACAAGTCATCAAAAATATAATGTTTTGCATTTAGAGTTACTGAATACATGGCACAACTTTACAAGAAACTAATACAATCAAACGTGACAAAGTGTACGTCTAGGATCATAAGAAAATTGTAGTGTCTGTACTTAAATACTGAGAAGAACATCGTCAACCATTCGTACCTGTAAGGAAGTAAAACCGAATTCATGATTTCTTTCCTGCACTTTTATGTCTAAAGGAAAGTCATAAATTTCTCCCGAATGGAATATGCTACTCTGACATCACTATTCTGTCTACAGAAGCGTAAGTTCTTGCTAATATAGATGTTACCACAGCCACCACCTGACAAAATACTTTACATTAAGCTTTTTTCTGATATTCAAATGGCTCTGAGCACTATGCGACTTAACTTCTGAGGTCATCAGTCACCTAGAACTTAGAACTAATTAAACCTAACTAACCTAAGGACATCACACACATCCATGCCCGAGGCAGGATTCGAACCTGCGACCGTAGCGGTCACGCGGTTCCAGACTGAAGCGCCTTTAACCGCACGGCCACACCGGCCGGCTTTCTGATATTCCGATGATCATGGAACATGCCCTAAACGTGTCAATAACGTTTGTATGACAATTATATTCCTGTTATTTAGTCACCTGAAGCAGTTTTATGGGTTGCTCAATTGGCCATGTTAGTACCTTCCAGGTTGTGTGGAGGCAGGAGGCAGTGGAGGCAGGGGACATATGTCATCAGAGATGACCTGGGCAACGAGGTTGAGCCCTGGAAATGATGATACTGCTTGCCACGTGAAGACATACGCAGAGCACTGAAACATTAACCACAAGGAAGCTGGTCAGATGGGTAAAAGGGTTTCAGAGTCATTTCTGCATCATGAGCGCCTGGCCACTGCTGAAGGAGCTGTAGCTGCAGATGGCCTTCGCTAGATTTTGTGGGCTCATCCACTATGCCGTAGTCGTGAACGCTGCACGCAGCCACTCAATGACGCGGAGTTCCAAGAAATCGATAGCGTCTGCGCTCGTGACCGAGGGCGGGCGGCGTCCGTCAAGTATTTGCATCCGACTGCTCACGTACCATTGTTGGCCGAGGTACCGAAGCAATTACCAACCGAAGCGCTACCATTGGTCAACGGACCGTGATGTCATCAGGAAGGCAGGAATATCACGGAATTCAGTTCTCCCTTGACGTAAGCGATGGTCCTGGATATTGTGTCTACGTGTACTTCTTTTGTTTATTAGACCCTGTCCAGTTCAAAATAACTATTGTTTTTCTGGTCAGTCTGAAAGCGCTGTATAACAAAGTGAAAAATAACTTTCAGAATGTTATACCTCTCTTTACCTTTATACATGCGCGATTAGTTACCTGACTTTTCCCAGTATATAATTATCAATTTTGTTCATGTGGTCGTCTTTCGCAGGGCATACGCAAATTGAGTATTCGTTTATAGTAATTACCAGATCAACAAGACTAAGTTTCCACCATCATCATATATCTCATGAATTTCGTTACGGTGCTAGAATCGATACAAATTATAAAAATGGATGTACGTATGTATATATGTATGTATCTGTGTTTCCAATCTCCTTCTAAACACTGGACCGATTTCAGCCCGTCTTGATAGATATAACATTTACTCTCCGGAAAGTATCACTGTGGGGGTAAGAACCACCAACTTATCAAAAGGGTGGGAGTGGAAAAGCGCTTCTAGACGCTTCAGTCTGGAACCGCGCGACCGCTACGGTCGCAGTTTCGAATCCTGCTTCGAGCATGGATGTGTGTGATGTCCTTAGGTTAGTTAGGTTTAAGTAGTTGTAAGTTATAGGGGACTGATGACCCCAGATGTTAAGTCCCATAGAGCTTAGAGCCATTTGGAAAAGCGGTGTAGCCCACGAAGGGAGGATACTCACACTCCAGTCATCCAGTATTTGAGAATGAGCATTTAAGAGACCACCAACCCACTTCACACATAATTTCAAACGTTTACGAACCTTCTTCTGGCTGAAGACCCCAACAAAACAATGAATGGAAAAAATTTCATCGCTTACTTCGTTTTCGCTACTTGTCCAGTAAAGCTGCCACATGAAGCATGGCGTTTTAATTTATAATTTCTTTACTACTAATTGCATTCGTGAAACATTTTGCAGATAGTAGTCATATGTACCACTGAATGTACCAGAAAAACTGAGTCACTGTACCACCAGGAAATAACACATCATAAACAGAGAATGCGTGAGAAACTACCGCATCATGCAAGATGTTTAAATTAATTGCTTCATTGCAACAAACTGTATTCGCAACGCTTTTCACAGACAGTATCTACATTTTCCGCTAAATGGAACAACAAAAATATACTTTACTACAGGAGATATGACGTCTTAAGCACTGAGATTCGTAAGAAACCGCCGCACTATGCAAGACGTTTTAATTTACAACACAATTCGCAGATTGTAGACGCATTTTACCTCTGGATGTACCTGCCAAAGTATCTCGCTGTACAGCACATAGCCCGCATCTCGTGGTCGTGCGGTAGCGTTCTCGCTTCCCACGCCCGAGTTCCCGGGTTCGATTCCCGGCGGGGTCAGGGATTTTCTCTGCCTCGTGATGGCTGGGTGTTGTGTGCTGTCCTTAGGTTAGTTAGGTTTAAGTAGTTCTAAGTTCTAAGGGACTGATGACCATAGATGTTAAGTCCCATAGTGCTCAGAGCCATTTGAACCATTTTTGTACAGCACATAGTTCAGGAGATAGGACGTCATAGACATGGAGCTACGTGAAAATGAAACTGCAGGACGAAATTCGCTAGACATACAGGGGAAACACGAGTACAAATACGCTTGAAATATGTTGCATACACTGATCAGCTAGAACATTATGACCACCTATCTAATAGCCGGTATGGGTAGATCGTTGGCGGGGGTAGGCGCCACATCTGCAAATACAAGTCACCTAATTCCCGCAAAGCCCGGAGTTCTGACGCCACGTTCAATTACATCCCAGATGTGTTCGATCGTGTTCAGATCTGGCAAGTTGGAGGCCCAGAACATCAACTAGACCTCCTCACTGTGTTTCTCGAACCACACCATCACACTCCTGGCCTTGTGACATGGTGCACCATCTTCCTAAATAATGCCACTGCCCTCAGGAAACATGATTGTCACAAATAGATGTACGTGGTCTGCAACCAGTATAAATGGTTCAAATGGCTCTGAGCACTATGGAACTTAACTTCTGAGGTCATCAGTCCCCTATAACTTAGAACTACTTAAACCTAACTAACCTAAGGACATCACACAAATCCATGCCCGAGGCAGGATTCGAACCTGCGACCGTAGCTTCGCGCGGTTCCAGACTGAAACGCCTAGAACCTCTCAGCCACCCCGGCCGGCCATCCAGTATACGATACTCCTTGGCCGTCATGTTGCGTTGCATGAGCTCCACTGGACCCACGTACGGCCACGTGAGTTTTCCCCAGAGCGTAATGGAGCGGCCTACAGCTTGTCTCCGTCCCGCAGTACAGGTGTCAAGGAGCTGTTCCCCTGGAAGACGACGGATTTCCGCCCTTCCATTGGCATGATGAGAAAGGTTTCACGATTCATCAGACCATGCAACACTGTGCCACTGCACCAACGTCCAGTGCAGATGGTCACGTGCCCATTTCAGCTGTAGTTGCCTCGTCGTGGTGTTAACATTGGCACATGCATGGGTCGGCGGCTGCGGAAGCCCATCGTTAGGAGTGTTCGGTGAGCTGTGTTCAGACATGCTTGTACTCTGCTCAGCATTAAAGTCTGATGTTAGTTCTGCCACAGTTCGCCACCTGTCCTGTTTTATCAGTCTGTCCTGCCTATGACGAGCGAGACCCGTAACGAGGAGTGGCCGCCCAACCCCACGACGTCTGGATTTGGTTTCACCTCTTTTTCGCGACTTGTTGACGACACTCACCACAGCACTCCTCGAAAACCCGACAAGTCGTGCAGTTTCCGAAATGCTTGTCCCGAGCTTCCGGGCCATCAATATCTGCCCTCGGCCTAACTCATATGGATCGCGTGCCTTCCCCATTCGACACACTGACAGCACACCCACCGTGCTTGTGTCTGACTAGCAGTCATTCCTCGTCAGATGACTCTGCTATCGCCTGGACAGATTTATGTTGGTAGTAGGTCGATGGGCATAATTATCTGGGTGATCAGTGTATGTGTGAACTATATTTGACATATCCTAGAAAAGTCATGGGTGAAAAGCTGATCCTAAAACCCTAGAACAAGTTTAGTCAAATTTGGTGCACATATTAGTTACAATCTGGAAATAAACCCTGTAGGATTGTGATTGGGGTGAGTGTGATAGCGTGGAGAGAGTAGGGAAAATGAAGAGATGGACAGTGAGAGGGAAGGATGAGAAGGGCACAGATAGGGGGAGTAGGAGGATATGGGGACAGATAGGGGGTGGGAAATGGACAGATAGAGGGGGACGAGGACATGCACAGAGATAGGAAAGACGTGGAGATGGACACAGAGACAGAAGTGAGGAGTAGATGGACACAAAGCAAAGGGAAGAAGAGTAACACAGGTTTGTGGCAGGAGGAAATGAAGGGGTAGGAGGAGATGGACAGAGAGAGGGGGAGAAGAATACTGACAAAGAGACGCGGAGGAGGAGATGGAATTAGTGGTGGAAGGAGGTAGACAGTGGGGGAAGCAGCAGATGGACAGATGGAGGAGGAGCAGATTCACAGAGAGGGGTGGGAAGAGGAGACAGACAGAGAGAGGGAAAGGAGGAAATGGACAGAGAGTGGGGGTTGGAGGAGGTTGACAGAGAGAGGAGGAAGGAGGTGATGGACTTATGGAAGATTGGAATAAATACATACCGAGAAACAGTGGGTACTCAGCTATAAAAACATAAATCTCGCTTCAAAGGGCGTTTATCAGTGGCAGCTGAGGCACACACAACCAGCGATAATTTCATCTAAACTACTTGCCTGTCCTCTAAAATTGGAAAATTATTATCTTAATTTTTTTTCAAATTTCGAAGGGGTGACCGAAGTTATTATTTTGCTCTTGGAGGTGCTTTCTTTGTGGAAAGCTGCAGCCACCCATGCAGATTAAGTAAATATGAGGCCCTGTTTAGATATGAGTGATCTACACAATGACATGCGATTTCTTGTGCAATAAGCTAATGATCTCGTGTTTTTCTTTTATATTTCCGAATTGCCTCTCAATGTTCATGCTTTTGACAACAATTTAATCTGTCAGTGTCACATGCTTCCGGTGACAAGTTAAATCTTCAAAGTTGATATTCAGAAGAAAAACTTCTTCGATTCCTCCGCAGTTAGGCTTTGAAGCCTTAGGAGTTCTGTCCTTCTGACCAATAATTTAAGCATATTTTACGCTATTCACATAATCACAATTCTAATATCTAAAGAATCTAACAATGATACTATTTGTAGAGAAAATAGAATACAAAGAAGAACTTGACAGATATTGGAGGGGATACAACTGAAGATTAAAGCGTTTGTTTAACTGACAGTACATCGAACATCATAATCACACGTTACTATCTTGTATAAAATTTATCTTCACTGTACAATAAAACAAGAGCACTTGTTAAATGGAGCATTTAAAATTGTGCTTGGCTTTACAGTGAGCGGTCCTACTGTGCTTCGAAGAAACTGCAGGAAAACAGCAAGTGATTTACGTCTTCTTCTTCTTCCGTCTGGCAGTCACAGAAAAAAGGTTATTCTTATTGCCTATCCGGTATAAGTGGGAAGGATCTGAACCAATGTTTGTACCTAAGCGTATCAGCGCACTTATCAGTATTGATTACTGATTGGGTTGTAGCATATTATTAATAGTTACGGAAGACTGTAGGGCACCAATCCTCTGCCCATTCTCGTCTGCCAGTTTTCGTATCCATATCTTGAAATCGCCGGATGAATAGACTGACGTTCGCTTTAAGTTTAGAGGCACTGGCCTCCTTCACACTAATTGGGCGGCAGCTTCTGCCTCTATACTGGGATGACTGTGATGTCACCAGGCTTGTCCGCAAAACGTGACTATACTAAGAACTGCTTGGAGAGCCGTTTGCTACATGTTAGTGATTATTAAAGACGCCAACGGGGGTAGATCTCATTGTCCAGTTCAAACATTATTTATTCTATTTCTATTTCTAAATATCGTAGTTTCTTATCTGCTTGAAGAACATACTGTTACCGGCGACTTCTGACTTCTACACCTACACTATACTTACTCTGCAGGCCATAGTTCAAGTGGGTTGTCGAGGGTACATGGTGTATCAGATCTTGTGATCCATTAACGGATGGTACGTGGGGAAAAAAAGGCTGTCGGTAACCCTCCGCGTGAGAGCGACTTTCCTTAATTTTTAGAGTTGTCGTATTTGTGTGAGGTACATCATATCATCAAAAGAATCGGGACTCCAAGTAGTGTATTTGCATCCTTCGACATCTACATACATACTCCGCAATCCAACATTCGGTGCTTGGCGGAGGGCACCTCGTACCACAACTAGCATCTTCTCTCCCGGTTCCACTCCCAAACAGAACGAGGGAAAAGTGACTGCCTATATGCCTCTGTACGAGCCCTAATCTCTCTTATCTTATCTTTGTGGTCTTTCCGCGAAATGTAAGTTGGCGGCAGTGAAATTGTACTGCAGTCAGCCTCAAATGCTGGTTCTCTAAATTTCCTCAGTAGCGATTCACGAAAACAACGCCTCCTTTCCTCTTGAGACTCCCACCCGAGTTATTGAAGCATTTCCATAACACTCGTGTGATGATCAAACCTACCAGTAACAAATCTAGCAGCCCGCCTCTGAATTACTTATATGTCCTCCCTCAATCCGACCTGATAGGGATCCCAAACGCTCGAGCAGTACTCAAGAATAGGTCGTATTAGTGTTTTATAAGCGGTCTCCGTTACAGATGAACCACATCTTCCCAAAATTCTACCAATGAACCGAAGACGACTATCCGCCTTCCCCACAACTACCATTACATGCTTGTCCCACTTCATATCGCTCTGCAACGTTACGCTCAAATATTTAATCGAGGTGACTGTGTCAAGCGCTACACTACTAATGAAGTATTCAAACATTACAGGATTCTTTTTCCTATTCATCTGCATTAATTTACATTTATCTATATTTAGAGTCAGCCGCCATTCTTTACACCAATCACAAATCCTGTCCAAGTCATCTTCTATACTCCTACAATCACTCAACAACGACACCTTCCCGTACACCACAGCATCATCAGCAAACAGCCGCACATTGCTATCCACCCTACCCAAAAGATCATTTATGTAGATTGAAAACAACAGCGGACCTACCACACTTCCCTGGGGCACTCGAGATGATACCCTCACCTCCGATGAACACTCACCATCGAGGACAATGTACTGGGTCCTATTACTTAGGAAGTCTTCGAGCCACTCACATACTTGGGAACCAATCCCATATGCTCGCACCTTAGTTAGGAGTCTGCAGTGGGGCACCGAGTCAAATGCTTTCCGGAAGTCAAGGAATATGGCATCCGTCTAATACCCTTCATCCATGGTTCGTAAGATATCATGTGAAAAAAAGGGCGAGTTGCGTTTCGCAGGAGCGATGCTTTCTAAAGCCGTGCTGATGTATGGACAGCAACTCCTC
This sequence comes from Schistocerca cancellata, assembly GCF_023864275.1. Classification (NCBI taxonomy): domain Eukaryota; kingdom Metazoa; phylum Arthropoda; class Insecta; order Orthoptera; family Acrididae; genus Schistocerca; species Schistocerca cancellata. Next base: position 695,452,574 of record NC_064627.1, on the reverse strand, counting down.
TGTCTCAAGGATATTCATTATATTCGAACTGGAAATATGTTCGAGAATCCTGCAACAAACCGATGTTAAGGATATTGGTCTGTAATTTTGAGGATCCGTTCTTCTACCCTTCTTATATACAGGCGTCACCTGCGCTTTTTTCCAGTCGCTCGGGACTTTACGTTGGGCAAGAGATTCGTGATAAATGCAAGTCTGCCTTTATGACGGCTTTAACTCAGCTGGGGACACTTTCAATGACGTATTGAATGTCTGTGGAGGAGTGCAGGCCATTCTTCCTCAAGAGCCCAAGCCAGAGAAGATAGTGATGCTGGATGCCGCGGTCTTGAAGGAAATCGACGTTCTGACTCATCCGAAAGATGGTTCACAGGGGTGAGATTGGGACTTTCTGCAGGCCACTCCATTTCATAAATATTATCGTTCACTAACCAGTATCTCACAGACGCTACTTTATGACAGGGTGCATTATATGCTGATACAAACACTTTTGTCTCCACACTGTTCCTCAACTGTGCTCAGTACTCAGTGCTGTAAAATATGTCCATTTCTTTCCGCGTTTAGCTGTTTCTTAAGCGCAATAAGGTGACCATGCCCCAACCACGAAAATACCCCCATACGGTAAGTGCACATTCTCTGTACTTCGCTGCTGGCATGATACATGATGGCAGGTAACGTTCTCTAGTCACTCGCCACCCTAGAGCCTTACTACGCATTGCCGCAAAGTATAGTGCAATTCATCAGGACAAATAATCCAGTCATCCAGTGTCCAATGGCTTCACTCTTCATATCACCTCAATCTTCTCTCAGCATTAACTACAGAAATATGTGGTTCATGAGGAGCTGCTCGATCACTGTATCCTAGTCTTTTTAAGTCCCTATTCACAGTCATTGTGTTAGCAGGAATGCCGGTAGCATTTTGGAATCCAAGAGTGATTCTTCCCACTGATATCATGCGATTTTTTACAAACATTCTCCACAATGTTCAAGAGTCCGTGTCTGTCTCGACTGGGGCAGCTTTAGAATGGACGAAATGTCCGTGATGGGTTTGTCACTCAGGTGACATACGACGACTACTCCACGTTCGACGTCATTGAGCTATCCTGACCGACCCATTATGCTATTACTGCTTGTTCACTGGCAACACAGCACTCCCCCCTTCCCCCCCCCCCCCCCCCTCTTCCTCTTATAGACGAGTTGGCTTCTCGTAAAGTGTAGTGGTCAGTTTCGCGTAACATAGTGCTGTCTGGGTACCTATGGCCAGATAGTGCATATGTTGGAAGTATTTATATGTTTATTGACTCTTTACAACGTGCGATTACATACCTTTCTGAGAGAGGTACTGCGTGATCCAGATAATCTCAGCTGAACGTCCCCTGCTATGGTCTATTGAGCCTTTCCGTGACACTCTGACACTCACTAAATAAGCTTGTAACCAACGGTGGGGTTCTTCCGCAAATACAGCGTGGTAAGAGGCCCAGACTGTCAAACAATACTCAATAATTGGATGAACGACCGTGTTTTAAGCGATTTCTTCCTGGCGTGAATTACACTTACTCAGGATTCTAGCCATAAATCTGTTCTCTCTCTCTCTCTTTCTTTTTTTTTTCTACCTTCCATCCTGGTAATGAAATTAAGTTTAAAAGTGAGCCTGTATACAATACGTTAAAATACCTGTATAGATTAACTTTCAATCTTAATTTCACAATTGTCTACTTTGGAGAGCTGATGATGGCCTTGTGAAGCTGTTGCCCCTTAAATCGCTACAAACTCTGGGATACTTTAAGGCTGTGACTCATTCCAGTGAATGAGACCAGTCATTGATTGTCGGTCGTGCAATCAAACAGTATCATACCTCTTTTTCTATTTATGCTCGCTGCATTTCATTTATTTATGTTTCGGATCAAATGCTAATCCTTGCAGCAGGTGGTGACCGTGCCCCTTCAGTCAAAAATAGGTGCTAGACTGATTTAATAAATAATAGAGAAAAGTTAAGCTGTGGATTTAGTGATTAAGGGGTATATGGTTTGCTCGCATCCCTAATTGAGTAAACGCACAGAACGTCCTTACAGCCACGTTGAACTGTAAGTAACTGTAAGAAAAGTCCTTCTTTGAGATTTTCAACTCGCGCGTCGTCACATTGACTTTAATGTCGATTATGTTCTCAAAGCATAGACATTTCATGTAAATCTCTGCACTTTGTCGTGTTTGATCGGGAGTCAGTGTCTGCAAGGTTAACTTATGCACACGCCCTTCACTTTTTCAAAACATTCTCGAGAATGTCTTGAACTCCTGATCTAGAGATGTTGCTCCATTGGGATTTGTGACACAACAAGGCTGACAAACTTTGGCCTCACGTCCACAGCTTAACACTGCTGGTCACAGCTAACTGAACGAATGCACTTCCGTCGTCTACAATCGATAGTTTAATCTGCCACCGTAGTATTGCGCTTGACAGATCTCTCTCCGAACTTTTCTGTTTCTCTGCACTTTATAACAATTTTCTAACGATGTTACTTCGCTGTAGACAATTGCACCATAAGAAAAGCCTCATACAGCTATAAGCTTTATTCGCCAGCTACGATGCTACGCTACCTTCAAGAGCGCTGAACGTTACCTCTGCTTCTGATGGTATCTTCCCACATACAAAGACACACTGAGTTACAGTTAGTTCTGATGGAAGAAAAATGAAGGAGCGCAACATAAATTATCGCGCTCCTTCATTTTTTCAAATTATAAAGTGACAGCGGTTCTTGAATTTCGTCGTCAGTGTTGAGGTAAGAAACGTCCGAGGACACCTTCTAGTTTCCTACTGTCTCTTCACGTGTGAACGCCACACTATGACTTCAGATGTATAAAAATATCCATGGAAATAACATTTGTGTTAAAACCTTGAACCAGGGTGGAAGTCTGCCAGACGGTGGCGGCCCCCCTGTACTTGAGACTGTCGGCGTCACGTGTAGTGTGTGGTTAGACGTCCGGCACAGTGCGAATAACAAGTAGTCGGGGGACAAAGCGCAGCTCGGCCGTGGGAAGTCCCGGCTGCCGCCAAGATTTCTGACCTTGCGGGGAGGACGGCGCATCTTCCTCCACCAGCGCATTGCTGCGGCTGCGGCCGCATCTGTGGTTTCACGAGTGGTGGGCAGGCGAGGCGCTTCTGTGTGTGGAGTCACACCCTACATGTACTAATTTACATGGACATAAACCACTGTACAGGCTGCCCATGAATTATAAGTATGCAAGATGGCATGTACGATAGGGTTCAGGTCTGGAGAACATGCTGGCCCGTCTAGTCGCTCGAAAATTGTAGTCCATGAAGACGAATGCCTCGTCAATATGCTGTCGATATGGTTGCACTATCGGTGCATTCACGTATCGTACAGCCATTACGGCGCCCTCCATGACCACCAGCGGCGTATGTCGGCCCCACATAATGCCACCCCAAAACAGCAGGGAAGCACCACCTTGCTGCAATCGCTGGACAGTGTATCTAAGGCGTTCAGCCTGACCGGGTTGCCTCCAATCGCGTCTCCGACGATTGTCTGGTTGACGGCATATGCGACACTCATCGGTCAAGAGAACGTGATGCCAATCCTGAGCGGTCCATTCGGCATGTTATTGGGACCATCTGTACCGCGCTGCACCGTGTCGTGGTTGCAAAGACGGACCTCACCATGGACGTCGGGAGTGAAGCTGTGCATCATGCAGCCTACTGCGCACAGTTTGAATCCTAACACGACGTCCTGAGGCTACACGAAAAGCATTATTCAACATGGTGGAGCTGCTGTCGTGGTTCCTCCGAGCCATAAACCGTAAGTAGCGGTCATCCACTGCAGTACTAGCCCTTGGGCGGCGTGAGCGAGGCAAGTCGTCGACAGTTCCTCTGTATCTTCTCCAAGCCCGAAAAACGTCGCTTTGGTTCACTCCGAGACGCCTGGACACCTCCCTTGTTGAGAGCCCTTCCTGGCACGAAGTAACAATGCGTACGCGGTCGAATCGCGGTATTGACCGTCTAGGCATTCTTGAACTACAGAAAACTTGAACCATGTGCCTCCTTCCTGGTGGAATGACTGGAACTGATCGGCTGTCGGACCCTCTCCGTCTAATAGGCGCTGCTCATGCATGGTTGTTTACATCTTTGGGCGAGTTTAGTGACTTGTCTGAACAGTCAAGGGGGCTGCGTCTGTGATACAAATCCACAGTCAACGTCTATCTTCAGGAGTTCTGGGAACCGGGGTGATGAAAAACTTTTTTTGATGTGTGTAGTTCTTCTTGCATGGGATACATTATCGTGGAGAGCGGCATTAAACCGGTCTTCGGAACGAATATCATTACAGCAACAAGAACAGTAGAGCGCTGTGGATTTCATAGAAATTCACAGAAAGACATGGACGTTTTTAATTATGAAAAATTGTTGGCACTATAGCTATGTTTTACACCGTAGTTTGGCCCTTCGGTTGACGCGGTATTTAAGCAGCCTAACATATTTCAGCGTGACGGCAGCACCCAAAAACAGCTACCAGGTGAAGCTTACTGCACAACACTGGGGAGGATGTGAACTGTCATTCTGTCACTGCAAAATAGCCGGGGGTGTGACCGTTCAGGTGCTGCACGTCGAGCGCAGTCTTGTACAGTATTCAAGCGTGGACACTACGAAGACGCGGAATGCAGATTTGGGTATTTTCGGAACGAAGCTGAGAATACACTCGAAGACAAAATAAGGAATAGGAATCTATACAGAGGATTGAATGAGAACAGGGGAATACTTCGCTAAACACAACGTTAGAAGAAAATCTAAACTTCTGGGTAGGATCAGCACAGTGTTAAGAAGGAACTTTTGCCTATGCTATGCGGAGCGATGCGTCCACGGAACAGAGCATCAACGACACGAAAAAGTGAGGAGCTGCGTTCGTAAAATTTTCATGGAAGAGGTGCTGTTCCCGAACCTTTTCTAATTTATAGGAATCCAAAGAAAGCGCTTCAGCGGTGTATCGACAGCAAAGCCTTAATTAGTTGTTAATAAAAAACTTGTGCTTTGGTTTAACGACACTGTTGTTCCACTCTGATTTGTATCAAGGCATGCTTATTTATGAACAACACTAGTCGGCCGGTGTGGCCGTGCGGTTCTAGGCGCTTCAGTCTGGAACCGCGTGTCCGCTACGGTCGCAGGTTCGAATCCTGCCTCGGGCATGGATGTGTGTGATGATGTCCTTAGGTTAGTTGGGTTTAAGTAGTTCTACGTTCTAGGGGACTGATAACCACAGATGTTAATTCCCATAGTGCTCAGAGCCATTTGAACCATTTGAACAACACTAGGGGGAAATACACAACGCAGACTTGGCTCTTTCCAACTGCGAAGCATTGTGGAGGGTACGTTTTTGTTTGGACAGTGACATCGTTGTTTCAGGGAGTCCTATTGACGATTTCAAAAGAAAGATAACTTCAAAGATCTGTCTTTTTTGTATCTGACACTACATCTATCCATTGCCGTGTCTATTATTTCCAGGTCAGAGAATGGAAGATAGCAATTTCGAAATGGTAACTTTTTCACTATCGCGTTTGTATCTATGGATTATTTGGATTATGAAATAACAAATAACACAGCTTCCTTTGTCGTTACAGTGGCCAGATTTGAGTAATATAGAGCCTATATTTGCCTTACCGTTCTGAGGAGAAATGATAAGACCAGTTCATTATGCATTTGATGAAACAATGTTGGCTACATTAGAGAAAGAACTAGAATTAAAAATGGAAATGATAGTAGAAATAAGAAAAGGGATTGGAATGGGCATAAATGTAGGAGAGACCAAATTGATCAGTATTAGCAAACACGAAGGTTCCATCAAAATATCATTGGAAGAAATGACCTTTCAACAAGCAAAATCTTTCAGATACTAGAGAAATGTAGTGACGCAAAATGGAAGCTGTGTGAAAGAAACAAGACGCAGTGTAACTACTGGTAAAATAGATTTTGGAGAGGTGAAAGTTTTGCTGAGAGCAACAAGAATTCCGGTAGAAGTCGACAGAGATCCACCAAGAGTGTCGCATATGCCTTCAACCAGACAATCGTCGGAGACGTGTTTGGAGGCAACCCGGTCAGGCTGAACGCCTTAGACACACTGTCCAGCGAGTGCAACAAGGTGGAGGTTACTTGCCGTTTTGGGGTGACATTATGTGGGGCCGACGTACGCCGCTGGTGGTCATGGAAGGCGCCGTAACGGCTGTACGAAACGTGAATACCATCCTAGCACCGATAGTGCAACTATATTGGCAACGTATTGGCGAGGCATTCGTCTTCATGGACGACTATTCGTGCCCCCATCGTGCACATCTTGTGAATGACTTCCTCCAGGATAACGACACCGCTCGACTACACGGGAGACCATGTATTCCAGCATGAACCCTACCGTACATGCCTGGGATAGATTGAATAGGGCTGTTTATGGACGACATGACGCACCAACCACTCTGAGCGATCTATGCCGAATCGCCGTTGAGGAGTGGGACAATCTGGACCAACAGTGCCTTGACGAACTTGTGGACAATATGCCATGACGAATAGAGACATGCATCAATGCAAGAGAACATGTTGCTGCGTATTAGAGGTACTGGTGTGTACAGCAATCTGGACCTCCACCTCGCTGTATGGTGGTAAACCATGCAATGTGTGGTTTTCATGAGCAGTAAAATGGGCGGAAATAATGTTTATGTTGATCTCTATTCCAATTTTCTGTGCAGGTTCCGAAACTCTCGGAACTGAGGTGATGCAAAACTTTTTTTCAAAATGTTCAAATGTGTGTGAAATGTTATGGGACTTAACTGCTAAGGTCATCAGTCCCTAAGCTTACACACTACGTAACCTAAAACACACACACTCGTGCCCGAGGGAGGACTCGAACCTCCGCCAGAACCAGCCGCACAGTCCATGACTGCAGCGCCCTAGACAGCTCGGCTAATCCCGCGCGGCGAAACGTTTTTTGATGTGTGTACTACAACTTACTTCAAATGGAACCTGCTTAGAAAGTCAAGCCTCAGTCTCCCTTCGCAGCTTTTAAGTGGCTCCTACTCCATCTTCTCTCCCCTCGCTTTATCGCTTTGTCTGTTACCATAGAGACTATTCCTTGATGGTTCAAATGGTTCAAATGGCTCTGAGCACTATGGGACTTAACTACTGTGGTCATCAGTCCCCTAGAACTTAGAACTACTTAAACCTAACTAACCTAAGGACATCACACACATCCATGCCCGAGGCAGGATTCGAACCTGCGACTGTAGCAGTCGCGCGGTTCCGGACTGCGCGCCTAGAACCGCTAGACCACCGCTGCCGGCTATTCCTTCTTGCCTTAAGACGTATCCTACCAACCGATCTCTTCTATTAGTCAAACTGGCAATAAATTCATTTTATCCGATTTTCGATTCACTACCTCTTCATTAGCACTCCGATCTACCCACGTAATTTACAGCATTTTTCTGTAGCACCACATTTCAGAAGCTTTTACTTCCTTCATGTCCAAACTGCTTACACTTCGTGCTTCATATTCATGCAAAGCTACATTCGAAACAAATACCTGCAGTATAGGCTCTGTGACCAGTTTACATTCTAAGTTAACAAATTTCTTTTTTTTCAGAAACAATTTTGTTGCTATTGCCAATCTGTACTTTATATCCACTCTATTTCATTTATCTTGTTGCCTAAATAGTAAAGGTTATATGTTACCTTTAGTATCTTTTTTCCTAATCCAAATTATTTTAGTAACGCCTCATTTAATTCGATTACATTCCATTAGATACTATAAGCTGATCTCCCAAAGACTTTGTGGGCTCTGATGGAATTAAATGTCATCGACAAACCTCTAATTTCTTATTACCTCTTCCTAAAATTTCCAAATTTCTCTTCAGTCTCTTTTACTGTTTGTTCAGTGCACAGGTAGAATAACATCGGAGATATGCTACTGCCTTGTCTCGCTCTCTTCTCAAATACTGTTTGTCTTTCATGTCTCTCATAAGTGCAGTCTGGTTCCTGTAAAAGTTGTAGTGTTGTGCATCCCATACTTTATACGTGGTAACTTCAGAATTTCTAAGTGTATTCCAGTCAACACCGACAATCTTGATACTTCTCTAACTACAGGTTTTTCATTTTTGTGTTACTTTCGGATCACTCGCTCCACTAGAATCCTCACCTATGTCGACTTGAAATGGCGACTAATTGATTCCAAGTAATAGGTGGTGCACGAAATGTGTTACCATTTTGTTTTTGAATATAAACTTTATTGTCAATACAATCTGAAAGGAACATATACTACAATGAAGAGCCGTCCATGGAGATTTGTTCTAACTCAGCACATGCTCAATATGTCCACCATTTCGTTTCCTAACTTTCTTCAAACGAACACTGAAGTTAGTGATTACCCTACGGCACATGTCTTCCGTAATTTCACTGCAAGCTTGAAGAATAAGTCTTCTGAGCTCCATTAAATTCCACAGCTTCTTGCTACTGCCTTGCCCTTCACACGCAGTGATTCAAGCAAGATGGAGCAAGGCCACATACTGCAAACACTGTGTTGGAGTTTTTACACGAGCATTTCGACACGCGGATCATTTCACTCAGGTTTCCAGGTCGTTTCAATGACGGACAAAACTGGCCCCCCAATAGTCCAGACCTCAATCCATGTGACTTTTTTCTTTGGGGGTACCTAAAGGAAACAATTTTCCCGAAACGTCTACGTGATTTAATGGAGCTTTTGAAGGAAGTTAGGAAACGAAATGATGGAGATATTGAGCATGTGCTGAGTTAGAACAAATCTCCATGGACGGCTCTTCATTGTAATATATGTTCCTTTCAGATTGTATTGACAATAAAGTTTATATTCAAAAACAAAATGGTAACACATTTCGTGCGCCACCCTGTAACTCGCGGAGCACAGCTGATTGCTGCGCCTTATTCTGCCCTGCCCTGCCAATGTAAGATCCTCGACCCGGCGAATGAGCCGTTTGAAATACCGCCTGTGGGTGCTGCAGGAGAAACTCGTCTGTTGCGCCACTTCATTACGGAGGCGGGCAGTGAGGCGCACCCCGGCGCAACACCTGTGACGTGAGGTCAGCTCTCACGGCTGCTATTACAGGCAGCCGTTTACGAGCCCGCGACCTTGGGCACGCTCACCTGGACTTGGTGCGTAGCTTCGCACTGGCGGTCATGGCCGCTGAGTTTCTCTCCCGACCCTCATCGAATGTTTACAGGCACATTTCATTAACGTTGTCCGTGGCCGATATCTGACGTAGCGGAGAGTACCTCTGTTAATGAAACTGTCAAAACGTAGACATTAACGTGAAACGTAACAGTTTTAGTTTGTATTTTTTCAGTTCCCCAGTTCCAGAAAGCAGTTTATTAAATCCTCTTTTCCCGAAACGTGATTCGTTTTAAATTTAAAAGCATGTTCAGTGAAACTGCTGTAATTTTTACATACAGATTTGAAGCGGGTACTACAGGGTGGCGCAAAGCAGGTGTTAGGAAGTGTTTGTCTACTGTGGTTTAATCGTACGACCTAAATGAGTTTCCTTGTGGAATTGTTGTCTTCTAGCTGTGAAAATTCTATACCTCACTAACGATTTTCGGAATGAAAGCACGCCCGTAGGAACAGCGTTTGTTTATTGTAAAGAAATCAAATGTGTGTGCAATCTTATAGGACTTAAGTGGTAAGGTCATCAGTCCCTAAGCTTACACACTACATAACCTAAATTACCCTAAGGACAAACACAAACACCCATGCCCGAGGGAGGACTCGAACCTCCGCCGGAACCAACCGCACAGTTCATGACTGCAGCGCCCTAGACCGCTCGGCTAATCCCGCGCGGCTATTGAACTCAAAGGCAGTCCAACTGTGACGAGAAAATATAAGCAACCCCTGCCAAGGATTTTGTGTAAAGTTTTCACTGTTTTTTTACAGGTTGATGGAACATTTTGAAAAGACTGGATCCGTACGTGACTCAAGAAAAGGCGACTCAAGACGACCAGCCTCAGTTTGTAACGGAACATATTAAAAGCTTTACTTTACCGAAGTATGCGATACCCTCCAAATTCAACCAGTTTAACGAGTATTTATGATTATAGAAAAGTTATTGTGTATGTTAACAATGATTGCATAACATGTCTGCATAAACAGTCAACCCATTAAATTATACTGAATAACTGACCCACACAAAAGTTTATATCACTTGATCACTGATACAGCAAATGTCATCATGTAAAAACACTAAGTTCATCTTAAATAATTAATATGAAGTACGAAAAATAGTGGCCAACTTAGGTATTTTGGATCTCCTTAAATAAAAATCACCCAGTGAAACCTATTTGTTCACTAGGAGCGTTTTCACTCAGTATTCACGTAAGCAATCCTATTTTAGACGAAAACCAATGTAATTCTTAATAATTCATGTTATTTACTTATTTATGCAAATTAGAGAAGTCAATTGACAAACTTCTAAAAAACGGCCTTTTTGTAACAAAGAATTATTCTGTCAAGTCAACAAATCTGTCTGTCATTTTAATAACATGTTAACTTATGTCACTCGATGCAAATTAATAACTTTTCTGCACAAATTATGATAACAGATGTACATGTGACTTATAAACTATATCTCTTTTTAGTAGTTCTTTGACAATGTTATAAATACGAGCAGCAAGAAGGGTCGAGAGGCAGTCGGAATGTCACTTTGGTAAAGTGTGTTTGTGTGTTATTGTTTGAGGTGGATAAACAATGCAAAGAACATGTAACGGAAATACTACTTTGTGTTGTGTCATGGTCTGTGGTGGTCAGTGGAATTAAGATGGCCACCAGAGTAATAAATATTTGAAGTTTACATATTTGTTGGTTTCGCTCGTTCTTTATCATCAAAAGCATATAAAAAACACGGGACCTCATGTTTTTAACCCTAGACAACCAGATTTAGAGCCAGCATCAGCATCGAGACACAGCAGCGATCCAGCAAGTAGCAGCGATTACCACAACACAATGCATTTTAATGGCGCCAACCTAACATCAAGTGCTAACAAGCTCCGTAAATGGGAGTGAAATAGTGCGATTATAGCAATTAGCTATATCTACGACCAGGCGACCATTACAAGTTGAAGCCCCGGAAAATATGGAACGACTGCCTTCGCTATTCAGTGTGGTGCCTACCACTCGAAAATTACATTCAGCACAGCAACTCAGGATTTTACGACTGTCTCTCTTGAGGATAATGAAACAGAAATTAAACTTTTCTCATGCAGAATTCAACTGAGCCAACCTCTGGAGCACAGTGATGAGGAGCAGCGATATGCTTCAGAAAATGAGATGACTGGGACCTTTGAAAATGGAACAGTCGTTAAGGGTCAGGTTTAATGATGAGGCACACTTCCATCTCTATGGGGACGTCAACAAACAGAACTGGCTCCACTAGAATACTGTGAATCCACACGTTCTAACTGTTGCACATGGTGCGGAATGGGCCCCTCACAGTACCTATTTCAGCACGTAGTATAACTTTTTTGGGATTATCTAAAGGACAGAATCTTCGAAGGTGCACCTGCAACACTCCAGGACCTTCGTATTGCAATTTCCAGAAAGATCTGAGCAGTCGAAAATGATGATTTTCAGTAATTCATCGCGGAATTCAGTTCAGGACTCTGCACACTCGTCGCTGCACAAGTAAACCACTTTGAAAAATTTTTCTATTAAATTTCAGGTTGCCTTTTGTAGCATAAACATAATAATAAGAATCTATCTCCCCATATTATGTGAAGTAGGCAAAAAACTTCGCAGCATCTATTTTGCGCCATCCCTTATTTTAGTTTCTAAGGTACTTCTTCCAGATTTCCCTTGCGTTGTGTAATGATAATCAAAGTTATAGTTCTATGTTTTAGTTTTCGAATTAGTACGTGCACTGAATTTTCCATTCATTTTCATACAATCACATTATCCTGCTTAATATAGTTTTCACAATATCTGGTTTCTTGTGCATCATGTTAAATAACAACTTGTTAGCGTGTTCTCTACAGCAGAATCTACAAAGGGTGCAGTTTTCGTATTACTAGCGCGTAGCAAACGTATTTTTCAGTCTTTACTGACAGTATAATCGTTGAGTAAGGTCTGATCGGTCGTTGAGGGTAATTAGCGTCAGTTATTAGACCACAGATGCTGATCAGCTTCGAATGATTCGGTACGTACGCTAATCTGTTGCTGTTTGCTTTGATGTGACAATAAGCAGTGATTAGTTTGAAGTTAAATAATCGTATAGCGAACGAAGTCTGACCATTATGAACATTTCAGAATGCCAGGGTACACACTGTTGTGGAAATACACACTCAGTTATACGAATTTATCACAATAGTCACAAGTAAAATTAGGTATTGGTGTCATCAGCTGTGAGAAGGCTGCCCACGTGTTCGTCAGTAGAGAAATGTCTTCTATATGAAGCCATTCCTTATGTAAAGAACATATACTGAAGCGCCAAAGAAAATAGTGTAGCAAAGCGTTTTCAAATACAGAGACATATAAGCAGGCAGAATACGGCGCTGTGTTCGGCAACGCCTATATAAGACAACAAGTATCTGGCTCAGTTGTTAGATCAGTTACTGCTGCTAAAATAGCAGATTATGAAGATCTAAATTATTTTGAACGTGGTCTTATAATAGGCGCACGAGCGACGACACACAGCATCTATAAGGTAGCGATGAAGTGGGGATTTTCCCGCTCCACCATTTCACGAGTGTACTGTGAATATCTGGAATCCGGTAAGAAATCAAATCTCTGACATCGCTGCGGCCGGAAAAAGGTGCTGCAAGAACGGGGCCAACGACGACTGAAGATAATCGTTCAACGTGATAGAAGTGCAACATTCCGCAAACTGCTGCAGATATCAGTGCTAGGCCATCAACAAGTGTCAGCGTGCGAAACATTCCACGAAACATCATCGAATTGGGCCTTCGGAGCCGAAGGCCCACTCGTGTACCCTTGATGACTGCACGACACAATGCTGTACGCCTCATCTGGGCCTGTCAACACCGACATTGGACTGTTGATGCCTGGTCGGATGGGTCTCGTTTCAAATTATATCGAGCGGATGAAAGTGTACCGGTATGGCGAAAACCTCATGAATCCATGGACCCTGCATGTCAGCAGGGGACTGTTTCAGCTGATGGAGGCTCTGTAATGGTGTAGGGCGTGTGAAGTTGGAGTGATGTGGGACCCCTAGATACGACTCTGACAAGTGACACGTACGTAAGTATCCTGTCTGATCTCCCGCATCCATTGATATCCATTGTGCATTCCGACGGACTTGGGCAATTCCAGCAGAACAATGTGACACTCCACACGTCCAGAACTGCTACAGAGTGGCTCCAGGAACACTCTTCTGAGTTTAAAAGTTTCCGCTGGCCACCAGACTCCCTAGATATGAACATTATTGAGCATATAATGTCTTGCAACTCGCTGTTCAGAGGAGACGGCCACCCTTCGTACTCTTACGGATTTATGGTGTCAATTCCCTCCGGCACTACTTCAGAGATTAGTCGAGTCCATGCCAAGTCGTGTTGCGGCAGTTCTGCGTGCTCGCGGGGCCCGTACACTGTATTAGGTTGGTGTACCAGTTTCTTTGGCTATTCAGTGTATGTTCCGTGGCAAAAGGTAAACTTACGAGCACTAAAGGGCCTCTGGTAAAAACTGTAGTCTATACCCCAGGTGACACGTACCGGGTATACACAACTTTAATGAGACCTATGATAAGTCGATGAGGATGCAGTGTGGTGGAATAAAGTACAAAAAAGGTGGCTGCTAAGGTGCAGAGACTGCCCTGTTAGCCACAACAGGCGGAACTAGCAGAACCCCCATTGCTGGGATGGAGACCATGCTGTACATGCCCCTATTACACGTTTTGGTTACAATGGAGGTAGCGGCAGAGCTATACTTGTTAAAAACTGGAAATAACTGGATTCCTTTAGAATATTTGGAATCTCACACAAATGCAGTGATATAAAAATGGTCGTGATAACGCCGGTTGACCACACAATAACTTCCAACTCATTCAGTGAACGTTTCATTGTAACAACCGGAAGAAAGAAGCAGTGGAAGAGTACACCACGACACCGTTTATGGTCTGGTCTCCTCATTGGTCGAAAAGAGATGAAGGCTCCGGGCCCGGAGTACACAGAGTGCAGCCTAGACCAGAGAGAGCAGTCTTTCTAAGGAAGCTGGCCAGAGTATTTCAGGCGGGTGCATCCGCTATCAGAGTGTGCGCGAAGGAGAATTTGCGTAGGTGCTACAAGGATTGTAGCATCTACATTTATTCACATAGCGAAGCTGCTTTGAACTCTCTATCAACCCCTGCAACGAGATCAAAGATCGCTGCAGAATGCCATAAAGTCCATGGGGGACTAAGGAAAGCTGTGGTTCCCAGGTCGCTCAAAAATCAGTAGTAAGGAACAAGCTGATAGACTAGCCAGGACAGGTGCGACAACTCTATTTATTGGACCGAAACCTTCCTAAACATCACTAAGGTGATGGCAAAGTAAAAACTACGTAACTGGATTAGGAGGCAGCACGTGGCATATTGGACTACAGTACAAAGCTAAAACTTGCCAAGCTAATGATCCGGAAGCCATGGGAACTTTACGAAACACCTACTCACGATGGGCATAGAGGCAGAATCCCCTAGGCGAAGATTTTGTGGTGAGAGGTACGAAATCGCACCACATCTGATCTTCCAACGCGAAGCTCTGGAGGGGAAAATACTAGAACATTCTGGGCGATAGAGCCTGAAGAAATAGTACCTAGTAAGAAACTAGTAAAGGGTGTCCTACTTCTTAAGGGTACTGGTTGGCTTTAAAAGAATCACAGAAAGCGAAAACGCACAATAAACACAGTTTCCGTGGGCTAAGATCACTGTTGTCTTCTTTGTCGCTGTGCATAAATTAGTTCAAACTAAATCAAGCACGTTTTTTAAATTTATTAATAAAAGAAATAAATTCCTGAAATAAAAAAATGTCGTGTGACTAGGGCCTCCCGTCGGGTAGATCGTTCGCCAGGTGCAAGTCTTTTGATTTGACGTCACTTCGGCGATTTGCGCATCGAATTCCTGAAATGAGTCTGCAATCTTTATTAAATATTGAGAATAAAATAGTCGAGTTCGCTTCATATTTTTCATTTCTTATGGCTTTATTTCAACTGCTATTATCAGATCCGTAATTAAAATTATAGTATAAAATATAAAAGTTTCATCCACCGAAACTTAGAACCTGTGAAGTAAAGTGGAGGGTCAGTTGAAATAAAATCTATACCGTATCTAAGGGTGGTGGCGGGAAGGGGGAAGGCCTTCAGTTACCAACTTGGCTCCAAAGTTAAAAAAAAAAACAAGTGATAGCAGAGATGTGGCGCCAATGGTGGATATGTTGGTTTCGCTCTTCAGGTTTTACACGCAAATCTATTTTTAAGACTCTGCCTGTAAACTATTTTAAGCCTCGACGTATTTTAATAACTGTGACATGTAACGTATACTTGACAGCACAAAAAAAAATTGAGGAGGTTGAAATTTAAACTTCCCGTCATTTTTAGCAGGTGCTAAATGCACTACAGAGGGCGTAGTACTGCTCATAAAAGTAAAGGACACTTGTCAGTACAATCAAGGATATTAAGCCTTGTTGATACTCAACATGAAGCACTCATCTAGTGAAATCACACAAGAAAATATGCCCCGTGTCGTTTTCGTGATCTCAGACGTGCAAAAGCCACTTGAAGTAGTGAGTTGTAGCCAAGTGAGGAACAACAGAAATAAATAGCTGGGTGTGGAGGCATTAAGCATACTGTCTTCAGTTCGGTGGCGTATCCGACAGACTGACAAGTAACTACACGGGGGTAGGATTAGGACTGAATCCTAATTTCGGCAATTATTTTCTGTTTTAGTGCGTTAATTTCTCTATGGAAAACACTAAATGTACAAAACAGTTCTCAATAAAAAAATTCGACCGTCAAAAGGGCACAACGGGTGGTTTCTGTAGCACTTAATACCTCGTCATAAGACCTCCGGTTCTGTGGTCTGTGGGTCGTAATTAATTTCTAATTTTCCATCACCTGTTTCCAGATATTATGGCGTTATTTCAATTTTCATCGCAGGTTCCTAACGCGGGGTCTGGTCATTTTTCTCGCATCACCTGTTTCTTCTCCTCTCAAACGCTTTCAACAGGGCTGAGATTCGGTGTTCAAGTTAGCCGGCCAGTCGAGGAAAAAAAATCTCATTCTTTTCTGCAAACCACTCTTGGCACCACACCTGGGCTAATGGAAAACTGATCTACTGGAAACAAGTTAAGCCCTCAGGATCTTAGTTGTCGCACTAATGGGATCACAATATTGCTGATGCTCACTCCGAACTACCCATTTCCTTGAACTTGGCCCTCTATCTGCGTTTGGTTTCCCGCCATTGTAGCGATTATTCCGTGGTTCTTCTTCCTTCTACGTGTGGAGCAGCGATGTCTATCGATACTGGACCGTGTACCATCTTTGGTCTTGTGCATATAGTTCCAGCTAGGGGATGTACAGGCATTCGGTCGGTTGGTGCGGACCAGGGAGGACATCTCCGTGCGGCGTCGTCGGCTGGGTCCACTGGCGGCCCCTGCGCAGTGTCGGAGCGTGTGTGCAGCTGTCCAATCGCTACGAGCTTCGTGGCTCACCGAACCAGGACGTCAAACTTTAGTGGTGTCTTAAGTACCCAAGCCACGTCTGTTCATGTTATGTCATTCGTTTCGGTGGTTCGCTGTTGGGGAGCATTTTCTGTGAACAACTCCGAGTGTTTGTATGGTGAAATAGAGCCGCTGTGCGGTGGAATGAACTACACTCCTGGAATTGGAAAAAAGAACACATTGACACCGGTGTGTCAGACCCACCATACTTGCTCCGGACACTGCAAGAGGGCTGTACAAGCAATGATCACACGCACGGCACAGCGGACACACCAGGAACCGCGGTGTTGGCAGTCGAATGGCGCTAGCTGCGCAGCATTTGTGCACCGCCGCCGTCAGTGTCAGCCAGTTTGCCGTGGCATACGGAGCTCCATCGCAGTCTTTAACACTGGTAGCATGCCGCGACAGCGTCGACGTGAACCGCATGTGCAGTTGACGGACTTTGAGCGAGGGCGTATAGTGGGCATGCGGGAGGCCGGGTGGACGTACCGCCGAATTGCTCAACACGTGGGGCGTGAGGTCTCCACAGTACATCGATGTTGTCGCCAGTGGTCGGCGGAAGGTGCACGTGCCCGTCGACCTGGGACCGGACCGCAGCGACGCACGGATGCACGCCAAGACCGTAGGATCCTACGCAGTGCCGTAGGGGACCGCACCGCCACTTCCCAGCAAATTAGGGACACTGTTGCTCCTGGGGTATCGGCGAGGACCATTCGCAACCGTCTCCATGAAGCTGGGCTACGGTCCCGCACACCGTTAGGCCGTCTTCCGCTCACGCCCCAACATCGTGCAGCCCGCCTCCAGTGGTGTCGCGACAGGCGTGAATGGAGGGACGAATGGAGACGTGTCGTCTTCAGCGATGAGAGTCGCTTCTGCCTTGGTGCCAATGATGGTCGTATGCGTGTTTGGCGCCGTGCAGGTGAGCGCCACAATCAGGACTGCATACGACCGAGGCACACAGGGCCAACACCCGGCATCATGGTGTGGGGAGCGATCTCCTACACTGGCCGTACACCACTGGTGATCGTCGAGGGGACACTGAATAGTGCACGGTACATCCAGACCGTCATCGAACCCATCGTTCTACCATTCCTAGACCGGCAAGGGAACTTGCTGTTCCAACAGGACAATGCACGTCCGCATGTATCCCGTGCCACCCAACGTGCTCTAGAAGGTGTAAGTCAACTACCCTGGCCAGCAAGATATCCGGATCTGTCCCCCATTGAGCATGTTTGGGACTGGATGAAGCGTCGTCTCACGCGGTCTGCACGTCCAGCACGAACGCTGGTCCAACTGAGGCGCCAGGTGGAAATGGCATGGCAAGCCGTTCCACAGGACTACATCCAGCATCTCTACGATCGTCTCCATGGGAGAATAGCAGCCTGCATTGCTGCGAAAGGTGGATATACACTGTACTAGTGCCGACATTGTGCATGCTCTGTTGCCTGTGTCTATGTGCCTGTGGTTCTGTCAGTGTGATCATGTGATGTATCTGACCCCAGGAATGTGTCAATAAAGTTTCCCCTTCCTGGGACAATGAATTCACGGTGTTCTTATTTCAATTTCCAGGAGTGTATATTGGTTCACTACAATTCAAGTGCACATCGGCAGGCAGTGTCCTTTCCTCACCTGTTGTCGCAGTCCAACATGGCGTGTAGTTTTGAGAGCTTAATACATATTTCATTGTGGATAATCACGTCCATAACAGTTTGGTCTTTGAGTTTTCATGTACCGATTGGTGGCTAGCAAGTCGTTTGGTCGATCGGTCCATGACTGTCTCTTCCTTGGGTTACCGACGGATCGAGTGTAGTTGGGCCCACCACCTGTCTCACCTAAGTGAACGTTAATGTTTCGAGGGCAGCCCCCGCCCTTTCTGGAGGCGTCTGAGTGCCGTTGTCTATACTGTCCTTTTCATGGGTGTTTAATGGTCTGTTGGTAATCTATTATAGCCAATGGTTAAAATTTTTTTATTGTGTTTTATGTAAAACAAGGGCCTTCAGCCCGTATAAGTAAGTTTGAATTCTGGTAAGTGGGTATTTCGCTGAAAGCTACTGTTATTGTGCTATCTTTTCATTAAGTGCGCTGTCAGCCACTTAAAACTTAAAGGTTTATTGTGGGCCTTCAGCCGCTTAAAACCTTATTCTTAAATTTAGTTATTGTCATTCCGTTGGTTTTTCATATAGTGTGCTTTCAGCCACTTAAAACTTAAAGGCTTAAAGTAGTTTTTGAATTTTGGAAAATCAGCTGTGGGCCTTCAGCCGCCTAAAGCCTTATTCTTAAAATTTCCCCTTAAGTGAAAACATTGCGGCCTTCTGTCTTAAAAGATTATGTTAATATATTTTAAAAGTTTGAAATTTAATTGTAGCCTTCAGCCGTTTGTATTGCACCTTGTTGATGTTTGTTCTATCCATTTTTGCCCTGAGGCTTTCAGCCTAGCTGTGATATATATACAATTTTAACTGCATGTGTTCAGTCAGTTGAAATTTATCTTGTTGATTTTAAGATTTCTTGTTTGGAGGCCTTCAGCCGTGAAAGAATTGGATTTTCAAACTCGTAGTTGTAAAGGTTAAGCTATGTGCCGTTTTGGTTTAAATGCGTTATTAAATTACAATAAGTTACAATTTTGATGTGAAACTGACCGCCACCTTATTTAGCCCTTTCCACAATCCTAATCACTTGTTCTTCCTTGCGGGCTTAGCGGGCGTTTCAATTACCTGTAATATGAGTATATTGGCAGTAACAAGTCAGCCATGTATCCTGTGAAAGATTCCAAGTCCACGCGAAAATATACAGCCCCAAGCTGCCACAGACATACGAACACTGCGTGATACCTCACGGATATATTAGAGGTTGAAACGGACACCATACGGCCTATATAATTGAAGTAGACCCTCATTCACTACGGAAAATATTACATTCCGCCAGTCACGGTAAATATTTTCCTCAGAAAAACGCTAATCGGTCGAATCTATGTTCATCACGGAGCTTCTGCTTGACGGCTGCGCTTTTACTTTACAACCCAGTCTCACGAAGCCGGTTCCGATGCGAATCAACCGACATGGGAAACACAGTAATACATTTAAACTGTGCCGCGTTTAAAAAAAAAAAAGAAATCCCGTGACGTTTTTACGAGTTCACTATCCTGAGATGGTGTTGCTGCACGTCAACGTTGATTTACAGCCGAAAAACTGTCATATACAAGTGGAAAATTTACTGCACATCGTCGGAATAGATGAATGTTTTTCATATAACACGTCTCTATTGCGACAAAAAATAAAAAGAAACCTGTTTCAACTTTACCATGGAAACGAATTTGTGCCTCTTTACTTATAAAGCCTACATTTCTAGTGGAACCATGGACTGAAACTTAAACAATTTCTTGATGGCTTTGGAAGGCAGTGAAGGAAAATAGTATTGCCCTAGTGGATATGCTAAAAGTCTGCAAGTCGTACAAAATCTTCAGAGTTCCAGGCAAACTTGCTAGATCCGCGAAGGATGGATTTTTCATCAAAACGCTTCTCTTGACGTCGCCTACAACTGTGTGAAAACTTACACTCAATTCTTGGACGCTCTGTATAGAAAATTATTTAGCGATAATGCTTCCAACATATTTAAGGCTTGTCGAAACATTCTGTCTCGTGCTACCTGATCTAAATGCGCGTGAGAAAAGTCAACCTTAAGAAAGACGTGTTTTTTCCGAACGTTAGTGAAATAAACCTTTACTCAGTACAATACCATGTTAGATCAACCGATCACCATCGCGTAACATACATAGCAACGAAGAGACCACATGAGATATGTTTGACCTTCGACTGTCGACGTAATCGTACAGCTGAACCCGCCCACGGAACTGTCACAATACAATGCAGCATACGCACATAAAATTATTTATGGTGTAGTTCCTGTTGTGCCGCCCAAAAATTAAATAAAAACCCTTCCTAGGGCACTAGAACTAAGATACAGAGTGTGAACTGATGGGACTGACAGTGTTCGTACGCGTAAACGAAATATTTGAGTATGGTACATTGATAGAGTTACCTGTCGTCGATGGTACTCACCGTTGCTATAGCGACGCGTAGGGATACAAGAAATGCCAAAACAAGAAATGGAGACAGAAGAGGAGGAAACTAGAAGGACGATGAACAAGAAACTCGATTATTTTCACCAGGCCATCTCTTGTAAGTTACGGAATTCGCGGCGCGTTTCTCCGAGCGCACGGCGGGAGAGGCGCAGCCCACGGGCTGTCGCGGTTTATGAGGGCGGCAGCTGCGAGAGGAGAGGACGTGACGAGCCTCTGAACGGCGACCAGCGTCCATCAGGCAGTTGCAGCACGACACAGTCTGGTCGCAGTCTGACAGCGCCGTTTCAGCACACGGCTGCAGTACAACGAGCACCAGAGCAAGGTGGCTCCAGTACTCGAAGAACGCTTCGATACGACGCTCTAACACAACGCAGCCCGCAGTTTCTTTATCGAAGTGGCAAACACGTTTGGAGCGTCATAGAAAGGAATTTATGACCCAACATGGACAGTAAATACGCCAAGAGACAGGGAGTGCAGCAAAATGTCACGGAATTTTAGGTGGTAGTGGTCTTGAGAAATCAGAAACATGGATGAGGAAAATCAAACAAAATAAGTATTTACAAACCTCGTCAAGAGATCAGTAGCTTTTTGAAACGTGGATAGATTTGAACCACACCTTTACGACTTCAGTACAAAAGCAATATGTATACTAATTTGCGTTCCATATATATATATATATATATATATATATATATATATATATGTGTGTGTGTGTGTGTGTGTGTGTGTGCGCGCATGTGTATATGTATGTATATATATATGTATGTGTGTGTAACGACACACCACAAAGGGATTATCCGAATGGACATACCGAGGGATCAAAAAGTCAGTATAAATTTGAAAACTTAATAAACCACGGAATAATGTAGATAGAGAGGTAAAAATTGACACACATGCTTGGAATGACATGGGATTTTATCAGAACAAACAAAGAAAACACCCCATATTGCTAAATGCGTGAAAGATCTCTTGCGCGCGTCGTTTGGTAATGATCGTGTGCTCGCCGCCACTTTCGTTATGCTTGGCCTCCCAGGTCCCCAGACCTCAGTCCGTGCGATTATTGGCTTTGGGATTACCTGAAGTCGCAAGTGTATCGTGATCGATTAACAACTCTAGGGATGCTGAAAGACAACATCCGACGCCAATGCCTCGCCATAACTCCGGACATGCTTTACAGTGCTTTTCACAACATTATTCCTTGACTACAGCTATTGTTGAGGAATTATGGTGGACATATTGAGCATTTCCTGTGAAGAACATCATCTTTGCTTTGTCTTACTTTGTTATGCTAATTATTGCTATTCTGATCAGATGAAGCGCCATCTGTCGGACATTTTTTGAACTTTTGTATTTTTTTGGTTCTAATAAAACCCCATGTTATTCCAAGCATGTGTGTCAATTTGTACGTCTCTATCTACATTATTCCGCGATTTATTCATTTTCCAATTTTATATTGACTTTTTGATCACCCGGAATATATATATACTGGCCATTAAAATTGCTGCTGAAATGTAGGGTTTCGCAGGGATCGAATGAAGGGTAGAGCGCCGGCCGCAGTGGCCGAGCGGTTAAAGGCGCTACAGTCTGGAACCGCTCGACCGCTACGGTCGCAGGTTCGAATCCTGCCTCGGGCATGGATGTGTGTGATGTCCTTAGGTTAGTTAGGTTTAAGTAGTTCTAAGTTCTAGGGGACTTATGACCACAGCAGTTGAGTCCCATAGTGTTCAGAGCCATTTGAAGGGTAGAGCCACGGGTCGTAACACATCTGAAATGTAACGTCCACTGTTCAAAGTGCCGTCAATACGAACAAGAGGTGACCGAGACGTGTAACCAATGGCACCCCATACCATCACGCCGGTTGATACGCCAGTATGGCGATGAAGAATACACGCTTCCAACGTGCGTTCACCACGATGCCACCAAACACGGATGCGACCATCATGAAACTGTAAACAGAACTTGGATTCATCCGAAAAAATGACGTTTTGCCATTCGTGCACCCAGGTTCGTCGTTGAGTAGACCATCGCAGGCGCTCCTGTCTGTGATGCAGCGTCAGGGGTAACCGCAGCCATGGTCTCCGAGCTGATAGTCCATGCTACTGCAAACGTCGTCGAACTGTTCGTGGAGATGGTTGTTGTCTTGCAAACGTCCCCATCTGTTGACTCAGGGATCGAGACGTGGCTGCACGATCCGTTACAACCATGCGGATAAGATGCCTGTCATCTCGACTGCTAGTGATACGAGGCAGTTGGGATCCAGCTCGGCTTTCCATATTACCCTCCTGAACCCACCGATTCCATATTCTGCTAACAGTCATTGGATCTCGACCACCGCGAGCAGCAATGTCGCGATACGATAAACCGCATTCGCGATAGGCTGCAATCCGACCTTTATATAAATCGGAAACGTGATGGTACGCATTTCTCCTCCTTACACGAGGCATCACAACAACGTTTCACCAGGCAACGCCGGTCAACTGCTATTTGTGTATGAGAAATCGGTTGGAAACTTTCCTCATGTCAGCACGTTATAGGTGTCGCCACCGGCGCCAACCTTGTGTGAATGCTCTGAAAAGCTAATCATTTACATATCACAGCATCTTCTTCCTGTCGGTTAAATTTCACGTCTGTAGCACGTAATCTTCGTGATGTAGCAATTTTAATGGCTAGTAGTGTATATAAGTATGTGTGTGTGTGCGTAACGACGCACCACAAGGGAATCATCCGAATGGAACGCAAATCAGTAGATGTGATGTAAATTTACACACAAAAGGATGATCAAAATTTCGAAAAAATTTAATGATGTATTCAAGAGAAAGAATTCCGTAAAATTCAGCAAGTCAATAAAGCGTGGATCCATCTCTCGCTACTATTCAACTAGTTATTCGGCTTGGGATTGAATGACAGGGTTGTGTGTGTTCTCCTGAGCGATATCGTGCCAAATTATGTGCGATTGGTGCGTTAGATCATCAAAATCTCCAGTTGGTTGGACGGCTGTTTCCATAATGTTTGAAATGGCTCTGAGCACTATGGGACTTGTCTGCTGTGGTCATCAGTCCCCTAGAACTTAGAACTATTTAAACCTAAATAACCTAAGGACATCACACACATCCATGCACCTGCGACCGTAGCGGTCGCGCGGTTCCTGACTGTAGCGCCTAGAACCGCTCGGCTACCTCGGTCGGCTTTTCATAATGCTCTAAACGTTCTCAACCTGGGAGGGATCCTGCGACCTTGCTGGCCAAGGAGGAATGTGGGAAGCATGAGGACGGTCTGACATTATCTTACTGAAATGTAAGTGCAGGATGGCTTGCCATGAAGGAAAACGAAACGGGGTGCAGAATATCGTCGACATACGGCTCTGCTGTAAGGGTGCCGCGGATGACAACCAAAGGCGTCCTACTACTCCTGGCAGTCGGGCCGTATGACGGACGCCGGCCGGAGTTGCCGAGCGGTTCTAGGCGCTTCAGTCTGGAACCGCGTGACCGCTACGGTCGCAGGTTCGAATCCTGTCTCGGACTGGGATGTGTATGCTGTCCTTAGATTAGTTAGGTTTAAGTAGTTCTAACTTCTAAGGGACTGATGACCTCAACTGTTAAGTCCCATAGTGCTCAGAGCCATTTGAACCGTATGACGGACGATAGTCATGTTGGTATACTACCGATGTCCATGGAGTCTCCAGACACTTCTTCAGCCTGAAATCTCATAGAATCTAATACAATTCTCTTGAGTGATGAGACCCATTTCGAATGAAGCCCCGGTGACCACCGAAAACATGCCTGGTGACGCCTCGGAGAGTGCCGTGATACCAAACCGACTGTCGCCCGCCATATTGCCTGAGAAGCAGTTGTGATGGTCCGCGGTGCTATTCCACTTCATAGCAGGGCCCCTTTGGTTGTCACCCGCGGCACCCTCATAGCACAGTGGTACGTCGACGACGTTTTACGCCCCGTTTTGTTGTCCTCCATGGCAAATCATCCTAGGCTTACATTTCAGCAAGATAATACCCGCCGACACACCGTGAGTGTTTCTACTCCTATCTTCGTGCTTGCCAAACCCTACCTTGGCCAGCAAAAACGCCGCAGATCTCCCCAATTGAGAATGTTTGGAGCATTATGGACGGTGACCTCCAATAAACTTGGGATTCTGACGATCTAACGAGCCAGCTGGACATAATTTGGCACGGTATCCAGCGGGAAGACATCCAATGGCTCTGTCAGTCAATGCCACGCCAAATAATTGCTTGCATAAGGGCCAGTGGTCGATCAACATGTTATTCAATTGCTCAATTTCTGAAGCTCTTTCTCTTGAATAAATCGACCAGTTTCTGAAATTGTAATTATTTGCTTGTCTGTACATTTTCCTTCCCCTTCCAATAATTCTCCCCCCCCCCCCCATTTTTAATACGTATCCGAATGTCTATCAGTGAACGTTAATATGAGATCTGCGTACCCTTCGTTTTGCACGGCTTGAACTGAGGTGGAGACAGTTTCAGTGGAGTGTTTCTCTGTGGAGAACTGGCAACCCATGCTTCCTCAAGAGCCGAGACCAGAGAAGGTTGTGAGCTGAGCTCTGTATCTTGAGTGAATTCGTCACTGTCACTCATTCCAAAGGTGTTCCAATCGGTTCAGTCGGGATTCTGGGCACGCCAGTACATTTCAGAATGGTACTCTCCACAAACCGTTGCTTCATAGAAGCTGCTTCACGACCTGGTCAAGTGTCATACTGAAGAATCGTCGTCTCCCCTCTGTTCCTCTACAGTACGCAGTGAACAATACTGTAAAATGTGTTCGCATCCTTCCGCATTTGGCGTTTTCTTAAGGACAATAAGTGGGTCAATCCTACCACGAGAAACACACCCATACCGTAATACTACATCTTCCATACTTCACTTTGGGACTACAGATTACTGCTGGTAACATATTCCGGACGTTCGCCAAACTCAAACACCTCGATCGGACTACCACAGTGTATAGCGTCATTCATCACTCCTCTTTTTTGACCATCTCAAGTGTCACTTAGCATTCACTACAGAAATGTGTGGCTTATCAGGAACTCCTCAACCGCTGTGTCCATTCTTTTAGCTCCATACGCGATAGCTGGACTGCTGGTAGTACTTTTAAACTCACGACTGATTCCTACCGCTGATTTCATGCGATTTTTTTTTACAAATACCCTCAGCTATACTCGACGGTGCCTGTCCCTGGCCTTGGACTTGGTTAAGCTGTGGTTGTTCCTCCGCTATTACACTTCACATTTATATAAGCAATATTTGTCATGGGCTGCTCATAAGCCACATCACACCGGTAAATGCCAAACGACGCGTTTTTGGTGTAAGGAGCGTAAACATTGGACGATTGAACAGTGGACAAACGTTGTGTGGAGTGACATATCACTGTACACAATGTGGCGATCCGATGGCAGGATGTGGGTATGGAGAATGCCCGGTGAACGTCATCTGCCAGCGTGTGTAGTGCCAACAGTAAAATTCGGAGGCGGCGGTGTTATGGTGTGGTCGCGTTTTTCAAGGAGAAGGCTTGTACCCCTTGTTTTGCGTGACACTATCACAGCACAGGGCTACATTGATGTTTTAAGCACCTTCTTGCTAGCCACTGTTGAAGAGCTATTCGGGGATGGCGATTGCATCTTCCAACACGATCGATCAGCTGTTCATAATGCATGGCCTGTGCCGGAGTGGTTACACGACAATAACATCCCTGTAATGGACTCGTCTGCACAGAGTCCTGGCATGAATCATACAGAACACTTTTGGGATGTTTTGGAACTCCGACTTCGTGCCAGGCCTCACCGACCGACATCGAGACCTCTCCTCAGTGCAGCACTCCGTGCAGAATGAGGTGCCATTCCCCAACAAACCTTCCAGCACCTGATTGAATGTATGCCTGCGAGAGTGGAAGCTGTCATCAAGGCTAAGGGTCGGCGAACACCATATTGAATTCTAACATTACCGATGAAGGCCACCAGAAACTTGTAAGTCTTTTCAGCCAGGTGTCCGGATATTTCTGATCACATACACGAGGGTTGGAACTTAAATAGTGGCAACTATTTATTCACAACCGATACAAAAGAGTTACATGTTTGCACCTGTTGTTGTCCTTCAAAGTAGTCACCAGCGTTGTGTAGAACCCGTTGCTAGCGATGTGGAAGTCGTAGCGTACCGTTAGCAGAGCCTGTTCTATTGATGGTGCGAATGGAGCGGGGTAAGTCTATGGTGATTCTCGTGTACGATTGTGATGGTGTTATCCTAACGCATTACGTTCCTCCACGGTAGACCGTCAATCCACAGTATTACTGTTCATTTTTGGAGGATCACCTGCGACCAGCTTTTCGAAAGAAGCGGCGGCACTTTCTGCGCAACCCAGCTATCATTTTGGATGACAAAGAGCGAGCGCATACAGTGCAATCTGTGGCTGCTGTGTTCGCTCGATGGGATTCGGAAGTACTGTACCATCCACCGTACTTCCCGGACTTAAGGTTTTGTGACTTTGATTTGAGTCCGAAGATGAAGGAACCACTTTGTGGCATTCGCTTCAGAACTGTTCCAGAGATTCGACAGGCAGTAGACCGCTCCATTCGCACCGTCAACAGAACAGGCTCAGATAATGGTATACTACGCCCACCTACTTTGAAGGACAGTAACAGATGCAAACATGTAGCTCTTTTGTATCGGTTGTGAATAAATAGTTGCCACTATTTAAGTTCCAACCCTCGTATTTGCCCCGAAAATACTGGCCTAAAAATGTACAGAACACATGTAAAGAGAATGTTTCAAGCAAGAGCAGCTTCCCAGTCGTCAGCCACAACGTCGTCCTCTGGAGACAACTTCCAGTACGTCTTGGTGCCATCCAAAGGCGAGTTAATGTCTACGACAGGAATAACCTGGAAAATGAAAAGTCTGCGTGAAACCGTTGGTAGACCATCAGCAATGAACATAGTCCATATTCACCAAGGACCGACTGCTTCCATTGGATACACGTTTGACATTATAAATTGTTTCCAGTTATTTTTCTCAGATGACTTTCTTCTTCTGTTGTTTGTGTAACTATTGTTTGTTTTCCATAGTCCTGACACATGATCACTCAAATTATGGTGTAAGAGATGACGCAATTTTTATTTGGATACTTATGCCATTGTGTTCCCGGCGGGTGAAAAATGTACGAGAGTCGTTTAATAAGTAATTCCCCACATTTTTTCTCAGAACATGTTTATTGTTAAGAGTCAGATTGTGGTGCCAATATGCACCAACATGTCTTGTCCATGTCCTGTTTTCCTACGTAGTCTCCATCACGTTCTATGGCCGTACACCAACGTTGTGGAAGAGCACGTATTCCCTGCTGGTAAAAGGTCTTGTTTTACAGGCGTAGCCACGTTTTCAATTCATGACTTACACTCTCGTCATATTCAAAGTCTGTTTTCTGTAGAGAAGCTTTAAGCTCCAACAATTATGGTCCGTTGTGAGCTTTCGTAGAACCCATCGTGAGCACCTCGTTGAATATCCGAGAGTATCGATCATTGCAGACGTATTTACAATGTTGACCGACATACTGTGGAGCCAATTGTCGAGTTGTGATGCGCCTGTCGGCACGAATAATAGCTTCCGCACGATTCAGCATGTATGGAGAAGGGGCTGTGACAGGACGTTCCGAGCATGGCTGATCACTGAGCTCTTCAAATGGTTCAAATGGCTCTCAGCACTATGGGACTTTGTAAGTAGGCTGTTTAGGTTTTTATGTTGGTAACGCAACGTAGCGCTCTGTAAGAAAATCAGTGACTTTGCTGTGTGCAGTCTGCGGCTGATGTGCATTGTTGGAATATGTGCTATTGTAGTGTTGGGCAGTTGGATGTGAACAGCGCGTAGCGTTGCGCAGTTGGAGGTGAGCCGCCAGCAGTGGTGGATGTGGGAAGAGAGATGGCAGAGTTTTGAGAGCGGGCGATCTGGACGTGTGTCCGTCAGAAAAACGAAATTTGTAAGACTGGATGTCATGAACTGATATTCTTTTGAACACTATTACCGTAAATACATTGTTTGTTCTCCATCAAAATCTTTCATTTGCTAAGTATGCCTATCAGTAGTTAGTGCCTTCAGTAGTTAGAATCTTTTATAGCTGGCAGTATTGGCGCTAGCTGTATTGCAGTAGTTCGAGTAACGAAGATTTTTGTGAGGTAAGTGATTCATGAAAGGTATAGGTTATTGTTAGTCAGGACCATTGTTTTGTAGGGATTATTGAAAGTCAGATTGCGTTGCGCTAAAAATATTGTGTGTCATTTTAGTGCTGATCAGAATAAGTAAAGAGAGAAATGTCTGAGTACGTTCAGTTTTGCTCAGCTGTTTGAAAATCAAATAACGTAAGAGGTTTACCAGGACAGTCATTTTATAATTTTTCTAAGGGGATGTTTCAACTTAACATCTGAGGTCATCTGTCCTCTAATTAGAACTACTTAAACCTAGCTGACCTAAGGACATCACACACATCCATGCCCGAGGCAGGATTCGAACCTGTGACCGCAGCGGTCGCGCGGTTCCAGACTGAAGCGCCTAGAACCGCTCGGCCACAGAGGCCGGCCATGGAGTTCTGCATTTCCCGAGTTACAGCCTGTAACTTTCTTTATCCATTGTCCAATTGTACTCCTATCAACTGCAGCATCGCCATACACTCCAGACAACGTTTATGGATTTTCACCACAGTTTCTTTTTTTGCAGACGAGAATTCAATAACAGTACACTGCTCGTAACGTGAGTCGCATGTAGACGCCATTTTTACGCTCTACTACGGCTCTGCCATCTGCCAGAACGTTTCCAAACTTCACCGGTCCACAGAACAAACATCAAATATGAAGTACGAAAAAGGACGTTTGTCTATGTGTATTAATAACTTTTTTTAAAAAAAATATGTTGGGGCTTTACTTGTTGAACGATCCCCGTATATCAACGCCCTTTATTTTGTGGTCCTATGCGATGTGAGTTTTTGTGATTTATTGCAATGGAGAGACCGTGTAAACCGTGAAATGTATTTTTCTTAAACTTTACTACAGTAAAGGGTTTATAATTCCACCGTTCCGACGCTTTTAGCAATTTTTCTGGCCAAACCTACTTCTGATAGTCGAATCGACGGAGGATTGGTTGTAGTATTTTAGGGTTAGTTATTAATACTGTTGAGACCCTTTGACACGTCATTCAAATATGAGAGAGGGTGAGGGGATGCATTAGCTGAAGATGGGCGATAAATGTGACAGCATAAGCGACAGGAAGAGTGGAAGGTAATCGTCGTATCGTCGAGGCGCCTGACCTTTGCCTGGAGCTGCGCATAACGGTTGGGAAAGCAGAAGGCCCGGGTTGGGCGATGAGACGACCTGCGTATTCCGCACACGCGAACGCAGGCGCTGGCTGAGTCACGGCGCGTGACGCACGCCGCCGATCGGCCATCGGCCACCGTGCGCGGCTCCCGCGCGCTCCGCTGCGCCATCTTGCCGAGCACGCCTCACTGACGTGAGCACAATGTCCTCAGCATGCCTATTAGTCATTCACACAATGCATAATCAAGCAAGATGTCAAATAAAGTCTGAACACTGTACTAGAATCATCTGTACTCATGCCATGTGCCTCAAGGGTAATCTAACACGCACGCACACACACCCACCCACCCACACAAACACACACATACACACACACACACACACACACATTAGCCAGTGCAAGATATACGCTTAATCGCAGGAGTTACACCATTAACAGCCTGCCGGACGCAACAAAAATGAAACGACAGCGTCTCCATGTCTGTACAAAATGTTGATTAACATTTCATCCTTTCGCCAAATTGTATTCAGTGTAGTGAAAAGCCATTCCTACAAAGGAAGAATGGCGTGAGTTCGTTATAGGTATTGGGCGCTTCTAACGCCACTGGAAATTCTGACGTGGAGATCGCAACACAGTATTCCCGGAGGACGTACAAGTGGAGTTGCCGCCACCTTTCGAACTTCGAGAAAGGTCAAATCAGTATCATGAGGGACACCCCAGCATCATACTGACCGATCGCACCAAACCGTTGGCTGTAGTGCAATCATTGTATAACGGGTGCTGACCAAATGGCATTGAGCGTTCAGCAAGGAGTCACGCCTCTATTTCAGGCGGTCAGATCGACACCAACGCGTCCGTAGACGACCTGGTGAAACGTCACAGAAAGCAATTCCCGTTCCTCTTCAGTTCCTGCAATCGTGCTGTGGGGAGCTACTCAACGGCCCAAAACAGGACTGCTTTGGTAATGGTGGAAACGAAACTGAATGCTAGTCAGTATCTGGCAGAGTAATCGTTCCCGTGGCGGGTCGCACCTCATCCCAATGTGAATGAAGAAGATCAGCTATGAATGGAATGAAAGTTTAACCATCTAACATCTGTTACATTATGAACATCTCCACAAAGGTTGATAAAATCGGACTTGTGGTTTCAGTACATTAATGTAAGCTGCAGAGATAATTCTAGCCCTAAGAAGTTACATATTGTCTCTGGATGATAGTAGTGTCCGACTGCAGACAGTCTGTGTATTCTGATACTCTTTAAGATACGGCCATTCTTCAGCAAACTAATAGTACAGGATAACAATAAAACAGCGCCAGCAAACCAACGAGATATCAAGCTTGTAGATGTCCGAAGAGGAGTTGTAGGAGATTAGTGCAGTGCAGATTGGATTTAACGTTCATCGGTCACAATACGTTTGATTTACTAGGCCAACGTTTGTTTGTTTAGGATCCCGTGTCTGCTTTGGTAAAAACGGAACCCTTATAGGATCGATTTGTCGTTCGTTCGTCTGCCTGTCCGACTGTTTGGACCTCCTTTTGTCAGAAACGGGTACACGTATCAAGTTGAAAATTATATCACGCACTGAGTGAAGCCTATGGTATCTTGGCGATGTACAAAATTGAAGCTTTTAAGTCAATCCAGTCCAAAGATAAGGCCATTTACATTACATATTTTGATATTCTCAAATTCACTCGTCAAAACCATAGGGTACTTCCTGTTGGCCTAGAATCATTAAATTTGGGAGGAAGCAAGGCTTCACAGTACAAGCAAAGGAAAAAATGCGAAAACTGTAAATCTCTAATTAAGTAACACAAAAAAGATTTCCTTTCTAGTTTGTTATCCGACATCAAACTTGAAATTAAAAAATCTGTATTTCTACATTCATGCTGGCTGGGTCGTAACGGCAAAAACCGAAATGACTTTATAGTGCATATGACGCTCAAATGACATAGCTACGTGCAGTAATCGCTCTTGGGTACCTGATGATGGATGAATTCCGAAACACGTCGTATTAGCAATAAAGTCATTCCTTGCCTGATGTTTGACTTTTACCGTCGCGATCCGGTCAGCCTGAACGGAGAACTACCGATTATTATTATAACAGTCCGCTGCCAAATTTATATTACTGAAATTATAACGTTCTCGAAAATTTTGGAATCCCTGGGACGGATATCTTACCAGTATCAATGTCGATAGCAGGCAGTCTTGATTCTCGATTTCCGGAATGGATGAAATGTCTATATACATAATTAAGTTTACACGGAACGCTCAGTGCGCGGATCCTGTTCGCAAATGGCCATTTTTTTTTAATTTACTTTGCGAACACTTTCATGTAGAATAATGGGTGGAGCTCTCATGCTGCTTTGAGTACTTCCGCATCATTAAGATACAAGGTTTCACTGCATCAGCAAAGAGAAATGGAAACGTAATTTCATTGAGAAGTATAAGAAATGAGATGGCTTGGTAAGACTGAATAGGAGAGCAAAAAGGGAGAACTAGAAACTAACTCAGACTGTTTCATCAAAATTGATGAAATCACTACGACAATTTTTAAACACGCAAGAGTGTTCAACTTCAGAAGACAAAATTCTATTGCAGAAGCGTTTCGGAAATGTGATGCGAATTATGGATTTTGTAAATAACGGAGAATTGAAAAAAAGGTATCAACGGGACGATTCATTCATTAGTAATAATCCTGAACCATTATTAACAGACGAGACTGTATAGTTATTTCATAAGAGATTTATAGCAGATTGCAATTTCACAAAGATTTTACTTTGTGAAGACAGGCTACTTTACTCCGTCAGTATTAGACAATTGTTTTGAAAACTACATACCTACGCAGCCGCACTGCAAGCACAAAATCCATACTCTGTGAACCCCAATGAGAACTTTTAAACGTCACAGGGTTTGATTAGAGCAGTGTGGTGTGTTGGCTGCCAGGCTGCTTCAGCTTGATATGAACTGATAGGCTACTTTCAGCACTTCGGAAATTTACAACTGGTGAAATGACCTGCGAACGAGGAGGGGAATCAGTAAAGAAAGAGAAAATAAGTTTATATTTCAGTGAGAATAAAAGTGCGACATGCCTTACTTTACACAACTCTGAAAGAGTTACGGAAGAATGCGATTTCCGAGGATGCCGGCGTGATTGACGGACGGCGTATTTCAGGATGTGAATTCGAGTTGGTGAGTACATTGTTATAGGAAGTATTTCGTCGCCTGACGCCCTTACTATGTGCCTGTTCGAGTCCGTACAGCGAGCGCATTGCTTGCAGCATCTGATGAAGACGACGAGGCAAGTCGTTGAAAAATTGTACATACGGTCGTACACTTGGCTATGGGCGCGATGATGTACTTTTTAGAGATGAATAGCTTCTCAATTTCTGTAGATTTTCTAAACTAGAATGTGATTTTTTAACGTTTATATTAGACTGTGCGACGATCGATCGTTGCCGCAAAGCAACTCCCACAGTTTACATTGTAATATTATCCTGGACCAAAAACGTTAAAGACTCCTTGGATTCTGATAACACTGCGTCGCACGATAGAAAGGCGTGCTCTTTGACGATTTACATTATATCTTCTTTGGTGATGATAGGTCATTTACATTATACGCACTAGAGCTGTGAAAGATGCAATAGATGTGGCTGTTTAGGTTTTTATGTTGGTAACGCCACGAAGCGCTCTGTATGAAAATCACTGACTGCTCTGTGTGCAGTCTGTTGCTGGTTTGCATTGTTGGAATATTCTAGTGTTGGGCAGTTGGATGTGAACAGCGCGTAGCGTGCGCAGTTGGAGGTGAGCCGCCAGCAGTGGTGGATGTGGGGAGAGAGATGGCGGAGTTTTGAGAGCGGATGATCTGGACGTGTGTCTATCAGAGACAGTAAATTTGTAAGACTGGATGTCATGAACTGATATATATATTATGACTTTTGAACACTATTAAGGTAAATACATTGTTTGTTCTCTATCAAAATCTTTCATTTGCTAAGTATGCCTATCAGTAGTTAGTGCCTTCCGTAGTTAGAGTCTTTTATTTAGCTGGCAGTATTGGCGCTCGCTGTATTGCAGTAGTTCGAGTAACTAAGATTTTGTGAGGTAAGTGATTCATGAAAGGTATAGGTTATTGTTAATGAGGGCGATTCTTTTGTAGAGATTATTGAAAGTCAGATTGCGTTGCGCTAAAAATATTGTGTGTCAGTTTAGTGTTGATCAGAATAGGTAAAGAGCGAAATGTCTGAGTACGTTCAGTTCTGCTCAGCTGTTTGAAAATCAAATAACGTAAGAGGTTTATCAGCACAGTAATTCATAAATTTTTCTAAAGGGTACGTTTCAGATGTAACTTTTGGGAATGATACACCGTCTGACCAGCACCTGTAATTTCCAGCCATTTAGTGGGGAAAGGGGGAGGGGGCAGAGGGACTTCGTTCTCTGTCAAGTTTAACTGTGAAAGAGTTTCTATGGCTTTCACGATCTACTCCAACGGAACGAAGAGATAATTCTCTCATTAGGCCATGGCTAGTACCTAAATTCTTCTTTAAAGTTATTAAGGTTTGTAAAATTAAATAAGTTCCTATACTGAATTATTAGTATTATACCATTTTTTAAATATCAAAGTATTTCAACGTATACCGTTCTCATTTTCTTTCTCGTAACAAGCTTATACAGGTTGGTCAGAAACAGCCTGAAAAGCTTGCAAGGGTGCTGTAGCGTAGTTTCCGTTGTGAAACAACTTAAAGAAAAAAATTCGATGCGTCTCGCCTTTTCCAAGTTAATTAGCACTGAAGATAGCCAATCAAGCCGTTGTGTGCGCTAATTCAAAGACCCCTACCCCCAAAACGCTGTCGTCAAACGTGATCTTCGTTTGGTTTCCTAAAACTGAACAACAGAGAGGTACTAAAATTGGACATGGGACGGCAGTAAGGATCGAACACGAGCCAGAGGCTGAACAGTCTCATGCACTATCGTCTACGATATGAGAACAACTGACACTTCCTGTATATGGCGGGCCGCTTGAATTTGTGCACGCAAAGACCTAACTGGCTAACTTCAATACTAATTGACTGGAAAACGGTGCAGTGCGTTGAATTTTTTTCGTAACCATTATTTCTCAGCAAACACTTGCAACACTGTTACATGTTTTTCAGTCTGTTTTTCACCACCCTGCATATTTACTGAGTGTCCAACAAGCAACTCTCTGATTTTAAAACTCAATAGTATGAAAAGAAAGATCGATAGAAGGCTACACCAAACGGTACTGTCAAAAACTATAAGAATTTTATAGAGATGTTTCAAAGTGGTAGCTACAAACAGATGGCACAGCAATAGCAACACGTAGAGCCTACAAACAGTACTGCGAATCCTGCAGCGATCACTTCCACCACTGAAACGCGAAAAGAAGTTAACGTACAGAAGGAAACGGTTGAAATAATGTTTTCCACTGAAGAGTGTTTTTGGCATTGGAATATCAAAGGTGAGAAGACGGTATTACGGAAAGGCGCAGTTTTCAAACAAGGTTTAATATTTCGAAAGGGCCCATTGCGAAACTAATGCGCAAGTTCTAGGTGAAACTGTAAAGGGGGTTTGTGGCTAATGACCTAGCGGGGAATGTTGGCTGCACCCCAACTCCAGTTGATCCAGAAAATGTCGCCACAGTTCTACACTTATTCAGCAACATCCGAGGAAATACGTCGGAAGGGTTGCAGAAGAGACTGGTCTGAAGGGTTCCAGGGCGCATACAGTGCTCAAAAACTCTGTACACACGCTTGCGCTCAAAATCTAAAGCCGACAGGTCATACCAGTAACCGCTGTCTGCTCACATTGAGACCCAGATCCTCACAATAATTGATAATGAAGGATTTGATGTTCGCTGCACCTGTTCACATACTAAGCAGACTTCCACCTTAGTGTAGTGTCAAATAACCAAAAGTAGCGATTCTGGAGTTCCGAAAAATCCACATTTGTGTGAAGCGAAACCACGGAACTCTCCCAAAGTCACCGTGTGGGCTGTGATATGCAGCAGAGACATTATCGTTTCCTTTTTCATCCGAGAATCGATTACTAGTGAGCGGTACGTTGAAATTTTGAAACAGTTTGTCATCATACAGCAAGCGTTGAAGGATCGACCAGGCACAGAGTGGCACAAGGAAGATAGCGGCCGACCATACGAATATCATACCGAATTATCCCAGATTTACTGGCGCAGGCAGTCTATATGTTTCGCAACTGAAACCATTTCCGTTGAGCTACTACTAGGCGTAATGGCAAGTTCCTTTGTTCGTTTCCACCGCTCTACTATGGCCAATGGACGTTTTGCAAAGATTGTGTTGCGATTCCAAAGACGTTTTGCAGAAAACGAGTTTACTTAAGCATGCTAATGTGCAGCGTACAGTGCCATCGGTCAGCTGCATTTGTAACGACTATTTCGAAACTTCCGTTTATAATTCTTGTAGGTTACACAACAAATATACCGTTTGTTACCTTCTTCTATCGGTCTTTGTTTCCATGTTATTCAGTTTTAAAGTCGGGACGGCCTGTGTCTTGCGATTTGTTCTGTGAACTTGTGCCAGGGGTGTAAGCAGGACGCACGTGAGCTGGAGGTGGTGGTGGTGGGGTGGAAAGCGGGGAAAGGGGGGGGGGGGGCTGAAGACAGCTCTGTGGTGAGTGACGAAACACTTTTGAGATTTCACACACTATTACTTAACGTCGATTATATGTTCTGGCGTTCATCACACTGTCTTTTGGGGCAGGACGTGTGCTCGATTTTTGTTTTTAGTTGATACGGTTGAGTTCTCCGTTGGGCACAGAAGTCCAATAAATTAAATTTAAACACACAAGATTTGACATTCCAAAGTTCCACTACATCACTCAAGGTAAAAGCTGGGATGACCCCTATGACAGCAACTTGTCTTCCTGATTTAATTTTCTCCTAATTTTCGTGACTTCAAACACTAATTTCCCTTTTTATTGGACATACGGAAAACCATAGCACACACAAGTATGGGAGACAACGAAACATGAGGTGCCATTTTTTCAGAACAAATTTTTTCGTGGAAAGCTGTAGCTATATCCATTCAAAAAAGTGTTATCGTTTGTTGATCATACCGCTACGTCGTGTGTTAGCTTAAAATTCGTAGTCTTTTGAAACGTCACCCATTGCATCAAAACATACTTTATTAGTGATGTACGTATATTCGCAATGACATCTACATGAAACTTTCAATTACACCTCGAATGATGCATCTACCGTGACCTTGGGAGTTACAGTGATTGATTCTGTGGTGACCATAAGTAATGACGTGCGTTATCCCAGAGGTTTAGCTGCAAAGTTCCGTCGACATTCTTTTCCCCCTAAGAACGCAATTCCATAACACGGTGAGTTCACTGGTACACACAAACACGTACACTGAAGAGCCGAAGATACTGGTACACCTGCCTAATATCGTGTACCGCCCCCACGAGCGCGCAGAAGTACCAGAAAATGACGTGGCATGGACTCGTCTAATGTCTGAAGTAGTGCTAGAAGGAATTTACATCATGGATCGTGCAGAGCTGACCATAAATCCGTAAGAGTACGAAGTGGTGGAGAACTCTTCTGAACAGCACGTTGCAAGGCATCCCAGATATGCTCAATGATGTTCATATCTGGGGAGTTTGGTGACCAAAAGAACTGTTCAAATTCAGAAGAGTGTTCCTGGAGCCACTCTGTAGCAATTATGGACGTGTGGGGTGTCGCATTCTTCTGCTGGAATTACCCAAGTCCATCGGAATTCACAATGGACATGAATGGATTCAGGTAATCACTCAGGACGCTTACGTACGTGTCATTTGTCAGAGTGGTATCTAGAGGAATCAGGAGTCCATACACTCCAACTGAACACGCCACACACCATTACAGAGTCATCATCAGTTTGAACAGTCCCCTGCTGACATGCGGGGTCCATGGATTCATGAGGTTGTCTCCATACCCGTACACGTCCATCAGCTAGATACAATTTGAAACGAGACTCGTCCGAACCCGCCAACATGTTTCCAGCCATCAACAGTCCAACGTCGGTGTTGAATGGCCCAGGCGAGGCGTAAAACCTCGTGTTGTGCAGTCATCAAGAGTACACGAGTGGGCGTTCGGCTCCGAAAGTCCACGTCGATGATGTTTCGTTGAGTGGTCCGCACGCTGACACTTTTTGGTGACCCAGCATTGAAATCTGCAGTAATTTGCGGAGCGTTGCACTTCTGTCACGTTGAACGATTCTCTTCAGTCGTCATTGGTCCCGTTCTTGAAGTATATTTTTCCGTCCACAGCGATGTCGGAGATTTGATGTTTTACCAGATTCCTGATTTTCACGGTACACTCGTGAAATGGTCGTACGGGAATATCCCCACTTCATCGCTACCTCGAAGATGATATGTCCCATCGCTCGTGCGCCGACTATAACACCACGTTCAAGCTCACTTAACTCTTGATAACCTGCCATTGTAGCAGCAGTGACCGATCTAACAACTGCGCCAGACACTTGTCTTATATATAGGCGTTGCCGATCACAGCGACGCATTCTGCCTGTTCACGTCTCTTTGTATTTGAGTACGTATACCTATACCAGTTTTTTTGGCGCTTCAGTGTATATAAAATATTTTACAAACCCGCCTTTCCAGAAGAGTGCTGCACTGAATTAAGTACTGTTGGATAGCCATTTCTGCGGCTGTAATTGACCATTACACAACTTGAGAAGTTTCTGTCGTGTTACGAAATCTTTTGTGCAGAGCACATCTTCCAGATGTTTGTGTTGATGTCGAAGCCGTCCATGCCACGTTGCATGTTCAATCCAAACGTACATAATTGTCAAAATGGGCAACAATTCACACCACGGCGGGAAAATTTCTTTCAAGACAGCTAAGTATGAAAGTTATTCGCTGCGATTTTTACTGCAAGTGAAAGCAGTTACGCACTCTGCTGACGTAGAAGAGGTGAAATCACAGCAAACAGAAAACAGTGGCATGTTAGTATATTCACTGATCACACTTCGATTTATTAATAGAGTCATTTGCAACTGAAACGGAACAATAAATAAGGATTATTTTAAATATCTATGCAGCTGCTGAATCTCTCAAGGCGATTACGTCCACTATGGTAGAAATTTATGTGTTTCATTGTGGTCCATAGACTGTGAATGCACTAAATGTGTGAAACAATCAGACACTAATTTTCATTGACGTTAATGCAGTTACCTGGCCACATAACCGCGCGCGTTAGCAAGCTGATTCAGGAAGGCACGGCGGTCCCGGACCGAATGCGTTCGGCGGATCAACGAATGCCGGTGTGCCGGATAGTCTGGTTGTGGCTTGCCGGCTGTTTCACACATCCGACTAGGAGAAGACCGCAGCAGTAGCCACGTCCCACCTTAGTTGCACACTTCGAAAAGAATTATGACAACGTTGGCACACTTTCAAATGGGACAACACTAGAGGCAGACAGTTGGGGGTGTACAAACTCCGTACCGTGCAGAAAAGGGATGGCGCCAGGAAGGGCATCCA
The DNA here is from genome assembly GCF_023864275.1 of Schistocerca cancellata. Taxonomy (NCBI): domain Eukaryota; kingdom Metazoa; phylum Arthropoda; class Insecta; order Orthoptera; family Acrididae; genus Schistocerca; species Schistocerca cancellata. The sequence continues at coordinate 695,412,941 of NC_064627.1, read as the reverse complement.
GCTATCCTCTTTCACTACCATTAGCATTTCCGATAATTAACGTGCCGACTTCGTGAAGATATGGAAATCAAGGCCAATAAATAGAAGAAGAGAGGAAAATAACCATTAAAGCAATTCATAAAACATTTGCGAATTTTTCTTGTTGTTAAAAGTAGACGTTCATGTAAACTAATAGAGTGATTTTTCATCATAAGTGTCTCTTTATACTATTCTCAGTGAATTCCTTATGTAACACAATTAGACTATTACATCTGCTGTTACACATTCCAGAGAAATTCGCTATGCTTCACATGTTTTCTCACTTAAGAGCTATTTCGTAACACAATACCCTCAAGCTTTTATCTCACAAACTAGTGACAGGACATATGAAAAGGTATTTAAGGTGGTGTCGTCACAGCTAAAGTTAATTTAACATTGTGTCGCTCGAAGAGTATTTGTGTCCATTACGTTAATATCTTAATTACTAGAGGAGCAGAGTCGTCTTGCTGCATCAACAACTTGCCCATCATCCAAAAAAGTGGTTCAAATGGCTCTGAGCACTATGGGACTCAACTGCTGTGGTCATAAGTCCCCTAGAACTTAGAACTACTTAAACCTAACTAACCTAAGGACAGCACACAACACCCAGCCATCACGAGGCAGAGAAAATCCCTGACCCCGCCGGGAATCGAACCCGGGAACCCGGTCGTGGGAAGCGAGAACGCTACCGCACGACCACGAGATGCGGGCGCCCATCATCCCATGTACTGTTTTCCGTGGAGTGCATTATTCTTCGGCCAAACGGATGGAAGTCGTAAGGTGTGAGATTCGGTGTTGACGGTACACTAGCAAGAAAAAAATGGTTCAAATGGCTCTGAGCACTATGGGACTTAACATCTGTGGTCATCAGTCCCCTAGAACTTAGAACTACTTAAACCTAACTAATCTAAGTGCATCACACACATCCATACCCGAGGCAAGATTCGAACCTGCGACCGTAGCGGTCACGCGGTTCCAGACTGAAGCGCCTAGAACCGCACGGTCACACCGGCCGACTGCACTAGCAAGAACTCTGGAGTTCTTGCTAGTGATCGAAAAGTTATTTACAATTATATAGAAATCACACTGCAATTATAAGAGTCGAAGATATGGAAGGGAGACAGTGGTTGAGAAAGGAGTGTGGCTTCTCCGTTATTATTCAATCCGCCGACTGAGAAGCAGGAAAAGAAATCAAAGACAAGTTTGGAAAGGTGATTCAAGTTCAAGCAGAAGAAATAAAAACTTTGAGGTTCTCGACGATATAGTAATTCTGTCATAGACAGCACAAGACTTGGAACAGCAGTTAAATGGAATTGATAGTTCTTGAAAAGAGATTATAAGACAAACATCAATGAAAGTAAGACAAGTGTAATGGGATCGAGCCTAATTAAATCAAGCGATCCTGGGAGAATTAGGTTAGGAAATGAGACACTAAAAGTAATAGACGAGTTACGCTATTTGGGCTACAAAATAACTGATGTTGACCTAAATAGACAGGATATAAAATGCAGAATTTCAATAGCAAGTGAAACATTACTGGAGAAGAAAATACAGTTAACATACACCGAAGCGCCAAAGAAACTGGTATAGTCATGCGTATTCAAATACAGAGATACGTAAACAGGCAGAATACGTTGCTGCGTTCGGCAACGCCTATATAAGGCAAGTGTCTGGCGCAGTTGTTAGATCGGTTACTGCTGCTACAATTCCAGGTTATCAAGATTTAAGTGAGTTTGAACGTCGTGTTATAGTCGGCGCACGGGCGATGGCACACAGCATCTTCGAGGTAGCGATGAAGTGGAGATTTTCCCGTACAACCATTTCACGAGTGTATATCGGACCGATTATTCCGTGACTGGACGTTGCACACCACGCAGTAAGCCGTTGAGGTTGAAGAGACTTCTCGATCGCGAAAGGCGGAATCTCAGTCCCCCAAATGCGCCAATTTTGATTATTGGCGAACCCATCCAAATGAAAGTAGGCTTCGTCGCTAAACCAAACCATGCAGCGCGTACTAGTTCCCATCACGCCCCGCGGCCAACCGTGTGGTCTGAACGTCCTAACGCAAAGCGTTCAGAAGTTATGACAATTTTATTTCATATAGTTCAATAACTGTCACCCTATAGGTTGCAGTAGTTACGAGGAGATGAAGTGGCATGGAGAACTCCATCAAAGCAGTCTGCGAACTGAAGGCTTCACACATCAACAGTAGCAGTACGTACATTACTGACACCTGGACATTACATGAGACATTAGACCCTTCCTCTCGTTCTTACATTAACATGAAACATCTGGTTAAAGTACTTACGTGTAATTACTTCTCACAACGCATTTGGGATATTCCCATTCGGATACCGATTCGGATTGCAGTCGTTATTTAGACTGGATATTCTCTTGTTGGAAATAGCGCAAAGAGCATCTCTGATTATGTCTGCGGGGTAGCACGGTTGTCAATATAACTTGGACGCAGTGTGGGAGCTTGGGGCCTACCTGTGGCGCGCCCTGCCCTGCTGGGCTGCCCGTTGAGTCAGCTCGCTTCAGCCGCCGCTCAGCTGACCTCGGCTACTGGCGGCAGAGTCAGCGTCGTCCACGCACGTCTCGCTCAGCGAACGCAGATGTGGCAGAGACGGTGTTGACGTCAGTAGTAGAGGAGTCCTGTGAAGGATATAAACCACAACATATATGTTGTCATGCATATTAACAATGATCCGATGCTGAAAGAATACAGTAAAACATGGAATAGTGAACTGACAGGCGTAAACAAAAACTACGTTGACTGAAACATGTATTGCCACTTAGTGTCATATGGCTGCGGTGTTAACGTACACTGCTCTAGAAAACGTCGATATACACTGAAGAGCCAAAGAAACTGGTATACCTACCTAATATCGTGTAGGGCCCCCGCTCCCCGCTAGAGCGCAAAAGGCCCCAACACGATGTGGCATGGACTCGGCTAATGTCTGAAGTAGTGTCGAGGGAACTGACACCACGAATCCTGCAGGGCTGTCCATAAATCCGTATGAGTACGAAGAGGTGTAAATCTCTTCTGAATAGCACCTTGTAATGCAGCTCAGATATGCTCAATAATGTTCATATCTGGGGAGTTTCGTAGCCGGCGGAAGTGTTTAAACTCAGAAGAGTGTTCCTGGAGCCACTCTGTGGCAATTCTGGATGTGTCGGTTGCCGCATTGTCCAGTTAGAATTGCCCAAGTCCGTCGTAATGCACAATGGACATGAATGGATTCAGGCGATTACACAGGATGCTTACGTACGTGTCACCTGTCAAAGTCGTATCTAGAGGTATCAGAGGTCCCATATTACTCCAACTGCACACGGCGCACACCATTACAGAGTCTTCACCAGTTTGAACTGACCCCTGGAGACAAGCGTCCGACCAGGTAACATGTTTCTAGTCATCAACAGCCCAATGAGGGTGTTGACGGGCCCAGGCGAGGCGTAAACCTTTGTGTCGTGCAATCATCAAGGGTGCACGAATGCGCCTTCGGCTCCGAAAGCTCATATCGATGACGTTCCGTTGAATGGTTCGCACGGTGACTCTTGTTGATGACCCAGCATTGAAATCTGCAACAATTTTCGGAAGGATTGCACTTCTGTCACGTAGAACGATTCTCTTCAGTCATCGTTGGTCCCGTTCTTGAAGTATCTTTTGTCACCGCAGCTATATCGGAGATTTGATATTTTGCCGGATTCCTGATGTTCACGGTACACCGTAAAATTCGTACAGGAGAATCCCTACTTGGTTGCTGTCTTGGAGATGCTGTGTCCCATCGCTCGTGCGCCGACTATAACACGACGTTCAAACTCACTTAAATCTTGATAACCTGCAATTGTAGCATCAGCAACAGATCTAACAACTGCGCCAGACACTTGTCTTACAAAGGCGTCGCCAACAGAAGCGCCGTATTCTGCCTGTTTACACATTTCTGTATTTGAATACGCATGCCTATACCAGTTTCTTTGGCGCTTCAATGTGGTTCTTATACTCTGTGCCTCGTTCCTTCTGTCCAACAGTTACGTAAATAGTAGGGGTTCCCTGCTGAGTACTTGCGGACGAGGAACTAAATGCTAGAATTAAATATTTAATTTCTTATTGAAATAAACAACTTACACCACGCAGCAACAGTTGAAGCAAGTAGAAACCGCCCAAAGTAACGACCACCAGCATTCACAACTTAGTTCAAAGTATTCTTCGGAAACTCTGCTGCCAGTTTCAGTGTATTTAAAGGACGCCACCAAAAACAGCTGCATAATGTATATGCATTTACATACAGCCTGTTTAGATCAAGCGGTTATCCTCAGGTCACTTAGTGACATTACATCACGTTAAACGGTCCTTGCTGTCAGAAGTGTAATCATTTGTACCTGCTTCAGACATGTACTTATCATGATATACCTTTTTCATAGTCAGCACAAAAACCAGTGTGTCAGCGAACTGTCTGGACAGGGTAATATTCTAAACTTTGAATCCGCTCATGTTGGTTTTGCTTACGAGTAAATGCTTTCCAGAGCGATATATTCACTTCTCACATCAGCGACGATAATCTTTCCGTGTAGTTTCGCCAGAGACTGTTGTTTCATGATAGTACTTTTCGGTTGGGGTGCTATCTTAGAGCAGTTATATCGCTCCTTCCGTTTTCTGCTTTTGTCTGACGGAGACGAGATAGTTGTCTTTCCTTATATGGACCCAATACAAGAAGGAATATATATATATATATATATATATATATATATATATATATATATATATATATATATATAATGGTGTATCTACTAAGAGTCCTCAGGCGCCGTTTCCCATTTTCTCTGGTGTTTCGGCATATATTTGCAATTTTGTTTCTGCAATGTCTAACTGGTGTCAGCCCAAACATTCATCACATATTTCATGTGACACCCAGTGCCGACGGAAAATGTCGGTTTGTCTCCTGTAGTGACTGACAATTCGCAATTTTTTACAAACACAACTTTTATTTACGTACGTTTACAAGGTTGATGACTGAACAACAATCTAAAGGTAACAATAACGATGCCAGTAAAAGCCTCCTAATTGAGGCAAACAAAAGTTCACTTCTGATTTTCCACAAAGGCATGTGGTAACACACACATACTAGTGAAAGTCCAATTCAGAGACGAAGACGTAATCTTCAGCGGTCGAAGTCCACAAGGTCGGCATCTGGAGTGACCTGAACCTCAGGGCTGGTTCTAGCCCCTAAATAGCTGTGTTCAGCCAATAAGCTTTCGGCATAGTGATACTTTCTGCAGGCCGTGGCTCAAGTTCCCCCTGCAGGAAGTAGTGCTCGGAATGTCTTTTTCCATTACCTTGTTTGTAAATAACTGGTGTTTACCAAGGAGTTTTTGGTACGCCTTGGACATAGACAACGCTGTCCACTGTGGTGTAATATGGGTTGTCGGCCCTCAGGGGCTACCTTGGGTCCGGCATAAGAGTTTCCCATTATAAACAAAGTAGTATTTAAAGCAGTTTTTACTTGCCCATTCGATAGAGCGGTCTCAAATTGGTATGGTGAGGCACTCATGTTATCGATATGTGTTGACAGAGACAATAAAATATGAAGAATAACCTGTGCTCTAGCAGCGGCAGTACCGCCCTTGGCCGTGCTTACTGCTACCGCCAGACAGCAGCGCTGCTCAGTTGCTGCTGGAGTATTGGTTGTTACACATGTCTTACTGTCCCTGTTAACACACGCCGATAAAAAGAATGCTAAACTAGATTAAACTGGGACCGCTCTATAGTATGGGCACGTCAAACTCTGCTTTAACAGTAATTTTCTTACTAACGGAAAACAGTTCTTTTATTTCAATAACATTGGCGCTCACATGAGAGATTTGATGGGTAATATTTGTTTGGGCTGACTCCAGCGGCACACTGAAGAAACGAAACTGTAAACATATGCCAAAACGCCAGAGAAAATGCACCTGGCGTCTCCCAGGTGGGACATCGGTAATGTACACATACAGGATGTTTGAAAGACTTCACGAAAAACGTCTAGGGGTGAGGATTAACTTTTGTTAGAGACAAAATGTTCGCTGCAGCCTCGCTATGATGGTAGGGGTCGTTGAAGACTGGTCACCACCATGGGAGGCGGTAGGGCGGCGTCACCCTATGGCGTTTATATGTAATGTGTGTTGCATATAATTCAGTCATCTGCTCCCTATAAAAACCGTAAGTCATGCAAGATTGGAGTTCCTGATTCGCTTCTAAACTACCTTTCTCCGCTTAGAGACTCTCATTGTTTTCTTGTTGAAAATCTTCTATCAGATTACTAGGGTAGATATTATGCTGCGTACTTCGTTAGTAGAGCCTGCCAATAAGGTGAAGTCCAGAGCCAGCAAATAGTAAAGGAAGGATAGTGTCTCTGGAGAGCGACTACGAACATTTTGCCTCGAACAGAAGTTGTTCCCCATGATTGTGATCTACAACTCCTAGACGTTTGTCTCAAAGACGAAACATCAATACATAAATATTCTATTACGCTACATTTCGAATTGTAATTTTTCCTCCGAATAATATCCATTTCAAACTTTTAGGCCTAGTATTTGTAGCACACCCTATGTGTATAAGATCTTCCACAAAAAGATGCAATTTCGATGTTACAAGTGTTTACATCTCGCAATGCCCGTAGCTCATCTTCATCGACTCGCAAGTCTTCGAAGTAGCGTCAAGTAGAAAGACATCAGAAGGCCATTTGGGGTCTCCCGCTCAATAATGCCGTTTCTCAGGAGTGCCAGTCCTGCAGAACTTCTGTGAAATTTGGAAAGTAGGAAGATAGGATACGAGGTACTGGCGGAAAGAAAGCAGTGAGATCGGATCGTGATTCGTGCTTGGGTTGCTCAGTCGGGAGACCACTTGCTCGCGAAAGGCAATGGTTTCGAGTTCGAATCGCGGTCCGGCACACAGTTTTAATCTGGCAGGAAGTTCCAATGCCATACATCTTGCGATTCTGCCGAAGTAGCGGACGGCTGCTGTGATCAGAATTTCTACGAGTGGATATTTCTCTTGCTCTATTGGGATGTCGTAAATTAAATATTAAGGAAAAATCTGGATCATAGTTACCCTGTAAATATGCCAAAGTGGAGAACCATATGGACAGACCATCTCAAGCCGTCAGGCTCGATGCGAAGATTTCGTCGAGATAGTGGACAGGATATGCCAAACTTAATGGCGTGCAATCATGTTATGCCATTAGAAAGCAGGACTATGTATAAACTGCGCAATCATGTTTCTTGGACTACTTGCTGCCGACACCCCTGCGTCATCCTCTGCGAACGCTGTCACGGTCGACACAACAGTGGGACAAGAGGTTATTACGCCACTCTCCCAGAAATTAGTGTCAGCTTTTCCAAACCAGAGCCACTACGTGCTCTTCAAGTTGGTCCTCAACGTCCTCATGAGACGAAGTGCATCCTGTACCTGTCGTCGCACCAAGTAGAATCCTTGATAGTTTCTAGAATCAATTAGGTCCCCCATGAGACAATCAGTCAGCCATCTCTGTTACTAGGTACGAACACACAATCGATTTTGTTTTGGTTCTAACACGGCGAATACGCTTCCATATTCATTACATAATCTACGAAAAGCCCATTGAAACAGCTACAGTTTTGCTGCAAGAATTTAAAGTAATTAATTACATTCGAAAGTACTGCAACGATGTCACACTGAATGCAGCGTACACAAATTGGCTCCGTAAGCACTGAAATGCGTAGAGGAAAAACTTATGTTGTGAGTCGGGAGTCAATTACGGAATTCAACAAAATGGTGAGAATCTAATTATTTTGACATTTTCTGGTACATACAGAACGGAGATTCCATTGCTGTCAAAGGATGTATTACAGTTTATTAGCCTTATGTCAAAAGAACGTGTATTTTTCTTATCGTCACTGAAGAAACAAGGAAGGTTAATGTTGAATATATTTTCTACATAAAGATCGTCAGAAACGTAACATCTGTGTGCAGTCGAGGTGGCGAGGAGAAAGATAATAGGCCACGGCCTTTTTGAAGTAAGCGTTCTCCTGATATTCGCTTGTAGTGATGTAAGCAAACAATAGAATTTCAGAATGGCTGGAGTAAAAGAAAAAACGTGGTGCAGCTGTATGGACGTACAGTCGGCTCACGTTATTGTCATAATTACTTTTGTATTTGCGGCTAAGTAGATAAGTATCTACATCCACGTCACCTCTACACACATACGTACTCCGCAAGACACCATACAGTCCGTGGCGGACGGTACCCTGCACCACAACTGGACATTTCCTTTCCTGTTCCACTTGTAAACAGAGTGGGGGAAAAACGACCGTCTATATGCCTCCCTACCAGCCCTAATCTCTCTTTTCTTATCTTCGTGTGTGTGTGTGTGTGTGTGTGTGTGTGTGTGGTTTGAGGTTTTCGGGCGCTAAACAGCATGGTCATCAGCGGCCAAACGCATAGAAACAGGAACACATGCGGTGAAGGGACGAAGACGGACAGCGAACAAGGAGAACGGCTAAAAGACACAGACCTGACGCATTTCCAAATCCTCGTAGTTCTTACCTGAAATGTACGTCGGTACCAGTAGAGTCGCTCTGCAGTCAGCTTCAAATGCCGATTCTCTAATTTTTTCAGCAGTGTTTCTCGAAAGAACGTCGCCTTCCATCCACAGATTCCCATTTGTGTTTCCGTAGCATCTCTGTAATTCTTATATTTTGATCGAACCTACCGGTAAAAAATCTAGCAGCCTGGCGCTGAACTGCTTCGCTATCTCCCTTTAATTCGACCTCGTCCGGTTCCCAAACACTGAGCAGTATTCTATAATAGCTCGCACAAGCGTCCTGAAAGCATTCTCCATTATAGAAGACCAGCACTTCCTAAAATTCTCCCAATAAATCGAAGCTGACAATTTGCCTTTCCTACCACAACCCTCACGTGCTCGTTCTATTTCATATCGCTTTGCAACGTCACGCCTACGTATTAGCCGACGAGACTGTGTCAAGCAATGCACTATTGGTGCCGTATTCGAACATTACAGGTTTGTTTCTCCTACTCATCTACATTACCTTACATTTTTCTACATCTAGAACCAGCTGTTATTCATCACAACAATAGAAGTTTTGTCTAAGACATCCTATATCCTCATACAGTCACTCAACGACCAAGAGCTGTAGCATCCGTTAAAATACATAAATATTATACAATGTGTGTACGTAAGTTTATATGTATGTATGTGTGTACGTATGTTTCATATCTCCTCCTAAACTACTGAGCCGATTTCAGCCAAAACTGGTATACACATCACTTACTGTTTCTAAAGAATCGCTGTGGGGTTAAAAGGGTTAAAAACCACTTACCTGTCAAAGGGGTAAGGGTTGGCGTTGAAAAAGAAACGTAGCTCACAAACGCGCAAATAGCCACTTTATAGACATTCAGTGTTTGGGAGTGAGAGCACTTAATGACTTACAACACACTTTAAACATCATTTCAAACCTTTACGAAACTGTTTCTCGGTGACAACACAAACAAAATTTTGAAAGGAAAAAAGTTTATCGCTTAGTACATTTTCACTGTTCATGCAGTAAAACTGTACCATCAGGCATGCTGTCTTAAGTTATTACTTTTTTTACTACTAACTTTATTCGCGACACATGTTGCAGACAGCATTCACGCATACCACTGAATGTACCAGCAAAATTATATCACTGTATTAGGTATTGTTCATTTGATACGTCATAAACAGTGAGATGCGTGAAAAACTACCGCATCGTGCATCACGTTTAAACTATTACTTGTTTGCTACGAACTTCATTCGCATCACGTTTTGCAGATGGTATCCTCACATTCCGCTGAACGTACCTACAAAAATTTATAACTGTACGACACATAGTTCAGGAGATATGGTGTCGTAAATAATGGGCTGTGTACAAACTAAACTGCAGGGCGAATTTCGATACAGATACAAGTGAAATATGTGTGCAAATATGTGTAAAACATATCATATATGTGTGACATGAGCGTACAAAGGCAAGGCCACAGATAGGAAGTTCCTCCTAAACCCCAAGATCAATGTCAAGCAAATGTATTATACATCTCGCTACCTGTAAAGAAATATTGTGGGGTAAGAACCAGGAACTTCCTATTGGGGTAGGGGTGATAATGCGGAAAGACAAGGATGGACAGGCAGAGAGGGGAAAGGAGGAGATGGAGGCAGATGAGGTTGAGGAGGAGACGTATAGAGAGAGGAGGAGGGGGAAATTGACAGAGAAATGGAAGATAAGGAGATGATGAGACAGGGAGAAGAGGAGGAGACCAACAGAGAACGGAAAGAGGAGAAGAAGTGGGCAGTTAGAGAGGGGGAGGAGGAGATGGACAGAGAGGGAGAGGGAACGATCAGAGGGGAGGAAGAGAACGGGAGGTGGGAATGAACAGAGAAACGGAAGAGGAGGAGAGAGACAGAGGGAACAGGATAGATGGACATAGGGAGAGGAGAGGAGTAAATGGGTAGAGGGAGGATAGAGGAGACAATGGCCATAGAGAGAGAATAATGAAGAAGATAGAGAGGTAACAGAGATAAACAGTGGTAGTGGGAGAAGATGGACAGGGAGAGGAGGGAGAGGGTGATGAACAGAGAAGGGGAGGAGGAGATGGATAGAGAGAGGGAGAGGAGGAGACGGGGAGGCAGAGGGAGTGGAAATGGGACACTGAGTGGGGGCAGAGTAGGTGGACTGAGAGAGGGGGTGGAGGAGAAAGAAGTGGGGAGTAGGAGCAGATGGAGAGAGAGGGGAAATAGGAGATGAAATAGTAGAAGGTAAGAATAAATACATAGAGCAATGCCAGGTATTCAGCCAGTAAATAAATTAAATATTAAGTATTATCATTGTTACTATTGTTTAGTTTATGTTTAATTTTAAACTGCACTTCAGGTCCAAAGTCCTGCTGACATGTGAGGGTAACAATGCAAAATACCTCTATAATACCTCTGACATAGCAGCAGAGAAAATCAGTAGTATGAGACACCACTTAATATTGGCTATAGACACTTAAACATACAACTCCAAGATTAATAACAATAGTGGATGACCTACGGTTCACTCTTTCTCTCTCTCTCTCACACACACACGCACACACGCGCACAACACACACACACACACACACACACACACACACACACACACACACACACAAAACGACCATTTCGCTCCAGATAAATTCACAGCCTACAATGGACAATGTTATCTTTTACACTGTAGTATCACCTTTGACAAGGCTCTGAGCGCTATGGGACTTAACTTCTGAGGTCATCAGTCCCCTAGAACTAACCTAAGGACATCACACACGTCCATGCCCGAGGCAGGATTCGAACCTGCGACCGTAGCGGTCGCGCGGTTCCAGACTGTGGTGCCTAGAACCGCTCGCCCACTCCGGCCGGCCTTTGACAAGGATTACACTTTTTAGTACAGAGATAATTTAATTAATCAACGAATTTCCATAAATCTGCATCGAGAATGGTGATGGACACTACAAAGCACGGGACTACAAAATTAAAAGTTCGGGATTCAATATCTGGTCGATCCTAATCCAGTTGTTTACTTCGTCTTTCACATCTATAAATAGCCGGCCCTGGTGGCCGGGCGGTTGTAGGCGCTACAGTCTGGAACCGCGCGACCGCTACGGTCGCAGGTTCGCATCCTGCCTCGGGCATGGATGTGTGTGATATCCTTAAGGTTAGTTAGGTTTAAGTAGCTCTAAGTTCTGGCGGACTGATGACCTCAGAAGTTAAGTCGCATAGTGCTCAGAGCCATCTAGAACTATTCTGTTCTTGAGAACAATGAGAAGTTGCACCGTTCATCGGAATAAATTGAACTTCAGGTGCCCCGACATCTGGGTGGGTAAGTCGTTTCAGAGATCGGAGAAAGGTAAGGGAACACCACTTCCAAAGGAACCATGCCCAGTATAGTACTATCGTCCACAAACCAAACTCTACGTATTAATTACGCACACATATGTGCATTTATGCCGTTTTCCCTCACTCGAGAACGGCAAATTTCAATGCAACGTCCACACCAGGTGCGGAGCAAGAACCCCACACCTCCACTTCAGGAAGAAGGTACGCTTTTCTGGAGCTACGCTGGCCGATCCGTTCACAGGCGAGCTCGATGACGTATTACCACACCTTTTCGCTCTTTTTGTTGGACTCTGGTGGCAGTGTAATGACTAACGAATGATGCCGAAAGTATTCCTGTCACGGTGGGGAAAGGACGTCGTCACCGCTCGAGTATCTTTCGCAAGAAACATACTGAGGTAGCCAGCTATGCGAACAGTATCACGGGAAAGGGAGTCTGCGGTTGTAGTGGAGCTTCGCGGACTGCCGCCGGCGAGCAACAAACCCAGCAGCTGGTAGCGCTCAAGGTGACGCAGCCGCGTCCACGGAACGGGTTCTGCCCGGGCGGGAGGGCGCTCTGACTCAGCGCGCGGCGCAGACAGCAAGCGCCGTGCGGAAGGGAGCAACAAACTCTGGCAAGCGCCGCACGGCACGCCGCTCCACTGCCCCGCCAGACGCGGCCTGCTGCGCACTTGCAGCGTTACCGCGCTCTCTGCCAGCCCTGCACGATATAACAACGACTGACAGTCAGTGCCCACCACGTCCACCATGCCTGACTTCATAGCTACGATCGGAGGAACAGCGTGACACGCGTGGCCTCCGCCCACACGCAGTTGTGTTAGAGAGCAGCAGTCCTACCGGCGCCTTCACAACAGTGTCGGCATCTCAGGTGGCGCTCAGTTGATCCACTCTGTTGTTGTTGTTGTTGCAGTCTTCACTCCGAAACTGTTTTGATGGAGCTCTCCAACCTACTCGATCCTGCGCGAGTCTCTTCATCTCCGAATAACTACTCCAACCTACATTCTTTCGAACCTGCTTACTGGTTTCATCTTTTGGTTTCTCCTACATATTCCTCCCCCCCCCCCCCCCCCACCACCACACTTCTTCCTCATTACCCTCAGAATGTGTCCTATTGACCGATGGCTTCATTTAGTCAAGTGGGGCCACGAACTTCTTTTATCCGAAATTCCATTCTGTACTTCCTCATTAATTCACCTTCAGCATTCTTCTGTAGCACCACATTTCAAAAGTGTCCGTGTTTCACTTCCATACATGGCTACACGACATACAAACACTTTCAGAAAATACTTCATAACAATTAAATCTATACTCGATGTTAGAAAACTACTCTTCTCCAGAAACGCTTTTGTTTCCACGAGCATCTACATTTTATATCCTCTCTACCTCGACCGTCATCAGCTGTTTTACTAACCAAATAGCAATCACTTAAAGCTACGTTCGGGGTGTTCCTTTGGAAAGGTCTCGGATGGTTTCCTGTCCCGTCCATCCAGACTAAGAGTATACGTGAGAGCAACGAATTGTGGGGATATGAAATGAAATATCGATATAGGTTCAGTCGCAGGTAAAGCAGGTGAAAAGCAGACCTTGGTTCACTGGTTGGATGCTGACAGAATGCAGTCAGTTTAAAAGGAAATTGCTTACAAAACACTCCTGCCGTCCATCCTAGAATATTGCTAAAGTATGTGAGAACCGTACCAGATATAACTAACGGGGAATATAGAATATATACAGAAAAAAGGTGGCTCGAATGGTCTCGAACTCGTCTGAACCTCTGGAGACTGTCGCGGAAATGTCGAGAAACCTGAACTGGGAGACGCCTCAAGACAGACAAGTGCGGTATCTCGCCAGAGTCCGCCAACAGCGTTTCAAGAACCGGCATTAAGTGAAGAATCCAGGCATTTACCCGTCCTCCTGTGTATCTCTCCTGTAGGAACTGTGAAGACAAGAGTACACTAATTACAGCGCGCACAGAGGCACTAAAGCAAACGTTATTGTCTGGCACCATACACAAATGGGACGGGAAGAAACTCCTTGATATAATGGGACGTACCATTCATTATGCACTTCAAAGTGGTTTCTAGAGTTTGAACGTAGATGTAGGTGTAGATGCAGATGTAGGAGACTGGACGTTAAACTCTAGTCTTACTTCCTTTCATTTCGAAGGATATGCTGTCCAGATTACTCGAAGCAATGAATCATTGAAGAGGGAATTTAAAGCCACAAGAATAGCTAACGCTAGAGTCTCGAATGCATTTTCTACTCACTTGCTTTGTAAACAGTATAAAATGGAACATGTAGCGTTAATATTGTGCTCGGAGTGTCAGCATCACTACGTGATATAAATTAAGAGAATGGAAGGAAGACAAATGAGAATGAGGACCCTGACATAAAATAACGTATGATGAATGAATTTCGGGGTCCTAAAATGTTGTCATTGTTACAATGCTTGCCCATTCTGCGCTTTAGGGTGTGTAGCCTCAAAAGTTTGCTACTGAGAATTACGGAAAAGATACGTGTGTATGTTTATGTATTGTGAGATTAGGACAAGCTTATTCATTCAAGCATGCGCATGGACGGTGGCTCACGCGACAGTGTGTTTCATTACGTTATGAGTTGTCTAGAAAGAGCGAATTCGCTTTACCGGAGATGGAAGTGGTGGTGGGGTGTTAATCGGCTGTCTGTTGGCCGTTTAGGCCAGGTCCATTCCTGCAGAAACTCACTTGTCATCTACTGACCGCAACCATTTTATCATAATGAGTCAAAATACGTGTGCGAACTCAACTCACAATACGAATAAGACTTTATACAAATACATGTCTAGTCTACAAGAAAGACGCCAAAACATCGGCTGCAGAGAACGATTCTAAAGATTTTACGTTTCGCACGGGAAACCGAGATGAATATGGTACTGGGCCTATTTGAATATAAAAATATTCAAATGGCTACACTTCAGGCCCTCAAAACTCAGTCTTCATGAGTGTTTTTTATGTTCGAAGCCACATCCTCATTTTTTTTTCTTTTCAATTTAAAAAAAAATTCTGCGCTTTTGTCCTTAATGTAATATAATATGTAGTAATGCTGACACTGCGAGTGCACAATATTGGTGGAACATTTCCTTTTCTTTTAATCCTAGGCTGATTTTACAGACGATACATTTCTGATTCCGTCGTTGTCATTCTCTCTGGCATATATTAGCAAAGTGTCCCAATAAAAAGTGATGGTGCGGGCTATCGGCTTTCCACGTCTTTACTCATCCGTGAGTGATAGTGCAAGCTGTTTAGCCCAGTTCGAACACTGTGGTTGAAATATGTCGGAAACTCATAAACTGTTGTTAATGCGTAAGTTGGAAATTACGGTGTGTGTTGTCGTTTGCTTTTAAATGGTCAGAAAAATGTGTTATTTTAATTTTACAAAACATTGCGTCACCTGCAAATGGTACAGGTGGAAAAACAACGGTTCAGCAGATTCTGGAATCCCAGGCAGGAGTTCAACAATTACAGGCAGTAATTACCACATCCTACTCATGTGATTTTTATAGAGTGTGATTGAAAATGCTGTGTCCAGACTGAAGGAGCTGATAGAGAAGGCGAAATAAAACAACGTTGTAATATGAACCAGTGGGCTTGGAAGTAATCCTGAGACAGTGAAAGTTCTAGAATGTCAGAAACAACAAGGACAATTAGTGCACGCGCACCCTAAGATCAGCAAAGGTCATTCGCTGTTTCTCTGTACGTGCGTCTGGATGCAACAAAACGGAACACCTGCACACTTTCCTGTGCAATTACGTGACTTGCTCAGTGGCGTATACCCGACGCGTTGAATCGGAAGGGAAGGTGCAATTTTAGTGGCCACCTCGCTCCACTCATCTGACGCCTCTTGATTTCTTTGTTTCTTTCTTTTTTTTGTGGTCATTTCACAACCCTGGTGTACGTGACACCAGTTCCCCGACGAAGGCTACTTGCAGCGTCTCGTGAAGTTCGGGCCATTCCTTGTTTACTTGGAAGTGTGCGCAAGATTTTTTTATGAATATTTTGTACCTGTATTGAATGTGGTAGACACAATTTTGAACACTTTCTGTAATGTACAACGGTTTTGAGTAAGCAGTGTAATTATCTTTGATGAAGTTGAGGCGCGTGTGCGTTGATTGTCTTGGTTTCTGACATTCCGAAGCTTTAAGTGGCTCAGGATTACTTCCAATACCATAAGTCACTATTCCAAAGGTGTTGTATTTTGACTATGCCATCGATTTTTTCAGTGTGAGCACAACATTTGGAACCATGCTGTATGGAGGCCGTCCATTAAATGTCTTCTATTCGCTACTTCGAGTTACAGTAGGTCTAAGCACTGTAGACAGTAGCCTTACACTGCTATTTAGGACAAAGGCAACAGGTTGCAGAATACGCTGCTCCATAGTAGCTGTAGGGACAGTTCTTGGTCGCCCTCGCTCCACGGTTCGCTGTCTTAGGGATTCTAACTTGCAAGTCGGTTGTAATCAGCGAGTATTTAAAAAAAAAGGTTCAAATGGCTCTGAGCACTATGACCCTTAACTGCTGAGGTCATCAGGTCCCTAGAACTTAGAACCACTTAAACCTAACCAACCTAAGGACATCACACACATCCATGCCCCAGGCAGGATTCGAACCTGCGACCGTAGAGATCGCGCGGTTCTAGACTGTAGCGCCTAGAACCGCTCGGCCACTCCGGCCGGCAAAATGTTCAAATGTGTGTGAAATCTTATGGGACTTAACTGCTAAGGTCATCAGTCCCTTAGCCTACACACTACTTAACCTAAATTATCCTAAGCACAAACACACACACCCATGCCCGAGGGAGGACTCGAACGTCCGCCGGGACCAGCCGCACAGTGCATGACTGCAGCGCCCAAGACCGCTCGGCTAATCCCGCGCAGCCAACGAGTATTTGATGGGATGGCTGTCGGCGGTGTGGGAAGCCTGTTCGATATAGCTACGCTGCCCCTGGCCACTGTCCTCAGTGCAGCTGCACGTATAAACCAACTCTACCTTCGCAACAGGCCGAGTATGATAATGTGACTAGGTGATGCAATGGATGCGATGAAAACATAATTTGGTCGCAGCCGAAGCCGACGTACTGGAGACTTCACTGAAGGAATAAAACGAGTCCCCACTGCACTGCACGAAACACTTCTTTTTGGATAAATGCCATCGCATGTAATCAGTAGACCAAACATTTTGAGACTTATCTTTAAGCTATATCTCTTGCTTATGTTGATGTGTGTAACCTACCTTCATTTCAAGGAAGTATTTCAGATTCAGTCTGTACCTCACCAACACTTGGCGCCGCAGACTTTTACGGATACGATTATACGAGCACAGGAATCGTCAGACCCTGATCACCGATTTCTCAAGAGACAAGATAACGAAACGCGAAACCAGAATCGTTTCTGCACGAGAGAGACAATGTGAAAGCGAGCAAGCGCGCCGGCCGTAAATCCTTACGGAAGGGAGCCGGCTCGCTGAACCTTCCAACCATGGACAGCGCTCTCAGTCAGTTTCTCCACAGGAAAAAAGCTTTGCTCGGCTGCAGGACGTGCCTCCCATTTTCAGCTCTAGCTACGAGGGGCGTTCAATTAGTAATGCAGCGCTTCTTTTTTGAAAGAATGTTGATTTTATTCAGGCTTCCAATACAACACCTCAGACAAGACATTTCAAGTAACTTCCATAATATGAATGTGACCCTAACTACCACAGCAGAAATAATGTCCACCATAAAATCTTTAAAATCAAAAACATCTAGTGGGTATGATGAAATATCAACAATGTTAATTAAAGAATGTGATTCTGAGTTAAGTAACATATGAAGCTATTTGTGTAACCAGTCGTTTATCAGTGGAATATTTTTTGAATGGTTGAAATATGCTGAAGTTAAGCCACTGTTTAAGAAGGGAGAAAAAAAAAAACCATCAAATTTCCGTCTAACTTCACTTTAGCCAGCATTCTCAAAAATTTTAGAAAAAGTGATGTTCAATCTGCTTTATAACCATCTTATCTCAAATAACATACTGTCAAAGTTTCAGTTCGGACTTCTAAATGGTTCTGATATTAAGAAAGCTATCTACACTTACAGTGAAAATGTGTTTAATTCATTAGAAAAAAAACTGCAGGCAACTGGTATGTTTTGTGATCTGCCAAAGGCATTTGACTGTGTAAGTCACAATATCAAAATGGTTCAAAGGGCTCTGAGCACTATGGGACTTAACATCTGAGGTCATCAGTCCCCTAGAACTTAGAACTACTTAAACCTAACTAACCTAAGGACATCACACAAATCCGTGTCCGAGGCAGGATTCGAACCTGCGACCGTAGCGGTCGCGTGGTTCCAGACTGAAGCGCCTAGAACCTCTCAGCCACACCGGCCGGCTCACAATATCCTTTTAATTAAATTAGAATATTATGGTGTAACAGATAACGCTGCAAAATGGTTCAAATCTTATATCTCTGGCAGGAAACAAATGGTGTTATTAGGAAAGAAACATGTATTAAGCTACCTGGCATCATCCAACTGGGAACTAATCACATGTGGGGTCCCACAAGGTTCCATTTTAGGGCCCTTACTTTTTCTTGTGTAGATCAATGACCTTTCATCAGTAACATTACCAGATGCCAAGTTCGTTTTGTTTGCCGATGATACAAACATTGCAATAAATAGCAAATCAAGTGTAGTCTTAGAAAGATCGGCTAATAAAATATTTGTGGACATTAATGACTGGTTCCTAGCCAATTCTTTGTCATTAAACTTTGAAAAAACACACTACATGCAGTTCAGAACTTGTAAGTCGTGTCCCACGAGTATATGCCTAACATACGATGACAATCAGATAGAAGAAGTGCACAATGTTAAATTCTTAGGATTACAGCTAGATAATAAATTCAACAGGGAGGAGCACACCACAGAACTCCTGAAGCGTCTTAACAAATCTCTATTTGCAATGCGAATTGTGTCAGACATAGGGGATATAAAAATGAAAAAGCTGCCATACTGTGCCTACTTTCATTCCATAAAGTTATATGGGATTATTTTTTGGGGTAATTCATCAAGCCAAGCTTAAGTTATCCGGGCACAAAAACGTGCAGTAAAAGTTATATGTGGTGTGAACTCAAGAACATCCTGCAGAAGCCTGTTTAGGGAACTAGGGATACTAACTACTGCTTCCCAATATATTTATTCCTTAATGAAATTTGTCATTAAAAATATATCACTTTTTCAAACCAACAGCTCAATTCATGGAATCAATACTAGAAATAAGAATAATCTTCACTTACTCTTGCACAAAAAGGTGTGCATTATTCAGGAACACACATTTTCAATAACTTGCCAGCAGCCATAAAAACCTTAACAGAATCCTAAAGGATTTATTGGTGGCCAACTCCTTCTACTCCATTGATGAATTTCTCAGCAGAACCAACTGATGTGTGTGTGTGTGTGTGTGTGTGTGTGTGTGTGTGTGTGTGTGTAAGTACAATATAACTTCTGCAACATTTCAGTGCAGTAATGTGTTCATTGTAAATAAGTATTATAGTAGTTCTATTACATTGTTATTTCCTTATAAATAAAAAACATTTTTATTTTAAATTCAGTGCATTAGTGTTTGTAAAATGATTCTTTCATATAATGTTCATTAAAAAAAATGACGATCATTCCACTTGGGACCTGTGGGAGGTACATTAGCTTATTTGTTTCAGTTGTAAATATTTGTCATGTATTATTGTTTTTCTGATATGTTCTGCATCCTGGAGGACCTCCACACTACGGATCAATTGGAATGAAAGTAAATCTAATCTAATCTAATTCCACACTCTTTTGCCTACAAAATCCTATTTTTCAACATAATCTCCGTTGAATGCGAAGGCCTTACGCCTCCATTCTGGGAGGGCCTTTATGCTCGGGTAGTACCAGTCGAAGTCAGAGATAACGTCTTGTTGCACCAATATTCTCCCCGTCATCCTCATGCTGCTTCCCACAGAGTGCATCCTTCATTGGGTCAAACAGATGGAGCCGGCCGGGGTGGCCAAGCGGTTAAAGGCACCTCAGTCTGGAACCGCGCGACCGCTACGGTCGCAGGTTCGAATCCTGCCTCGGGCATGGATATGTGTGATGTCCTTAGGTTAGTTAGGTTTAAGTAGTTCTACGTTCTAGGGGACTGATGACCTTAGAAGTTAAGTCCCATAGTGCTCAGAGCCATTTGAAGCCAAACAGATGGAAGTCGGAAGGTGCAAGACACGGTCTATATGGTGGATGAGGAAGAACAGTCCATTGAATTTTTGTGAGCTCCTCCCGAGTGGGCAGATTTGTGTGAGGCTTTCCGTTGTCATTGAGGAAGAAAAGTTCGTTTGCATTTTTGTAACGACGAACACGTTGAAATCGTCTCGCCAACACTGCAGGAGCCACAGTTGTGTGGGGCCGGCCGGCAAGCGGTTGATCGGGTAGGTCTGCCCGACCTTGTTGCGATGACAGACGCCTCGCTCAGCAACTCACCGTGCTTTTGTTCACTGACAGATCTTCATAGACATTCTGCAAGCACCTATCAATATCTACGGTTCTCTGGTTTTTCGACCAAAGAAGCTGAATGACAGCTGTCTGCTTGGAACGCACCTCCGTTACAGACAGCACTTCGAAGTCTACGTATAGCACCGCCACCTATCGGAGCTTCATGAAACTTTAGGGGCAGGAGCGCGAATATTTCACGATGTCTCGCAAAAAATCCTCAGTTTTCAGTCGAAACCGGTCGAGAAACAACAGTGTTGCATTACTTATCGAAATCCGCCGTCTTGCTCCAGAAAACTTGGTTATTATTCAGGTATTTGCTAACGCAAAAGTAGACTGCTTGGCAGAAAAGTGAAGCTCCCTGATCACAAGGACGGTTGTCAATGCAAATTTGTACACGCTACAGTCTGGAACCGCGCGACCGCTACGGTCGCATGTTCGAATCCTGCCTCGGGCATGGACGTGTGTGGTGTCCTTAGGTTAGTTAGGTTTAAGTAGTTCTAAGTTGTAGGGGACTGATGACCTCAGCAGTTAAGTTCCATAGTGTTCAGAGATATTTGAACCATTTGACACACAGAACAGCCGCCATAATGCCATTAGTGTTGTTCGTGTTTAGTGTTGTTACTAAGGGGAGTGAACAGCGTCAGACGTTGAGTAATTGCTGTGGAGGACAAAAAGATGCTGCGTTCGCTTGTGAGACAGTGTTATCAGCTCTTGAAAGAGTTTGAAAGGGGCCTCATTGTAGATCTACCTCTACACACATACGCCGCAATCAATCCACCATACGGTGCGTGGCGGAGGGTACCTCGTACCACAACTAGCATATTCTCTCCCTGTTCCACTCCTAAACAGAACGAGGGAAAAATGACTGCCTATATGCCTCTGTACGAGTCCTAATCTCTCTTATCTTATCTTTGTGGTCTTTCCGCGAAATATAAGTTGGCGGCAGTAAAATTGTACTGCAGTCAGCCTCAAATGCTGGTTCTCTAAATTTCCTCAGTAGCTTTTCACGAAAAGAACGCCTCCTTTCCTCTAGAGACTCCCACCCGAGTTCCTGAAGCATTTCCGTAACACTCGCGTGATGATCAAACCTACCAGTAACAAATATAGCAGCCCACCTCTGAATTGCTTCTATGTCCGCCCGCAATCCGTCCTGATAGGGATCCCAAACGCTCGAGCAGTACTCAAGAATAGGTCGTATTAGTGTTTCATAAGCGGTCTCCTTTACAGACGAAGCACATCTTCCCAAAATTCTACCAATGAACCGAAGACGACTTTCCGCCTTCCCCACAACTGCCATTTCATGCTTGTCCCATTTCATATCGCTCTGCAATGTTACGCCTAAATATTTAATCGACGTGACTCTGTCAAGCGCTACACTACTAATAGAGTATTCAAACATTACAGGATTCTTTTTCCTATTCATCTGCTTTAATTTTCATTTATCTATATTTAATGTTAGCTGCCACTCTTTACGCCAATGACAAATCCTGTCCAAGTCGTCTTGTATCCTCCTACAGTCACTCAAGGACGACACCTTCCCGTACACTACAGCATCATCAGCAAACAGCCGCACATTGCTGTCCACCGTATCCAAAAGATCATTTATGTAGATAAAAAACAATAGCGGACCTACCACACTTTCCTGGGGCACTCCAGATGATACACTCACCTGCGACGAACAGTCACCATCGAGGACAACGTACTGGGTTCTATTACTTAAGAAGTCTTCGAGCCAATGGGAACCAATCCCATATCCTCATATCTTAGTTAGGAGTCTGCAGTGGGGCACCGAGTCAAACGCTTTCCGGAACTCCAGGATTATGGCATCCGTCTGATACCCTTCATCTATGGTTCGCAAGATATCATGTGAAAAAAGGGCGAGTTGCGTTTCGCAGGAACGATGCTTTCTAAAGACATGATGCTGCATGGACAGCAACTTCTCTGTCTCAAGGAAATTCATTATAATCGAACTGCGAATATGTTCGAGAATCCTGCATCAAACCGATGTTGAGGATATTGGTCTGTAATTTTGAGGATCCGTCCTTCTATCCTTCTTATATACAGGCGTCACCTGCGCTTTTTTCCAGTCGCTTGGTACTTTACGTTGGGCGAGAGATTCGCAATAAATGCAAGCTAAGTAAGGAGTCAACGGAGTAGAGTACTCTCTGTAAAACCGTATTGGAATCCCATCAGGACCTGGTGATTTATTTATTTTCAACCCATTCAGCTGCTTCACAACCCCAGGGATGTCTATCACTATGTCCTCCGTACGGGAATCTGTACGAGACTCAAATGGATTTATGGAGATCTACTCCAGCTGGTCGAGTATCCTGATCCGAGTGGCATTCGGATGCTAGTGGCCCAATGTTGGACTGCATGGGAAGTTGTGGGCAGGCAAGTTTCCGGTCGACCACGTCTGACTACCACAAGGCAGCATTGCCGTACTGTACACCAGGTGCACCGTACTATCTCCATATTTGTTCCTGAAATCTGAGAACAACTCACAGTCTCCCTGAAACGTTTTGAGGCACCCCGCACCACTGATCGGAGACTAGCAGCAGCCGGACAATGGGATTACCGTCCCATGCCTCGGCTGCCGCTAACTGTTACCACAGCAGCGCAGACTTCCGAGTTTGGAGTGGTTCCGTCACTGGTAGGAGTAAACAAATGAAGAATGGCGTCGTACTGTGTTCAGTGATGAATCGCGATTCTGCACTACCCCAGATAATTACAATTGTCGAGTATGATGGCGACCTAGAGAGATGTTCCATTCTTCCAATAACACGGAGGAAAAGCCTTGATACTTCTGGCATCGTAGTCTCAGGGGTCATCGGTTATGACTTCAGGTCATGGCTGGTAATGGCTGAGAGAACTCTGTCGGCACAATGATAATTATTGGACATTGTACGTCCTCATGTGTTACCTCTGACACTACAGTACTGTAGTGCCATTTTTCGACGGACAACTCTCGTGCACACACTGAATGTATCATTATGAACTGTCTGCGTGATGTTGCGGTACTGCTGTGGCCAGCAAGATCCCCAGATCCGTCGCCAATAGAACATGTATGGGACCAGTTCGGACGTGAACTCCGTCACATTGCCAGTAGCCAGGAAGTCGAGTATCAGTTGCAAAGATTGTGGGCCAGCTTGCCTCACGAGAGAATACGACGGCCTTATGACACGCTTTACAACGGCATCAGTGCTTGCATCCAGGACAGAAGAGGGTGCTACGTCGGATGAGTTGGTTGTAAATTTGAGTGGACTTTGTGATCACTGCAATAACATCACATATCCTTTCATCCATTAAGTTTCATTTCGCCTCCTCCTCCCCTTCCAGGCCTTTCACTTTTCTTTGTTTAGCAGTCTGTATTTCACGAGTTAAAACTGCACTTCTCGGACCATCACCTCCATCTTACCAGATACACCTCGTTTATTTACTTCTACATAGAACATCACTTCATACACAAATATCTGGTTTGTAGTCGTCAGTATATAAATTTTACGGTAAAAATGTCATGCGTCAATAACAATTGCAATCACAGAAACTACACTATGTCGGCCATTTCCATAGTGCTGGAGGATTATAATTTCGTGAAATGAAGGGAGATTAATCAAGTTATGTAATAATAACGATAGGTTCCTCTGGACAGTACTGTAAATAGTAGCAATATAAAGTACAGCGGTAGAACTCTACAGTAAGGATATGATGGAAATGATGTCATAAACAGAATGATAAGTAGGAATTATACAATGAAAAGGGACCACGAGAGAAGATGAGGGAAGACACGGAAGAAAAGAATTGAATATAGATACTAGTGGACAATCAATAGAATACCATAAAGAGTGGCAAGGGAGTAAACGAAATTTTCCAACGATGATGAGGAAACACTTGTGCCATAAGAAGGAGAGAAGCCGTTTTGATGATGCCGTATGGACGGGAAGAGACTGAGCTGCACATTGTTTTGGTGTGTCATGCGCTGCTCAGTGTTCCCTCAACAACTACTCAACGACTGCAGTCAGTGGAAGCTGTGGCTGCCCCCTGGATTTCTAAAGGAGCCAGCTCCGATACCGAAAAGTCGTAACTTCTGAATGAAATTGCGCGTCCGACTCTTGCTCTAATAGTTTGAACTGGAAGTTTTGTCAAAGAAAATTCAAAGTTTGAACTACATAATTCAGGAAACAAACAGAAGAAAGAACATTCATAGCGGTTTACTTCGGATGGTCGAGGGCCGTTGATGTCTCCCAAATGATTCAATGAACCACGAAGAAATGCTGTTGCTTGCAGATCTCTTCAAGTGGGTCCATTGTGAGAAGGGTAAGTAAAATTTGCTTGCTGCGAACTTTCCATAAGAGAGAAGAGTATTCGAGGTGTGGAAACTGGAAACACCCCACAAAGGGCTTTCAGATGACAGCTAGACATCCGAACAAGTCAGTTTCTAATTTTATGAAATCTAAGATAATGATGGTTAGGCATTACTTGACTGAAGCAGGAGGCGTGACTTGTGTCCGGAAATTCTGATCTAAGTATAGTAAGCTACCGAAAATACTTGGTGAACATGAAGTCTTGCCCTGATTACAACAATTTATTTTTAAGCAACGGTGCTGGATACAGCTATGATATTTGATCAATTGTAGCTTTACTCATGGAGGTGGACAATACTGCCTAACCCTGAAAAAGTTCGGAGAATGAATTGCAAAAATTTTTAAAGTTTTATTATGATCGGTGCCGGGCAATAGAAGCCAGCCCTGCCTGATATGCTAAAAGACTAGGCCTCTGAGCAGTACCGCTGTAATTATGTCAAACACTTGTAAGTAGGCTGTTTATGTTTTCTTATTGGCAACGTTACGTAGCGCTCTATATGAAAATCACTGGCTGTGCTGTGTGCAGTCTGTGGCTAGTTTGGATTGTTGTCTGCCATTGTAGTGTTGGGCAGCTGGATGTGTACAGCGCGTAGCGTTGCGCAGTTGGAGATGAGCCGCCAGCAGTGGTGGATGTGGGAAATGAGATGGCGGATTTTTGAGTATAGAATGGATATTATGAACTGCTATGTATATTACGCTTTTTCAACACTATTAAGGTAAATACATTGTTTGTTCTCTATTAAAATCTTTCATTTGCTAACTATGCCTATCAGTAGTTAGTGCCTTCCGTAGTTTGAATCTTTTATTTAGCTGGCAGTAGTGGTGCTCGCTGTATTGCAGTAGTTCGAGTAGCGGAGATTTTTGGTGAGGTAAGTGATTTGTGAAAGGTATAGATTAATGTTAGTCAGGGCCATTCTTTTGCAGGGATTTTTGAAAGTCAGATTGCGTTGCGCTAAAAATATTGTGTGTCAGTTTAAGCACAGTCGTGTACAATTGTTTAAAGGGGACGTTTCACACTCTAGCCGGACGGGTTTGACGATACCGCCCACGCCGCATCACAGTGTGACCATGACTAAAGTAACATCTTGTAACCAAGACTGAAGTAACTTGTAGTAGCTCGGAGCACTTGCGTACTGTTGGAAACTCACAAGTTGCAAATATGAGCATGCCTAGCAACCCACGGTAGGTGCGGAGCCCGGTAGCAATCAGGAATTGATGGTTCAAAATGGTTCAAATGGCTCTGAGCACTATGGGACTCAACATCTTAGGTCATAAGTCCCCTAGAACTTAGAACTACTTAAACCTAACTAACCTAAGGACATCACACACACCCATGCCCGAAGCAGGATTCGAACCTGCGACCGTAGCAGTCCCGCGGTTCCGGACTGCAGCGCCAGAACCGCTAGACCACCGCGGCCGGCCAGGAATTGATGACGGGACTGGAAATGCGGAACAAACGCACTCGTTCCCGCCCCCTTCCATCCCACCCTCTCCTCCCGCCACAAGTAAGACCACAACAAAGGCATAGTAATAGGTGTACAAATAATCGAGCCTAGAGGCTCAGGGTATTCAGTCATGCTGTCATCTTGTCTGTCTCTTGAACCTGAGAGAATGGTCGTCTGTCGAGTTTCATAGAAATCGCAACTAACGCCTTGGTGACGAAGATCTGCTGGCTGCCTGCCCCTTGATAACCTTTTCAAGTTCCGGCCCAAGGTGCACCGTACCCATGGAGCAGCAGGTGCTAACTTCGAAATATTGCCGATGCGAGAAACTGGCGTGCTGCCAGCCCCCGCTATCTGTGGGACCTCAGCCGACGGAATGCAAACTGTCGACAATTTGTTTGTGTGAGGCGCGCCCTCACGGCCTCCTAGACACCTAGACGTCATCGGCCACCGTCCTGGTTGACCCTGATGGGTGATTTAGGCCACTGTTGTTCGGCAACGAACTCGACTATGGCACCCAAGCACACGATACGGGGACCACGAGTAGGCGCGTGGTTGAACAGGGGGCCAACTTCCGGAGGCGTTGAGCGGACCATTCCAGTTTCTTCCCTCTTCGCGGGACGGGCCACATGGCAGCGCAGTAGTAGCCATCGAAGACCCAGGGCAACGGATGTCATCGGCGCTGTTGGGGCATCAGCGCAATCCCCAAGTGACAGCGCTTGTACGGACACTGGTGCTCCAAGAGGACGGCCGTCGTGCTGTAAATTGCTGTTGGAAATAAACACTTGCTACTACTGTTTCACTGTGCGCCCCGGCGTAAATTAGCCTTCTCCCGCACCACATCTCTCACCCGTCCTGACGCGTAGCGACCCTGAATTTTCCGGGTTGCTACAGTACTCAAGAAACGGTCGAACGAAAGTTTCGTAAGCGAAAGTTTTCGTTTTTGAATTACATTTCCTCATGAAGCATCCAATAAATCCGTGAGTCTATTGTCTGCCTTTGCGAAGGTTAGCTTTAAGTGGTCGTTCTGACTTAAGTATCACCAAACAGAATGTTCAAATGGCTCTGAGCACTATGGCACTGAGGTCATCAGTCCCCTAGAAGTTAGAACTACTTAAACCTAACTAACCTAAGGACATCACACACATCCATGCCCGAGGCAGGATTCGAACCTGCGACCGTAGCGGTCGCGCGGTTCCAGACTGAAACGCCTACAACCGTTCGGCCACACCGGCCGGCAGATAATTGAGAATGTGTGATTACGAACTACCACTGGCTTCAGTATGGAATATTATCCTAGTTAGAATAAACGAATTTGACATCCAGTAATACCCGTCTGGACTCTGCTGCTGCCTGCACAAGCCGGTAACAACGATTTACACCTTCCAGATTAACCTGTTGACGTGCTGCAACACTTTTCAAAATTTACGTTGCATTCTTTTGTTTGAGAACAAATTGAATGAGGAAGTGATATAGAATTTCCCAGAAATTCTATTAAACAGTTTCCGCAAGGCAGAGCATCTTCTGTGACGCATCGAAACAGGGGGACGAAGGAGAAATAGTCTTTAACGTACCTTCGACAACGAGGTCACTGGGAACGGGACCAAGCACACACTAGGAAAGCGCGAGGAAGGAAATCGACGTATTCCTTTCATAGGAACCGTCCCGGAATCTGCATCGAGCGATTTAGGAAAATCACGTAAAACCTAAGTCTGGATGGTGGGAGAGGGATATGAACCGTCGTCCTCCAGCATGCAAGTCCAGTGTGCTAACGATTGCTCCCACCTCTCTAGAAGCCACGACCTCGAAGTGAAGCCGCACACGCATCGGCCACTCAGCTACCACAGCACTGCTGCTCAGCAGCTAGCGTGTTTCCGCACTCGGCGACGTCCGTGTTTGCCGGCCGCTTGCGAACGCTGCAGCGCAGCAGCGAGCGGTACGGCCAACCGCAAAAACCAGCGCGCGCTGTGTTCTGGCCGCGTGGAAGCGAGCTGCTGCGGCTGGCGGCGGGTCATCGCAGCGCTATGTGGGTCGCCACGCCACGCGGTGTGCCTTCGGTGCCGGGCAAGGGTGTCCCAAGACGCCAGCTGCTCCCAGCACGACTAGCGAGTCCAACTTACGTCAGCTGGACTGGGACAGACTGATTGCTGTTTGGAGTCTCCTCTGTCCGCGATGCACTTACTCACACACGGATCATTCTGCGACCAAATGACTTACAATCTGATATTGTCCATTACGAGTATAAACGGTTGTTTGAAACCCTGCGACTGTGAAAACAATAGGTTTGTTTACAAACAACATTTCTGCTACCGGTCACGATATTCTTTCGTTCATATTTTACACGACGAGCATCGGGAAATCATTCCCATTTTCAAGGGTGTTTTCTGTTCGTACTATGCCATTTTTAAGCACTGTTTTCGATGTGTCAGGTTCTGCTTTGTTTTTCTTGCATTTACTGCAATATACAAAAACCGCGCAGTTTTTAGTTAGTTATCGATTTTTATATGTAGTTAGTGGCGAAATTGGAAAGAACTTGTACATAAACTTTTTTATGGTCCAACTATGTAGTGTTTCACACATGTCAAACTTCACACACAACTTTCAGTACACAGTATACGTAGAGAAAAACCCACATAAACGAATAGTTATAAAGATGTTTTTAGATTAGTTGGGGTTGGGTTGTTTGGGGAAGGAGACCAGACAGCGAGGTCATCCATCCGTCTCATCTGATTAGGGAAGGATGGGGAAGGAAGTCGGCCGTGCCCTTTCAAAGGAACCATCCCGGCATTTGCCTGGAGAGATTTAGGGAAATCACGGAAAACCTAAATCAGGATGGCCGGACGCGGGATTGAACCGTCGTCCTCCCGAATGCGAGTCCAGTGTCTAACCACTGCGCCACCTCGCTCGGTCTTAGATTTAGTTGACAGAGATAATGTTACACGTCTTTCGCAGAGTATAATCACAGTTTAAAATGCCCCATGTGATCAAAAGTATCCGGACACCTGGCTGAAAATGAGTTACAAGTTCGTGGCACCCTCCATCGGTAATGCTGGAATTCAATATGGTGCTGGTCCACCCTCAGCCTTGATGACAGCTTCCACTCTCTCAAGCATCCGTCCAGCCGGGTGCTGTAAGGTTTCTAGGAGAATGGCAGCCCATTCTTCACGGTGCTGCACTGACGAGAGGTATCGACGCAGGTCGGTGAGGCCTGCCACGAAGTCGGCGTTTCAAAACATCCCAAAGGTGTTCTATAGGATTCACGTCAGGACTGTGCAGGCCAGTCCATTGCAAGGATTTATTGTAGTCTAACCACTCCGCCACACGCCGTGCATTATGAACAGGTGCTCCATCGTCTTGAAAGATGCAATCGCCATCCCCGAATTGCTCTTCAACAGTGAGAAGTAGAAGGTGCTTAAAACATCAATGTAGGCCTGTGCTGTGATAGTGCCAGGCAATGAAACAAGGGGTGCAAGCACCCTCCATGAAAAACACGACCACACCACAATATCACCACCTCCGAATTTTACTGTTGATACTACACACGCTGGCAGATGACGTTCACCAGGCATTCGCCATACCCACACCCTGCCATCGGATGGCCACATCGTGTACTATGATCCGTCACTCCACGAAACGTTTTTGTACTGTCCAATCGTCCAATGTTTACGCTCTTTACACCAAGCGAGGCGTCGTTTGGCATTTACCGGCGTGATATGTAGCTTATGAGCAGTGCTCGATCATGAAATGCAAGTTTTCTCACCTCCCGCCTAACTGCCATAGTACTTGCAGTGGATCCTGATTAAGTTTAGAATTCCTGAGAGATGGTCTGGATAGATGTCTGCCTATTACACATTACGACTCTCTTCAACTGTCGGCTGTCTGTGTCAGTCAACAGACGAGGTCGGCCTGTACGCTTTTGTGCTGTACGTGTCCCTTCACGTTTCCACTTCACTATCACATCGGAAACAGTGGACCGAGGCATGTTTAGGAAAGTGGAAATCACGCGTACAGACGTATGACATGGTGACAGTCACCTGACCGCATTCGAAGTCTGTGAGTTCCGCTGAGCGCCCCATTCTGTTCTCTCACGCTGCCTAATGACTACTGAGGTCGCTGATACGGAGTACCTGGCAGTAGGTGGCAGCACAGTGCACCTAATAAGGTAAACTTGTGTTTTGTGGGTGCCCGGATACTTTTGATCACATAGTGTAAGCGAAACATTCCCAATCCGCAACAAATGACGCTAGTCTGTGAGTAACGCGATCATCTCCATCTAAGGCACTAAGCTACCTGCCTCAACGCTTTTCAGCAGCGTGCTTCTTTGATCCAGCAAACACTTTTAAAAACGTTTAGGGATTTCCACACTGCGATCAGTTGGTAAACACGAGGCCACGCGTTTATCATTTCCACCGGAAGAGAGTGACACGGCGAATAATTGTTATTTTTCGTAAAAATTATCTGTGTTCAAGTTAATGACCCGATAGACTAGACTCACCGTTACGTCAATCAAGACGACTTCCTAATGAAACAGTGATCCCAGATAACCGCACAGAACTACCACATACATACAACACTCGTTCTTTGCTTGGGCTTTGAGGCCGCTGTTTCTCGTTTCACACATCATTGTACCTCCATTCGCTGAACAGATAATGGGACCAACCGAAGAAGGCGACTCTTCACCACTCATTGTATGCAGAGCTGCCATCCTGAAGCCGCAGCAGCACACTTCCAGACTGTATCTTTAAGCATGTACACGGACGGTGAAAGCGGTCCATAGCCCACCAAGTAACAGCGTTCTCTAAAACATCATTTGAGTTGTAGGTACAATTTGCTTTATTAGTGAGATTGTCGGTTATGCTTAATTCAGCTAACCCTCGTTTAACTTCGTAACCAACGTTCTTTCCTCTCAGTAGGTAAAAGTAATTTCACCAATTTTCCTACCATCAGTCATTCGGAAGAATCCTGCTTGTGCGGTAACAAAATATTTTCTGCGACAGCAGAGAGCATGAACGGTACACAAAGACTGCGTTTTTTCGGGAATAGTGCCGTTTTTGACCTGAAATGTGATGACTTTCCATTTCACTACTCAAGCAAGTCTTCTATATAATAATCGCTCATAGGCTAGGACATTATGAATACCAGCTTGATAGGTTGTACCATCTTGGAATACAATAAAGCAGCAGTTCTGCGTGGCATGGATTCACAAGTTGGCTGGTATGTTTCCGGAGGTATCTGGCGCCAGATGTCTGCACAATGGCCACTTAAGTCCCTTAAATTATGGGCAGGTCCTTTGAAGGCATGAAGCTGGAGCCTGGTTGCGCCGCAGATATTTTCCATCGGGTTCTGTACTGCGATCTTGGTGGCGAACACATCAACGAGATCTCACTGTCATGCTCCATGAAAATGCGGTTCCAGATTATCTGTCAACCAACTTAAAGACTCGCAAAACATCCATCGACAGATAATGCAATTGGCCTCATGTAGAGAAGATACTCGGTCGTATATGCTGAAATAGCTAACAGGTGACTTCAAAAGGTAAGCTACACTTATTATGGCAGGTCAAATAACTTGCTTTGAATATTTCATTTCAGTACGCAGGTACGTGACACTACATCTACATCTGCATCTACATGGATACTCTGCAAATCACATATAAGTGCCTGGCAGAGGGTTCATCGAACCACCTTCAAAATTCTCTATTATTCCAATCTCGAATAGCGCGCGGAAAGAATGAACACCTATATATTTCCGTACGAGCTCTGATTTCCCTTACTTTATCGTAGTGATCGTTCCTCCCTATGTAGGTTGGAGTCAACAAAATATTTTCACATTCGGAGGAGCAAGTTGATGATTGGAATTTCGTGAGACAATTCCGTCGCAACTAAAAACTCCTTTCTTTTAATGATGTCCAGCCCAAATTCTGCATCATTTCAATGACACTCTCTCCCATATTTCGCGATAATACAAAGCGTGCTGCCCTTCTTGGTAAGAATCCCACAGCGCGCAACAGTATTCTAAAAGAGGACGGACAAGCGTAGTGTAGGCAGTCTCCTTAGTAGGTCTGTTACAATTTCTAAGTGTCCTACCAATAAAACGCAGTCTTTGGTTAGCCTTCCCCACAACAATTTAACGTGTTCGTAATTGTAATATCTAGGTATTTAGTTGAATTTACGGCTTTTAGATTAGACTGATTTATCGTGTAACAGAAGTTTAAAGAGTTCATTTTAGCACTCATGTGGATGACCTCACACTTTTCGTTATTTAGGGTCAACTGCCACTTTTCGCACCATTCAGATATCTTTTCTAAATCGTTTTGCAGTTTGTTTGGATCTTCTGCTGACTTTTTTGCTCGATAAACGACAGCGTCATCTGCAAGCAACCTAAGACGGCTGCTCAGATTGTCTCCCAAATCGTTTATATAGTTAAGGAACAGCAAAGGGCCTATAACACTACCTCGGGGAACGCCAGAAATCAATTCTGTTTTACTCGATGACTTTCCGTCAATCACTACGAACTATGACCTCTCTGACTGGAAATCACAAATCCAGTCACATAACTGAGACGATATTCCATAAGCACGCAATTTCACAATGAGCCGCTTGTGTGGTACAGTGTCAAAAGATTTCCGGAAATCCAGAAATACGGAATCGATGTGAAACCCCTTGTCAATAGGACTCAACACTTCATGTGGATGAAGAGCTAGTGGTGTTTCACAGGAACGATGTTTTCTAAACCCATGTTGACTGTGTGGCAATAGACCGTTTCCTTCGAGGTAATTCATAATATTCGAACACAATATATGTTCCAAAATCCTGCTGCATATCGACGTTAACGATATGGGCCTGTAATTTAGTGGATTAATCCTACTTTTCATCGTGGTAACGAATGCTTTGAAAAAACTTACGGAACGTTGTCGTAGTCGACGAGAGAAATCCGCTCCTTGGCCAAGGAGCTATCCGAGAACCGCCGTGTGAACACCCTCAGCGCCGGAAAATTTGCGGTTGCTGCGAACCAGTTCATCGACTGCCTGTACATTGACGTCTGCGTGCGATTTCGATGGCTTTCCTTCCCACGCATGTGTGGCCTTTGTCAAATTGATGGCACCATTTCACTGCGGATGGACGCAACGCTGCGTTTGATTTATATACCGCCAGAATATCGCGGGGAATCTTTGTGCAGTTTAGATGCTTTCCCCTCAAGAATCGTATTGTCTATCGTTCTTCAAACTTTGTAGTTCGTTTCAATTTGCCGCTCCATTTCACTCGCACGACGTCGAGCATATTAGTGCGCCGCAGCAGAACTGTGTCTGAAGGAAAGGTGGAACATGTACTCTCTTCTTGACAGTGCGGCACTCTTGTTGCGCAATGGTCTTAGCGTCAGAGATCGTACACTGAGGTGACAAAAGTCAGAGGACATCTCCTAATATGGTGTCGAAATTACTTTTGCCCAGCGTAGTGCAGCAACTGGACGTGGCATGGACTCAGTAAGTCGTTGCCTGTCCCCTGCAGAAACATTGACCCAAGCTGCCTCTATAGCCGTCCACAATCGCGAAAGTGTTGCCGGTGCAGGATTTTGTGCACGAACTGACCTCCCGATTTGTGTCTCACAAATGTTCAATGGGATTCATGTCAGCCGATCTGGGTGGCCAAAGTATTCTTTCGAATTGTCTACAATGTTCCTCAAAACAACTAGGAATAATTGTGGCCAAGTGACATGACGCAATGTCATCCATAAAAATGAAGTCCATGAATGACTGAAAATGGTCTCCGAGTAGCCGAACAAACCGTTTCCACTCAATGGTCAGTGCAGTTGGGCCAGAGGACGCAGTACATTCCGTGCAAGCACAGCCAACACCGTTATGTAGCCACCACCAGCTTGCACAGTGCCTTGTTAACAGCTTCTGTCCATGCCTTAGTGGTTGGTCTGCGCTGCACTGGAACCCTACCATCGGTTCTTACCAACTAAAAGCAGGACTCATCTGACCTAGTGTCCAACCAATACGGTCACGAGCCCAGGAGAGGCGCTGCAGGCGGTTTTGTGCTGTTAACAAAGGCACTGTCGTCAGTTGTCTACTTCCACAACGCATTAACGCCAAACTTTGCCGTTCTGTCCTAATGGTTATTCCATGCAGTGCTGTTTGTCTGTTAACACTGAAACGCCTTCGCAAACGACGCTGTTCTCGGTCGTTAAGTGAAGACTGTCGGCCACTGCACTGTCCTTGCTCTATATCTACATCTACATGGTTACTCCGCAATTCACACTTAAGTGCTTCGCAAAGGGTTGATTGAGCCATTTTCCTACTACTTCTCTACCATTCCACTCTCGAATGGCGCGTGGAAAAAGGAACACCTCAATTTTTCCGTTAGAGCTCCGATTTCTCTTATTTTATTATGATGATCATTTTTCCCTACCTAAGTGAGCGTCAACAAAATATTTTCGCATTCGGAAGAGAAAGTTGGTGATTGAAATTTCGTAAATACACTCCTGGAAATTGAAATAAGAACACCGTGAATTCATTGTCCCAGGAAGGGGAAACTTTATTGACACATTCCTGGGGTCAGATACATCACATGATCACACTGACAGAACCACAGGCACATAGACACAGGCAACAGAGCATGCACAATGTCGGCACTAGTACAGTGAATACCCACCTTTCGCAGCAATGCAGGCTGCTATTCTCCCATGGAGACGATCGTAGAGATGCTGGATGTAGTCCTGTGGAACGGCTTGCCATGCCATTTCCACCTGGCGCCTCAGTTGGACCAGCGTTCGTGCTGGACGTGCAGACCGCGTGAGACGACGCTTCATCCAGTCCCAAACATGCTCAATGGGGGACAGATCCGGAGATCTTGCTGGCCAGGGTAGTTGACTTACACCTTCTAGAGCACGTTGGGTGGCACGGGATATATGCGGACGTGCATTGTCCTGTTGGAACAGCATGTTCCCTTGCCGGTCTAGGAATGGTAGAACGATGGGTTCGATGACGGTTTGGATGTACCGTGCACTATTCAGTGTCCCCTCGACGATCACCAGTGGTGTACGGCCAGTGTAGGAGATCGCTCCCCACACCATGATGCCGGGTGTTGGCCCTGTGTGCCTCGGTCGTATGTAGTCCTGATTGTGGCGCTCACCTGCACGGCGCCAAACACGCATACGACCACCATTGGCACCAAGGGAGAAGCGACTCTCATCGCTGAAGACGACACGTCTCCATTCGTCCCTCCATTACGCCTGTCGCGACACCACTGGAGGCGGGCTGCACGATGTTGGGGCGTGAGCGGAAGACGGCCTAACGGTGTGCGGGACCGTAGCGCAGCTTCATGGAGACGGTTGCGAATGGTCCTCGCCGATACCCCAGGAGCAACAGTGTCCCTAATTTGCTGGGAAGTGGCGGTGCGGTCCCCTACGGCACTGCGTAGGATCCTACGGTCTTGGCGTGCATCCGTGAGTCGCTGCGGTCCGGTCCCAGGTCGACGGGCACGTGCCCTTCCGCCGACCACTGGCGACAACATCGATGTACTGTGGAGACCTCACGTGTTGTGAGACCCACGTGTTGAGCAATTCGGCGGTACGTCCACCCGGCCTCCCGCATGTCCACTATACGCCCTCGCTCAAAGTCCGTCAACTGCACATACGGTTCACGTCCACGCTGTCGCGGCATGCTACCAGTGTTAAAGACTGCGATGGAGCTCCGTATGCCACGGCAAACTGGCTGACACTGACGGCGGCTGTGCACAAATGCTGCGCAGCTAGCGCCATTCGACGGCCAACACCGCGGTTCCTGGTGTGTCCGCTGTGCCGTGCGTGTGATCATTGCTTGTACAGCCCTCTCACAGTGTCCGGAGCAAGTATGGTGGGTTTGACACACCGGTGTCAATGTGTTCTTTTTTCCATTTTCAGGAGTGTACATCTCGCCGCAAAGAAGACCGCCTTTGTTTCAGTGACTGCCACCCCAACTCGGGTGTCATATCAGTGACACTCTTACCCCTATTGCGGGATAACACGAAATGATCTGCCCTTCTTTGCGCTTTTCGATGTCCTCCGTCAATCCCACCTGGTAAGGATCCCACACTGCGCAACAATATTGCAGCAGAGGACGGACAAGTGTAATGTAGGCCGTCTCTTTAGTGGGTTTTTCGCATCTTCTAAGTGTTCTGCCAACAAAGCGCAGTCTTTGTTTCGCCCTCCCCACAATATTATCTATGTCGTCTTTAAAAAAAAAAAAAAAAAAAAAAAAAAAGAAAAGGTTCAAATGGCTCTGAGCACTATGGGACTTAACTGCTGAGGTCATCAGTCCCCTAGAACTTAGAACTACTTAAACCTAAGTAACCTGCCCTAGGCAGGATTCGAACCTGTGAACCGTAGTGATCGCGCGGTTCCAGACTGTAGCGCCTAGAACCGGTCGGCCACTCCGGCCGGGATCTTTCCAATTTAAGTTGCTCGTAATTGTAATTCCTAGGTATTTAGTCGAATTGAAAGCCCTTAGATTTATGCGATTTATCGTATACCCAAAATTTATTGGATTTCTTTTAGTACCCATGAGGATTACCTCACACTTTTCTTTGTTTAGTGCCAACTGCCACTTTTCGCACCATACAGAAATTCTCTCTAGATCATTTTGTAATTGGAATTGATCGTCTGATGATTTTACTAGACAGTAAATTACAGCGTCATCTGCAAACAATCGAAGGGGGCTGCTCAGATTATCACCTAGATCATTACGTAAATCAGAAACAGCAGAGGGCCTATGACACTACCTTGCGGAATGCCTAATGTCACTTCTGTTCTACTCAATGATTTACCGTCTGTCACCTCTCTGAGAGAAAATCACGAATCCAGTCACACAACTGAGACGATATATGCACGCAATTTGATTAATAGTCGTTGATGAGTAACAGTTTCAAAAACATTGTGTAAATCTAGGAATATGGAATCGATCTGAGATCCCTTGTCGACAGCACTCATTACTTCATGGGAATAAAGAGCTAACTGCCTTGTACAAGAACGATTTTTTCTGAGGTTGGTGACAGGTTCGAATCCTGCCTCGGGTATGGATGTGTGTGATGTCCTTAAGTTAGTTAGGTTTAAGTAGTTCTAAGTTCTACGGAACTGATGACCATAGATGTTAAGTCCCATAGTGCTCAGAGCCATTTGAACCATTTTTTGTTGGTGACGGGTAATTCCTTAAATTTGATTACTCGGCACATTCTTGACATTAACGATTTCAGAATAGTGAATTCCCTAACGATTTCCGTAGTGGAATGTCCCATGTGTCTAGCTCCAATTACCAGTCCGCGTTAAAAGTCTGTTAATTTCCGTCATGCGACCGTAATCACGCCGGAAACCTTTTCACATGAATCACCGGAGAACAAATGACAGCTCC
Source organism: Schistocerca cancellata (assembly GCF_023864275.1). Taxonomy (NCBI): domain Eukaryota; kingdom Metazoa; phylum Arthropoda; class Insecta; order Orthoptera; family Acrididae; genus Schistocerca; species Schistocerca cancellata. Next base: position 695,375,299 of record NC_064627.1, on the reverse strand, counting down.
ACCTATGCACTGCCCGTTTATACGTTGTGTACGCGATACCACCGCCGTCTGTACATGTACATATCTCTGTCCCATAACTTTTATCACCACAGGGTACGTAACTTACATTCTGAAGCTCCCTCGCTGTGCTTAGAACGTGAGAGACCAGTGGAGTAACGTGGAGTAATGTGGAGGAGCGTCGGCTATTCCTGGAGGGTGTCCCGCTACTGGGGCTGAGCAGCGCCGCTGTGGCGCTCCCTCATTAGCGGTTCGGGGTCAGCGACTCCTGCGGCCGCCCACGCAGCCTGCAGGCAGCCGCCCGGTATGGGCCGGCCCGTTACCGCCGGCCGAATGCACGCCGCGCTCGCCAACAGTTGGCTAGCCTCCCCTCTCTACTCGTGTCTCCTTACAACGCGAGGTGGCGCAACGGTAACACACTGGACCCGTATTCGGGACATCGGCGGCTCAAAATCACGTCCCGCCTTCCTGATTTAGGTTTACTGCTGTCAACATCTCGAGGAAATGTAGCTAGTCCAGGAAGGAAGTGGCTTACAAGGCGCTTGTACGGACGATTCTTGAGTATTCTCCACCAATCTGTGGCCCTCACTAGGTAGGACTGATAAAAGAGATAGACAAGGTCCAACGAAAAGCGGCGCGTTTCCTCACACGATCGTTTAGTCGTAACAAAATCGTTACAGAGATGATCAGGAAACAGACGTTACAAGAAAGGCGTTATGCATGACTGAGAGTTTAGTATTGAAATTTCGAAATGTAAATTGTGGTAACGTCTTATGGGACCAAACTGCTGAGGTCATCGGTCCCTAAGGTTACGCACTACTTAATCTAACTTAAACTAACTTACGTTAAGGACAAGACAGACACCCATGCCCGAGGGAGGACTCGAACCTCCAACGGGGGGAGCCGCGCGGACCGTGACAAGGCGCCCTAGACCACGCGGCTACCCCACTTGGCCTGAAATGTCGAGTTAGCACTTTCCAGGAAGTGTCTGACAACATACTTCTTTCTCCAAAATACATCTCACGAAATGCCCACGACAAGAAAAATTGAAAAATTAGAGCTAATGCAGATGCTTACCGACAATAATTCTTCCGACGCGTCTTTCGCAAATGGAACAGGGAAGGAGGGATAACTTAGTAGTACCAGTACCCTTGCCACGCACCGTTAGGCGGCTTGCAAACGTGATGTAGATGTACTGTTATTTTCGTATGTCGCTTAAAGCAAATACGAAGCTGTTTCCTTTGAAATGTATGCTACTGTTCCTTTTCCCATCCTTTTCCAGTTCTAGTTTGTGCTCCTTCTCTAGTGATCTCCTCGTAGACGGGGCGTTAAACTCTAATCTTCCGCCTTTCCACCAATTCTTAACTCACTCCGTGTGAAGGACTGTTGGTGATTGCCGAGAGCGTGTATGTAACTACCACGACCACTAAGGCGACCTAGTGAATGATTAAAACTTTCTGGCAGATTAGGTCTGCGTGCCGGACCGGAAACAAATCCTCAGGCCGTGGCTAACCCGTGTCTCCGCAATATCCTTTCTTCCAGAAGCGCTAGTCCTGCAAGCTTCACAGCAGAATTTCTGTGAATATTGGAGGGTAGGAGATATCGTACTGGCGGAGATACAGCTATGAGGACGGGCCGTGAGTCGTGCTTGAGTAGCTCAGACTGCAAAGCATTTGCCCACGAAAGGCAAAGTTAACGAGTTCGAGTCCTGGTCAGGAACAAAATTCTAATCTGCCAGGAAGTTCCATTCACGCGCACACTCCGCTGCAGACTGAAAAATTCGTACTTATAGAATGACTTAGTATGCAATCTGCAGTATCTGAGATAATTCCTACTAATCAGCGACGGGGAAGACATTAAGCATGAAGGGGTGCAGCTGGTCCGTAATAAAGTTCACCTAATATATGAACGCGCGGTTTCACGGCGGTACATACAAATACAACTCTCTCGGGTTTCCAGGCGCGTCAGGTGGTTTCAAACGGCGTGGTTTAAACCACTTGACGCGATTGGCAGCCAGAGAGAATTTTATCAGTGTTCACGTAGCCCACAGGTGTCGTAGTGCCTTCGGATACCACCACAGGCCCCACAGGTGGCTGACAGCACAGTACTTCCACACCAGCCTGCATCCATGGCGCAGAGGATGTTTCGAGCAGAAGTTCGCCTGGACGACGGCATTTTCGGAAACGAGCGTCGACCTGGTGTAATGAGAAACGTAAGGAGACATGTTTCCATTGGTCTAAGGCCAGATATCGATGTTACTATACCTGCCGCAACCGTAATTGACACTGACGTTATTTCGACGTGGGAACATGCTGGGGTCGGGTACTGCAGAGCCCAATGTTCAGCGATGAGCGCTGAACGTTGAGCACAGAAACACCTGCGCCTACCCGACCTCTGTACTCTGCTACTGTACCAGCAGCAGATCGTCGCCCGTCCTGCCTTACAGAGCGTGCAGACCTCCGTTCTATGCGTTCCGTGACGAAGCGACACCATCTCACCCGCTAGAAGTTTCTCCGTCCTGCAACAATTTTCTGTAGATAATGGCGACAAACTACGCGAACAGCTGACCGTTTCGCCGTTTCCGAAATGCTCGTTCCCAGTCGCCGCGCGTAACGATCTGCCCTTTGTCGAAGTCGCTTATGTCAGTGGATTTCCCCGTTTAAGACCCGTATCGTCGCTAGAATGATTCCCCCACTCATCACTTCTCCGCTTATATACAGGGACTGATGACGCGACATGGGTTGGAAGTACACGCTAGCGGTCGCCCTTGACCCTTAGACAAAGTCGTCAAGCGTAGCCTTGATGAAACACAGCGAGGGCACAATGAGGAAGAAAACACCGTGAGAGACGCGTGCCTGAACATAAATACAGATGCTGCTCAAGTCTGCAGGTTGTGCTGCTGCATTTCGCAACGAATGCCACCTGCGCAGTGTCCTCAATCCGTTGCAAGTGTCAACCGTGCTCATAACAGTGTTCTGCGTAGTTGTGACTTCATTGTCAACGAGCTAATTGAATTTGAACGTGCGACTTCCGTAACCAAGTGAAGCGAAGTGTTTGCTGTTTCAAAAGGCACCGCATCGAAGATTTATACCGCGTGTGCTCCTAACTCGACACACATTTTCATCTGCGTTGTAATTTAGCGGATGATGTTTTCCCGCTTTTCCTTATCCGGTATAAATGATATTCCATGGGTCCCATAGTTGCTCTGCAAGGTGACATTACTGCCAACAATTATGTGACCACTTTGCCTGATCAGATCCATCCCATGTCACAAAATTTGTTACAGTAGTGATGCTGTGTTTCAACACATCATGGCCCCATCTCACGGAGCTCGCATCGTCCATGACTTATTAATATTTTTATTATGATTTAGAACGAGGCTGAAAGGAAGAATTTTCGCATTTCCCCTGACCACCACACTGACCAGATCTCTATATTATTGAATCTTTCATCTCTGTGGTCTATTTTGGAGATAAGAGCGCGCGATCTCTATCCAGTACCATCATCGTAACCTGCATTTGCCACTGTTTTGCAGGAAGAATGGTAAAACATTTCATTGAAAATCATACAGGCTTTATATCTACATTCCGAGACGTCAACATGCATCCTATACCGTATTACGGCTGTCAGTGAGTTGTGTTGTCGGTGTTTCCATATTTTTGTGCAACCTTTTTACTCTGTTTACCGCATTACGCGCCCACAGTCCCACCAGGATGTGTTCAAATTTTGGAAATTTGTGGTAAGGTCTTATCGGACCAAACTGCTAAGGTCATCGGTCCCTGAGCTTACACACTGTTTAATCAACTTAAACTAACTTACGCTAAGAACACACACCCGTGCCCAAGGGAGGACTCGAACCTCCGACGGGGGAAGCCGAGTGGACCGTGGCAAGACGCCTAGACCGCGCGGCTACCCCGCGCGGCCCCAGGATGTGTTCAGTCTCGCACTGTACAGTGGGATTTATATTTTGGTTCATGAGTGTACCAGTAGTGCTGCATTTTCGCAGAAAATTAAAAATTTTAAATAGAGAAAAAAATGAGAGCTACTGATGTACTCCTGTTTAAAACAACAAAAATAATCTGGAAAAAATGTCGAATTAAAACTCATCAGAATGAGGAAACAGAGATAAGCGTAAAAATCATAGCATTTCGCATCAGCTTGGCAGTTATTTTTGATTTACTAGAATAGCGCATTATCTTTGATAGAAATGTTCAGGAATTGATAAAGTTAAAGACTATACCAGAGATTCCAGAATGGAGGTGAGTGCCCCTTCTTCCTGTGCGCCCTCCACACCCTCACAGTTGTGGAAGCCCATGTGCTGAACGCTGCACTCTCGGTGACGAGTCAGGCGCTTTATGGCTTCTGCAAGCAAGAGCGGTGACGCGACATGGGTTGGAAGTACACGCTACCAGTCGCCCTTGACCCGCAGCTGAAAGCCGTCAAGTGTAGACTCTTACCTCGTGTTTGACGGCATGTCATTCCTTTTAACCTAAAAAACCTGTCTTTATTTATTATGCGTATGGTCGGACCCGCGGAATTAATTACACGTACAAGAAGTATCATACTGAATTTCTCAATCCATCCACCAGCGCCCGGAATCAGCGCTAGGAAGTCCTTTTTAATGCCTGGATGTGATGTTGACGTACACTCCTGCACCATGTGTCGGACAGTGCTCCACCCCCGCAACTGTAAGACGGGTTGGGCAATTATTTGCGTTTAAAAATGAAGTCCTTTTATATTCCATTGTTTTTGCATATTATGTCTTTCGGGAACTTGAAGGCAAATCGAAAACTGGTGGTTTAGAGTGGGCATTTAGATTGGTTTGTACTCCTGGCTTTCTTTCCTGGATCTATTCGGTATTTGAATTAATTCTCGCTGTTTGTTGGACACAAAACACTTATTTATTCTAATGGCATGGTATAAGATAATTTACTGAAAGTCGTGTCCTTCTTCAGCTACAACCTTTCCCCGCTTTTCGGGTGACAAATGGATTCCGGTATAAAAAATCCAGGTTCTTTTGAGGTGACCAACCAATGGAGCGAGTTTCAAGATCGTTAAAAGCTGCGAATTGTTATTCACAACATGGACAAAAACAAATAGAAATCGGAAGTGGAGATGTCTGGTGTATATGACGGGTGGGGTTAGGCATCCATCAAAGTCCGTTCATCTCGTGTCTCGTGGTCGTGCGGTAGCGTTCTCGCTTCCCACGCCCGGGTTCCCGGGTTCGATTCCCGGCGGGGTCAGGGATTTTCTCTGCCTCGTGATGGCTGGGTGTTGTGCTGTCCTTAGGTTAGTTAGGTTTAAGTAGTTCTAAGTTCTAGGGGACTTATGACCACAGCAGTTGAGTCCCATAGTGCTCAGAGCCATTTGAACCCCAAAGTCCGTTCAAGGGTTCTTGACTCGGTTTTCACCACGTGGTTTTGCTTTGTCATGAAGCAGAATTACTTTGTCGTGTCTCTGAGCATATTTTGTGAGTTTGTCTTTTAAGTGCGCGATTCAAATTGAGTAACTGTGCTTCGTAGCATTCACTGTTTGATCCTGTTGCAGCAGTTCACGGGACATCACACCGACCAGAGCGCTCTTCACCACTCACCTCAGAACCGTAGTGTCTGAGTCGTCGATAGCAGTCTCTGCACGTTGTTTCCGACAGAGCATGTTCTCTATGCACTTCGACTAGAAAACTATTGCAGATTTCTCAAGATGAAAGCAGAAGAGTAACACTAACCGCCATACTGTTTGGTAGGTACAAAAGTCGACGGGTTCAACGTTACATATAGGTATGCGCTTTTCAAAAATGGTTCAAATGGCTCTGAGCACTATGGGACTTAACTTCTAAGGTCATCAGTCCCCTAGAACTTTTTTTTAAAAAAAATCTTTATTCAATAACATCTATAATATTTATACAAAATTAACCCACCACCTTAGTGATTAGTAGGTCGTAATGTTACTACAGCGTTATATATTATCAGCAGCTATTATTATTGTTATTACAATGATACAATGTTTATTATGAGCTACAGACAGTGTAACAGTACAGGCTAATAGGCAGACTACAGTTATTAATCTATACGCTACTAGCTAATTGTTAATTTTCCTGCCTACTTGTTAATTCCTAACTGCCTGCAGCGTTAGAGGCGTGTCAGCCTAGATATAAACCTACTTCAAGGCCTTCTCATCGAGCTAATCCCGAAGAGCGTGCCCCTGACACTGGGCAGGCCAAAACTGCTTGTCGCTGCAGGTTCCTAACTTTATATCTATATCTACTGTACTAACCTGCGTCAATTCCGGTGCTATCTCAGTCAGAAATGAGTGTACCCCGGTCCCGCTAGTCCTGCACGTGGCGGATCCCAACTGAAAGTCGACCTGTCCACGCACAGGCGGTACAGGATTAGGGTACTAGGACGCCTTCAGTGTTTGTCTCTAGTCATGAAAGTCCCTCAGGTATGCTGTCAGTACTTTTCGTGATACCTCGTTTGCTAAACTGTTTAGAGTTTCAAAAGTCTCTTCATGTCTTAATAGGTCATATGTGTTGTTATGTGGAAGTTGTTGTCTTAATGTCACTGCTACATCATCGAAAAGGGGGCACTCGTAAACCACATGGTCGGCAGTGTCCTCCAAAGCGCCACAGTCACACTCAGGTGTAGCCCTTTTCCCAAACCGACATAGGTATGTCGGGTAGGGCCCATGGCCAGTGAGAAAGTGTATTAGACCTCGTGTTGGCTCGAAATACCTCATGCCTAACCTTTCTTTACCATTTGGCAGGAATCCAAAGCTTCTTCTGCCAGATTCATCCGTTTACCAAGATTACTGCCATAAGTCCTCACCCCTTCTTCGTATTTCTCCCTTGTCCCTAACCAGAGCTCCCAGGATATTCTCTATTTCATGTTGTTCCCCTTCTTGACCCAATACCATGCTGCTTCTTCTCGTATTTTGATATCTAGAGGACAGAGCCCCATTATTACTAATAGGGCACTTCCTGGGGATGTTCTGTACGCCCCTATAGATCTTAACAGCATGTTTCTTTGTACTCTTCTCACTGCCATGGCAGGCACCACCCTTGTGAGCCTGTGTGCCCAGACACCCGATCCGTAACCCACTATTGAAGTTAGTATACTATTGTGATATAGCTTGATTAGGTGTGGTGGAAGGTGAAATCTTTTGTGCCCTGTGGAGATAAGGTGATTGAGTATTTGTAGTGCTTTTTGGGTTACGGACTCAATGTCTTCCGAAGTTCCACCTTTCATCGATGATGAACCCAATTAGCGAGTCTCTTGTCGTCTGATAACTGGTGAGCCTCCAATTCTAACTGTAGGGTTTCTTACTAGCTGTCCTTTCAGCAATAAGTGTGTTGATTTTGTTGGTGAAATTGACATCTTAGTATTTGTACACCACAGTTGCAATTTTGTCATAGCTCTATCTATTTTTGGTTCGATGTCTTCGCGGCTCCGGCCGACGACCAGCAGAAGCAGGTCATCTTCGTCATCACCTCTAGCACTTCTTCACTCTGCTGCAAACATTTGTAAAAGTGGTTCCATACGGATATCTCAGAACAGGGGACCTAGGACGGAACCCTGGGGACATCTCTTAGTTATAGTTTTTCCAACTCTGCCGCTAGGGGATGATAGCCAGACCTCCCGCCCTTCACAATAGCTCCTCAGGCAACCATATAGCTACCCTGGACACTCTTTCTCCCGCAAGCAGGAGAAGAGCGAAGGCTACCACAGGTTGTCAAAGGCGCCACTGATGTCAACCATGATGCCAACAACGTACTTGTACGGGGTAGAGCCGCAGACCTCAGCCGCCAGAGCGATTGCATCGGTTGCCGATTGCCCCGGCCTGAAGCCGAACTGCCTGCTGCTCATCCCGCACAGCACTCGGTGTGCAGTCAGTCTGTCAGCTAGCAGTTTCTCGCATAACTTCCCAAAAATGTTTGGTAGGCAGATCGGTCTGTAGGACTTAACATCCGCTGGGTCCTTGTTGGGTCCTTTTTTGATGATCATTATATTTGCCACTTTCCAAATTTTTGGGAATTTTTCCTGTCTTAGACACTCGTTGTATAGCTGGGTAAGTGGAGCTACCAGTTGGGGTGCCAGGAACTGCACCACCTCCGCCACAATGCCGTCTGGGCCGGGGGCTTTCGCTGTTTTTAATGCTTTGATGTGGCTAGCCACCTCCTCTTCAGAGAAGCGGCAGACTGCCTTATCGTTTACTATTCTGTCCACATCGTCATCAGGCAGCAGGGACCGGAGAAGGACCTCGGCAGTCTCCTGCCAGAAATCCGTCATCCCATCCCCGTGCCTGATCGTTGATAGCATCATTGGGGATCGGATCTTTTCCCTAACTAGTTCATAGGGCACACCCCATGGGTCCAAGGGCAACTGGTCCAATACAAATCTTTCCCAACTTCGAAATTCTAACTTCTTTTAGTTCTTTTTGGAATTTCTCTTTTGCCTCCCGGTATTGCAGTAACCATCTTTGCTTTTCCCACCAGACGACACTGCGCTGGTAGTGCCTCCTCAGCCGTCTGACAGATTGACGCATTTCCTCTAGTTCAGCTGACCATGGTGACGGGGAGGCCGCCATGGCCCTCCTCCTGGTTGGAACAGCTGCCCTCACCGCTCCGGTAACTGGGCTCACCAGTTCTTCAGCCCTCTTGTCTATGTCCAGGTCCTGTTGTGCGTCACCTTCTGGCAATGAAGAACTTAGAACTACTTAAACCTAACTAACCTAAGGACATCACACACGTCCATGCCCGACGCAGGATTCGAACCTGCGACGGTAGCGCTCGCGCGGTTCCAGACTGTAGCGCCTGCGCTTTTCATTTCACTTGAAAGTCACACACAGATTTCAAATGTTATACTGTTAAATAGGCTTCGTGTCCCAGGCCGATTTGCTGCATTAGTACAACTGCTTCCTCAAAAGTCAGAATTGATTTAAAAAAATGGTTCAAAAGGCTCTGACAAGGGAACCTCCCCATCGCACCCCCCTCAGATTTAGTTATAAGTTGGCACAGTGGATAGGCCTTGAAAAACTGAACACAGATCAATCGAGAAAACAGGAAGAAGTTGTGTGGAACTATGTAAAAAATAAGCAAAATACACAAACTGAGTAGTCCATGAGCAAGATATGCAACGTCAAGGATAATATGAACTCAAGAGCGCCGTGGTCCTGTGGTTAGCGTGAGCAGATGCGGAACGAGAGGTCCTTGGTTCAAGTCTTCCCTCGAGTGAAAAGTTTTATTTCTTTATTTTCGTAAAGCTACGATCTGTCCGTTCGTTCATTGACGTCTCTGTTCACTGTAATAAGTTTAGTGTATGTGTTTTGCGACCGCACCGCAAAACCGTACGATTAGTAGACGAAAGGACGTGCCTCTCCAATGGGAACCGAAAACATTTGATCGCAAGGTCATAGGTCAACCGATTCCTCCACAGGAAAATACCTCTGATATATTCTATACGACACTGTTGACGGCATGTGCGTCACATGACAGGAATATGTTGTCGACCCACCTAACTTATACACTTGGCGAATGGGTAAAAAGATTCTACCTTGCCCGATTTAGATTTTTTTGTGGATGTGATAATCACTCCCAAAAAAGTAGTGAAAACATAAAACTTTGTCACATAAACTGAAAATAAAAAAATTAAACTTTTCATTTGAGGAAAGACTTGAACCAAGGACCCCTCGTTCCGCAGCTGCTCACGCTAACCACGAGACCACGGCGCTCCTGAGCTGTTGTTATTCAAGAAGTTACCTATCTTGCACATGGACTACTCAGTTTGTATATTTTGCTTATTTTTTTCATAGTTCCACACAACTTCTTCATGTTTTCTCGATTTATCTGTGTTCAGTTTTTCAAGGCCTATCCACTGTGCCAACTTATAACTAAATCTGAGGGGGGTGCGATAGGGACGTTCCCTTGTGGGCACTATGGGACTTAACTTCTAAGGTCATCAGTCGCCTAGAACTTAGAACTACTTAAACCTAACTAACCTAAGGACATCACACACATCCATGCCCGAGGCAGGATTTGAACCTGCGACCGTAGCGGGAGCGCGGTTCCAGCGTAGCGCCTTGAACCGCTCGGCCACTACGGCCGGCTATTAATTCAAACTCCCAATATATTTGCTCCCATTTATGGCGTATATCAAATCGTTCATGAAGGTGTTCTATAGCAGTCTGATGGCAAGCGTACAGAATTTCTACTGCACTTTGGTTTATGTGCTACATAGTGTTTGCGAATATTATTTAGCAATATTCTGAAGACGAGAAGCATCAGAGGTAAAAAACACAAATAATCGGAACTCCTGAATCAGGAAAATCAGATGATAACGCAGAAAACTACCATCCTACAGCTTTCATTAGTTCTTAAACATAATTGACAACAAAATTATGGAACATATAACAGTTAAACAAGCTGGTTTTCGAATAGATGGAATCGGTATAGTTTAAATCATCATCTCACAACTTTAATTGAAGCAGGATTTCAAGAAGGTTTGAAAACGTTCATAATATTTGATGATTCGTCTGCAGCTTACGATAATGTGTGGAGAAAGTGATTTCTTATGAAGTTTCTAAGAGTGGTATCCTGTAGAAATCTGGTTCAGCTGTTAATTAATACTTCCAAAGTTATATTAGGTAGGGAAACAAGCATCCGGAAAACTCTGAAGAACTTAAGAACATACTCCCACTGATTGTTTACCTGTAACAATTATTTTCAACCTATATACTGCAGATATTCCTCATAATGAATAAAAGAAATTGGATTACGCAAATTACACAACTATTACATTCACGGGAGTCCACAGGCGAAACTGAAAGGATGCTCCAGATGATTCCTCAGTCTTGTGGCAGTACTCTCGTAAGGGGCGACGCGAACCCAAGCCAAGTCAAACAGAATGCTCGTACTCCCATCTCAATCACAGAGAAGCCAAACGTCAACGGGAAACCTGTTCTAATAAAATCCTGTGAAATAAACTTGCACCAAAGTATTTGTGTGTCACGCTTGACAGATCCTTGACCTATAGATCGCAGGTGACTTACATATGAGACAGCCGATATTTGCATCAGGAATAACATCCTCCAAAAGCTGTTTGGTACAACGTGAGCATTATGGCGCTGTATTGAGATTAGTTCATAGAACATCAAAATAATTTTCTCCTATGTAGCTAAACAGCAACCGCGATAGAAAACTCAACTTCCAGCTCAGTACAAAAAATCGTTTGATCACATGCTGCCTAACAACTACATCAAATTACGGCCCCCAACTCTAAGCCAAAGCCATACAACACAGAAGGCGGGAGGCTTTTTTTTTTTTTTTTTTGGCCATCAGTCTACTGATTGGTTTGATGCGGCCCGCCATGAATTCTGAATAGTAGCACTTGCAACCTACGTCCTCAGTTATTTGCTTGACGTATTCCAATCTCTGTCTTCCTCTACAGTTTTTGCCCTCTACAGCACCCTCTAGTACCATGAAAGTCATTCCCTCGTGTCTTAGCAGATGTCCGATCATCCTGTCCGTTCCACTTATCAGTGTTTTCCACATATTCCTTTCCTCTCCGATTCTGCGTAGAACCTCCTCATTCCTTACCTTATCAGCCCACCTAATTTTCAACATTCGTCTATAGCACCACATCTCAAATGCTTCGATTCTCTTCTGTTCCGGTTTTCCCACAGTCCATGTTTCACTACCATACAATGCTGTACTCCAGACGTCCATCCTCAGAAATTTATTCCTCAAATTAAGGCCGGGTATTTGATATTAGTAGACTTCTCTTGGCCAGAAATGCCTTTTTTGCCATAGAGAGTCTGCTTTTGATGTCCTCCTTGCTCCGTCCGTCATTGGTTTTTTTACTGCCTAGGTAGCAGAATTCCTTAACTTCACTGACTTCGTGACCATCAATCCTGATGTTAAGTTTCTCGCTGTTCTCATTTCTACTACTTCTCATTACCTTCGTCTTTCTCCGATTTACTCTCAAACCATACTGTGTACTCATTAGACTGTTCATTCCGTTCAGCAGATCATTTAATTCTTCTTCACTTTCACTCAGGATAGCAATGTCATCAGCGAATCGTATCATTGATATCCTTTCACCTTGTATTTTAATTCCAGTCCTGAACCTTTCTTTTATTTCCATCATTGCTTCCTCGATGTACAGATTGAAGAGTAGGGGCGAAAGGCTACAGCCTTGTCTTACACCCTTCTTAATACGAGCACTTCGTTCTTGATCGTCCACTCCCATCATTCCCTCTTGGTTGTTGTACATATTGTATATGACCCGTCTCTCCCTATAGCTTACCCCTACTTTTTTCAGAATCTCGAACAGCTTGCACCATTTTATATTGTCGAACGCTTTTTCCAGGTCGGCAAATCCTATGAAAGTGTCTTGATTTTTCTTTAGCCTTGCTTCCATAATTAGCCGTAACGTCAGAATTGCCTCTCTCGTCCCTTTACTTTTCCTAAAGCCAAACTGATCGTCACCTAGCTCATTCTCAATTTTCTTTTCCATTCTTCTGTATATTATTCTTGTAAGCAGCTTCGATGCATGAGCTGTTAAGCTGATTGTGCGATAATTCTCGCACTTGTCAGCTCTTGCCGTCTTCGGAATTGTGTGGATGATGCTTTTCCGAAAGTCAGATGGTATATCGCCAGACTCATATATTCTACACACCAACGTGAATAGCCGTTTTGTTGCCACTTCCCCCAGTGAATTTAGAAATTCTGATGGAGTGTTATCTATCCCTTCTGCCTTATTTGACCGTAAGTCCTCCAAAGCTCTTTTAAATTCCGATTCTAATACTGGATCCCCTATCTCTTCTAAATCGACTCCTGTTTCTTCTTATATCACATCAAACAAATCTTCACCCTCATAGAGGCTATCAATGTATTCTTTCCACCTATCTGCTCTCTCCTCTGCATTTAACAGTGGAATTCCCGTTGCACTCTTAATGTTACCACCGTTGCTTTTAATGTCACCAAAGGTTGTTTTGACTTTCCTGTATGCTGAGTCTGTCCTTCCGACAATCATATCTTTTTCGATGTCTTCACATTTTTCCTGCAGCCATTTCGTCTTAGCTTCCCTGCACTCCCTATTTATTTCATTCCTCAGCGACTTGTATTTCTGTATTCCTGATTTTCCCGGAACATGTTTGTACTTCCTCCTTTCATCAATCAACTGAAGTATTTCTTCTGTTACCCATGGTTTCTTCGCTGCTACCTTCTTTGTACCTATGTTTTCCTTCCCAACTTCTGTGATGGGGCTTTTTAGATATGTCCATTTCTCTTCAACTGTACTGCCTACTGCGCTATTCCTTATTGTTGTATCTATAGCGTTAGAGAACTTCAAATGTATCTCGTTATTCCTTAGTACTTCCGTATCCCACTTCTTTGCGTATTGATTCTTCCTGACTAATGTCTTGAACTTCAGCCTACTCTTCATCACTACTATATTGTGATCTGAGTCTATATCTGCTCCTGGGTACGCCTTACAATCCAGTATCTGATGTCGGAATCTCTGTCTGACCATGATGTAATCTAATTGAAATCTTCCCGTATCTCCCAGCCTTTTCCAAGTATATCTCCTCCTCTTGTGATTCTTGAACAGGGTATTCGCTATTACTAGCTGAAACTTGTTACAGAACTCAATTAGTCTTTCTCCTCTTTCATTCCTTGTCCCAAGCCCATATTCTCCTGTAACCTTTTCTTCTACTCGTTCCCCTACAACTGCATTCCAGTCGCCCATGACTATTAGATTTTCGTCCTCCTTTACATACTTCATTACCCTTTCAATATCCTCATACACTTTCTCTATCTGTTCATCTTCAGCTTGCGACGTCGGCATGTATACCTGAACTATCGTTGTCGGTGTTGGTCTGCTGTCGATTCCGATTAGAACAACCCGGTCACTGAACTGTTCACAGTAACACACCCTCTGCTCTACCTTCCTATTCATAACGAATCCTACACCTGTTATACCATTTTCTGCTGCTGTTGATATTACCCGATACTCATCTGACCAGAAACCCTTGTCTTCCTTCCACTTCACTTCACTGACCCCTACTATATCTAGATTGAGCCTTTGCATTTCCCTTTTCAGATTTTCTAGTTTCCCTACCACGTTCAAGTTTCTGACATTCCACGCCGCGACTCGTAGAACGTTATCCTTTCGTTGATTATTCAGTCTTTTTCTCATGGTAACCTCCCCCTTGGCAGTCCCCTCCCGGAGATCCGAATGGGGGACTATTCCGGAATCTTTTGCCAATGGAGAGATCATCATGACACTTCTTCAATTACAGGCCACATGTCCAGTGGATACACGTTACGTGTCTTTAATGCAGTGGTTTCCATTGCCTTCTGCATCCTCATGCCGTTGATCATTGCTGATTCTTCCGCCTTTAGGGGCAATTTCCCACCCCTAGGACAAGAGAGTGCCCTGAACCTCTATCCGCTCATCCGCCCTCTTTGACAAGGCCGTTGGCAGAATGAGGCTGCCTTCTTATGCCGGAAGTCTTCGGCCGCCAATGCTGATTATTTATCAAAATTTAGGCAGAGGCGGTGATCGAACCCGGGACCGAAGACGTTTCGACTATGAATCAAAGACGCTACCCCCCCTTTTTTTTTAATCTCATTTTGTTCGCTTTAGTTCGCCGCATCTGCTCGGGGCGGACGTCGTAAGACATCCGTTTAAGTTCGTTGTTGATCGATTATCTCAGTTTTTTTATTACAGAGGGCAATTTTTTATCTCATTTTGTTCGTTTTCGTTCGTTGAATATGCTCGGGGCGGACGTCGTAAGACATCCGTTTAAGTTCGTTGTTGATCGATTAGCTCAGTTTTTTTTTTATTACAGAGGGCTGCCAACCCTCTGACCGAACATGCTGAGCTACCGTGCCGGCGACCCTTAGACCACGGGTACTTGGTTACATGAGTATAAAAAGATACTGGATGACCCCGAGATCCCAATTCATGAAACGTATTCCAAATGCTAATCTGACAGCCTAAAATATTTTCTGACTAGACGATACTACTTCATCCATTTCGACGAAACTTATGAATGCATTACGGGAACAGCAGTGATCAATGTCTTGTAAATAATTACTATTAAAAACAGTCTTGATCACAATTTATTTAACAAGGTGACCGGTTTCGACCACTACTGTGGTCATCTTCAGACCATTGAGTAGGAACCCCTTTCTGTTGGAGAATCAACAGAAAGGGGTTCCTACTCAATGGTCTGAAGATGACCACAGTAGTGGTCGAAACCGGTCACCTTGTTAAATAAATTGTGATCAAGAGTGTTTTTAATAGTAATTATCGACGAAACTTGTTATGCTTAACACTTTAGAGTACGTGTCGGATCTGTTGAAATTTCGCCGGCCAGGATGGCCGAGCGGTTCTAGGCGCTACAGTTGGGAACCGCGCGACCGCTACGGTCACAGGTTCGAATCCTGCGTCGGGCATGGATGTGTGTGATGTCCTTAGGTTAGTTAGGTTTAAGTAGTTCTAAGGTCTAGGGGACTGATGACCTCGGAAGATAAGTCCCATAGTGCTCAGAGCCATTTATTGAAATTTCCGACACAATCTTTACAATAATATCGTTTCAACTGTAATATTGCTTGGCAGAATTCCCCTTCCCTCCCCCCCCTCCAATTCCTCCACCGTTTTTTCTATATACTTTCACAGGATTTCTCATTGTATCCGTCACTTGCAGAAGCAGAGATAAACGTATGGAACACTGCATTTCTAAGAATATGAGTTGTCTGACGACGGCCAGTAGCGTCTATACAGTCGCACCTACCATCCATCCACTATGGTGCTCAAATAATGGACGGTTGCCTCGGCATCGTCTAACGAGGAAAATCCCGTCAGTGTAGCCGAAAGAAAGCGGCATTCCTGGAGAGTAAAAGCCAGTGCTAGCTGACGAACCGTTGTCTGTATCCCCGCGGCAGTTGCAACATGAGGCGCTAGTGATTCACTGTCAACGGTATTCCTCGCACAGAAATTCATACTTCTCTGCTGTCTGAGCAATAGGTAAATTCCAGCCGGTGAATCGGTCACTAAATATTTTGGATGTATCTTGCTCCGCAGGCTGCAAAAATTTCTTGAACGAAGACTTAGTTCCAAAGACTTTCAGGTGAATTTAAATAATTTTACCATCCGACCGATGTCTGGGCTTATCCCACCGTCAAATAGATTCCCTAATGATTGGCTATGCGTGAGCCCCGATCGGATAACAAAAATACTGGAAGTAAGGCGTCGTCCTTAGAATGGAAGACTAACTTACATTAGATGAAACAGCTCACTAGAGTTGTGTTGGCACTGAAGAGGGGAACACACAGCAGTACTCGGCAGTTTTTACAAGCTTCTCACAGTGCTGATGTAGGTATCGATATCGCAACGCTTCGACTGTGGTGAAACGATTTGCGATAATTGAAAACAAAAGATCCGTTCGTCACTCCAATGGCCTCATATATCATGCCCTTCTGCATCGGAGCCAAATCGATTCCGAGCAGATTTAAGACGTTAGATGTAACGAAAAACATAAGATTACTGCTTGTAGACCGAGCGAGGTGGCGCAGTGGTTAGACACTGGACTCTCATTCGGGAGGACGACGGTTCAATCCAGCGTCCGGCCATCCTGATTTAGGTTTTCCGTGATTTCCCTAAATCACTCCAGGCAAATGCCGGGATGGTTCCTCTGAAAGGGCACGGCCGACTTCCTTCCCCGTCCTTCCCTAATCCGATGAGACCGATGTCCTCGCTGTCTGGTCTCCTTCCCCAAAACAACCCAACCCCAACTGCTTGTAGTTTTGATTTATCTTGTGTGTGTATGTATGTGCAGAGAGAAAGAAAGAGAGAGAGAGAGAGAGAGAGAGAGAGAGAGAGAGATTCAGCAGCTCAGTAGCCAAACGGTCACCTTCTTAATCCAGCATGATCCATTTCTCGACCATATTGCATTTCTTTTCCTGCTAACTACCATACGATAACCGGAGATCTTATTTCATGAACGGTAAACATGAAAAGTCGGATAGTGATATGAGTTTCATTTTTAACTGAAGAACTTCCCTTAACTGCAGGCGTAGTTTGGCTGACAGAATGGCTATATCACACTGCGTCGACTAATATCTTTACTGGTAGATTTTGTTTAACACAAATCTACTTTTGAGATGCTGACACTTATTTTTTGGTTTACTATATTATCAATATTTCAAACCACTTTTTGTTGCAATCACTACGGAATAAAGACCTGCACTTAAAATTTAAAGCTACTTGATTGTCACTAAAGGAACTGTCTTCCTCTTTCCCCTCCTTTCCTCAGCATTTCTTTTTTTATTCCTAAATTATATGTGTTTTTTTTTCGAACTGAATGAAATCGACGAAGAAGACCAACATGGAAACCTTTCATGCAAATCGTCCTGCTAAAGTACACTATAGATGATTATAATTAATATGAAGGAACAGATAACAAAAATTTTATGTTGTAATTTCGGAGATGACAAATCTTTACTCTTTAGTGTTGTATATACTACAGTAAAACTCTGTCCCAAGTTCAAACAATGTGTAAAACCCGAAAATGGATCTGAATACATTCAAAAGCTTAGCTCCTCTCCTGCGAGACCAGCTCATGGTGAAAATGTGTCACCTCAGTAGTATCGCCGAAGAGTCGTTTCGTCGAAGCTCCACTGTTTCCAGTGATCCAAGCTGATGGGAACGCAGTGACGTGGGGCGACATTTGTGCGTATGTAAAAATATATGGAAGAACAACTTGAAAGTGAAGACTTCGAGTCTGTCCGCATGTAGTACACAGATAGCGCAACTGGTAACATATTAGTCACTGAAGACAGGTCCTCTGCTATGGTACACAGTTTTAACTTCTCTCCCATTTCCGCTTATGACTTCCAGTCATCATTTACAACCATACACAGCAATAATCTTTCATTGTTGATCACTTTTAATTTCTAATCATCATTTACAGGCTACACGTAGGCTGAAACTACAGGGTCCAGTAATAGCATTTCAGTATCATGTATCACATACTGGGACTGTAAACTAAATGGCGGGAGTGCACTAAGTGTTGCGGTATACGTTTCGGACGTGACGTTGGCAGGCATGAGGTCTCCGAGATCGTATAGAGCGACGATAAACTATTGCACTTATTCTTGGTGCCTGCTAAACGCTCAAAGCAGCACCAGGAGACAAAGCACCAACTGCTGCGGCCTCCTCACACATGACAGTGTCCAAGTTACGCACAACGCTTCTACACAAGTGCAGCTCAAGTGCACAGACATCACACAGATGTTGCAGAGGACAGCGGCCTGTGTAAGAAGCTTCGTGCACTTCTCATAAATCCGTACCAAATGCTATGCGATACGGGCGCTACATACACTCATCAAAAATGTTCACAGAAAAGCGACAGTACTGATCGTGGTGGTAGGGAGAAATTTACAAAAAGAGAGTGCAAAAAGGCGCAAGAACGTGCACTGCAAGAAACAGGCGTTGAATTGGTATGAAGCTGACTCCACACTTGTATAGGCAAATGACAAAAATTTCACTGTAACAACACGAATTGGATAGTTATAACGCATATAAGGAAAGATTACTCAACGGGTTTTTTATTCGACAATCTCATTGAAATTTCATTGAGATCGTTTTACGCCTCGTGTAAGAAAGAGAAACGCCTACGAAAAAGGAATTCGATAGCTTCAGGTTCGTTCCTTTCCGAAACTGCGGTTTATCCATCCACGATATTGTTGTTCGCGTTTGTCAGAATCCAAGGACTACTGTGTGATTATGGAGTAAATGAGTTTTGAAGGACCATCCACAACTCCATCCACGCTCTCACCGACACCACGGGAGTAGTGCCCGAAAAGACAGACGTATGGTTCGTCTGGATGTTCCGGAACGTATGGGACTTAACATCTGAGGTCATCAGTCCCCTAGACTTAGAATTACTTAAACCTAACTAACCTCAGAACAGTACACACATCCATGCCCTGGCCAGGATTCGAACTTGCGACCGTAGCAGCAGCGCGTTTCCGGACTGAAGCGCCTAGAACCGCTCGGCCACAACGGCCGGCCCAGAACGTAGAGCCGCATCGCGCTCCTCGACTCGTTAAATGGGCACCAAGACATGTCCAAATGGACACTGCGAAGACGTGTGGAGAGCACCACGGGCTGACAGCACGGCAACCATTGTTCCTTAATGCAGTAGAGGGGAGAGGCGCAGCAACAGCAGTGC
This sequence comes from Schistocerca cancellata, assembly GCF_023864275.1. Classification (NCBI taxonomy): domain Eukaryota; kingdom Metazoa; phylum Arthropoda; class Insecta; order Orthoptera; family Acrididae; genus Schistocerca; species Schistocerca cancellata. The sequence continues at coordinate 695,356,066 of NC_064627.1, read as the reverse complement.
GCCGAACTGGACAAAGGAGTGGCACGTCGTTGTCTTTCAACAATAGTCTCGGATTTTGCTTACAGCATCACAATGAAACTAGCTATATAGCCTCCGTGGGGAACGAATGTTTCCACATTGCGTTCGTTATCGTCTTAAGGCAGGCAGCATCGTGAGAAATAGTAGGGAATGTCACTGAATATACGAAACAATCACGTCCTCTTCGCATAGTGAGTAATTTGAACAGTAGCCGCTATACTTCCGACACGTTAACGCTGGCGACTGTGCACTACCGTCGATGTATCCGTGACGTTACCTTTCATCAGTATCGCATGTCACCTGTGCTGTTCTGGCCTGCCTCGATACGGAGGGTGTTCGAGTGTTGGCCTGTACGGCACGTTCTCAAGTTCTCTCATCCACTGAACCTGTCCCGTCACGGAGAGGTTGGCATTCCGCCACCCGGCAGCCACTACGATTGATCAGTAATGGCATAGATTTAAAGTAGCACGGAATGGCTCACCCTTACGTGTAATCCAAGATTAGTTAGACTCGGCGCCCAGACGTACTAGGCCCACTGTTGATGTCATAGGTAGCAGCTCCGTCTACTGTATTTCATATCCTTCAAACAACCCATTGATTTAATGATGCCTTTTCCTAGTATAACGCATCACTAACTAGAGCCACTTTTCCAGAGAGATTGAACTATACTATGGTTAAACCCCTATTTAAGGAAGGTGGTAAGAGAGACATCAACAACTACCGGCCTGTTTCAGTGTTGACATCATTTTCCAAAATTTTTGAGAAAGTGGTGTACCCTATAATAGGATCTCAACTTATCAACAATAATATCACCAGTAGATCACAGTGTGGGCTTCAGAGGGGCTGCTCTATTGAGAACACCATTTTAAATTTCCACTCACCAAATTTTACTGGCGTTAAATAACAAACTAGCGTCGGTTGGTATTTCCTGTGACCATTTGAATGTATGTGACTGTGTGAATCACACTATTCTCCTACATAAGCGGAAGTTTTATGGGATTGATGGCACAGCCAGTCAACGGATAGGGTCACATTTGACCAAAATAATGCAGAAAGATGTACTTTGTAATTCAACCAATACAGTCTGGAGAAATTATTCTGATTGGGAGAAACCACGTATAGGGTTCGCCAAGGCTCAATATTAGGTCCACTATTGTTCCTCATATATGTAAACGATCTTCAGTGTAATACACAACAAGCAGAATTAGTTCTTTTCCAGATGACACTAGTATTGTAGTCAATCGAAGCGCACGTACGGAAACAGAAGAAATGGTAAACAGAGTTCTTAAAGGTTCATTGACTGGTTTCCTTCGAAATGTCTCATCCTCAATTTTAAAAAGACGCACCGTATTCACTCCATCACATTTAGGGTACTACACCAATGATAAGTGTAACACATGGTGAGGAAATAATAAATAGGGTGGAAACTCAAAATTCTTAGGTTTCCATAATAATGAGTATTTAAATTGGAAAAAGCACATTTTGGAAGTCCTAAAACATCTTACTTCAGCCACATTTTCATTTAGAATCAGTGCAAATCTTGGGGAGAGACAAACCAGTACGTTGACATATTTTGCATATTTTCATTCATTAATATCATATGGAATAATGTTCTGGGGAAACTGATCTTTAAGAAAGAAAGTCTTTATTGCGCAAAAACGTGGTGTAACAATAACACGTGGTGCTCACCGACTGTCATCTTATAGACACCTGTTTAAGGAGTTGACCATTCTGACCACTTCTTCATAATGTATTGTCTCAAAGTTTTTTGTAAATTATCTATTACAGGTCAGAAGGAAGAATGATGTACATACAATACCAGAACGATAAGACATTCATTACTCCACATTCAGGTTGTCTTCAGCATAAAAAAGGGTACACAGTGCTGCAACAAACATTTTTCATCATTTACCCAGCGACATAAAATGTCTGACAGACAGCAAAGCAAATTTTGAAAACAAACTGAGAAAGTTTCTCCTTGACAACTCCTTCTACTCCGTAGAGGGATTTCTATTACTGTAATATGTAAAAGGGGTGGCTAGGACTTACTATCTGACAACATCTCGACATCTTTTGTTTTTTTTTTTTGAGGAAAAAACTTAGAAATGTTGAGAATGTAGCCACATGTACAAATTAATTTGTGATGTGAATGTAAAATGATTCGTTCCATATCATTACGATGTATTGTGCAAAATGATCCACGCAACATGAAACTAACTAACTTTTGTCCAGTTGTCAGCGTCACCGGCAAGTAGAGGCTCTGTTGTATACGCAAACTCTGCAGACAAATTTTGCGGAGTATTTTGGAACAGGAGCACTAATTTTGATCAAAATATTCAATAACTTTTGGTTTTTTGTCGATTTAGATTGTTAGCTGGTTTATCGGTTGAAGTAGCATGCCATAAAATATTACTCTTCCTGCAAATGAAGCAGAAGCCACGTGTTGCCTCAGTCGATAATGTTGCGAAATAAATTTGGCAACTGAACGTAAATCAGTAATTTCACACGGTAGCTGAAGGTCAGCAGTTTATCATGAGATCGGGCGAGACTCAAACTTTATCCTTCCTTCCTCCCTTCCTTCTCTTAAGGTCGTCAGTCATGATTATTATTGTTGTTATTGTTTTTCTTCCTGATGTTGTTTCTTGATTTCCCATACTTCTAACAATTTTTTGCTTGTTTGCTATTGTTCCGCTTGTACTGTTTTTATGAGTTATATCTCGTAAATTACCAGTAAACTAACTTTTCGTGCATTAAAAGATGAGCCCGAGCTATATCGACAAAGAATCTAAAGCTGTTCATGGACAAGTTTTGAATATTTTTGTATAAGAGATTACTGGTCTCCGGTGAATCGTTCCAGACTTTGACTTTTCGGTTTGCAACCCCAGTTACCATCATTTCTTCCAGAACAGTGAAAAAGCTTGTAATATTATACTATTTTTAAAATGTGCAAGTCACAGAGTGCTGTAACAACTGCTAGACGTATGAGATACTACGGTGTGGTTGCCGCCGCTGCGGAACAGCTGAGCATGGCACTGTTTTGCGCTTCTACATTGCGTTCAGTAAACCCGTACGCTGGATGCACATCTGCTAAATGTGCATCGGCAGAGCTATCTCACTGCTGTGCATCACTGTTAACGTACAACTAACGGCACCCAAAAAAGAAACTCCAAACAGAACACAGCAGTACTGAACGCAAGCTTGAGGACGAAGGGTAACGTGGCCATTACAGTTGCCAACAGGCGGGACCGCGAGTAAATGGAACAAGTTTGATTAGATGCAGTACACACGATGCATACTGTCGACATACTGTTGTACATATACACCAGTGTGAAAAACTTGAGGACGATATCAGGTTTCGCACGATGTGTCACTGCCAAGTGACACAGGTTGATGAAACTTGCAAAATACATGCAAAGAATTGCTGTAGAATAGTACAATACAGTACAGAAGGCAACTGAAAAAAATATACACTGGGAAGAACAAAAATGACAGTTTTATTCAAACATAAAATTACACAAAGTCACAGCGTCTTAGGATGAACGGCAACGTTTCCACGCTGGCCACAAAGTTGGTACGGAGCTCTTGTGGTAGGACGTTCCAGTCCTCCTGCAGCGAGGTTAAGAACAGCCGATTGGTCGTTCGTGTACCCCGAATGTGCACGATAAGATTTAATTTGGTGGAACGGGCATCTGTCGAACGTCCTCTCGTTCCAAGACCCCCATCATCTGTTCGATGCAGCCGCGCATTGCTACCCATAAAAATGAAATCTGTGGCGAAAACAGCACAGAAAATATGCACAAGGGTTAAGGAGTACTGTGTGACAATAACATTGACCGGGGAGTGTGGCGTGTTCAGTGATCTGTGAGTCAGAACGCCCATGTAACATTATGTTCCCTCACATCACAAAACCTGGACTACCATAACGAACACGTTCCACAATATCTCCCGTGTTCCGATCTCTCGCCATGTGAGAGTATGTCCACTGCCGTCCGACATAATAGTTTTGGTAGTCCAGGTGTTATGGTGGGGGGAGGCTTAATGTAGCATGAGGATGCTAAGTCAAATCTTTGATCACGCTTTCTCAGAACTGCTTTAGTTACTATTTCCAATCTGCATCTTATATCTTCTTTTCTTCGACCATAATCAGTAATTTTGCTGCGCAAGTGGGAACATTCGTCCAGGGTATGAGTATATCGAAAGAATAGTCTAATGACAAATGGAGGCGGTGTATTTGTTAAGGCAGACAAGACACGCATCAACACGACAGAAACTGAAGCTGCATTAGAGATTGTTTGGGCAAGGTTATCGATAACCAGACTCACCTCCTCATGTAACCGAAAACCTTAGAGAAAACCTTATTTCTCTTGTACCAAAGTTCCTCAGTCGTATCGTTATCATCCATGGACACTTTACTCATCCAACAATCAACTGGGAAAATTACAGTTTTGTTAGCGGTTACCGTGCAAAACTGTAAACCATTACTAAATACCTTCTCTGAAAACTACCTAGAACTGATGGTTCGGAACCGTACTCATTGAGCCGTGGCGCAGTGAATTAGTAGACTGTTCTGTCTGGCGCCACTGGCTCAGGTGTAGTATCGACTAACCCTGTTGCGGCCCGAATTGCCAATAACTATGAGGAAGATTTGGTATTTGTGGGTTGTTTCCATAGAATGTCTTTGCTTGCCGATATATATACGGGGTTCGCTGGCCCGAAAGGCTTCCCCACTCCCTGGCACGTCTGCTCAGCACCCCCCACCCCTCTTATGGATCCTCATCTTCCATTGGCTCCTTTCCCCCCTCCCCCTTCACTTTTCCTCTCCTTCCCCCCCTTTTTTCCCGTCATCTGACGAGTTTCCCCCCACCTGCTCTCGGGTGTGGTATGTCCTATTTGTGCCAACTTTTTAGTGCAGTGTTTAAGTGAGTGTTCAGTGTTGTGCGTCTTTCCACAGTGTTGCGAACAGAAATCATGCTGTCGCTGGGTGTGCATTTTATATCTCTTGCGAACAGAACCCAGACTGTCGCCGTGTTTTTTAATTGTCTGTCTATTATTTTTCTGCTTCCTGTGTATATTATTAGCATCATCAGCCCTGTGTTTTATGTTTTAAGCTCCAGAATTTTCTGCCATTTTACCTTTATGTCACCGATTTTATCGCCAACTGTTATTATTTTTTATTATCTTCATCTTTTTAAACCAAATTCTGTAGGCTGCAGAGCGGCGTAATAAGCTGCTGCCAGCCCGCCCCCTTTAGGGGGAATCGAAACTCAATAAAGAAAAAAAAAGCCCGAAAGGCAGGCACCAAGTTTGGGGATTGGCGGTAGCGTCGCGACAAGAGGCGGTCACGAGGTCCGAGCAGCCGTAGCCACGAGCTGCGCAAGGAGGGCCTGCGCAGAGTGAGGATACTGGAGTACTTCACCGGGGTCAGCGTCGATTACGAGCAGCAGGCCGACATCCCGTCTGTTGGTTGGCAGCATTCGTGTCGGACGACCGCTCGTGGCCTGGCTGCTCTCTTCTGCCTGGCTTTCATCGGCAACACTCAGTAACCGCTGCGGCGCACCGTGGATCCGTGGCACTGCTTGCTGATAAAGGGGAGTAACATTCTGTAATCCTCGAGGTGATTGGTGTCATTGTCCCCCGACCTCCTAATTATTCTCTGGTTTGTACCCGACCCTCAGAGTTTTACTCGGTCGCGTCTTTGGTCGTTAAATGTAGGCCGTATTATTGTACTAAGACACTAGTTGCCGTTTGAAAATTTGTCCCGCTGTTATACTGCCTTTCTTTTCTGGTTGTACCCGATCATAATGTTCTAATTAATCAGCTCCGGGTCGTAAATACTGCCGGAACAATTGTACTAAGGCACAGGTTACAGTTAAACAAAAGAGGCACCTTGTGATTAGATTTAGATGTTAACCGGTCCAATTCTTTGATTGTAATTGCATTTCTCAGTCATAACCTGAACAACTTGTACCAAGGAGTGACTTGCTGTGTTTGAAAGGCCGGGTCGTTATTGGTCTATTTTAGCTGGATCTTGTGGTTCCACCACGTGAGTTCTCTTGTAATAAGTATTCACAAGTACAGTAATGTCTTAAGACGTTCCTTCAGAGTGGTCTTAATAACTGACAGTCAGTCTAACTTTGAAAATATTAACAGCTGTCACCAGGGCTCTAGTCAAAATAAGATTGTCAAAAGGGACGGGTTGGGATCTAGTTGCAACTTGCTTGCCAATTGAAATTAAGAGGTTGGTTACATTGAAGTAAGCCGTATCATTGTCATATTTTTCCTAACCTGTTCAACCTTTAAGCGCAGGTGCGCATCTTAACCCAGAACTTTCGACATACAGCTTTCAAGTTAAAAATTACGTCATCTGTTTTGAGTAATTGAATCACTCTTGTCATCAATGGTGGTTATATAGTTTTCATGTGTAGCAGAAGGGCGTTTAATAAGACAGTGTCCAGTGCGGTAGTAAACACCGCTGTTTCACCCGATAACGGGCGGGCTGCAGGTCCGGCCGTCTTGTAATCATTGTCATATTGTTTGCTGTTTTGAATTCTTTTGCAAAGGCTTATCCTTCTTTCGGTTTAATTTCAAAATAATTTTGCAAATTGGTTAATTTTGTGAAAAGAAATTGGTTATATATATTGTTAAATAAATAGCTTGTGTGAAAAGAAAGTTAAATTGCTGGGTCCTCCCTTCCACGTTTTCCTTAATTCCAGTAAGTAGCACGTATCACTCATGACGGAAATAAGTTAGATCTAATGGCTACAAAGAGATCTGACCTCTTTGTGGATGTCCACATCGAAATTAGTATCACTGATCATGACGCGGTTGTGGCAACAATGATTAGCAAGGTACAAAGGACGACTAACGCAGGTAGAAGGATACGCATGTACAGTAAAACAGATAAAAAACAGTCGTGTCGTACCTCAGTGATGAACTTTAAACTACTAGCACAAGATAGAAGCGTGTAAAGGAGCTATGGCTAGAGTTTAAAGGAATAGTTGACCATTCAGTAGCCAGATACGTTCCCAATAGAAGAGTTCATTAAGGGAGGGATCCGTCTTAGTATACAGTCATTGTAAAGAAAGAGAGACTATGATAGTTGCAAAAGAGGGCACAGGACTACAAATAGAGAGATGCTGAGTGAAGCACGTTGGACTGTCAAGAGCACAACACGGGAAGCCTCAATAACTACCATAACAGAATATTGTCGACTGATCATTCACAAAACCTAAAGATATTCTGGCTGTTTTTGAAGACTGTTAGTGACAGGAAATTAATGTCCAGTCACTCGCGGATGAAGCAGAACGGAAGCTGAGAATAGCAAAGCAAAAGCAGAGATGCTTATCTCCGTTTTAAAATCTTCCTTTGCAAAAGACCCAGGAATACTGCCCCAGTTTATGTCTCGTGCCACAGAAAACATGAGTGAAGTAAGTGTTAGTGATGTTGACAAACAACAGAAATGTTTAAAATGAGCATAGGTCCAGAGCTAGATGGAATCCCTACTGGGATCTTTACTGAATTTGCGGCTGAGTTAGCCCTTCTTATTACCATAATCTATTGTGAATCCATCGAACATAAAACCGTGCCCAACTCTTGGAAAAGAGCACAGGTCACACCTATGTACAAGGAGGGTCGTAGAAGTGATACACAAAACTACCGTGCAGTAACGTTAACATAGATTTGTGGTACAGACTTAGAACATATTCTGAGCTCAAACATAGCGTGTATCTCGACCACAATGACAACATCCTTGCCGAACAGCATGGCTTTCGAAAACGTGGATCACGTGAAACCAAATTCGCACTTTTCTCACATGAGATATTGAAAGTTTTGGATCAAGGCAGTCAAGCAGATTTAGTATTTTTTGATTCCCGAAAAGCAATTTACTTGGTACCACATCTATATTTTATTATGAAAAGTACCGCCGTATGTGGTATCAAGCGGAATTTGTGACTGGATTGAGGATTATTTGGTAGGGAGGACGCATGAAGTCATCTTGGAAGAATGTAGAAATAACTTCGAATGTACAGCAGAGAAGTGTGTTTGGTACATTTCTGCTATCCTCTTGTACGTTAATGACGTCGCAGATAATATACACAGTAACCTCAGACTTCTCGTACATGATGCAGTTATCTACAACGAAGTAGAGTCTGAACGAAACAGCGCAAGTATTCAGTGAGACGTTGATAAAACTTCGAAGTGGTGCAAAGATTACAACTTGCTTTAAATGTTCCGAAAAGTAAAGTAGAATTGTCTCCTATAAAACGAAAAAAGTAAAATGAGTTTAGTATCAATGATTCACAGTAGGAATCGACCACTAGACAGAAATACCTGGGTGTAACACTTCGTAGGGATATGAAATGGAATGCTCACATTGGTTGAGTCGTGATCAAAAACGTAAGTTAATGCAGATGAGTACGAAGAACGAACCAGTAATGCCCGGCTACAGTATTACTAGTGTCCTGCTTGACAGTAAAGTTGTATAAATATCTGGACGTAACGTTGCAAAGAGACATGAATTTGAACGAGCATGTGAAAACTGTGGTACGGAAGTCCAATGGTCGACTTCGATTTATTGAGAGAATTTTAGGAAAGAGCGGTTCACCTGTAAAGGAGACCGCATATAGGACGCTTGTGCGACCTGTTCTTGAGTACTGCTCGAGTGTTTGGGGTCCGTACCAGGCCGTATTGAGGGAAGACATCGAAGCAATTCAGAGGCGGGCAGCTAGACTTGTTACCGGTAGGTTCGAACAAAACGTATGCGTGATGGAGATGCTCCGGGAATTCAAATGGGAATCCATGGAGGGAAGGCGACGTTCTTTTCGAGAAACACTACTGATAAAAGTTGGAGAACCGGCATTTGAAGCTGACTGCCTAACGATTCTACTGCCGCCATCATACATTGCGCGTAAGCACCACGAAGATGAGATGCAAGAAATTATGGCTCATACGGAGGCGTACAGACAATCGTTTTTCCCTCGCTCTATTTGCGAGTGGAACAGGAGGGGAAGTGACACCGTACGGTGGCTTGTGGCGTATCTATACAGATGCAGATATAGACAGCAAGTTGTAGACTCCGATTTATTGGCAGATACTGGGGAAAGACAATAAGTTTAGAAAAGAGATTACTTACAAATCAGTGGTATGAGGCATTCTAGAATATTCCTCTGGTGTTTGGGGCCCCGACAAACTAGGACAGAAGGGGGTATTGAGCGTATACAGAGAAGGGTAGCACGAATGGTCACAGGTTTGCTTGATCCACGGGTGAGTATCACACAAATGGTGAAGAAACTGAACTGGCAGACTCCCGAAGACAAACGTGAACTATTCCGAGAAAATTTTTGGTAACATTTTTGGGACAGCAACGATCTTGTAATCTGTACAAAACCAGTCACAAAAGTCTTTATCGCAATGTTTGTTTTATTAAAATAACCGGTTTCGGCCCGGGCTTAGGTCATCGTCGGGCAGCAAACTGCAATTTCAGCGACTGAGGTCAATTGATTCTTCTACGCATCGTCAGCTTGAGCTGATAGTGCTGCTGAAGACGACCTAAGCCTGGGCCGAAACCGATTGTTTTAATAAAACAAGCATTGCGATGAAGACTGTTTTGTCACTGATTTTGTATTGTGAGAAAGCCTACTTACAAAGTTTCAAGAACCGGCTTTAAATGATGACTCTGGAAATACACTACAACCCCGTGCGTATCGCTGCTTTAGGGATCGTGAGAGCCAAATTAGATTAGTTACAGAAGGCATTTAAACCATCATTTTCCCGCCCTCCATACGTGAACGGACGGGAAACAGCACTGTAACTGGTCCAGATGGACGTACTGTCTGCCATGCACTTCACAGTGGTTTGCTGAGTATAGGTACACGAGAGTTGCCCAGAAAGTAATGCACCGAATTTTTTTCTTCAACAATTCTTTATTGAACATAATGAGAATTACATACACGAAAGAATGGTGTTTTACCTACACACCTTATTTTTTCACGTAATGTCCTTCCCGACCTAAGGCCTTCCTCCATCGCGAAATAAGGGCTTGTATGCCCTGTATGTGAATCAGCTCCTCATCGTCCTGAAAATGTCTTCCACGAATGCGTCTGTCCTCGTGAAAGACAATATTAGCTCCCTGCAACATATCAGGTGTGACAGCCCCGACCGCAAAAAATCGTGGAGCTCCGCCGAACCGCCTTCTGATGACCTCAGCCTACGTGCCCAGCGGCTAACTGTACTTCTGTCGACAGCAGATGCTCCATAGAGTTTGCACAAGCGTTTGTGCGTATTCCCCACAGTTTCTTTCTCTAGAGTGAGAAATACAATGACGGCACGTTGCTTGTAACGTACATCTACATCTACATCTACATCTACATGGATAGTCTGCAAATCACATTTAAGTGCCTGGCAGAGGGTTCATCGAACCACCTTCACAATTCTCTATTATCCCAACCTCGCATAGCGCGCGGAAAGAACAAACACCTGTATCTTTCCGTAGGAGCCCTGATTTCCCTTGTTTTATCGTGGTCATCGTTTCTGCTTTGTAGGTCGGCGTCAACGAAATATTTTCACATTCGGAGAAGAAAGTCGGTGACTGCAATTTCGTAAAAAGCTACCGTCGCAACGAAAAACGCCTTTCTTTTAATGATGTCCAGCCCAAATCCTGTATCATTTTAGTGACACTCTCTCCCCAATTTCGCGATTATACAAAACGTGCTGCCCTTCTTTGAACATTTTCGGTGTACTCCGTCAGTCCTAGCTGGTAAGGATCCCACACTACGCAGCAGTATTCTAATAGAAGACGGACAAGCGTAGTGTAGGCAGTCTCCTTAGTAGATCTGTTACATTTTCTAAGTGTCCTGCTAATAAAACGCAGTCTTTGGTTAGCCTTCCTCACAACATTTTCTATGTGTTCCTTCCAATTCAAGCTGTTCGTAGTTGTAATTCCTGGTATTTAGTTGAATTTACCTCCTATAGATTTGATTGATTTAGCATGTAAGCAAATATGACAGAATTCCTTGTAGTACTGATGTGGATAACTTCGTTATTTAGGGTCAACTGCCAATTTTCGCATGATTCAGATAACTTTTCTAAATCGTTTTGCAATTTGTTTTGATCTTCTGACGACTTTATTAGTCGATAAACGACACCGTCATCTGCAAGCAACCTAAGACGGCTCCTCAGATTGTCTCCCATATCTTTTATATAGATAAGGAACAGCAAAGGGTCTGTAACACTACCTTGGGGAGCGGCAGAAATCACTTCTGTTTTACTCGATGACTTTCCGTCAATTATTACGAACTGTGACCTCTCTGACAGGAACCACAAATCCAGTCACTTAACTGAGACGATATTCCATAAGCACCTACAGCCGCCACTTTGAAGCTGTCCTACAGCTACGCTATCTGTCGGAATTGATGGAAAGTTAGCGCGCTACTTAGGAGACTTCAAATAATACATTACTGGCCATTAAAATTACTACACCAAGAAGAAATGCTGTTGATAAACGGGAATTCATTGGAGAAATATATTATAGTAGAACTGACATGTGATTACATTTTCACGCAATTGGGGTGCATAGATCCTGAGAAATCGGCACCCAGAACAACCAACTCTGGCCGTAATAACGGCCTCGATACGCCTGGACATTGAGTCAAACAGAGCTTGGATGGCGTGTACAGGCACAGGTGCCCATGCAGCTTCAACAGGATACCACAGTTCATCAAGAGTAGTGACTGGCGTATTGTGACGAGCCAGTTGCTCGGCCACCATTGACCAGGGCAGCAGTCGAACATTTTCTGTATCCAGAAAGGCCCGTACAGGACCTGCAACATGCGGTTGCGCATTATCCTGCTGAAATGTAGGGTTTCGCAGGGATCTAATGAAGGGTAGAGCAACGGGTCGTAACACATCTGAAAAGGTAACGTCGACTGTTCAAAGTGCCGTCAATGCGAAGAAAGGTGACAGAGAACTGTAACCAATGGCATCCCATATCATCGCGCCGGGTGATACGCCAGTATAGCGATGACGAATGTGCGTTCACCGCGATGTCGGCAAACACGGATGCGACCATCGTGATGCTGTAAACAGAACCTGGATTCATCCGAAAAAATGACGTTTTGCCATTCGTGCAACCAGGTTCGTCGTCGAGTAGACCAGCGCAGGCGCTGCTGTCTGTGATGCAGCGTCAAGGGTAACCGCAGCCACGGTCTCCGAGCTGATAGTTCATGCTGCTGCAAACGTCGTCGAACTGTTCGTGCAGATGGTTGTTGTCTTGCAAACGTCCCCATCTGTTGACTCAGGAATGGAGACGTGGCTACACGACCCGTTTCAGCCATGCGGATAAGATGCCTGTCATCTCGGCTGCTAGTGATACGAGGCCGTTGGGATCCAGCACGGCGTTCCGTATTACCCTCCTGAACCCACCGATTCCATACTCTGCTAATAGTCATTGGATCTCGACCAACGCGAGCAGCAATATCGCGATACGATAAACCGCAATCGCGATAGGCTACAAATCTGTCGTTTATCAAAGTCGGAAACGTGATGGTACACGTTTCTACTAGTTACACGAGGCATCACCACAACGTTTCCCCTGGCAACGCCGGTCAACTGCTGTTTGTGTATGAGAAATCGGTTGGAAACTTCCCTCATTTCAGCACGTTGTAGGTGTCGCCACCGGCGGCAACCTTGTGTGAAGGCTGTGAAAGGCCAATCATTTGCATATCATAGGATCTCTTTCCTGTCGGTTAAATGTCGCGTCTGTAGCACGTCATCTTCGTGGTGTAGCAATTTTAATGGCCAGTAGTGTACATACGTAACGTTTCGCAGTCGTAGCATTGTTTTCGGCTGGGTAAAAATATGCGGTGCATTACTTTCTGGGCGACCCTCGTAGCTGTAGGTACTTGTATGGTCCCACTTTCTAATACAATTCCCGCGGTAATGCCTGCTTTGCGGTCCCGTATGGCCGTGGAGCAGGCAGCGGCGCGCTCTGATTGCCGGCAGCAGCGTTGCTGGCTGGCTCCCCGAGAGCGGCCCGGCCAGCGCGCACGCGCGGCCGCCCGCCTGGAACCCGCGGCCCACGCGCTGCCCACGGCGGAAACTGTCGCGGCCGGAGCGCGCGGCGCAGCTTTTCCGGCCATCTGTCGTAACAGCACTCGCAGCCGCGCCAGCTACGGCCCCACGGTCGCGCTCCCTTTCCACTGCACAATCCGCACTCCGTCCTCTTGTGGTCGCAACGGCCAAGTTCTGTACTTATACTTCTGGCCGTTAAAATGGCGACACCAGGAACTGTAGCAAATCATGACATTTTGCGTATAGCTCGAAGAATACATTATTAAAGTTGTACACCATTTGGGCGTATACAGTGTGCGAAATTTAGCACATTGCACCCACCCCCTGCCCCCTCTCTAGAAGCAAAAGTTGCTCAAATCCCGTTGGGCGCGGAAAGGAGCTGAGCTTCGATGACAGAGACATGTACACCGTTACATGTTGTCATTCCACGTTGGTGGCACGCGAATCGCTCGGCACCTAAGGTCATCAGTCCCCTAGAACTTAGAACTACTTAAACCTAACTAACCTAAAGACATCACACACATCCATGCCCGAGGCAGGATTCGAACCTGCGACCGTAGCGGTCGCGCGGTTCCAGACAGTAGCGCCTAGAACCGCTCGGTCATCCCGGCCGGCGCCCCACATTCAAATTGTGTGTCCTGTGAAGTTTGGAATGTGCTGGCGGAACTGAAGCTGTGAGGAGGTCCTGAATGTTGTTCAGGTAGCTCAGTTCGTGGAGCACCTGTCCACAAAATTCGAAAGTGTAGGTTTCGAGTCTTGGTTTGGCACACAATTTTAATTTGCCAGGAAGTTTCTGTGTATGTCCTGTTCGCTATAAAAAATAAAGTGCAAAGAAGGGCAGCTCGTTTCGTGTTATCGAGCAATGGGAGCGAGAGTGTCACTGATATGATACGCGATTTGGGGTGGCGGTCACTGAGACAAAGGTGGTTTTCCTTGCGGAGAAATCTCTTTACGAAATATCAATCACCAGCTTTCTCTTCCGAATGCGTAAATATTTTGTTGACACCCACCTACGCAGGGAAAAATGACCATCATAATAAAATAAGAGAAATCAGAGCTAGAACGTAAAGATGTAGGTGTTCCTTTTTCCCACGCGTCATTCGAGAGTGAAATGGTAGAGAAGTATTATGAAAATGGTTCGATGAGCCCTCTGCCAGGCACTTAAGTGTGAATTGCAGAGTAACCATGCAGCTCTAGATGTACATATTCTAGAGATCTAGCGAGAGTGGGTCTGTCTCTCACAAGGTCATCTGGGGTGATTAATAACTTCTATCAAGATATGGTAACTGCTGCCAAGATATGAAAAGATAAAGAAGCGTGGGGCGAGGTCGGGGCCGCTGACTGGCCGCCACTGTTACTCTGAGTGCGAGCCAGGCTCGGAAACGACGCTTCTTCCTGAGCCGTCGCAAGTGGCTGACGCGCAAGACTTCCTCATTGACACTCTTGAGCTGGCGAACACATTTGATTATTGAGGTGCATAACATCGCTGACATGTTGCACATCAGTTACCTTTCTCCATTTGTGTTGGTTTGTCTACCCAGGGTCAGTTTGTGCCTGGACATTTAAGTATAAAAATTTAGCGTAACATTTAAGTAGTGTTTCTTAAAGCAAGTGAACAATATGTCGTAACAGAGCGTGGCCATAGTAATAAAGAAAATTCGGGAGGTGCGAGTTGGACTCGCGCTCTGAGGGTTCCGTTCAAACTTAATGGAAGACAGTTCGTCGGTCCAGGGAATCCCTAATCTCGACAGTTTTTGCCTGTTATCGACATTGATACTGCCAAGATATCGGAGCCGGAAATTCCAAGACTTCTGAGAATGTCTTAACTTTAAGCTTGAATTTGGGTGACAAATGACAAAAGGGATATATTTTTGTGTGATGTTATTACAAATTAACAATTTTCAGATACTTTCCTCTACATGTACTCTAAAACCTTGCTTCTCGCCAAATATCATGAGTCCAGGTCAAAGGGTAGTACCGAATAGTTTTTAAAGAGCGAGTTTGCGAGTATCACAACATGTGAGAAAAATGGCCGTATCTTTTGACTGCACTGTCGTAGAAGCTTCATTTTTTCACATCGCCACGGCACTGTAGACATTAGTATGGGGCATAAATTTCAGTTTAATACCTCTTTCTGTTCTCGATGAAAAATATGTCTTATCATTCGGGCAAACAGACAGACAGATGGATGGACAAGAGTGACGCTATAAGGATTCCCATTTTACCGACTGAGGTACGAAATCCTAAAAACCGTTTTATTCTGTGAAAGCTTTGTTTGTTTCGGGTTGGAAACCCAGTGGCGACCTTGGCATTTTATTAGTTCCTGCTGATGTCGGTGTACAGGCCGTACGAAGTGTGTTGGGTGTGCGAGGCGTACGGCAGGGCGCAGAGGTGAGGACAGTTGTGCTGGACCATTACAAAGCAGATCTCGGTCCGCTGGATTCTCCGGGTTACGAAATCTGCACGCAGTAGCACAATACAGCAACGGTATTTCGAACCCTCAATGCAACACTCCACTTGTTCCAACACATCCATTCGTTGTGTAACGACTGCTTTGCGAACCAGATGTGACGCTCCATTTCACCTCGCCAACTGCTCGGCGTATAACTATCATAAATGCATTCCGGTAACACTCGATCTCCTCGGAACCTCCTAACTCAAGGATACATCCATCGCAGAGCTGTAGGCGCAAAGGAGACGGATGTTGATTTCGTTTGGTTTGTTTTAGGGCGCAAAAACAACTGGGGTCATACGCGCCCAAGTCAAAACTATAGAACACGAAAACAAAGAGGAGCTAAAAAACGACTATACGTCAATCCCAATTGACATAAGGGAAGGCAACTAAAAACAGCGAAGTGGAGAAAGGGTTACAAAAGACACCATTGTATTGTATTGTACTGTATTAAACCAGGAACCTAGGAAAGACGAAGAGGCTTCGTCCCCTCGTAGCCCTCAGTCGTTCACAACCTCACAACAGGTCACAGCAATCCATCCGCCCCACCGCCGCCCCACACCGAACCTAGGGTTATTGTACGGATCGAACAGTACGTCGCACAAGCACGAGCAGAGAACTGTCGCCACTACAAGGCAGCCGTGAAGATCGAATGGACACTGGGTCGCCCAGAAGCAGCCCGCTCTGCCATTCACCGCTAGATGGCAATGACATCGTTTTCACGGCGACGATTGACTTTAATTCATCAACGTTCAGCCAATTTGCCGGAAATATTTTTAAATTACACATAGAAAATCTTTCTCATAAATCAGTCTACCCAGTGGTAAGAACTGTATCAAAATCCTTACAGTTGTTTCTGAGATAAGTCCGGACATACAGACAGAAGTGAGCAGGGGACTCCAGTGTATAAGTTTACAGATGTAAATGGCGTTGCTCCAAACTACATATGCAGCTGTGCCGAAATGCTGATGAGTTGCATACCCAAGCATATACACTTCATGCCAATTCGAGGTTTGTGTAATGGTGACCTGTGTTACCTCCTTTACCGTCATCAAAGTTTTGAGTTTGTTTTATGGAGCAATTTAAACTCATTAATAGTACAGTTTCTGGTTCCGAGATGACGCGTTTCAGAACATTTAGTCAAAACTGACGAAACCTGACAAGGCGGTATAATGACTGATAACAATGAAGCGCTTGATGCTTTTGCTCTATTGTTGGATATCCAGAATCCTACATTTCCACTAGTTGATTATTCAGAACTTTTCGAGTTCATTGGCGGTATTTTGAACAACCAAATACGGCAAGAGTTGCGAGTAACGCTCGATGCTTGAGAACGTCAGTTGTCGCATTCAGAGTGTACCATTTCCAAACATCAGCTTCAGTTTTTTCGTCAGGAGAAGAACTCTTTAAGATGATGTATTTTTTCTTACTCAAATGTTCGTACAATCTTCACTTATGTCATTGGAAGCAATTAAAACACCTTTATCATGATTTGTTATTGGGGATCCACTGATAAATTATGAGAATATTGATCTGGAAATAAAACTGACGCGAAAAAGTTACCCACCCATGTGTAGCACATACTTCCTTGGATCACTGGGTCTGTTCTTCTTTGGCGATGATGTTGCAACATCGATTAAGGCAAATATTAGTGGAAGCTATGCTGCAAGAACATGAAGGTGAAGAAGAGAAAAAAGAAATAACTCAACGCGAGAGATATAACATGTGTAAAAGTGATCGTCATTCCCTTCCAAAGATCGGTTTCTCATGGGTGAAAACTTCTTTCAGAAGATTTTTTTATCAGCACCATCTTCTCCGACAAAAAGCCTTCATAATGGAAGTATGATCTTGGTTACAAAAGAAGAGTTCCAAAAATTCAGAAAAAAATTGTGGGCAGGAAGAGATATGGCATTCCCGCAAGACTATATCAACGTCCTCACAGAAGATGAAAGAGAACAATAATCTGTTTTACAAATCGTTACTGAAGATCAAAACAATAATCATTTGTTACTAAATAATTTCTAAAGATGAAATACTGTTGAATGTCTTTTCGCTCAAATCATATTTTGGTTCAGTAGGAGTCATAAATAAAATCGCATTTCCTTTATAGAAGTTCTGAACATTATTAACCAACATAATTTTTCTACAAATTTTCCTGTTTTCTCGTAATTTTCAAAAACAGATTTGCGAATGAAACGTTCAGAATATTTTATCACTAGTGCTGAGGTAGGCATTAATGTCCTCATAAATTCCTTTTAGAATAAAAATGGAATGATGAAGAGGGGGTAGAGTACACACTTTTGGGGATCACCTAACAGTTTTTCGACTGAGCAGAAACTATACACAAACCGTTTGTTCAGCTGTTGGTTGGAATAGTATTAGAACGTGGTAGCAGCAAGAGTTTACTTTTCGGAAAGTTACGTACACCTAAGGACCATCCTAGTAAACACTACCTAAGATCATTCGATAGCTATGTTCATCAGTAATTTATTTCGCAAGCGCGTGCGGTACCAGGGAATTACCTTCTTTTACTATCTCGTCGTCTTAGTTTTTCTTATGTATTGGAATCCAGCAAAGTACTTTTCTAGTTCCTCTGGAAACGTAATAGCTTTTCATCAGCAATGAACACCAGGAAAGACTGCATTTACAGTCTCGTTTCTCGTATACAACGTGCACTGATGAGAAGACCTTCAGCTAGCCAGATATCAGTCCATAGTTTCAGTTCTATCACAAGATTACGCACGAAGGCTGCCCTGTCATGAGTCTGACCTTCGATTCCAGGAAATGGATGTTGTGGAACTGCCTAAACCACGTTTCGATACTATTAGTAGACACGAATGCTTAACAAGTTTGCTGAAAGATGTGCGTCTAATTCACATCAGACAAAGTCAGTCAACAGGTTTGTTTGACCCCCCCCCCTCCCTCCCTGCCCTCTTCTGAAAATAGTTGGTATGCTACTGGATGTTGGTACCCAACGATCAAGGGAAGTTTCTCACTAAGTGACGACAGGTGTGAAGACATTTAATGAAACATAAGGAGACAGTGGAAAAAGTATATCGCAGAGCTCGATCTGTCAGTGTACTGTCAGGACGTAAATTGGTAACAGCAATAGTGGTAATAGTAATGCCATAACCACCCGCGAGACGTCGTTAAGGCCTCAGCCCTCTGCATTCAGGAAGAAGTTTGTAAGAACTGTATTAGATCTTTAACGTTAATGTACTTTCAACATTGTAGCACAGTCAGCAATCGTGAAAATCTAATGTATAAGAAACTATCAGCCTCGATTGTGGTAATCAAACCAACCTTTACCTGGGTTTCAGCCCAAATAATTGAGCCTTCTTCAGAAGATATACCTGAATCTATAATTTGTCTAAGAGGTCATGGTCTAGAAACAAAACAGTCTGAATAGGCGTAGTCGCATTTTAAAAATGCGGGGCATAAGTACTAAGTCAACACCATGATGGCCCGCATCTATCCCATAGACAACAGTCATATTTGTATAAGTGGTTACTAGCCCACGAGCGGTGAAATGGAGCCTCAGGTGACAAGATGAAGTTCAGCTGGTCCGTCTCGACATCTTGGGATTTAATTCCCTTTACATTTATTTGTAGTTGCAATCCAGAGACGACTTCATCCTTGTCAATTTATGGCATGCACATGGGCATATTAGTAGCTCTCTTTTATTTCTTTTTAATTCTTCCCTGTGAAGAACATGCCGTTTTCCCATGTCAAGTGTCCATAAAATTTTCCTATGTGTCTTTTCGGGTCAAGCGCGTTTTATCATATCTATTTAAAAATAGACTTTATTATAGGAGGCGACAATTCTCTTTTGTAGCGATTAATGGAATTGACCTCTGTCGGTATTTAGAGTATAAGGGCGATGAAAGGGCGTTGCCCGTCCGTTTACGCAATTACCATGTAAAACATAATTTGATCTATGCTGGTCATTTGCTATTACATGGCGTTCTTTTTAGTAATAAGATAAAAAATTAATCTTGATAATGTTCTTCATTCAGTGCGTGTCAGCAATAAGAAGTATATCTACATCAACTGATAAAAAACACCTTCTGGACCATCTGTGTACAGGTTAACCGAGATTATTGCATTTTGGACTACAGTTTCGCTGTTTTATATCTAATGTCATATTTCATGAATAACGATGGTCGCGCTATGCAGCATTCGTTGTGAAAGGGCCGGTATATTCTAATAGTGTAAGTCGGGGTAGTGTGGTCGAACTTATATAAATCCATGCATAGTTTGTTACATTTTAGTCGTAACCTGGTGCAGAGGCTTTTTATGTTTAAGATTTTCAACCTTTCTATAAGTCATTTGCTTTAAGACATAACTGCTTTGGTCTTCTGTCTTTGACAGTCATGGTCTCAGTTAGACATGCGCAATGTTCCCCGCTATGTTGATTTGCAAGGCGCTATTTAGTCCTACTTAGTTTCACGTGAGCTCCCGAGGCCCACCGCACGGCGTCCATGGAGACGAGGCGCACGCTGTTAAGTCTTGGTGTTGACTTAGTACTTACGTACCGTACTTTTAAAATGTAACTACACCTATTCAGGCTGTTTTAGTTTTATTTCTAGATCATGCCCTCTTAGACAAATTATAGATTCAGGTATATCTTCTGTAGAAGGCTCAACTTTTTGTGCTGAAACCTAGGTAAAGGTTGGTTTCATTACCGCTATAGAGGCTGATAGTTTCTTATATATATATATATATATATATATATATATATATATATATATATATATATATGTGTGTGTGTGTGTGTGTGTGTGTGTGTAACTTTAACGTCAAGCTTGCACGTGATCGTCTGTGGATAGTCTTGCATCAAGGTCACAAATTTTCTTTATTGATTACCGGTTTCGGCTCATTACTTAGCCACCTTCAAATCAATCCAAACTATAGTTCGGTGGCACTCATTACACATCATCGTCTTTCTTAGAGCTAAGTCGCCCTAGTTAAATAAAAAATTCTGAAGAACGTGATCGCCGCGACTCGCTATCATTCGCCCTGTCAGGTCCTACGGAATACACGGCCACTTTTCGAAACGCCGTGAGGTGTGGAAGAGAGAGCGAACGTTCCGCGAATCGAGGCAGCGTCGCGCCGCTGCCGCCGTAAACTCCTCGTTGACGTGGACTCAACAGGCTGTTGACCTCGACTGACACAAAGCGCAGTAACGGCGTTCCACGCCGACGCAAAGGCGTGCAGTCGGACGCATACCGTTCCGTAGGCTCTGAGCACTATGGGACTTAACATCTGAGGTCATCAGACCCCTAGAACTTAGATCTACTTAAACCTAACTAACCTAAGGACATCACACACATCCATGCCCGAGGCAGGATTCGAACCTGCGACGGTAGCAGTCGCGCGGTTCCGGACTGCAGCGCCTATAACCGCGTGGCCACCGCGGCCGGCCCGTTCCGTAGACTCAACTAGAAATACTCTGTTACGACGCCTGAACAGTTCCGAGTTCTACAAACGGTTAGTTACTATCGGATAAAGTCTACAAGATGTGCAAAATATTGTACACGTTTCTACTCAACTTGGATCTCCGCCTTTAATATGACGCTATCAGTGAAACGTATGCCATGTGGGTTGAAATGTTAGTAGGCTGTAAAACATTTATTAAATTGCATTTTATTGTTAGCGCTGGATACATAACGCTGAAGCCTTGAAAAGAAAAGCGCTGAAGGGATCGTAATGCAACTGAATACGGAAGAAGGTGTGGTCGCTACAAGAGCGCTGGAGGGTCATGGGCGCCCAGGCACGTGGCGAAAGAGCGATAACGCGCTCGAGTCGGCCGTCTGCTGCACGTACGTGGAGAACACGGCAAG